>NW_027555625.1:393509855-394709855 GCF_003287225.1 Phascolarctos cinereus | reverse complement strand
ACCACAGAAGTCACCTTCCTCTCATTGCTGGCCTTTGATTTGTCCCCTGCAGATCTCTCACCCCTCCTTTTCCCCCTTTTATGATGCATTCCCTCCTTTTCTGCTGTAAAGAATCATTCAACTGTAGGCAGGGTGCTGCTAGTTCTGTCCTTAATATCTCCTGCCCATTTCTTCACTCTTATATCTACCAGATTTCTACCCTTACTCTTGTCTTTTTGTGTACATCTGGAAAGAAGTCTCTTACTAGTCTTTCCAATGTCACTCTGTTTTTGTTACTATCCCTGCCTGCTGTATTTATTCATTCCTCTTTCATTTCTGTTATTTGGGGTCTTCAAGAGGCAAACCATTTCTTCAGTTCTGATTTTCTTTCTAAAAATGTTTCAAAATCTTCTTTATTATTGAATATCCATATTTTGTCCCTTGTGATTAAGCTAGTATTTGTAGAATAGATCACCCTGGGTTGCATCCTGAACACCATTGCTCTTTGGAACACAATATTCTATTCTCTAGCCCTTTTTCCCGAGGGAAATAGTCTTACATTATTTGAATGTCCTTTCTTTTGTATTTGAAGGTCTTTTTCCTGACGGCTTGCAGGACTTCTTTTTTAAGAATCGAATTGTTAAATTTAACCACTATGTGTCTTAGAGTTTGCAGCCTTGGGATTTTTTCTGGAGGTGAGCTATGAATTTTTTCAATTAGAATTTCATTTTCTATGTTTAGAAGTTCTGGGCTATTCTCTTTGACTATTCCCTTCATTGTGGTTTTAGGGTCTTTTGTCCTTTCATGTTCTTCTGGGAGACCTATAGTATTGAGGTTGTCTCTGTAAAGCCTATCTTAGAGTTCAGTATGTTTTGCTTGTGTAGTGAGCATATTTTCTTTTAATAGTTTTATTATTTTTCTATTTTTTAAATATTTTTCTTTCCTTCTGTTCTTCTAGTTTGTCATTCAGTTCTGTGTACAGTATTTACATTCCCAATCTATTGTCCTTTCTTTTGCTTCTTTGGTGAGATGTGCCATTGCAGATTCAAGTTTTTCTGTTTTACTCATTATTTTGTTTGCGTAGGCCATAAATTCTGCCCTCATAATTCTGACTTCTCTTCTGAACCACTCAGGAACAGTGTGTTCTAATTCCATGCTTTCCTCAAATTCCACAAAGTCTTCTGTCAATTAAATGTGAGATCATTTCCCCTTTTGTTTTTAAAGTATTTATTCATTGATGCCTGAATTCATTTACAACATCTGAAGGCCATATTTCCTTCTGTTGCTACCATTTTTCCTGTTTATTAACTGTATATGTTCAAGGCCTTTGAATTTTTTTCTTCCCAAAATCTTTGGTACTTTTAGTGTTTTCCCACCTCCCTTATTTTCCTTAACACTCACTTCCTGACTCCCTCCCCTTAGATTGTGATTTCATTGGGCCCTGGAGCTCAAAGTGTCTTAGCCTCCTTTCGTGATGGGAATTTCACAGTTCAACAGCCTAGCTTTCTGACCCTAGTGACTTTTGGGTGGTCAGAACTAGACCCAACTAGATGCTACACTCTTTCCCCCAGGCTAAATGGAATGATGCACAGCTGACACATGATGTCCTTTCTTGGTAACCTGTCCCATTCCCTCTGTTCCTCACTTCCCTGACCCAGCACTGGCAGTTCAGAACCTGGTTTCACTGGCAAGGGCAGAGTCTACTTTCCCCATCACTGGTTCTTCCAAGATCTAGCTGCTGCTAGGCTTTTGCCCCTGAAGGGCTGGCAATGGCTGGCATCTATCAAGGTGTGAGCAAACTTTTACAGTCTGGATCTGGCGGCTCTATGGTTCTGGAAAGAAGGAGTAGGAAATAAGGTTTAAAGGTGGGTTTTGATATAAGTGTGTGTTGTGTCCTTGCTGCAAGAGCAGTCCCATGGAAGGGAGAAGGAGTGCTGAGTGAGCTCAAGGTCAGTGAGTTCCCAGATATGGGGGTATTTTTTAAAGCTTCTTTTGGATTCTGGGTTTCTTAGATTATGGAAACGATTGAAATTGGTTTACATTTAGTACATAATTTCTGTTTTAGGGAGGTTTGAAAGGTTGAAGGGGTTAGAAAAAATATCTAGTCTGCCATCTTGTTGCCCATGATGGTAAACATCTTCAATGACTGTCCCAGTGCCCAAATGGCTCCCTCTCCTCACCTCTTACTCCTAGCTTTCCTGGCTTCCTTCAATATTCAGCTTAGTTTCCACCTTCTGCAGGAATTCTTTCCTGATCCTCCCTCTGTAGCTGTTAGTGCCTTCCCTGGTAAGATTACCTTCCATCTTGTTTGTATATAACTGGTATAAACTTGTATAAAATAACTTAGTTATTTACACGTTGCTTCTCCCATTATAATGTAAGCTTCTAGGTGATAAGAGATTGTTGTGCCTTTCTTTATTTCCCCAGTGCTTAGCTTAGTGCCTGGCATATAGTAAATATTTACTAAATGCAAACTAACATTACTCCTCATTTACTTTACTTTCCAGCCTACTTCCTATTCCTATATGTGATATTCCATCTCCTATATTTATACCTTTACAAATCTTACTCTCCCTATGTAGAATGATCTTCCACCTCACCTTTGGCTCTTAGATTTTCTATCTTACTGTAAGGCTTAGTTCTGGTGCCATCCTTTGTATGAAAATCTTCTGTGTCTCTTCAGGTGTTAGAGTTCTACCCGAAATTACATTGAATTTACTGTGTGTGTGTGTTTGTGTGTGCAATTCTTTTAAATATTTATGTAAATGTTGTCTTTCTATTCCCTGCTTCTAGTTAAATGTTAACTCCTTGAGGAGAGAGACTATTTGATTCTTGTATTTGTATTTCCAGCACTTAGCCCAGTGACTTATATATAAATACTTAATGAATGCTTAATGGATTAATGCTTAATGAAAACTGAAACACAGGGAGAAATGAATTATCTAGTAAAACACAGTTAGGAGCAGAACCAGGACTAGAACCCAGACTATCACATATGGACTCTTAACCAAGAAAACAATTTGTATAATAGCAACAAAATTATAAAGAAAAACCATTTTGAACAATTGAAGACATCTGATCAATGCAATGACCAACCATGTGCAGAGTCCAGATGATGAAGTATGATATCCACTTCTTGACAGAGTGATGATGAATCTAATAGAAATTTCTTTTGCTTAAATATATAAGTACATATATAGTGTATACATATAAATGTGAACAAAACCTCTGTAATACATAGACAGATGTAGACATTGCTATAGATGTAGTATTACAAAGGTTCTATATTGTTTTTCAAATGGAGGAAAGAGAATAAGAAATTTTTGTAAATCAAAAAATAATCATTTTCAATGCTCTTAGTGGTACCAGAGGAGCATCTTAGAGGAAGTGTAACATCAGAAATGGAGTCAAAGTTATCTCTGAAAATATTTATCACAGAGATAGAATCAGAGAATTTCAGGTTTAGAAGGGACTCTACAGATCATCCATCTCTACAACCCATTCTAGAACAATAATTCCCTTCAAAAGACACCTACAAGTAGTCATCCATTCCCTTCTTACACACTTCTTGTTTGGGACCTTCTGAGCTAACCATTCTATTGTCCTCTTGACATTGGTACCAATAGTCACCACAAGACCTTAGGCCCCCAGGAAATATAGATACTCTTTCCTCCAACTATTTCTTGACTGGCTAGAACACCAAGTAATAAAATGAGATACATCTACATCAATGATATTTTTTCCTCAGGAAACCCAGATAGCATGGTCACATGTATTTAAATTCACACTGTTCAAAGCTGTAATTATGTAAAATATGGTTATTGGTTCAAGCCAAATAGGGATATGCAGTGCAAATTCAAATAATGCCACCATTTCAGTGGAATCATTATTCTCACTAACCTGTAGGCAGCTGTAATTAAATACCACATAAGCTGGTATTATCATTGTCTACCATTAGCATTTTCATCTAGTACAGGGATTCTAGCTTGTGGAATTTTGAGCATTAGGGAGTAGGATTAAGAAATTATGTCTTCTCCTTGATGATATTCTTTATGCTGACCCTCCTGCACATGTTTGCTATCAGTAGAATATTGTAGCTTATGCCTCCTTGTCTTCTGAGTTACCCTGAAATTTAATTCTTTGAAGTATTAAAGCAGAGTTAGACCTCATTCACTTTAAAATCCTGTGAGCTTCAGTATTGTAAAGAAAGTGCTTTGTTAACTTTAAAACATGGAGATTTATTACTATCATTATTATTATGCCCATTTTATTTGTGCACAAGATAAACCTCAATTATTATAAAGGTATAGGTGTTAAGCCTGTAAATTCATTGGTATGGATAACTCTTGGGTGGGAAAATGACTTCTACCAATGCAGATGAGTACCTTCTCTGCAATTTATAATCTTAGGGAGCTCCCTAGAACATTCAGTGGTAAAGTGACTTTTGCCAGCATGTGTTAGAGATGGGACTTGAATTCAGATCTTCCAAGTTTTTAAGCTAGCTCTCTGTCCCACTATGCTACGCCGCCTCTTTTAATTACTTAATTGATCAATCCAAGAAAGAAAAAAAATACATTATAACATGACAGCTCCTAAATGAGAATGTGTCTGTGTTACAGCTTCTATTGGATTTGAACTTTCTGGAGGAAAATCATTTCAGGGCATCTAATTGATCAAGGGAAGCTCATCCCTATTAGCTCAGCCATGATGAACAGTACTGAGCCCAAAAACAGCAGAAACGGACTGCTCAGCTTGACAGAGGCCTTGCTGGGGCTTTCCTAACATAGAGTGAGTGTTCATTTTCTATGTCTGCCACTCGTGAACACTAGATACCACCTACTCACTTCACATCTCAAAGCCATGGCATGAACAATAAGAAATATCACCTGCTTCCTGAGTTGTAAGTCCATTGAACTTCCAGCAACAGATGAAATGAAAGGTTTTACTTGTTATCTCAAGGTAAACTGTACTTCAACAAGATAGTCACCATTTGAAAGAATAAAAAGGGTATATTCAAATAATATTTTACAGGTTTTTTTCAAGTTCAATCATTTTCAGTTGTATCCAACTCTTCATGATCCCATTTGGGGTTTTCTTGACAGAGATGCTGGAGTGGTTTATCATTTCCTTCTCCAGCTCTTTTTACAGGTGAAGAATCTGAGGCAAACAGGATTAACCGACTCACCCAGAGTCAGCTAGCAAGTATCTAAGGCCAGATTTGAACTCACGGAGATTAGTCTTCCTGACTCCGGGCGTGGCACTCTATCCACTGTGTCACCTATTTGCCCATTTAGAGTTTTACTGATAGAATATACCTAAAAATGTTTTAATGAGCCTTTATAAAAGAAATAAGACCTGGTTCTATAAGTCCTCTGCTCATAAACTCTGAAATGGTTTTCAATTGTCTCCTGAGAAAAGTTCAGGTATCTTGGGCTTACATTCAAGGTTGTCCAAAATCTGGTACTGCTCTATCTTTCTAGCTTTAGATCATACCACACCTATCCAAAAGGAACTCATTTTCCCCTACACATAGCTGGTACTTTCTCATCTCCATAACTTTTCTCTTGCTCTTCCCTCACTTCCACATAATTTCCCTATTTGATTCTGATGTGTTCCTTAATGACCAACTCAGATAGCACCTTCTCTAACTTGGCGTATAAATATTGGCCACCTCATCCTCAGACTTCAGATAGCATATTATTTATATGTCCTTCATGCACTTGTCATGTGTAATTCTGTACTTTACTTATTTCTCTAAGTTATATATCTTCCTACTAGGCTCTAATCTCTATGAATACACAAAACACAGGGTTAAATTATAATGGAACAACAAGGGACCACCATAGTACCTAGGCTCACCCATTCCATCTGTATCTCCTCTTCAATGTCCAAAAAAGTACCCTGTACACAGTCAATGATTGAAAAAAAATTTTTTTGAATTGAATTTAAACTAGCATTATTAACCTGCCTTTCAAAATGCCATTGTGATATTGGATTATAATTTTTAAAAAACTTTCCACATAAAACTCTCATATAGGTCCTTCAGTGAGAAAAATAAATATTCCTTCTGCTGAAACATACAGTTCGCCCAAAATAAACTTTTCAAATGCCTGCCAGAGCAATATGAGCTATAACTCATCATTACTCCCAAGAAGTGCCCATGAAAACCTTTTTGATTCTGAATGAGCCCCTAAGTTCTCCAACTCGCTGCAAATTATAGGAACTTCCTCAAGTGTGCTAGCTTTTTAAGTCTCGGCTGATTTTTCTTAGCTACCTTATCTGGATGAAGGGGAAAAACCTCCAAAATGCATTTGTTAAGGCCTCTAGGCACTGTCACATGAGTAATCTCAGTTGATGAATCACAGAGAGTCTCAAAGCTTTACCTAGTCCATCTCCAAATCTGTTGCCACAGACCCTCTGTCAGTCTCTATTTGAGAGAGTCCCAGCAGGATAGAGATGTTGACCAGCAACTTCATTCACACATGCCCTTAGTAGCAGCATCGCTCCCCTGCTGTTTTAAATAGATCTTTAACATTCAGTCTTAACTTCCACCTGTGATAGAAAACAGAAGATTCTGGGAAAAACCAAAGTAGTTTTTCATTGGGGAAAGGCTGGTGATGAAGCAAGTACAAGAGAAATGCCAGAGTTGGCTAACTTTTAGAAACTACCACCATCATCATTGAAGAAACTGAGGATATTTAGACCAGAACAGAAAAGACTTGAGGGAGAAAAGGTATGCTGAGAAGAACACATGATTATTGTCTACGTATCTGATGGGCTATAATGTAGACAAGAATTTCATCTTGTTTTGCTTTTCCTGAGGATAGAATAGGACCATTGGGTAAAAATTTCAAGGAGGTTGGAGGAAACCATTATTTTTACTTCATTGCAAGGAGAAACTCAATATAATTAGAACTGTCCCAAAATCTAGGGCAAATTATTATCTGTCGGGATTGTTGCAGTGGGGATTCATGAATGAATGAATGAATGAATGAGCATTTAGTAAGCAATTACTATGTGCTAAGGGCAGCTAGGTGACACAGTGGATAGAGTTCCAGACATGGAGTCTTACACCTATCAGATTGGCTAATATGACAGAAAAGGAAAATGATAAATGTTGGAGGGTATGTGAGAAAATTGGGACACTAATGCACAGTTGGTGGAGTTGTGAACTGATCCAACCGTTCTCGAGAGCAATTTGGAACTATGCCCAAAGGATAATCAAATTTTGTGTAACTCTTGATTCAGCAATACCACTTCTAGGTCTGTATCTCAGATTTAAAAAAAAAAAATGGGGGGGGGAAAGGACCTAGTTGTATAAAAAACATCTGTAGTAGCTCTTTTTGTGGTGACAAAAAATGGGAAATTAAGGGGATACCCATCAATTGGGTAACGGCTGAACAAGTTGTGGTCTGTGAATTTAATGAAATACTATTGTGCTATAAGAAATGACGAGTGGGCAGATTTCAGAAAATCCTAGAAGGACTTACATGAACTAATGCAAAGTGACATGAGTAGAACTAGGTGTAATAATAACATTGTATGATGATCAACTATAAATGATTTGACTATTTCTAGCAATACAATGATCCAAGACAATTCCAAAGGTCTCATGGGGAAAAATGCTATTCACTTCCAGAGAAAGAACTGATGGAGTCTAAATGCAGATCAAAGCATATTATTTTCCCTTTTATTATTCTTCGTGAGGCTTTTTTGGTCTGTTTCTTCTCTCACAACATGACTAATAATGGCATTATTTTACATGATTGCACATATATAACCTGTATCAGATTACTTACCATCTAAGAAAAGGAGAAAATTTGGAACTCAAAATTTTTCAATGAATAATAAAATTTGTCTTTACATGAAATTAGAAAAAATAAAATACTGTATTAAAAAAGAAGACTCATCTTCCTGAGTTCAAATCCAGCCTCAGACACTTACTAGTTATGTGAACCTGGGCAAGTCACTTAACCCTTCTGGCTTCAGTTTTCTCATCTGTAAAATGATCTGGAGAATTAAATAGTAAACCTCTCCAGTATCTTTGCCAAGAAAACCCCAAATGGTGTCATGAAGAGTCAGATATGACTGAAATGACTTGAAAAATAATATGTGCTAAATAGTAGGGATACAAAAAGAAAAACAGAGTCCCTGCTCTCAAGATGCTCACACTCTAACTGGGGGAGTCAACATGGTAAATCAAGTACAGGTCCAGGGTAGATGGCAAGGCCCAATGGCCCCTAGTTGTATAAGTAGGTTAGATCACAACACCAGGAAACTACAGGGTATGGAGGAAGGGCAGATGATAAGGCCCTTCATGTTATCTGAAGGAATGGAGTTCTTGACTCCCATCTCACCCAAACTCTGTGAGCTTGCACTGGGCTAGGAGTTCAGCTAAATAAACCACAAGGCCACTTCTAAATCCAAGATTCTTTGTTTCACATTATTGAACAATGTCCACTATATTAAGTATGAAAAGTGTATAAAAGATGTCAGTTGTTCTTCACCTCAAGGAGCTTGCAGTGTGGTGATCTGATCAAGTTATAGTAACAGATTCCCAGCAATCCTAGATACAAAGCAGAGAATATCTTATCATTCAGCATTTGGGATCTGATGCCCCCTAGAATTTGGAAAAAAAATTAAAGTGGGCCAATTGTGTAGACAAAACTTGAATAGTCATCTAAGAAATATTAATCTCTTCCTTTCCTCACCTACCACAAAGCAGACTGACCTAAAGGCCTCTGTTACCCTTGGCTATGCTGAATTATGACTGCCAGCCCAGATCACTAACAAATCCAGTGCCCTCCTATAGTCTGTTGTTAGGAAAGCTGAATGCAGGCTCTTGAGTGTGCAGATGTGTTATTGGCTACGAGCAGATAGATGGGGATTGAAAAGATATAAGCATCAATCGTTGTTGTGTTTGTCCTTCGTTCTGGAAGAGGACCATGACATCAGGGGGATGATGACATGATTTGCAATTGACTTTGATTTGAGGGAGGGAGGGATGTGCAAAGTCACCAGCCTCACTTTCTCCTCCAGAGCCATCTGGGTCCAGTGGCCAGATATTCATTAGGATGACTGGAGATGGCCCAGAAGCATCAGTCAGAGAAAGGCGCAAGGAATTCAAAAGTAGAGTACAGGGTATGGTTGAAGTGATTAACTACAGGGCTAAAATTGGGGAGAAGGAGAGTGAGGTTTGAGCAGAGGTGAATCCTTGTTGTCCTTATTACTGAGGACTGAGGGATGGAGAGATTGGGGGGGCTCAGTAAGCATGAAATTTAGCTGTAGAAAAGCATAGGGAGAGAGGTAGTGATAGGATTTTGTGGTTTGTTGGAGGATTTTCAGAGTTTTTGTGGGTAATGGTGAGATCAGGAGTGTGACCATGACTGTGATAGAGCTGAGATAAAGTGGAGAACTGACTGACTGAAGTGACTTATGTAGAGATTGAATTGTCATAGTCTATCAATTGTTTAGTCATCATATAAACGTATCCTAAAGCCTTCAGTCAGAGGGACAAGCTCTTAGAGGGCATGGACTTTTTCTGGGTTAATAGACAGAATACAGGCATGATTTGAGCAAGATTAACACCAAGGAAACTTGTATGCAACAGTTGGGGTGACAAGAAGGGATTGTGTATAAGTTCAGAGTGATTTCCTCTTAGAAAGTGATATGAATATATCCTTGAAGTCACTTCTGTATGTAAATCATGACTGAATTCGAATCCAAAATACTGTATCTGTCCTAATATAATTTCATCCACACTTCTAAAAGTCTTCTCTTTCATGAGATGCCATAGAACATTATACCCCCTTAAACATTTAACAATACAGTTTGTATTGTATTTATCTCTTTGCATGCTTTATCTCCTCATTAAATCATAGGCTCCTTGCTAGAATGGGCTGTTTTATTTAGCTGTATCTCCCCCAGCATCAAACACACATTGTGTAGTCATATATTTAAAATATTTATTCCACACTTACTAAGTGCAGAACACTATATAAGATGTTACGAGGAGATATAATTGTAACATGATCCCTGCCCTCTTGGGGCTTACTTTCTAGCGTGAAGACCTGATAGGAACTTGGATAACTGTAATACAAAATGATATGTGATGAATGCATTAGAGAAGTCAGTCCTGTGTTTTAATTCAGCACACACAAAATGCTTAGCAAATGTCTTGAATAATTCAATCAATTAATTAGTTAATCTTTTTTTGTTTTAAGCATGACTACTCCAAGGCTAACCCATTGGCAGAAACGGTTAGAGAAAAGTATATAATAAATGGAAAATGTGATACTGCAAGAATGATTTTAGCTTAATACAAGCAGTTCAAATTATTTCTTTGAAAAAAAAAAAGACCCAGTTTTATTTCTCTCTGACCTGGAACATTAGTTTCAGCATCTGATGAGATGTTATTGTGTCACCAAAGGTATAATTATATAATCATTCTTTAACACCCACTCACATTGCTCGTCTTTGGACTGACTCCCTCACTAGATACTAGGATTTAAGACATGTACTCTTTCCTTTAGAAATGTAAGCAAATGAATTCTTAGTCAATTTGACCTGAATGCTTTAGCCTCCTAATTAGGTGAAATAGAGAGGAGGTTTGTCTTATACTTATACTGGTTTTATTTTTAGGAATAATATAAACATGTTTATATCAGCCATACAAAAAGGTACAAAACACTTACCAACACACTGATTTTTAACTAGCTCAACTCTTCCTGTGAAGTGGCCATGGGGGAAAAGAAATTAAATTTATCTTCTTTATTACTTTATCAGCATAAAACATTCTAATTTCAGATGTGCAGGTAAGTAGGTGCTTTCTTTATAAGGCTAGTTCACATACACACACACATGAATACACATATGTATTTTTCAATTACATATATGCATACATATGTAATCATAGGTTATTTAGAATATACATTGGAGATCAAATAGCTCAACTTCTTCATTTTAAGGATACAATATGAGGGGTCCAGAATCACTGAGGCCTCAGAACCACGGAGATCCCTTAGCCTACAGCAACCTAATTTCCTTGTGGCTCATGCCTTTCTTCCCCGGTCTTTGGGAAGTATATGAATATTTCAGTAATTTTATTTCCATATTTCTAAATTGTTTTCAAAAATGACTATACTGATTCACAGCTCCACCAACAATGTATTAGTGGGCTTCACTTCACACAGCCCTACCAACATTGACTATCCTCATCTTTTGCCATTTTTGTCAATTTGATAGATGTGAGGCAAAAAATTTGGATTGCTTTTCTCTTATTATCAGTGATTTGGAGAATTCATATAGTTATTGATAGCTTGCAAGTTTACTTTTGAGAACTGTTTGTTCATAACCTTGAGCTACTAATATATTAGGAAATGGCTTTTGGATACAAACACACATATATCGTGTATGTGTGTATATGTGTGCGTTTGTGTATAGTTGGAAAGACCTCCAAACACAGAGCGAGACATTGAAAATGCATGAGAGTGAGAGAGGACTGATGGAAAAAGGTCATAGAAGGTAGGAGGGAATAGACTCAAAGAGGATTAACTTTTCCAACTCATAAGACATAGGTATTGCTGCTGAGAATTTTAAAGGCCTGAAGGAGTAGAGTTGAATGAGATCCTCTCATAAGGTCTTAATTTTCTCAGGAAATTAAGAATAAACCCAGATTGTAATGTTGTGAGCTGCATAATATTATTTGTCTCAGTGAAAAAGCAATAAAACCTCACACACTAATAATTGGGGATAAAGCTTGGTTATTTTAAACTAGATTGTTTAAAAACGTCTGACACAATTGATGTGCTTTAAACAACAAAAAGAAAATTTTGCCACAAGAGATGGTTTACTGGAGAGGGGAGGAAAGAGGGATCTATTCAGATATGAAGATGCAAAAAACTAAAGATATCAATAAAAATGAGGCAACAAAATAGAGACAAGTCTGAATTAGAGTAATTTAAAAAGAGAAATGTTTATATTACATTTGACTGTTTTCAAAAATGCCAAAGGGTTAGCAAATTGAACGTTGCTGAAATTTTTCTTGAACAAAGGTGAAAATGTTTTCTTAAGCAAATTCAAAACTCCCCCTTGTAATTAAGGGATGATTAATATGCTTAGTGAACCCTTTTCTTATGGATAGGACAAAGGTAAACAAGCCCAATTCTTGTCTGAACTATCACAAATTCTGAATCACTAGTCACTGAATTAATGATATTTTATTAGATGCATCTGTGTATACAGATATGCAAATCTTGTAACATGAATTTTGTTTCTTATTTCTTTTAGGTCAATAAATATACCTCCTTCCCCCTTTACATTATTCATGTTCGTTTTGAAGAAAAAAATCCATATCTTTGAGGGTATTTTTCCCATTCCACATCACAAAATGTCAACCTTTAAACTACTCAACACAGAATAGCTTGAAGTCAGAAAGCTTATGCCTAGGGAACTATTGGAGATTGAAATAAATTATACTGTGAATACCATCCCACCCCTACACACACACACACACACACACACACACACTCAGGTACCCTCCACTTTTATCAAGACAAAGCCAGAGCAGTCTAGAAGGAGATATAAGAGAGCTTGTCTGAGCATCCCTAGATTGTCTAACATGGAGGCATCCTGCTTCCTGGAGTTCCCGTACTATGTTTGCGAGTGTATCCTTTTTTGATTGGCTGCATACAGACTACATCTTTAAAACTAGACAGACTTGGACAATCTCTCTCTTAACTGTATTACCATTCCTGCTATATCCAAAAGGTGAAAATCATAGGGTGGTTGCCATGAACTGAACCAGGAGAGCAGATACCTTCCCCTCACCCCCAGTATGAGGTGGTGTCGGGGAGGGCAGAGTATTAAGCACTACATGTTAGTGGATTTGTATATTCGTTGTTATATCTTTGAAATGAATATTCCTTTGTAAAAGCTAATCTGACTATTAATAGATAAATGGAACTGGGATGCAGGAAATCAAACCCTACACCTGAGGGAATACCACTAGTGAGGGGTGGAGCCTTTGGAAGAAAGCTCCTGTTTTCTAGGCTCTTGTATTCTGCTGGGTTTGCACATGCCCAACTTTGAAACTGTATTGTAATCACCAGTAGCCTGCGTTTCCAGCTCACTCTCTCTCTCTCTCTCTCTCTCTCTCTCTCTCTCTCTCTCTCTCTTCCTGGTTTCATGGCTACACCTGGCAAAGAGCAGAGCAGGGCGGCCCCATGCCATTGGGAAAACTCCACACCAGTAAATCCAGCTGCCTGAGAGTAGCACACGTCTAGGCCTATTTTAGCTCACCTTGAACAATGACGAGACAGGGGATTTTTAGTCTGGGAACTGGAGCGTCAAATATGAGGCTTCCTCAACTTCCCACCGGCGGAGAGAGAGAGACTGGGGATTACCAAAGAGCTTCTCCATATCACTCTGTTTTACCTCAGGAATAGGTTCTGACACCAGCAAAGGTTTCATCTTGCCTCTTGTTTCCAGCAGATGCTATGGCTTTTCTTTCTTTTTGTGGAGAATAAAATTGTGTTTGGATTGACAAACAGGCAAGCTTCTCCATTTTAAATATGATACTATCCTACAGTAATGTATGTCATTCAATCAGTTTGCTTCTTTAGGCAGACCTTGTTCTTAAATAGACAACTTTCCTAAAATATCAGAGTGTATTATATAACAGGTCATAATTGTTTAGAAACCATAAAAAATATTAAAACACTTTTTCAGAGAGCAGAGTTGGTACATCCTGTCTCAATTCAGCTTTCTGCCTCTGCTTGTACAAAATGCTTCAGTAATTTGACTGCATATAACCTCCCCTATATACAGGATATTAGCTGAAAAATGCAAGAGAAACTACCAGGAGGCATCAGTATTTTTGACTGAATTATATTTCTTCAGCCAAATTATTTTAAGGATTATACTATAATTAGCACTCACAGTTTACACAGATCTAAGACAAGAACAACAGGTCATTTTTATAAGTTCCTTAGTCCTTACTGTCAAAATGATTAGTTCATTCAATGGCACTTTCATTTTAGTTATAGGAGTGATCTCACTAGATATTTATCAGCATATCAATTTCTCTGGTTTTGTCAATGACCTCTTTGTCACTCGCATCCCTGATCAGCTCTGGGAAAGAGAATGAAAATGAACTATCAGACAGGGCTTTTGTCCTTTGATGTGAGGGGCTTCTAATGCAAAATGGACTCAACCAATGAGACAGAATACTCCATAAATCAGTCTCACAGGATGGCTTTTTTTGGTCAGTTTTCATGGAATCATGGAACATCAGGTATATAAGGGACCTTAGAAATCATTTAATGCATGTAATCACTTCATTCTCAGATAGGGAAACTGAGGCTCACAAAGAAGTGATTCAATTGAGAGATTTTTAAGTCCCCACTATCATTTTTCACCTCACGTATAGTTTAAATGTAATGACTTAGAGAGCCAGTATAGCATAGTGAGTAAGACTGTGGACTAAGAATCAGAAAGACAGGTTCAAATTCTGTCTCAGAATTCATATTTAACCTCTTGCCTCAGTTTCTTCAACTATAAAATGGACTTGATGAGCTTTATGGCTCTTGTCACCTCTAAATGTATTATCTTATAACTTTAATTTATTGGAATTAGTTGTATAAAGAATGTGTGTACTATATTTTGCCTATATAGGTTATGTGGGTTTTGTCTAGGTGTGACTCACAGGGAGGAATGAATATATTTTCCTATATTCTCCTCACCTCAGCCTTCTCCAAGGGAACCTCTAATTCCTGCCAGGAGGAGAACAGGAAGTTGGTCCAGAGGACTGCCAATCTGTTCTCCTCAGAAAGAGGGGGTGCCAGGCTAGAATTAGATCTATCTACTCCCTAAATATTGGTAATCTAGGTGAAATAATTTTTAGGTTCAAGCTGAGCTCCTGATCACTAACCCTTAATGGGGAAAGCATGCCCCAAGTTATAAATCCAAGCCTTGATGGTCTTCCCACCAAATGTCATTTACTCAAAGACCATAGGTGTAACAAATAAATCCATTTATTCAAACTGCTAGCAAACAGAAACCAAAGAAATGATCAGGAAACCAGAAAATTATGTTACCTCTTCTCCCCCAAACTCTCCCCAACTTGGCCTCTCTTGCAGACTTAAAACATAAAGTAATCAATTTCTACCAATAAGGAGAGTCCAATGCAAATGGACTTTAAGATACAAGTTACAACTGTCAGAGTATGGATTCGTTACAGTGGCTTCCCAATAACACAAAAAAGACCTAATGCTATTATATTATCACTATCACCTTACATTTGTGTAGTAGTACTTTAAAATTTTAAGGACACTCTAACAAAGGTTACTTCATTTGATTCTCAAGACATCCCTGGGAGGTAGTTGATTTCTAAGGTGGAGAGATCCTTTGGGCTGCTTTACCAATATGAATTAAGCTAGTGTGCTGGAAAATCTCTCCTTGAAGCACAGTGTTTGCAAACATAGTCTGACAAAACATTTCAATGAGCAGATGTGATTCTGTTGGCCTTGTTTCAGACCTCCAATCGTTGGATAAGCCACTCTTTTTTTTTCTTCCCATAGGCACTGAGACCCAGATGAAGTCTTATATAAACCCTATCTTTAACTTTTCAAGGTTCTTGGGAGAAGTAGATTAGATGCATGCCCTCTGGAATTGCGTTATTCTTATCCCCTTCAAGATATACTAACAACATAGAGATTATTCTTATCCTCATTCCAAAGGGGAAATTAAGGTGTGAGGAGAAGAGATAAAGTGGATTGGACTACCTAATGACTGAACCTGGAATAGATAGCATCTACTTCTAGTTAGATGTAGCTAGGCTAGAAGGGACCTTAGAGATCTTCATCCCCAACCTGCCTCATTTTACAGAACAGGAACCTGAGACCCAGAGAAGGGATATTTGCCCAAGGCCACCCTGTTGTAGCAGAAATGGGACTAGAAACTAGTTCTCTTTCCTCTCAAAACAAGTGTCATCTTGGTCTTTACTTCAAGAGCCCAACCACCAGAATTGGCATCTTAAAATTCAGACAGTTCTCTTAATGCTGTGTTTTAGTAAGCTTATTTTTTTTGCCAGTTTTTGTTTCTCTCCTACTTTATGAGTTCCTGTATTTAGAATTAAGTAGGCTAAAACACTGCCCTAGAGAGCTGAGTTACAAGCAGAATTATGTTTGAAACACAAGCAAAGCTGGAGTAATTAGCTGCCAAAAGATACTTTAAAACCAAGCCTCTTAGAGACTTTCATAACTACAAAGACAAGCACATCTATATAGCTTAAGCTCCCCTCCCCTTTCCTACAGAGTCCTACCTGAACTACATATTGCAATATGGCCTGGGAAATGAAGTGAGAGTAAAGGAAGTGTTTGTTCTCCATGCCAACCTGATTCAAAGGATGGAGCTTTAGTCAGTTTCTGCCATTTGCATTTAATCCCTCTGTGACTCAGTTTCCTTATCTGTAAAATGAGGGTATAGGACTCAATGCCCTCCACTACCCATTTACTCTACCTGTAGGTACATGTGCAAGGGGGTAGAAAATGCAATTGGACTTTTCTGGCATTCAAAAACCTTGCCCCGTCCTGCTTATTAAGTCATTTTCTCAATACTTCAGTTTAGCTCCAAAGCACAGACTGACTCCTATTTCAAGACACAAAGTGGGGTGGATATCATGAATCTTTGTCTTTAAGAGTGGCCCTTCTAAAACTAAAACAGCCAGCTATTGATCATTTTTTTTTAACTGGCTTGTTTCTTTGTTTTTCTACTAACAATCCACTTGTTTGGATACCTCATGGGTACAGCTTGGTATTTGTGAATGACCCCAGCCATGTTAGGCTCTTTGCCTACTTTTCACATTTGTTAGTACTCCTATATTGCACCAACAAATCTAAGAAGGGAACAGGTCCTTTTGATAAAGTTCCTTAGTCTTTACTGACAAAAAAATTGGTTCATTCAGTCACACCTTTATCCCAAGTGTAAGAGTCATAATCTCACTGGATATTTATCATTTTGTCATTTCCTCTGGGCTTTGTCAGTGATGGCCTTATCTCCTTGCATATCCCATGCTTTTACTTATACAGTCTTTGCTCATGCTTGTTCTTAATCCTGAGATGCCCTTCTCCACAATCTAGCTATTAAAACCCTATCCAAACTTTGAGTAAGGCCCATTTCAAATACCATCTCTGCCATCAACCACAATGAGCATTAAATGAGAACTTGATAAATCTTTGTTGAGAAACTAGAGGACATGGAATGAATAGTTCCCTCATTCCCCTCAGCCAATATGATCCTTTCCCCTTTAAACCTCCCAGGACACATCAACTCCACATTGGAGAGAATCTTTTCTGGTCCTGAAAGAGCTGAGTGCCTACCTGGAAGGAGAACTAGTTAGCAACCAGAGGATACATAGGATGGAGAGATCCACCCAGACTATAATCAGAGCTTCTGCCAGGAAACTGCCCAGACACCAACAAAGACACGAGGGAGAAACCCTGAAAGGGCCTCAAGGGAGCCAAATGCCACCGTTGAGCTGAAATAGCTTTTGTATTAATGGAGGCTATTTGGACTTGGGGAAGAGCCAGAGTCATAAATGATACAGTAAAGCTGTAGCCAGCTGGAAAAACCAAAGCAGCAGCAACAGAATACATTCCTGGCAGATGGGAGCATCAAGTGAAAGGGTAGAGAGGAAAGACGCCTAACGGATACAGCCTCTGCCACTTATTAATTGGATGACTTGAGGCAAATAACTTCCCCTCTTTGAGCCTCAGTTTCCCTATCTATAAAATGAGGATGACACCTGCAGTATCTAATTCAATGGAATGCAGTGAAGATCAAATGAAATCACATAGGTAGAGCACTTGGAAAACTATAAAGTGCTTTAGAAGTGTCAGCCACTAAATGGTGATGATAAGAACATCATTTTGTTTGCTCCGTCTCTCATGAAGTTCACATGTGTCACTTTCTAGATCCAATTATTTGTGGCTATTTTTTATCACCTTGTGACCTCTCACAACTCTATAGGCCCTGTTGTATGCTGTGATGCTATGACTCAGACCTGGCACGGATGCTTTAATTCTTCCCAACCCCAACTGGATTGGCCTCAAACGCAGGTTAAGAATCTCCCCCGACACACACACACACACACACACACACACACACACACACACACACACACACACACACATACACACACACACACACACATATTGGCCTGAGCATGCTTAGGTCCAACAGACTTTCAGTTCAAGCTGCTTTTACCTGGGCTGTCACCTAGCACTTACTGATACAGGAAGACCCAGTGAAGTTGTATATCTGCTTAGTAATAGTGATGACTTAACACAGTCTCCCATTATACCAGGTAAAAAGATCACCTCTCAGTAGAGGGGTTAAGAAGCACTCAGCAATTTGCAAGGTGCTTTCAAACATGCTGAAAAATATCTTGTGATAATCACAAAAATCCCAATGTGATTCCCTCTCAAGGAGAGCTCCTTGGAACAGGAACTGGTTTTCTTTGTTTTATTTTATATGGGTTGTTTCGGTCTTTCTTTTATCCTCAGGGCTCAGAATAATATCTGGCACATAGTAGGTGCTTAACAAATGCTGATTAACTGACTGAGGACTAGTATTGTTTTATCCAAAGCTCCTGGATTTGGGCTGATGCTTTTTTTTTTGGGTGGGGGGAAGGTGGGAACGACCTGAAACCAGTCTCTGCTCTTAAGGAGATCATCACAGGATTATTGTGATGATCAGATCATATTTTTCAGTATGTTTTAAAACACATTGGGGGCAGCTAGGTGGTGCAGTGGATAGAGCACCGGTCCTGAAGTCAGGAGGACCTGAGTGTGACGCTGGGCAAGTCACTTAATCCCAATTGCCTCACTAAAAAACAAAACAAAACAAAACAAAAACAGATTGTTAAGTGCTCTTTTGAAGAGGGGCTCTCTTTAAATGGGAGACTATGTGTATAAAGGCACATTATTACTAAGCAGATATACAAATGAGCCCAACGTGGTTACTCCAGTAGGACCAATATAAGGCCTAAAACCAAATGCAATAAGGGTCACAGTAGGAAGTGGGGGATTCAATAAGAAACTGTGCTCTTAAACTTTGCCTTGAGACTAAGATTTAGCCCAGGGGTGGGGAACCTACAGTCTTGAGGCCACATGTGGCCATATAGGTCCTTGGGTGCAGCTTTTTGACTGAGTCCAAGTTTTACAGAAAAAAAACCTTTTTATTAAAAATCCTTTTATTAAGGGGATTTGTTCTGTGAAGTTTGGATTCAGTCAAAGAGCCACATGTGGCCTTGAGGCTGCAGGTTTCCCACCCCTGATTATTCTAGCCAAATGCAGCCTAAAATTCTATTCCAATAATTTTGGCTTTCAATATGTATTTTTTTTTTGGCATAGGTCATCTTTCATTTTTCTGGTGTGACCACTGACTCACCATAGAATTACCCATTTAGAAAGCATTTGCTGCTAAATGGCAAAGAAAGAGGAACTATTTTATTCCAACAAATTCCCTCAGCCCCCTAGTACAAATGGTACCAGAAATAGGATTATTTGAGGTAACTTGCCACTTTTCTCCACCCAAGTGAAAAACTAGCCTGGAGTTAGTGGCAGGAATTTTACTCTTAGTTGAAATTTTTAATTATATTTTCCCCATAAGAGTCTTGTTATTTTCTGTTGTCATCATTCTTATAAAGAAAATTAATCATCTCTATAATTGAATCATAAATTGGGACTCCCTGTGGGTTGGGATTATTGCTTTGGGAAGAACTCCATGACTGCCTCAATTAGATCCTGTTCAAAATTACAAATCAGGGGTCTAGAACATGGATAGGGAACCCTGTGCCCACCTTAATACATCCTGAAGGTTCTCAGGTAAATAGTGTCATGACCACCAGCGAAGTGAAAAAGAAAAAGCCATCCATGGTTCTTGAATTTGGCTCAGGCTAAGCATTAAAAGACTTGTAGACTCAGTGCCAGGAACACCTACCTCCACTCCACTTGTACATGCATTTGTATTATGTGGAATAAGAAATCATAAAAGCTAATATAGGTTTGTGTATGTTATCTCATTTAATCCTCACAACAACCCTATAAAGTAATTATTATAATTTTCCATAAGACAATTTATCATATGTTCGTATATGAAGAAACTGAGGGTCAAAGAGGTTAAGTAATTTGCTTAGGAACACACAAATAATAAGTGCCTAAAACAGGATTGAAACTCATATCTTCTAAACTCCAAGTCCAGTGGTAAAAGATGGGGGTGAGGAGGAGAGAAGCGCTGAAGAAGAGATACTTTTAGTGCCCAGGGAAGAGGACATGAACCTCTATACTAGAGTATCCCAGTTTGCTCAGGATGTCCCCTGCTGTATCATATTTGATCGTCTTCCAAGAAATTGTTAGTGACTGACTAAGAGAGCTTAGATAGAGCTTAGAGAAAAGACTCAGATTCCTGATTGGAGTCTATGGAAGAGTCAGGAGAGGTAAACAGTTTACTATTTCAGTGACAGAATAGATCAGAATGACTCAGTTTAATGTTGAGAAATAACCACTCTTCTTCCCCATCCTCTACTCTCATTATCCTCCTTAGTATCAGACTTCAAGCTAGAAGGAAACACATAGGTCATCTAGTCCAAACCCCTCTTTATCTAAATGAGAAGACTGAGCCCTAGAGAGATGAAGAGATTTATAGAAAGTCACAAAGTAAACAGAATGCATGCCCTTTGACCTGATCCAGCATTCTTCCCCTTAGTACCATCTCCCAAAATAATGGGGAAAAGAACAGAGCAAAGTTTTAAAAAGTCTGACATGAATCCAAGAGAGCAGACTCATAAACATCTTTAAATTGTAGGGTTTGGTATTTCTTTCTTTTTCTCATTCTTTTTTCTTCCTTCCTAACCTACCACCCTTCTTCCTTCCTTCCCCCTCCTTCCTTTTCCTTTTTCCCTCCCTCTTTCCTTCCTTTTTTCTTTTTTCTTCCTCACTCCCTTTCTGTTCTTCCTCCCTTCCTTCTTTCCTCTCTTTTTTCCCTCCCTCCTCCCTTCCTTGCTCCTTTTCTTTCTTCCTTCCTCTTTTCCTCCATTCATTCTCTCTTCCCTTCTTTTCTTCCTTCCTTTCTTCCTTCTTCCCTCCCTTCCTTCCCTCCCTCCACTCTTTCTACCTTCCTTTCCTACTTTTTTCCTTCCTTCCTTCCTTCTTTTCTTTTTCTTTCTTTCTTTTGGTATGAATCTGAGTATTGTGAGTCATTCAGGGTTATTTTCAGTGTTATTCAGCCCCCTGTTACAGTGGTGGTGGCAAGGTAAGATGAAAAGGGACTGTACTCTTAGAGCATCTAGTCATGCTAATATCAAAGCATGGTTCCCAATGACCAAGGAGCTGACATACTAACCAAGAGAAACTGAACCACCCCCATACTTATATTCTTGCTATAAAATTAATGCAAAACATATAAATAAATTGTAACTATACAAGGAAGACCCAAAGGTTCTTCTCAGAGAGACAAATAAAGGAATTGGGTGAGTTGGTTTTGTGGTATGACCCAAAACTACAGGAAATATTGTATAGGACCTTTGACCATCTTACCTTGGAGTCTTCACAATTAATATAAACAAACAGGGCAACAAGAAAATAAATGTAGCTTATGTGCTAATCTTCCATTGCAAAGAACGAAGCAGAAAAATTGCATGATAAGGAATTATAAACTAAATTGTAATTCAGTGACAATACAAAAATAGCCATAGGGCTAGTGGTAAAAATGGGGCAATTAGGTGGCACAGTGGATAGCAACTCAGGGCCTGAAGTCAGGAAGACTCATCTTCCTGAGTTCATCTGGCCTCAGATACTTACTAACTGGGTGATCTTGGGCAAGTCACTTAACTATGTTTGCCTCAGTTGCCCCTCTGTGAAATGAGCTGGAGAAGGAAGTGGCAAATCACACTGATATCTTTGCCAAAACCCCAACTGGGGTCACAAAGAGTCAAATGTGACTAAAATAGCTGAACAACAAAAAAGCAGCAAAAAAGAAACCTGTTAGAAAATATGATCTGAGATCAAATAATGAAAGGGACCAAAGGCTTGTTGATTACAAAAATAAAATGAAATAAAAATCTTAGAGCTGAACATCTTTAACACTTCTCCAAAAAGAGGTTAAGGAATCCCCTATCTAAGCTGAGCCCTCAATTATGCCCTAAAAAAAATGAAATTGACTATATTTTGATAGTCAGGAAAGTACTGCTTATGGGTGTAGCAGCTATTTCAGAAGCAACTGAGTATGGTCAGGTCATTGGCTGCTTAACTCAAAAGCCAAAATTCATAGCAAAGAAGAAGAAAGGAGATCACACATTTGTCAGACTACCTGGAAAAGGTATGGCATTGCATAGACTCAAAATCACCTTGTCCTTTCCTAAGTTCCAAGTGATACTGATTGCTGGCATTTCCTCTAATTGCCTCAATCACATCTAGCCTCTTAAAGCCTCTAGCCCTTTCAGTAATGGCATAGGGAATGAAGAAATGGCACAAAAGAAATGGACAAAGGGCCCTGATTTATTCTAGCACAACACAGAATTTTCAGGGAATAAGTAAATCAGTGACCCATCTCTAGAGCTGTTTTCAACATCTGCCTTCAGCTTTCTAGCTCTCACACACAACTGTTATCCCTGTTGCTATTGTTTCCACTAGAATTCATAGATCCACAGAATCAAAGATGGGAAGTATTCTAAAGCCCATCTAATCTGACAAGCTCCCCTAACCATTTCTTGTTTAAAGGAGCTTATTCAAAATTAGATTCATTCATGGGTGTTGGAGAGATGTGACCACAGTATATACTCTATATAAAAGTGCTTACTGTCTTAGGAAGGAGGGAGGGAGGGAGAAAACTTAAAACTCAAAATTTTATTTAAAAAATGAATGTTAAAAATTGTCTTTACATGTATTTGGAAAAAAACAAAAGGACAGGATGTGACCTTGTAGTGTACTGATAAACATTTAACAATGGGTTCTCCAAAAATGCATGTGGGACAGTTTGATCTGCTTTATTAACTTTTTTTTTATTAACTTTGATTAACTTTTTCTCCATCACTTTCTTAAGACTAAATAATCAACAATATAATAAATTAAGCTCTGATTTGTGGTTTCCTGATTTCCATACTGAAATTCTACCAATCAGCTCCCCCCAAGCTGGCTGCAGCAAACTCCTGCCTTAGGTACACCACTTCTTCTTGCTGAGAATCAATTTCTGTATCTGCAAGATAAAGAGTTTGATTAAACTTAACACATAACAATAATAACTAGCAGTTATATAGCAGTTAAGGTTTGAACGTGAAGCTTTCCATATGTTATCTTATTCAATCCTCACAGTAACCCTATGAGGTAGATGCTATTATGATCCCATTTTACAGATGAAAATGCTGAGGTTGGGAAAGGTAAAAAAACTTTTCCAGAGTCACATAGCTAATGAGTGTCTGGAGGATTTGAACTGAGTTCTTCCCAACTCTATTCTCAACTCTATTCAAATCAGGTTCAACACTCTATCCATGATAAGTTTTTAGTATGCACAAGAACCCACTTATTTTGCAGAAATTTATTTCACTCTTCAGTTAATTCTCCGAGTTTTTCTTCAATTGTGACTTGTCTTAACTTGCTTCAAGGAGACTTGGCATAGTTTTGAATCAAAGAATCTTGAGGTTCCCAGAGGTCTCAGAGGCATGGGTGTACTGAAGCCACCTTAAACTGACTCAGGAGAGAGGATTATTAAATTTCCAATCTGAGCATTTGCACTTTGGAAATCCAGCAAACACTACAAAACAGGACTTCATTAATTTTTCTGTTGTTTGGCTAGACTTAAGCAAGTGGTGGGGAAAATATTAATGCAGATTAAACTTTAAAGTGTATTCTATGTACATTTTTGGAAAGCTGGTTGTTAAACATTTACCAGCACACACCTGCTCAGAGGTCATCTAGCTCAGTCCATAACTGAGAATGAGTCTGTTTATAGCTTCCCCAATAAGCTGTCATCCAGTGTTTGCTTGGAGATCCCAGGTAATGGGAAACACATTACCTTCCAAAATAGTTCATTCTATTTCTAGGCAATGTTAGTTGTTAGGAATCTTTTCCTCAGGGTAAAATGGAATCTTCCTCCTTATAACTTTCACTCAGTAGTTCTAGTTCTGGCCTCTAGGGTCAAGCAAAGTGAATTTAATCCTATTTCTACATGGTAACTTTTGATTTATTTGAAGAATGTGATAATTCAATTAAGTTAAATTCACCATATTTTTATTGAGCTAATATGTACAAGGTGCCACGCTAGATGCTGATGGCATAAAGATAAAAGGACACAGTCCTTATCCTCAAGGAGCTTATGATCTAATCAAAAAGTTCAAGAATATACACAATTATGTTTGATACAAGGAAATATGTAATAAAGACAAAGCAAGGAAATATGTAACAAAGACAAAGCATGACTCTAGACAAAGTGCTGTATGGAGATGGGGGATCATTTTCAGTTGAGAAGGATCAGGGAAAGCTTCACAGAAAAGGTGGTATTTGGACTAGGCCTTGAAGAAAATGATTAATTTCAGCAGAAGGAGTGTATTGCAGCCATAAAGGAAGGCCCATGAAAATAAATGGAGGTAGGAGAATGCAGGATGAGATCAAGGAACAGTCAGTTGTCTGAAGTATGGAATAAATGAAGGGGAATAGTATGAAATAAGATTTGAAAGATAGGTTGGTGTTAGACTATGGAGGATCTTAAAATCAAGACAAAAAATTTATTTTATCTTAGAAGCAAGGGAGAGCCATTGAAAATCTCTGAGAAAAACCTAATAGCATGATCAGATCCATCCGTTACTTTAGCAGTTGTTTGGAAAGGAGAGAAGCTAAAGACAGATTGACCAATAAAAAGACTATTAAGAGTCCAAGCAAGAAGTGATAGTCCTAGACTAGAGTGGTGTTTTGTGTGAATAAAGGAAAGGGAATGGATTCTAGAGATGTTGTAGAGGTCAGATTAACAAATCTTGACAACTTATTGAATATGGAATGATGGAGATTGTGTCTAAGATGGCTCCAATATTTCAAGCTTTGGTAACTGGGAGGATGGTGATGATCATCCTCCTCAGTCATCTCTTTTCAAAATGAAAAACCCCAGTTCTCCCTGTTTCCACCAATGACCAAATGGAATATTTTCAAGGTGGCTCACCATCCTCTGGCTGGGCTTCATATTGCCAATGCCCATTCCAAAATGTGGTGCCTTGAGCTAAACATATTATCCTAGATATGGTCTGACCAGGGCAGAGAACTGTGAAACTAGTAGGTAGAAGTGGAGGGGGGACAAGAAAATAGTTATCACTTACTCCCAACAATATTAAGGAGAAGAGAATTAGATTGATAAGAAAACGTTTCTGGAACCTAACTCGTAGTCAAGATGTCAGGCAGCAGTGTCTTGCATGTTCTGAAACATCTTGCATAACAGGTGAGCTGGGAAGATAAATTTGCATGCAGGATGTTAATAAGGTATTTTAGAAGCAGCCAAAATTCTCCTCTCTGGGAGGTGATCTTGCTCATACATTTTATTCCCAATTGTACGTGTGATTAACAAGCACAGAAAAACTCAATTCAAATAAACTACTTTGCATATTAAAAAATACATTCACTTTTGAAATGAGTTTTAAATGAGGCAGCTAATGCCAAATAAGCTTGCAAATGAATTATTGCCATAAGTCAGAAGCTTAAAAGTAGTGTAGGGTGTCTTGGTTTGGCGAAAAGGAAAAAAAATGAAAAGGTATATGAGAGAGGGAGGAAAGAAGTTTGTATATAGAGCCCCTAATTCAACCCCAGTTGCTGAGAATAAATTCAGGAGTAGGAATCTAATTACAGAGCTCACCCAGAGGGAAAATGGTGAAAGAGAAGAAATGTATCTTTGGTTCATTCAAGTGTCACCTTCTTTAGGAAGGCTTTCTTATCTCCCTAACTATGAATGATCTTTCCCTCAAATTATACTGTATTCATTTATATATTTAAATGTTGGGGCAGCTAGGTGGCACAACAGATAGAATACCGGCCCTGGAATCAGAAGGACCTGAGTTCAAATCCTATCTCAGACACTTACTATCTGTTTGACACCGGGCAAGTCACTTAAACCTGATTGCTTCCAAAAAATAAATAAATAAATGAAAAATAAACATTGTATTCCCTACCCGCTAACAGAATGTAAGCTCTTGGAAGATAGAAAATTGGGGGGAAAGTACCTAATCTTTGATCTTCTCGGTCTGGGATAAGTCTGAGGATAAGGAATTTTCTCTATCAATGTGGACTGGCACTTTTATTGTAATTTAGAATCTTAAAGAATAGTACTAATACTGAGAGGTTAAAGGATTTGCTGAGGGTCACATAACCAATATGTGTCAGAGGAGAGAGACCTCACCTGAAGACTTCCTGACTCTAAGCCCCATTCTCTGCCCACTACACCATGTGGTCTCTCAAATTCTTGTTGGATTGAATTGAATTTGATCCCTGAAGCTTCTCCTTTTTACCCCTTGTGTGGCATTTTCTTCCATGTCTTCCTGACCTGTCCCTACCAGTCCCCCAGAGTCTTTTAGCTTTCTTTGTATCCCCAGCACTGAGCACAGTGCTCGGCAAACAGTAGGCGCTTAAGATGTGTTTATTGACTGACTTGCTCAACACCTTCTTGCCTATGAAAAACAAATCTCCAAAAGGAATCATCAATTAGACTAATGACTTCAGAATAATGAATCAATTTAGACTCAAAGAATCTCAGAAATGAAAGGACCCTTAGAAACAATATGGTCTAAATCTTTTTTAAAGATGAGGAAACAAATCGCAAAGAGAAAATGACTTTCCCAAGGTCACACAGTGTGTTAGTGGCAGAGTTTAGCACTCAAGTCTCCTAAATACCACTCTTATCATACCTCAGTGTCATTCTTAAAATGTCACTTACCTAGAAGTAGTTTAGCTTTAACCTTGAGCATAAAAGGAAAGGTACTGTCCCCTGAGCAAATGATTTCAAGTAGAATATTGGACTTGGAGTCAGGAGGCCCTGGGTTGCCTTAGATGCAATATAATCTTAACCAAGTCACTGAAATTCGCTGTGCCTCAATTTCCTCTTCTGTAAAATGAAGGGGTTGGCCTTCATGGACCCCAAGATCCTTTCTTGCTCTAAATTTATTTTCCACAGTAACAGGTATCCCATCTCCTGTGTAATAGATACACACATTGTGTAGTATACTTGTAATGGGGTCACTTTGTTACATTGGCTCCAGAACCAGCAACAAATGAGGGAAGGGAAAAGGAGATGAACTCAGGAATACTTTCAGAGAAAAAGTATTTCTGCCACTCTAAAATCCTAACTTTTACATTGCCAATAACAATATCTCTAGTCTAAAGGAATATGACTTGTTTCAGGTTATTAATTGTTCTCTATTACTTATCCTGATTATCTCCTCAAACTGCCAAGAAAGGCTCACAAGCAGCCCCACTGGGTTGTGTATTACTGAGAAGGCGAAGTTGTTCAGCTGCTTCCCCTCCCGGTGCCTGCCTCCACAAGAGAGGCCAGAGGAATACACCACATTATTCTACACTGTGTGGGCTCCTAATTTGTATCACCCACATCATCACAGTATACAAAAAAGGTCAATGACCACTAATGTTTGTTTTAATGTGTTTATATAATAATAGGACAAAAAGTGGTGAAAGAATGCACAGAAATTGTGAGGAGAAGGAGAAACTGTCATGAGTATATGCTGACTGAAAGAAACCAGCTAATGTAGAAACCAGGACTCTGCCGTGTTTATTCTTGATGCTCACAGAATAAAAAAGTAAGCACAAAGTCTAGAGGACTATTGCAATTAAGGGCAGCTGCCTTCTTCATAGTTCAAAATCAAGGAAGGAAGAATTTGTCTTTAAGAAGCAGGGGTCAAGGGGCAGCTAGGTGGTGCAGTAGATGAGCACTGACCCTGGATTCAGGAGGACCTGAGTTCAAATTCAGCCTCAGACACAAAAACCAGTCACTAGCTGTGTGACCCTGGGCAAGTCACTTAACCTCATTGCCTAGCCAAAGAAGAAGAAGAAGAAGAGAAGAAGAAGAAGAAGAAGAAGAAGAAGAAGAAGAAGAAGAAGAAGAAGAAGAAGAAGAAGAGGAGGAGAGGAGGAGGAGGAGGAGGAGGAGGAGGAGGAAGAGGAGGAGAAGAAGAAGAAGAAGAAGAAGAGAAGAAGAAGAAGAAGAAGAAGAAGAAGAAGCAGGGGTCAACCTGGTCTGCTAAGCTTGGGGCTCACTAGTCATAAACATGTTCACCTTGCCTTAGCTGCACTATTAACCAGGGCGGCTGCCATTACTCTAGCAACTGCCTCTTCTTTCAGAGTTTTTGAAAATGAGCAGAAAAGCACAAAGTATCACAATGCTAAGTGCTTGATTCTGCAAAAGTCAGCATGGATTCAAGATGGAGGCAATCTGACCTTCTACCTCTGGGTTGTGGTTTCCTCCTTCTTCTTCTGATAGTTCTCTTCCAGAACTCTCCATGTATAATCCTAGAGACTTCACACAGTTTGTGGTCTTGGGGCCCTTTGAATCCTGAGGAGATGTCTGATATCTGTGGTTACCCTGGCATAGGGCCAGATTGCAACACAGAATTACACTATGATCCTAATTATCAGCCAGCAGGTGGGAATTTGGGGACCAGAAGGTCCTTCCCCTGGTACCTGAAATCAAGTCATGTGAGTAAGAATAATTCTTCAAGGGAAAAGATTGGTCCTACTTAACTAGGTAAAAGAGCTTTTGATTGAATAAACAGTAATTAATAATAGTAATAGTATCATCAACCTCAACTCACACTCACAGAACTTTACAACTTTTGAAGCACTTTCTTAGCAATTGTCTTGAGGGCAAGTAATTCAAGTATTATTATCTCCATTTTACAGATGAGGAAACTGAGGCTCAAAAAGGGAGATAATTTGTGTACTATCCAACAACAAGTTAAAACCACAGCAGAGCTTCAGAAGAGACTCATAGATTCATAAGACATAAATATAGATTCTTTAACCTATCTAGTCTATCCATTTTACAGATGAGGAAACTGAGGGCCAGAGGAAAAGTGACTTCTGCAAGGTCACACAGCAGCAAGTGGAAGACAAGCTATGATTTAAATTTGTTTTTAAATACTTCTTTTTCATCCAGACTGGGTCTCTATAATGGCCCTAAGAGATTTCAGTGTTAAACAACTAAATGTCTCTTGATTTTTAATTGATGTCCTTTTTTGCTGTTATTATTGCCCTGTGATTTCACAGGCCTAGGGAACTGTTTCCAAACCACAGATCAACAACTCATTTGTAAGTTGCACAGTCTTCCAGAGTTGTCTGAGGTACTTAGGTTTAGTGAACTGTCTGTGGTCAGAGGCAAAGCTTAAACCAAGGTCTTCTTGCCTTCAATGACAGACTTTGATCTACACAGTCTCTCTGAATATAAGGACATTCAAAGTGGTTTCATTCACATATTTAGCATCTCCTACATAGGACTTAGTATCCAGTATCCAGGGCTGCTCATTTTAATCAGTCTAAGGAAATGGGTCTTCCAACTATAATGAAAATGTATGAAATCATAGAATGTTAAATATGGGAATAGGGCAGATGGAGATTTAAGAGATTAGATGCTTTCTAAGATACCTGTCAAACTGAGCCTACGAAAGCTAATCTAATGCACCCATTTTATATATGAGGAAACTGAGGGCCAGAGAGGTGACGTGACATGCCCAAGGTCATACAGCAAGTTACTCATTTTGAAACAAAATTCCAGGAGCAGTAGATCTATGCAAACACAATCTGAAGTGGACAATCCTTTCTTCTTCATTTTCATTTAACCATAAGTCGGTCAAAGGGCAGAAATTCCCCACTTTTAATGTGTCAAAATGCCTTGAAATATTGTTGGGTAACTTGATGTTTAGCTAATGATTCCCAAGGTATTTGTGTTTCCTATGTTCAGTTATTCATATTGCTCTAGTCGACAAAGACACTAAATGAGAGGGCATGTTTTCAAAAATAAATTCCTTAGGCAAGCAGTTAATTGATTCCACTGTTCTGTTATCCATTAAGTTTAACAAGCAGTGTTTCCTGTGGATTGGAATGCCTCACCAGGAAAAAAATATGTTTGTGCATTTGGATTAAAACTTCCTCAGGGGTCTGGGGAATGATGCATGTGACTGGAATTCAAAAGACCTAGGACCAAAGCCTGTCTCTGACAATGATTTCTTAACATATTTGGAGCAACTCCTTTAACTAAGATGTGCCTCCATTTCCCTATTTGTAAAACAGTGATGATCTTAACTTTCTTTAATGGCTTGTAGAATCACAGGTTTAGAGCTCAGAATTACCTTAGAGGTCTAACATTTTGCAGAGAAAGAAATTAAGCCCCGTGGGAATTATCTAAGTTCACATGGGGAGCAGGGCTGGGATTCAAACCTACATCCTCCGATTGAAAGCCAGCATAGACTTTTCCTATAAGGTGAAAAGGAGAGCTAGTGTTGGAACGGAGTCTTCTTTTGCATACCAGGAGGATTATAACAGCACTGAGGAGGAAGGCAACTTTTTCTATCTTCCCAAGATCTCACTTTTCCTGCCAATAGGAACAGCCTTACAAGGAGGAAGACTAAATAACACCTGTGTAGTGTCAGTCGAGAAACTACCAGGCAGGTATTACTATCCTTAATTTACGAATAAGGAAACTGAGATTCTCTATTCCCACACCTTTCTCTTGCTGCTTCTCTCTCTCTCTCTCATGGCCTGAAATTCCACCACTAAAGGTTTATTGCTTTGAGACTTGAAGGTTTTGTGGTCTTCAAGAGACCCTTATTGAAATGGAAATACCACTGGAAAGGGGCATTTAATGTAACAATGACAACAATGATAATAGTTAGCAGTTACAGTTTGCCAATTACTTTAAATATAAGATCCTAATTCCTTAACTGGAATTAGTTAACAGTCACCTGAGCACAGGATAAGTAGGTGCCTAGGAGCTACAGGATAGGGAAAGGGTCCAGGGATGCTTCAGGAGATGTAAGAGATGGACTAAGGGGCAGCTAGGTGGATAGAGCACTGGTCTTGGATTCAGGAGGACCCGAGTTCAAATCCAGCCTCAGACACGTAACACTTACTACCTGAGTGACCCTAGGAAAATCACTTAACCCCATTGCCTATCCTAAAAAAAGAGAGAGAGAGAGAGAGAGAGAGAGAGAGAGAGAGAGAGAGAGAGAGAGAAAGAGAAAGAGAGAGAGAGAAAGAGAGAGAGAGAGAGAGAGACGGACTGAAAGAGAATGGTACAAGGCAGCAAAGATGAATCCTGCCTACCTTACACTCTTGCACAGAACCAGCCCTGCCCTCCAGAAGACCAAGATTCAGCATCAAGGCAATGCAGCATATTTTTAGAAAAGTGGTTAAATTCATCCATTTATCTATGCATCTATCCATTCATTAAAAAAAAAATAAACCTTAGGTACAGAGGTATACACACAGAGAGACTGACAGATGGACAGACAATAATAGCTGGAATTTATATAGCACTTAAAGATTTACAAATTGCTTTATATTTGTTATGTTGTTTGATCCTCACAACAACCTTGTAAGGTAGTTGGTGTTATTATTCCCATTTTATAGATGAGGAAACTGGGGATAAGAGAGGTCAATTGACTTGTCCGATGTTGAACAGCTAGTAAATATCTTAGGGAGGATTCAAGCTCAGGACTTTCTAAGTCCAGCACTGTAGCCACTGCAGAGGATGGAAGAAAGGGAGGGAGGAAGGAAAGAAAAGAAGAAAGAAAATAAGGAAGGGAGGGAGGGAGGGAAGAAGGAAGGAAGGAAGGAAGGAAGGAAGGAAGGAAGGAAGGAAGGAAGGAAGGAAGGAAGGAAGGAAGGAAGAAAGAAAGAAAGAAAGAAAGAAAGAAAGAAAGAAAGAAAGAAAGAAAGAAAGAAAGAAAGAAAGAAAGAAAGAGCATATATTATGTGTTTATTATGTGCCAGGCACTGTGTTAATACTGGAGATACAAGCACAAATAAGCAAGACAAGTTGTAAGGTATAGCATAAAGAGCCCTCTACCCCAGACTCAGGAGACCTGGGAAACACCCAGAATCCATTACCAGCTATGAGATGATGGTGGTCACTCAGCCTGAATTTGAGTTTCCTCATATTTGGAATGCAGATAAAATATCTGAAATTGCCTCTTTTAAATTATTGTGTGAATATTGTATGAATTGATAGAGCACTTTGCAGAACTTAAAGTTGTACAAACCTCCTATTGGAGAGGTAGGAGGTATGGATGTGACATGCTGCCTATGCAGTAAGACAATTGTGTTAATTGGGTTTGCTTCACTGGTTTTCTTTGTTCCAAGGGAAGTATCATGGGGATGGAGGTGAGAAGGATTACATCTAGAAAGGACAATGATGGAAAAGCAACAGTAATCAATGAAACTGAAAAGCAAAAACAATTTTATCTTACTTCAAAGTATGCTAGAAGAGTAGCATTTTAATTTTATTTGTTGGTTTAATCTAAACATTACAGTAAGGGGTCAGGGTATCGCTCTAAAAAGCTAGGATTAGAGCCATGACAAATGATTGGGGGTCAAGGGGTACCAGTAAAAAAAAGGAAGAGTTCTTCCCTTTTCCAACCCTGCTAGTGCTGTGAGTCACTCAGCTGGTGTGGGGATGAGATGATTGGGGAATATTTGTTCAACAGTCCTCCAAAATATCTTTACTTTCCAGAAGAAACTGAATTTTAAAGTTTTATGTGTTTGTAATTGTTCATGAACTCCTGTGAGTCTGACATTGCAGGCATACTTTTTGTGGTGGGCCTCAGACATCTGACAATTACACTGCTTATTGAATGCCTGTTATCAACTTTTGAATAAACTTAGACATGAGCTGTGCCAAACTTGTTTGGGGTGATTTCCCAGGAGTCTGTGGAGTGGGGCCAAGAGTCAAAGAGATGCCTTGAGGGCAGCCCCCAAAACTGAACCAATCTCTAAGAGTCCAGAACCTTGGTCAGAGGCAACGGTGGAGGATAGGGGTTGATATAGGTAAGGGTTCATGACATACTTAAAATAAATGAGAGACAGCAATACACATATTCATTGCTCTCGAAATTAGCAGTTCCACCCCTCTACTTTAAAGTAATTGCAATACAAATAGTTTATGTTGTAGGGCAGACACACTTAAATTGATACAAAGGTATTATCCTATAAAGCACCTTCTGGAGCTACTTCACTCATTCACAATGACACTTGCAGTTTGAGTGCCCAGACAACTGATTCCTTCCTATCATTCTCCTTCTCTCTCTCTCTCTCTTCCAACTAAGAATAAGCCAATAGATCTTTAGCAAAGACATTTACTGAGATGGTATAGTGTGTTCAGTTTAATTAAAACATTAACCCTGAAGCCTGAAGTGTGCTCTCCCACAAGTACTCAATGTCAGTGAGAAGAGTGGACTTTAGCTTGGAATATGATGGTAGCAACACACACATACGGCAAATTTATAACATAGATTCTGCCACTTCATGGTCTAGAATTTCATTTTTTGAGTCCATAGCCTACATTCTTCTTCAGTTCAAGGAGTCACTCCTTCGGTGACTATCTTTCTTGCCCAGGGTCACACAGCTAGTAAGTGTCAAGTGTCTGAGACAAGACGGATTCAATTGGGCTAGCGAGGTGATGCAACAGCTAGAGTGCTGTAGGACTGGAGACAGGAAGACCTGAGTGCTAATCCAGAGACTTACTAGCTGTGTGACCCTGGGCCAGTCACTTAACCTATTTGTCTCAGTTTCCCATTTGTAAAATGGGGATAATAATAGCATCTAATTCCCAGGGAATATCTCAACTGAGATATTTATGAAGTACTTGACATGGTTCCTGGCACAAAGTAGTTGCCAGCTATACGAATGTTAATTATTATTATTTATATGGATTCAATTGAAATGCCCTAGCTTTCTGTGATTGCATTAATTGAAGTAGAGGTGGGACCACCACTCCTTTACACATCAGAGGAATTGTGAGGCATACAAAGATGAATAAGATGTGTTCTCTGCCAGTCAGCTTATTATCTAAAAGGGACGATGAGATACAAATACAGAGAAAAGTAACAAAAATTAGAATATGCTAAATACATCAATTGAGTACAAAGTGCTGTGAGATCAAATGAGGAATAAACCACTTCCAGTTAGAGAGAAATGAGCTGCTGGACTGGTAAAGACAGAATTCCTTGTTATTACCAAACTGAACCATCCATTTCTCAGTTTTGATTGCCATTCATACTGCCTAGGAGTTTTGTGGATTAAGCATCCTTGTTTCACTGTCAAAAAGAATTGGATGGCTGATAAATAAACACTGAGCAAAAACTTTAAGTAATAACCATATAATTTCAATTTGTTTCACATATTCAACACCCATTTTTCTAACTGGTGAAAAAACACATAGTGCTCTCACCTTTTAGGAAGGATTTATCTACATGTAGCTTTGAAGAAGCCAGGAAGTACAGTGATCAAGGTTTCTTTCCAACTGAACATCATCTTGTTTTAATGCTTTGGTGGGTCCATTTTTTCTGCATGGGTATTCTCTCCTCCAGTGCAGATGGGTAACTGTATGTACCTGTGAATATAAACATACATGTATGCATGCATGTCTACATATGCACATATACATATATGTATGTCTATAATCTGCCATATGTGCATACATGCATTATACATAGACACACACATATATATGTAATAACGATGCATTGCCTACCCACCTAAACACCAGTCTATGCATTATGCATTTTTAATCAATCTCAAACAACTTGCCTCTCACAAATACATTAAAAATTATATGACTCTATGATAAATGCCTTCCAGAAGACAACTTTGCTCAATGATGCATTGAATATTGACTTCATATAAGGTGCAAAACATGAGGAAAAATTACACTCACCTAAAGTATTCATCAGTGTCCTGACATGTGTCCTGTGCAAAGTCCAAACAAGGATTCCCTATTTATGGCAAGATTTTTTCAAATATTCCTTTAACCACCAGGTGACATTGGTAACCACTAACATGATCCTAAGTCAGCAAAAAGGATGTGGCCCTGGAAAGTTTCACTCTTAGCCTGGCATTCATGAATCCCATACTGCTGGGGGAGAAGGGGTGCTGATAAAGTGTCAAGTTCTCTATGATTCTCAAAAAATGGTTGGCCTCTTTGCTGCCCACCTCTGACTCTAGGTGATTGCGATATCTCATCAGCATAAAGCATAGGCTTAGCATGGAAAGGCCCAATCTTTATCTTTCACCAAGCAGATATCCTCCCTCTTCCCAGAATCTGCTATATTTCACTAAGCCATGACCATAATATCATGCAAACACAGATTTAGAGCCAGAAGGGAGTTTAGAGGTCATTAAGTCTGGTGCTTTAATACTACAGATGAGGAAACTTAAGTAATTGGCTCAAGGTCACACAGCCAAGTTAGATTTGTCAACTGTGGGAAGTCCACCCCTCAAAATGCAGAAGAGTCCAAGCTGGGTTGAAAGCAGAAAAGTTTTATTAGGAGGAAAATCAGACACTAGTGTCAAGCCCTCGCCCTCCCCCCTACAAGGTACAAAGGAGCCCATAATCCAGGAGAGGCAGGGAAGATTTATGCTTGAAAACCACAAACGGGAGGCTCAGGGAGAGGTTAGGAAAAAGAAAGGACAATATTTGCCAGAAACAGGTGGACATAGAAGCGGGACATTTTGCAGGAAGAGTTGAATGCAAAGCTGGTTTGAACCAGTTTGGGGGTTGGGGCACAGCTTAGCAAGGTCAACCACTGAATACCAGTAAACATATCTAGGAGTGAGCAAGACTTTGGCTCATTGCAGGCTCCTGATCGACTCTTTTCAGCAAACAGGCTTATTCTGTGTCCAGTGCATCTGCCCGGTAAGGTAACTCATAGGAAACACACATATTAATCTCAGATTCAAACCTATGTCTTTCTGTCTCTAACTCATAATTTTGGTTTCAAGGAGCTGTCCTCATGGGAATAGACTGAATATGCTTAACATACCCATGTGTAGACAGCAACAAACAAGCAATAAAACAAGTCATAATAAAATACCTGCCACCTAACTGAATGCCTACAGCTGCTTAAAGACGCAGGCCATTCTTGGACAGAATCAAAGTTTCCTCAAACCCAAGAGTTCCAGTAAAGAGAAGAGCTCAGTTTGTATAGTCTCAACTGTGGTCACCTCCTGTGAACAGACAAAGGAATGGAGAACATACAATACAGTTCCCAAATGATGCTCAACTCTCATATCTACTAAAGCTAATCACTAGATGGACGAGAAAACCTTGGATCCGGGTCTTCATTGATGTCAAACTGCTTTTTTGTTCTCCCATCACTTTTCTAGGCATAGAGGAAAAACTCCTCCTTCATCACTCTCTTCTCTGACCTTGAGAACTCCACGTAAAGCTTTCGCTGGCTGCGAGGCATAATACATGCTCCTCATCCTTCTTTCCTCTTTAGATTTTTGGATTTACAGGCTGAGTTGACCCAAAGCACAAAGCTATAGTAAATAGATGGGCATTAATGTTAAACTCCCCTATAGTATTCCTATTCACAGATGGCATTGAGTTAACTTCATGGAACCCCAGAACACTACCAAGCTTTTTTCGGTGAATTCCGTATGAGTGCAAAAGAGAAAGATCTAACTGTCCACACTGGATATCATCATTAGCTAAAAATCAGTAAATGACTGCTATGTGCATATCACTTTACTAGATACCTGAAAGAAACAGAAAGGAATATTGAATATGAGGAAGGCATGGGATGATGTAATGGAAGGAACATTGAGTGGAGATCTAGCTTCAGGTTTGATATTAACTGCCTGCATGATCTTGAATAAATCTCTTCCCTTCTCTGGACCTTAGTTTCTTTTCTTATGCAGTAGAAACTAGAGACATCTTGCAATCCTGGGAAGTTTTTAGTACCCATAACAAATCAGTAAGTCCTTCTATCAAAAGCTCCCTCTTGATAGGTTTGCCACACCAGTCATTACAAATGATTCTATGAGTAAGGGAACCAGAAAGAGGGGAAAGATTATAAATACGTTGATCAGCTTTCAGAATAATTTTTCACATGAACAGATCATTTTTCAGTTTTCAAGGCATTTTACTCAAAAAACACCAATCAGGTTGGAACTACAAATGTGATGATTCACAGTTTATAGATGAGCAAACTGAGGTTCCAACATGCTACATGACTTACCCAAATTCATGCAAGTAGAGCTGCAGCTAAAACCCAGAGGCTCTGATTCCAAGTTCTCTCCTCTTCCCACTACTCCACACTTCCTTTTTTAACCTTTGCTGGTACTTTATAATCAAATGGGGAGCTTTCCTTCAGTCCTTAATTTTTTTTAATTTAAAATTAAATTTTAAAAATTAAATTAAAATTAAAATTATTTTAATTACTTGGGTTTCCCTCTGGATTAGAGCCTTAGAACTTCATTTCAGATTTAAATATTTATAAATGACAGATGTAGTCCAGTTTCCTCTAATAATTAAATTAATTAATGGCTAATGATAGGTTGCTTTGCTTTTTTTTTTATAGCTACCATATAAACTGGGCATTAACATCCATGCCCTTACATTATAAAACCACTTCTCCTTAGGCTGCACTGAGGTAGGTTAGTTTTCTCCTCCCAACCATCCAACACAAATCATTCATTCATCCACTGAAAATATAATATGAAAGTGAATGTTCTCCTCTCCTTTTGTTCTAGTCGGACAAACAGAAATGAGAAATGGAAGTGGGGAACCATCAAGGGAGGGACAGGAATTCTATTCACCCCGAGGTCCTGTGCAGCAGGAGCAGAACAAGGACTGATTGTCTGAATGGAATTTTCTATTATAAAGTTATAATAGGCATTCTGAGGGAGGCTTCTCATGGAAATGACATTACTTTAGTCAGAACACAAAACTTCCCTTCTTCCATCCCCAGTCAACTTTCTGCTTTGGAATAAAATGCAAAAGTTTTGCCACCTTTTCAAGTGTTCACAGGGGAATGTAAAAGCTAGATGTTTTCAAATTTAGCAAACGTAAAAGATCCATGTAAGTTTTGTCCCATAGAATGCTGGCACACTTAGTCCATGGTACATTAGGAAAAGAATGTTTAATTTGATTTCAGCAAAGCATTCAATAAAGCATCTTACCTTTTCTTTGAAAAAATATAATACTATGAGCTGGAAAAACAGCTAGGTAGCACAGTAAATAGAGTGCTGAACATGGAGACAACAAAACCTGAATTCAAATCTGATCTTAAATAATTACCAGTTAGGTGACTCTAACAAGTCATTTAACCTCTGCCTCTGTTTCCTCATCTGTGAAATGATAATAATAGCGCCTATCTCAAAAAGTTATTGTGAGGATAAAATTATATTTGTAAAGAGCTTTGCAAAATTATGTGGATTTGAAAATTATTGAATGGACAGACTGAAAGAATAGTCATTAATGATGTGATATTAATTTGAGAGAGAGCCATTGAAGTTCTTTAAGGATCTCAATTTGACTTGGGGCCATTTAACTCTTCTATAAATGAATTATATAAGGGTATATGTGGAATACTTATCAAATTTGATGACACCAAAATGGGAAGAAGAATTAACATGTTAGATATTACAATGACAATCCCCTCCAAAAATGTGAAAAGTTAGAGCACTGGTAACTGATTCTATGAAGATTAGAAATAATGATAATAATAATAATAAAATTTATAAAATACTTTCAGGTTTACCAAGTACTTTACATATACTATTTAATATGATCTTCATAATAACCCCATTGATGAAGAAACTATGGCTGAAAAAACTTAAGTGATTTACCCAGGGTCACACAGATGGCAAGTATATGAGGGGAGAATTTGAATGCAGGTCTTCCTGACTCCAGGTTCACCACTATATCTACTATATCACCTAGTTGCCTAAGAAATTAATAGAAAATATTATACCCTCAAAAGTTTAAGATGAGGGTGGTGGTGAATCACGGCTCGATAGTAGCTCATTTGGAAAATCTGTGAGGGTTTTAGTACACTGAATGTTCAATGAGTCAACAGTGGTATAGTAACAAAAACAAAAACAAAACATAGTGTGATCTTTGGCTATATTAAGAAAGTCAGAGTCCAAAATGTGAGAAGCAGAGTCAAGATGGTGGAGAAAGAGTCAGCATTTTTGCCCTACTCACCCAGTACACCTCTGCCACAGCAACCTAGGAAGTGCGCCAGATCAGATTGTGATAAGGAAGGCCAAGAAAAAATACTATGAGTCATTTTTTTTTCCAATCCAGGGAAGATTAAGAAGATACAGAGACTGGCAGACACTGGGCAGGAGAAAGCTGGCCAGGAGCACAGCACAGCAAAGGCAGAGACAAGAGCATTCCAGTGCGTGCGGACAATAAGGGAACTGAGACTGAACACGAGGATAGCAAGAGATGCCAGGGTGCTCCTGAACCAGTGCTGGGTGCAGGAAGGAATGCCAGCTGGCAGCTCTGTTTACTGTTATCCAGTTCTAGGTCACATTCCAGCATGGAGAGGAAGAATCAAAAGTGAAAGGAAGCCTAGCTGAGTATAGAGCAAGGGACAAACTCCAAAAGCTTAGCTGTGTGGCCCTGAGCCCTAGAGCAGAATGGTGACCTTTTAACCTTTAGCCCCACATGTAAACTTGCAGTGGAATAACTAGGGCCACAGAACAAGCCCAAAGGGGAGTCAACAGTTAAATCTTTTTGAACCTGCAGAAACTTCTAGCAAGCTAACAGTGACTGATTCTTGCAGCGGTCTACTGAAACTCAACCACACACAATCCACAGACCCAAAACTGGGTCAGGACCTTGCAAAGCAGGAGGGTAATGGACAGACCTCTCTCTGAATCATACCAACTTGGAAGCACCGAAAACTTACAGGCGCTCAGACTAAACTGTGAAAACAGCAGCTAGATAGATCTCTCAGAAGAGAATAAGACCCAGAACCACCACAATGTCTAGAGTTAAGAAGTAGGCTGGAAAAATGAGCAAACCAAAAAAGTTACTATAAAAAGCTACTATGGCAACAGTGAAGCTAAAAACACAAACACAGAAGAAAACAATGACTTGAAAATGTTTACAAGCAAAGTCTCAAAGAAAAATATGTATTGGCTACAAGACCAACAAGAGTTCTTAGAAAAGTTAAAGAAAGGGCTAAAGAGAACCCCTAGAAAATTAAAACCAAGTGAGAATGATATAGAGGGAAATGGAGAAAGAAGTGAGAGCTATGCAGGAAAGTTATGGAAAGAGAATTAACAGCTTTAGTAAAAGAGGCATAAAACATCACCGAAGAAACTAACTCCTTAAAAAATAGAATTGGCCAAATAGATACTAATGATTCCATGAGACAGCAAGAAATAATAGTACAAATTCAAAAAACTGAACAAAACAGAAGAAAATATGAAATTTCTCATAGGAAAAACAACTGATTTGGAAAATAGACTGAGGACAATTTAAGAATTACTGAAAGCCATGAACAAAAAAAGGAATCTAGATATCTTGCTCAGATATCTTAGAACCAAAGAAAAGCAGAAATAATCCCCTGACCACCTCCTAAAAATTCTAAGGTGAAAACTACCGGGAAAAGTATACCAAAATCCAGAACTCTTAGTTCAAAGAGAAAATACTAAAAGCAGCCAGAAAGAAATAATTCAAAAACGATAGAATCACAGTCATGATTGCACAAGATTTGTTAGCCACCATTATAAAGATATGGTGGGCTTGAAATACGATATTCCAGCAGGTAAAGAAGCTAAGATTACAACCAATAATAACCTATCCAGAAAAACTGAGTGTAATCCTACAGGGAAAAAATAGACATTAAATAAAATAGAAGACTTTTAAGTATTCCTGATGAACATATCAGAGATAAATAAAAATTCTGACATTCAAATACAAGACTCAAGAGAAGCATAAAAAAGTAAACACAAATGAGAAATCATAAGGAACTAAATGTTTTAACTTTTTTTAGCTAATCTTTCTCAAACTTTATTAACACTAGGGCTGTTAGATGGAGTGCTCTTAGACAGAGGGCCTATTATGTTGAGATGATCTCGAAAGAGGATTAGAAAGTTGAGGAAGAGAATTCACTGGATGGGAGGGAGAGGAAGATGGGAAAAATCATCTCACATAAATGGGGCATGCAATAAAGAATTTATACAACAAAGGAGAGATTAGATTGGGGGACAGTCAACCCTTGAATCTCCCTCATCTGAACTGGTTAAAGAAGGAAAGAACATTTGTCCACACAAAAATTAATTTCACTCAACAGGAAAATAGAAGGGAAAAAGGTTTAGAGAAGAGAAGGACAAGAATGAAGGTATACTAAAGGGAGCAATGATCAGAAACAAAACATAAACTTGAGGGAACAGAATAGAGAAGAGAAAGATCAATATAACTGACTAGTTCAACCATTCGAGAAAGCAATTTGCAACCATGCCCAAAAAGCAATTAAAGTATGCATACCCTTTGATTCCCCAATTCTGCTACTAGGTCTATCCCACCCACTCACCCACCCAGAAAAGTGATTCAAAGAAAGATGGAAAGGACCTGTATATACAGAAGTAGTTATAGCAGTTCTTTTTGTGGTAGTAAAGATTTGGAAATTGAGGGAATGTCTGGGGAAAAAAAAGATAAGGAATGGCTGAACAAGTTACGGTATGTGAATGTGATGGAATATTATTGTGCTACAAGAAATGATATGAGGAAAAGTTTTAGTTTAGACTAACCTGTGAAGATATGTATAAAGTGATACAAAGTGATATCAGTAGAACCAGGAGAACGATGTACATAGTATCAGCAATATTGTAAAGACAACCAACTTGAAAAGACTTAGTAATCCTGATCAATACAATGACCGGCTGCATTTCCAAAGTACTCATGATGGGACATACTAGGCACTCCAGTGGCTGCACTGACTCAGTGCAGATTAACATATATTTTTCTTTCTTTTTTTTTAAACATAGCTAATGCAGAAATTTGTTTTGCATATCTATACACCTTTGTAATGGGTTTTGTTTTTCCTGCCTTCTCACTGGGTAGGGGAAGTGACTAGAGAGGGGAGATAATTTGGAGCTGAAAAGAAAGAAGAAAGAATACAAAAGTTTCTGTGCTTTAAAAATAATGATATAAATTATATAAAAAAAAAGTCCGAGTGTCCATGTTTAATAAGTCAGTAACTGTTTCATTGTACTCTTAACTGAGTCAGGCACCATCTGAAGAATTGTGTTCTGATCTGGGGAGCCACATAGTGGGAAGAACATTAATATGCAGGATGTTATGTTAATGTTCAGAGAGTAGAAATCCGCTAAGTGTTGAAGGTTCTCAAGCTTATTACATACGAAGCCTTGGGGATGGAAAGATTTGAAGGGCATGATAGGTGTTGTCAAGTATTTGACAGGCTAACATGTTGAAGAGATATTAAAATTGTTCTAACAGAGAGAGATTTAGTCTAATCTTATGGGGAAAATATCCTATTTATTAGAACAATCTAAAAAGAAACGTATCTTGGGAGGTGGGAGGGTCCCCCATTGCTTGGGATCTTCAGTGGAGGTTGGTTAGCTACTTATCAAATATGTCACAGAGGGGATTTTTAGTCAGATATGACTTTGATTAATCAGTTTCTGAGGCTCCTTGCAACTGTGAGATCCTATGCTTCTAGCCCTTGCTTGGAAGGGCTCTTTATTCTTTGAAGCCTAAAGAAGTTGCATTTTCTAAATACTACTCCTTATGATCCCAGCCACTTAAAACAAAAACGTGTTACTGGTGCAAAATGCTTTACAATCTAGAGATTAAAAAAATACTATGTTAATTGTAACATTACACAAGAGTTATCATGGTAAAATGTAATGAGCATCAGAGGACCTGGGTTTGAATTCTGAACTAGCCATTTACTCCTTGAATGACCCCAGGCAAATTACTTAATCTCAGTTTCCTCCTCTGTGAAATTAGGGGGTTTGTCCTATCTATAACAACACTCAGAGGTTCCCCCCAATTCTACATCTCCAATCACATTGTTGTGAATCTCTTTTAGAAGACTGAGATGAAAAGTACCAATTATAAAATCAAATCCCACCTCATTCCAGAGTTCTAACTCTTGATGAAAATAGGCTTTGGACCAGCGGGTTCTCAACTAGCATCCCACTTACGCATAAGACCCTGCCCGCTGCTGCTTTCTAAATAATCTTTTGCACTGACAAAAGGTTAATTACCAGCTGTTCTAATGGTTTGTTGTTATTGATTTAAGTGCTTAGCTTGTGCCAAGCACAACGTGTAGATTGCCTGCTAAGAAAAATTCCATTAACCCTTTAAACAGAGTGCTGCAATAAGATTTTCCCAGAGGAATTAGGGTGACACTTCAGAAAGCAGAATAGGAACAAAAGCACCATAAATGTGGAATGCCCCCCAGGACTTCACATTAGTGTTAAAAATTAGTCCTACCTTGGGTACAAAAGCATAATAAATAAAAACATGATAAAAATACTAATACCTTGTATCACTATGCCCAGAGAAACCACGTAAGTGTATCAGTATACTGGCCTGATTAGTATTATGGTCCAGATGTCAAGAAGTCAACTGAGTCAATCTCTGTCAATGATATGCTTGACCAGTTAACTTCTGGATGCCACAAAATCAGCTCAATATTCAAATCCATATTTTAAGAAACATAGAAAACATTATTTTAAGAAAACAAACCCATATTTTAATAAGCTTTAGCTAATCCAATTTCATTCTCTTTCCTATTTCCTTTTCTACTAAATGAGTACAATTTACCCCCTCCAATTTGAAAGGTGGCCGCCTTGTTTCATGAAATATGTTGAGGATTTTGTTCTTTGGTATCCTCTAGTTTCTGAGTTTTTGTAGCCTGCAAATTCACCACCATCTCATGTCTCTTACATTTAGATAATGCCTTGCAATTACAAAGCAGTCTTTGTAAGAGCACTCTGAGCCAGGGAATAATAATGACAACAGTGCACATTTACAAAGTACTTTGTCCACAACATCTCTGGGAGGTCAGTAGATCAGGTATTATTATTTCCTTTTTGCAAAAGAAGAAGTGGAGATTCAGGGGTTAAGTGACTTGCCCAAGTTCACACAGGTTGTAAAAGGCAGAGGTAACATTCAAACCCAGGTCCTCTGATTCCAAATCATAGAAAAATTGCAAGAACCAATGTGCGAATTCATATATTCCAGTTATCTGCTACTGTCTCTACATCCTTCTGGGAAAAAAAAAAACACCTTTCTAAGCTCTCAGGCAAGATTCTCCTACTTTCCTCTTAAATAACCTTCTATATTAATTACTTATTAAGGATTCTGTAGAAGATATTTATTTCTATTTGGCAATCTATCTGAATTGGATAGACAGCCTAGGAGCTTCCTTCTAAATCTAAATCTGAGCTTCTGTGATCGTGTAAAATGCTTCTTTGGCCTCATTCTAGTGATGTCAGGAAGAGATTCGATACGGTCAGAGGAAATTTGTAGTTCACCTTGTCCAATACTTTCACAGATGGAGAAACTAAGTCAAGGTCACTGAGGCGCTTTAGATAGCAGGGTCACATTGTGGCAAAAGCAGAAGCAGACCTCAGTTTGTTCATGTGGGGTCTAGTGTTCATTATAAAACATACAATCTTCCTGATGCACATCTGGCATCAAACCCACAGGGGCTAGAAGTATTGCACTATTCTCAGACAAGCAGTGTATACCTGGGTCAGTGTTTGGAAATCCTAACTTCAAATTAGAGGAATTAGGCTCCCCATAATCCCATACTTTTCAACTCATTAAATTCCTTCGCAGGGAAAAATCGCTTAATGCTTAGTCATGGCTCATGTTTGGGGCTTTCAAAGCAAGGAGTTAAAAAAAACAACAGCGTGAGGGCTTGCTGAGCCTTTTTCAGGGCTACTCACCCACTTTTGGTGTCCACCTGCCATCCAACTCTCACCTGTGGCTCTAAGAAGTCGTACCATGCATAGCAGCCATACCCTGGCCAAAGCCTCTCAGCAGGCAGGCTGTTGAGGGTAACCAACAGGCCTCAAATTCATTGGTGAGTTAGGAGGACGTCTCCGGCAAGCAGGAGAAGACATCCTCCAATAGAATGAGCGTTCCAATGGCCACGAAGGGCTGAAGCAGCAGAAACCGTCAAGCACTTAGAACTTAGTCAGACATCAAAGATGCCATGGTTATCCACCACATCTGGAGCCATCACTGGTCGTTTTTACTTTTGTCTTGCCACTGGACTTCATTGACTCTGCAAGAGAGAGTGAGGCCATGACTCTGCCTCACTTAAATCCAACTGACATGCAGAGCAAGACATCATCTGTGATGTCATTGGTCCTCTTTGAAAAAGGACCAACAACAAAGGGGAAAGAGCCCCTACTACATACAAATCTAACCATCTTATTTCACAGTCAAAAAAACCCTTAAGTACCTGCTTATTATGTTTATGATAAATTACAAATTCTTTAACTTGGTATTGAAGATCCTCAATAATCTGGCTCCAACATACTGTTCCTACCAGGTTTCATAATACTCCAAATAATGCAAAGCAGATTCCAGCCACACCGGACTTCTACCTGTTTCCTAAACTTGGAATTTTGTCTTCCACCTCTGGACATGCACTCCAGCTATCCCCTATTTCTACCAAACATTCATCTTTAATCTCAGCTTGTCAGAATACTTCTTTTCCTTCAAGGCCCAGCTTAGGCACTGCCTCCTCCACTGTGAAACCTTCCCTGACACACATTCTGAGCTAGAAGTATTTTCTCCCCTCAAATCTTCCTAGAACATATTTGTGTAAATTCCTCCTTTCTCCTATTTTTCCCTACCTTCTAACATATTTATGTTTGTCATACTCTCCCACATTCACACAACTAGTAATGTGTAAGTTCCTTGAAGTCCTGCCAAGTTCTGAGAGACTGTCATTCTCTGTCTTTGCATCTACACCGTCTAGCATGAGGCCTTTGGGGTTCAGCACAGTGCGGTGGAAAAAACTGGATTTGAAGTCAGACGACCTCAGTTTGAATCCTGGCTCTGTGACTTACTCCCTTACTGACCTCAGACAACTCATTTCATGTCTTTGGAACTCATTTTACTCATCTATAAAATGTGTATGTTAGGGCATGAGGATGTTTGGATTAGAGGACATCTAAGATCATTTTCAGTTTAAGTCTACTAGCCTAGGAATATAGCAGTTGCTAAGTAAACGTGAATGACGCTGTGCTGCTCCCATACTGCAGCATGAGTCTATTTCAAAGTATCACAGCATATTCGCCCCCTTAGCCCCACATATATTTACTACAAACCATTAACCTCAGTTTACTTTGGGACATAGAAAATTGTTTCTTTTGAATCATCAATATTGACCACAAAGCTGTAAGAACTTCCTTGGGTAACTAAATTTTCCACACAATTTGCCATTTTATTTCCCTTTTACCTGCTGACTCATTTCTAGGTCCCAATCAGCAAGATAGAGCAATTACTTCAAGCCAGAGTTTTTATCCAATCAGTCCTCTTCCTGCCTGACAGCTTCTCAGAGAAATTCTAAGACCCAAGATTTCAAATCATAGATTCACAGATCTAGGGGCTGGGAGGGATCTCAGAAGCCATCTAGTATAACACTCTCTTTTTATGCATAAGGAACCTGGGACCCAGGGAGATTAAATAATTTACCTAAGGTCACATTTGATTAGCCAATCTCAGATGGTTTACCTTAAGCCCCACTTGGTCCTCCCTCATACCTCTCTACCTGTCTCCTCTTATTTTCATCCAAAAGAACAATTCATTTATCTGTTTAGAAATAAGGCATTAGAGAATAACATTGTCCTCCCACTATCATCCTCTTACTGAAAAAATAAAATCATTCCAACCTTCTCCTAAAGGAAGATTTCTACTCACTTGAATTGAGTTCAGAAACAGGAGATAAACTAGTGTGGCACAGTGTTAAATTTGGACTTAGAAAGACATGGATTGAGATCCTACATCTCATGCCTACTGTGTGACCATGGATGAGCAAGTCACTTAACCTCTATAGGATCTCAGGACTCACTAAGTTCCAGGCAATTGCACTCTGAATTAATAATTGGGATTCCTACACTAAGGCCATTGAAGTTCCTTGATGTGTTTGATAGAAATAGGAAATATAATCATAAATTCTCCCAAATGACTCAATTTTATCAGGGTTTTCCTGGACAATCTCTGAGATTCAGACTCTGCTTACATGTTACCCGATTTGGAATCCTTCAGACAACCAGGTGATTCAGTGGAGAGAAAACTGGACCTGGAATCTGGAAGACCTAATTCAATTTTTCTGTCAAGCTTGTTTTTTTTTAATCTGTAAAATGGGGCTAATAATAGCAACTACCTCCTAAAATTGTTTTTAAAATAAAACAATATAATATTTGTATGATCTTAAAGCATTCTGTAGATGTTAATGATTATTTAGACAGAGCACCTAATTATTTTCTGAAGTTCTACTTTCCAATCAATGTTAATGTCATGTCACTGCCTCAGGTACACTATTAACAAGTCAAGCTCACTCTGAAAAGATTATTTCTATATACGTAATACACAATTTTGTACATGCACACAAACTGACTTTTAAAAAACAAGTCAAATTAAACTAAACTTCCTATTTCATATTTCATCTAGAAGCAAGTTACCAAAATAGACTTTCTTATTGGCAAAGAATTATCTATGAAAAAAGACACATGGTGTATTATGTAGTGGGAAAAGCATGAGACAAGGACTGGAAGTCAAAATTCATCTCCAGAGCATAGCACAGTACCTGATACACAGTAGGCACTTAACAAACATGACTGAGATCTGATACAAACTATGGGGCATGAGTTAGTCACTTAAGCTACTCTGGATCACAGTTGCCTAGAGCATTAGAGGTTATACTGTAAAAATTATAAAGTTCTCTCTAGCTACAAGCATCCATATATTTTATAAGCAGAAAAATTTATTCAATTAGTTATTAACCAGTTGTTTTATGGTTAATAAATTTGGCTCAAAGTTATTTTCTCCTCTAAATCAAGTTGAATGGTTATCCTAAGGGCCTAGCAGAGTGGAACGTAGTTAGTGCTTATAAATCTGTTGGTTGGTCATTTGATGCATGAGTGCAGACTTAGAGAGACTTTTAGTCAAACAGCTGGAACAATGGAATGTGGTACAGCTGACCAAATGAGAATTAGCAGACACTAGAATTTAAAAAAAAAAAGAACTTAGAGGAAAAACATGGGTGGGTGGGGAGGAAGACTGGCATAAAGAGAAAAAGTTTCCAGAAATGCCTGTCATATAAAGATAAAGGCATCAATAATATATGTTTTAAAGGGAAAAAATAAAAGTAAATAGTTGGAGACAACTCAGTGAAAATGGAGATCCATTGAAAAAGACTTCTCGTGACTTTAATTTGTTGGCAAAGCTCAAAATTATAATTAGATGATTCATTTCATGAGATAAAGCTTTTCCAAGAACTAATATCACATTTGCATTTGAATTAATTATTCTGATTGCAGGTTATCTTGAAAGCACTCCACCAAAACTGCTGAGTCTTTTCTCTCCTTTCATGTCAGCTTGCTTGTCAGGTGTATAGAGATGCTTCCAAATGAATAGTCAGAGAAATAGCTATGAAGGTGAACCAAAGGTCCTATCAGCAAAGAAGAATATTTATTATTATAGATATAATTTAAATGTATTGGGATAAGACTCAAAACTGGAATATTACTCTGCTAAGGACAGGGTGGGGTTGGAGGCATTTGTTTTTAGCTAGGTTTTATGAGAAAAAGAGATAATATCAAAGAAGGAATAGTACCTTTGCCTGGAGTGGATCAAACATTCATAAGAAGAGAGAATATAAATTTTTTTTATTTTTATTTTGCTTCCAATTTTCTGCCAAGAAGAATGATTTTTAGACTATAAAGGGTGACAAAAAATATCTGACACAGATTTTCAGGTCCAAGATAAGAAGGAAGAAAGTAAGAGAATACCTAGCTGGCCTTAATAAATCTCAGTTACTGGATCCAATTTAATTATATAAGTAAAGAATTGGTAGCTGTGATTTCTGAGACACTGTCATTTAACTGAAAGATTGTGAAGAATGGTAAAGGTGGTGAAGTATTAGAGAAGACATTGTTCTGATTTTGAAAAAATGGAAGAAAGTGGAATGTATAAACTATAAACCAAGCAGTTTACTTTGATTTCTGGCAAAACTATAATACATTCTTTTTTATGTTTTATTTTTCCCCCAACTGCATATAAAACAATTTTTAAAGATTTCTCCCTTTTTAAAAGTTTTGAATTCCAAATTCTGTCCCTTTCTATTTCCTTCCCCACCTCTTCTCTCTGAGATGGCAAGCAATCAGATATAGGTTATACATGTGCAAACATGTAAGACATTTCCATATTAGTCATTTTGTAGAAGACTGAAATAAAAGAAAGTGAAAAATAGCATGCTTTAGTCTGTATTCAAACAGTATCAGTTCTTTCTCTGGAGACAGATAGTATGCTTCAGCATTAAACCTTTGGGACTGTCTTGGATCAAGGATTACTGAGAATAGCTAAGTCATTCACAGTTCTTCATTGGACAATATTGCTATTACTGTTTATAATGTTCTCCTGGTTCTGTTCACTTTATTTTGCATCAGTTCATGTAATTCTTTCCTGATTTTTCTGAAATCATCCCATCTGTTATTTCTTATGGCACAATAATATTCCATTACAATCATATACCACATCTTAAAACTATAATGTATTCTTAAGGAGATTAAGTAATATCAAGAAATGAGAGCTGTGACCACAAAAAGCCAGCATGGTTTAATCAAGAGTGGCAATCTAACCTTATTTCCTTTTGTTGTTTGTTTATTTGAGAGGAGAATTAGATCTAGAGATCTACCTATCTAGATGCATCAAAGGAATCCAGTCAGATAAATCCTGGGTAGATCACAGGTCTAGATCATTTCTCAGGGAAATGATACAAATATAATGTACCTGTGTTTTAGCAAAGCATTTGACAACTTCATAATATTTTGTGGTTTACAAGGACAAAATGGAGTGAAGCAGATTAGACAATATCATAGGTATATTCAGAACTTTCATGATTGACTGAACTAAAAGTACGGTAAATAATTTGGTTTCTGTTTCAAAGGCCATCTAGTGGATTGCCCTAGGGATCTTATGTTGGTCTCATACTGTTTTTGTTTGTCACATGAATGACGGCGTGAATGGCAAACTTTGCAATAACTAATACACTGCAGGACAGAATCAGGATCCAAATAGATCTTGACAAATTGAAAATTCAGAATATCTCCAATGAGATCAAACAATAAATGCTGATTAAGCATGTAATTTGTGCCAGGGATTTAAAAAAAAAAAGAGGGAAAAGATAGTCCCTGTACTCAAGGAGATTGCAATCTAATGAGTTAATATGAATAAATTAACATCTTAAATGGGTTCAAAATTAAACTAAAGGAAACAAAAGATGGGAGAGGCAAAGCCAGATGGCAGCAACTCTGAATACAGCTGTTTTGTTTTGAGGTTTGTTTGTTTGGTTTTTTTTTTGTATTTGAAGAGCTGCCATCTCATGCAACAGGGATTAGCTATGTTCAGGTGACATAGTTCAAAGCAATGTTTTGAAATTCCATACTAAGTGAATCTTAATGCAAGGGGAAGAAAAACAATTTTAACTTTCTAGCTATTAGAATTAACCAAAAGTGGAATGGGTTTCCTTGAGAGGTAGTGGACTTCTTACCCTATTATTTCCCTCTCTTCTCCCCACCCCCCACCCCAGCCCCAACCATCACTATTCTTTTTGCCATATTGGTTGGACATATTGGCCTTTGATATCCTCTCCAGCACTTAGATTCTGTAAAGTTCTTTGCAGTCAAAATAAATTTGGATGGCACCAGACTCTCCATTCTTTATTCTATTTCATATACAAAGGCTGATCCTTTTAAATATTTATAGTTGGGCCTTTTGGTTTTGAGGGTTGTCTCTGTATTATATCTTTGGTTTTTGCAATGTCAAGAAAAAGAAACATGTCGGTGGGAGATGGGTAATTACTATATATTTTTCCTATGACACCTTTTACTAAGCTATGTGGTTTTCTAAATTACTTCTTCTCAATAGTGGTAATAATCTATTTTTTTAAAACATTCTGTAAGGAACTTTCCTCACAACAAACCTATAAGATAGGGAGTATAAGTATCATTATCCCCATTTTGCAGGTTACAAAACTGAGGCTTAGAGGACAAAGGTGACTTGTTCAAGGCCACACAGCTAGGAAACAACAGAGGAGTGAATTAAACTTTGGTGTTCAATCTCCATGCTTTTTCTACTACATATTACATCTTCTCTAAGGTCATTACTAGCTCTAACATTTTGCAATTGCACCACTATTAGCAATTGCCTACGATGCTTTGGCAAGGTTGATGTCAATGAGTGTTCTACCTTCCACTTGCCCTTGAGGTCACATTCATAAAATTACACTTTCATATATAAGTTTGATCAACTATTCCTTTCCTAAATTATATCCGCTGAACACCCAATTACGTGCACTGTTGGAGGGGATCTTTCATATTCGACTCCAGAATACACTACATTATGTGTGTTATTTGCAATAGACTTGCTTTCCTAATTAGATTTGGCTGGAGGCAAAGTGTTATGGAACAAGAAGCACTGGATTAGGATTCAAAAGATCAAAGAATTACAGAATCTCTGAATTGGAAGGGACCACAGAGTCAGCCTGGTCCAACCTTAACAAAAGTTCCATGTACAAGTTCATAGATCTAAAGTAAAAGGGACTCTGAGGCCACCTAGCTAATCCGGCATATTTTCCGGACGAGAAACTGAGTCCCAGGAAGGTTAAGAGACTTGCCTAAGGTCACACAGGTAGTAACAGATGTGGGTCTTTTGGGTCCCCAAGTGCTCCCCTGGAGTCCACCAGGGCTCCAGAATTCTTTTCATTGTATAACAGAGCCACTAGCTAAAAATCTCCGGATTGGGGAAGCATATTGCCCAGTATGCCAGCCCATACTGCCTCACTTTGGGATAGATCTAGTTTTTAGGAAGTTTTCCTCACAAAATCTAAATTTCTTTCTCTGCAGCTTCCACTTATTGCTCCTAATTTGGCCATCTAGAGCCATACAAAACAAATCTAATCCTTCTTCTGCATGACAGCCCTTTAAATATTTAAAGACAGCTATAGTGTCCCCACTAAGTTTTCCTTTCTTTAGGTTAAACAGCCTTCCTCCATTCAACTGGTCCACATAAGGCATGGTCGCCAGCCCTTTTATCATCCTACTGACTCTATTCTGGATGCACTCCAGCTTGTCCAGATCCTTTCTAAAATGTGGCACCTGGAATATAACTGTCCAGATGTCGTCTGACCAAGTGAGGGTAAAACAGATCTATCACAGCCATTCTTTTTTAAAGCATATTTTATTTATTTCATTAAATATTTCTCAATTACATTTAAAAATATTTTTACATTAATTTTTTTCGAATTTTGAGTTCTAAATTCTCTCCCTCCTTCATGTCCTTCCCCTGCCCCTTGAGAAGGCAAGCAATATAATACCAATAATACATGTAAAATCATGCAAAATCATATCCATCCTTCAAGTCACTTAATTTTTTGTGAGCCTCAGTTTACTCATCTGAAAAATGAGGAAGTTGGACTAAACAATCTCCATAATCCCTTACAGCTCTGTGTCAATGATGCTATGACACCATGCCTCTCCTAACTCAATGAAGAATGGCATAATTTATCTGATTCCTAGAAACAAGCTAGTTTCTAGAGAAAGTAAATGTCTAAATGTATTGTGTGACTATAATACCAGTGCCTCACACTTGTAGAACAATTTAAGACTTAGAAAGCACTTTTCCCAAGCCACTCTTTGAAGTAATTAGTATCAGTACTGTTTCTACAGGTGAACCAATGAATTAACTGGACAAGTCTAGCTTCAACTAAATCATACCTGTCTAGTTATATCAGTCAAATGTCTTTGACCTTGACTATCATTTCAAATTTCTCAACATCAGTTTCTCCCTCTATAAAATTAGGGAATTGGACTATCTGGCTTTGAGGTCCCCTCCAGCTCTAGATTTATGATCAATGATCTATGATTGGAATGACTATTTTTATGCGAGCTTAACCAGTCAAGTCAGCCAAACCCATCTCGTACTTTAGTATTCAGTTCATCTACTACTCACTTCTCCCCTCTTGAGATCTCACTGATAGCCATATTCCAATAGAGCCCATTGTATTCAATTAGATCATTGACTCATCCCATCTTAGCTCATGAAAAAAATATTTGAGGATTCTCATGACAAAGTCAATAATGTACCCTTTAGCATAACATACTATTTAAACTGCAAGCAACCAACTTGCTGATAGGTGGATTATATTCTATAAATTTTTGCTAGAATTTTCAATTCATCAGATGAGTGTGAGACTAGTAAATGAATGGCAACATTTCCCATCATCAATTCAATATTTTCTTAAATTGATGATCTGCTAAACTTCCTCATTTTACTATAGTTAAAAAGATTCAGTAGTTAAGAGAATATGTGAAAGGGAACATGGGGAAAAGAAAGGATGTAGAGAAAGGGAAGGATTTTTAGAGTTAGAGGATCTGGTTCTGTCACCAACTTTCCAGCCGACCTTGGGCAAGTTACCATTCCTGGCCCACAGTCTCCTTATCTGTAGTATTAAGAAGATAGTACCAGAAAATTTCTAAGGTATCTTCTTACTCTGAATCTATGATCCTGTGACCTTTACATTTCTTTTCCATGTGTAAAATACATACAAAACTGCATGGGCTCATCATGCTAAACATCTTAGGGATGGACAGCTCATTGGAGTTCATTAATTCCTTTCCGGAACTTGGAGGCAAGAGGTGAGATATCTGGGTAAGGTTTTTTTTTTGCCCCCCTGCTTGTCTATCACTCCAATTTGCCAACATGTCTCCTTGTCTTTCCCAAGTTAAAAGTCATAGTACTGTTCATGTAGATACCATTTAATTTATTTTTATCTTGTGCCTCTTCTACAAAGTGTCTTAAATGTTTTACAGTGAGAGATAAGGGAAAAGACAAGGGTGTCTGACAAATTGGGAGCCGTTGTTCTTGTAGAAACAGAACAGAAAGGCAATTTATGGGGAGCAAAGGAGGTGCCAACCATAAATAATGTGATAGTGTGGGCTCTTATCCTGATGCAAGATGTGTTGCACAGCTTGTCAGAGAGATGAAATAGAAGAATCCTCATATATGCTTAACAAAACATGTATGTTGAGAATAAGGCCACATCAAGATTTGGAAGTTTATCAGCGGGAAGGCTCTAAAAAAGAGAAACAGTTCTGTATGAAGAAAAAATGAATGACAAGGAGAGCCCATTACAGAAAGGAGCAATAGTAGGGCCCTGAAAAATACCTTCATAGGATTTTAGAACTAGAAAAAAGTCCTTAGAACCTCGCCTAAACCCCTGGTTTATAGATGAATAAATAAGTCTTTGATCAAAGAAGTGGAGTAATTTGCCCAAGGTCACATAGATGGTAAGTAGTAGAACCAGAATTTGAACCAATTGGAATACCAAACTCAGCATTCATTCCCCTGTAGCATAATGGTTCAAAATGAGAAGGGAAGGGCTTTTCTTTTTTCTAGTTTTATCTAGAGTTAGAGTGTTTGGTCTAATGGATAGAGAGGCAACTTCAGTGCCAGGAAGATTGAGTTCAAGGTCTGTCTTTGTCACATACTGACTTTACGGTCCTAGACAAGTCCCTCAACCTTTCAGTGCCTGAGAAACATTCTGAAAGACTATAAGTGTCAGAGAAAGCACCAATCTACATTGGTAGAGGGAATCAGCTTATCTTATTTTACCAATTAAATTTTTAATCCTTATCTCTATTTAGATAAGGATACAGACTAGGATGAAGAAAATCTGCGACAAGGTCAGACAGCAAGCAGAGAAGGAAATTAGGATTCAAAATCAACATCAGCCCAGGATCTAGGACATAGAAGTCAAGTTCAGATAAAGCGGTAATCATGGTCAAGTTTAGAGGCTAAGATGAGGAGTACTAAGTATGGATAGAACTCTGACAACAACAAAGATGGTTATCCAGAACTGACTGCTTCAGAACCTCTATGCCAATCCAACTCTATTGCACAATTTAGCATGCAAATAATTAATCTGCTGAGAGATAGAAGGGAAGTTGGAGGCCATCTAGCCCAATATTCTCTTTTCATATGTACATACTTTGAGGCAATTATCCCAACTCCCATTCCCATTAATAAGAAATATTCCCACAGGATGACTTCTAAGTTCCCTCAAAGCTCTATGTGGTGATCCCAAGGGTTTTTTAAGTTGATTCAAGTTGATATATTTTATCTTTTCATAATTTAGATTTCCTTTTGTATTCTTCTTTCTCTTCCCTTCTCATAGAGCCATCTCATATAACAAAGATAATTTTAGAGAAAAGGAAAAAGAGAAAAAAATCAGTAAAACTTATTGATGACAAAAACATTTTTAAAATATACAGTATTCCACACCCGTGGGCCCCCACCTCCGTAAAGGACTGGAGGGTAGGGTATCTTCTGATATCTCTTCTTTGAAGTAAAGCTGGCTCTTCCTAATTTTGCAACATTCATTTTGTTTTTCATTGTTTTGAGGCTGTTCTTTCAATTTACATTGTTGTACTCACGTATCTTGTGTTGCGGCGTATGTCTTATTTCACTGTTCAGTTCCTATAAGACTTTCCATGTTCCTTCATGTTTCTCATATTCATCATTTCTTACCTGACAGCGATATTTTATTATATTCATGTACCGTAACATATTTTCCATTATGCAATTGGTGGGCATCTACTTTGTTTCCAATTCTTTACTACAACAAAAAGTGTTGCTATTTTGTATTTATGAAGCCTTTCTTTTTGTCAATGGGGTATAAGGCTAGTAGTGAAATCTCTGGGTCAAAGGGTATTAATACTTTAGTCATTTTATTTGCTTAATTTGGAATTGCTTTCCAGAATGGTTATACTAATTCGTAGTTCCACCAATAACGCATCAGTTTGCCTGTTCTTTCCATAACCCCTCTAACGTTGATTATTCCCATCTTTTGTCACTTTTTTATTTTTTATTTTTATTTTTTTAGTCAATTGGAGTTAAGTGACTTGCCTAGGGTCATACAGCCAGTAAATGTCAAGTGTTTGGTCTGAGGCTAGATTTGGACTCAGGTCCTCCTGACTTTAGGGCCAGTGCTCTATCCACTGCACCACCTAGCTGCCCCTTGTCACATTTGTTAATTTGCTGAGTATATAATATGGGTAGCAAGCCTCTAGTGTCTTTCCTGCCATCATTATTATTTAGTTATCAATTAGTCAAATAGATTTAATTAGTTTTGAGAAGGGGGTATTTTGATATGGTGATATAGTTGCTGTACTTGGCACAAACCATCCCCCAAAAGTCTATGACACACTATTCCACAGGTGTATACAGAGTCTAGAACTCAGGTTTAGATAACAAGTACATGTGGCAAAGGAATAACTCCCAGTTCCTTGTTGCTAGCAGCCCTTTCTTGCCTTTCATGGGGATACCCAAGAAGTTTCCCTTAGTCATGGCATGGTTTTCTTGCTAGGTACCTTGAAGAGCCGGGAATCTGTCTTCCTGCATCACATAGTCTGTTCTTGACTTTCAGTGAAGACACTGCAACCATTCAGTTCCAGATTTAGATGTTTAGGGTTTAGATTTTAGATTCCAGATTTAGAACACCAACAGAGAGATGGGAAGACCAAAATCCTCCATATCCATCAAAGCTCATATGTTCTTTATTGGCCTAAGGGAGGATGGGCCAAGACAGCTAGGTCAAAGTTGAAGCTCTCCTCTCCCCAAGCAGTTCTTCTTCAAGAATATTGCTGGAACACACTTGGTTTACGTTCACTTCAATCTCTCAGGGCCAAATTTGCATAATATTTTAGAGGTGATCCCTATCACATGGCCATGTCTCCTCAGTGAGTGTAGAGTCTGTGCAATGTCTCTTCAGTTAACTAAAGATTTTTTGTACTTAAGGTATCAGTTTGAATGTGATAGGGAAATTTGATTGATCTGCTCAATTCAGCCCCTCTCATATATAGGTAAGGAAATGGATGCCTAGAGGGGGGGATGACTTACACAAGGTCATATAACACACATTAACATTCACAGTGATAAGAAAAAGAAATGAACTTTACTTTGTGACTTAAGCTACTTGATTGGCATTAATCCCTATACTATCCCTTTTCTACTATTTTCCTAAAATTAAGAAGCCATCTCTTGATTATAAGGAAGTTTCCTGAAGAGCTTTAGCAAATGAATCAGCAAATTGAAAATCAAATCTAACTTAAGAAAGTAGGAAATTTCCCATTCAAAAAAATGGAACAAGGAAAGTAATAGAATAATTCTTCACATAAGACATTAGATACCATTTTTCAAAGTTTCTTGGTGTCCTCTTCCAATGAGAGAATGGAACTGGAGGATAATTGGAACAGTGTCTCATTCCCATGTTATTGTGAGGAGAATTATAAAAAAGAAGCTGACTCTTAATCACTTGATCCAATCTGAGAGTTTCTAAAAGAAACACAGGAAGAAATCAAATAAATTAGTCCCATTTCTTTTTCAGTTTGTCTCTTGGAAAAGTTTCCTTCTTTTTATATCTTTTGTATTCAAAGGAAATATTTCAGTAGTTTTTTTAAGCTGAAAACAAAACTAAAGTCAATGTTCCAGTAGCTTGTGCTAGAGGATCACAAAATAACAGCCCCGATGAATGGTGGTAGGTGGAAGGGCAATAAAATTGGCCCTACTCTGCCCATTCTTTTTAAAACATAGAACTGAAAACATGCACATATGCAAAAAGAACAATTATAAAATAATCAGAGGACTTGGAAAGCTCCCTTACAAACTCATTTTTTCTCTTGTTAATAAATGGCAACTGTCCCCATCTAATAAGAACCTCTTTAGATGCTCATCTTCTCAGCTAAGTTGTGCTAGGGTTTTTTTCTTTCTCTTTGACCAATGGTATTTTCAAACACCATCATTACCAGCACCACCATTATGATATTAATGATTATCATAATAATCTTAACATTTTTCTGGGAGACAATTTAAAACTATTTTGATTCTATCTATCCTGAAATCCATCATTCTCAACTAAATGAAATGAAGCATGGCTTCTAAAAAGAAAGAGTCAAACCAAAACATTTTATTAATCATCTGATGCAAATGGATGGCATCAAATTCCACTTAAAAACACATTAAACATATCCTTTGTCTTGTGGAATCTTTCTTCGCAGATAAGAAATGTCATTTCAACTTGGTAAGTGTGAAATGCTGAACACCATGAAAAGAGTCTATGGGCTTTGAGTTTGAATCTGAAGGTCACATTGAATCAGTGGATGAAGGCAACACCTACAAATAGCTTGGTCTCCTCCAGGCATTACATCTAACATAAAGATATCAAAGAAAAGGCTTTAGCTAAACAAGAAAGTTACTGGCATTCTGAAATCAAAACTCAATTGAATTGAAAGTATATATTTAAAGCAGTTAACACTACACAATACCAGTCAATATAAATTTGGAACTGCAAAATTTTCCGTAAGAGACTTGGGAAATATTCTAACAGAAACAGTAACAAGATAATAGTAATAATAACAATAAATAAATAGCATATATATACATATGTATATATACACACACACATACACACACACACACACACACACACACACACACACACACACACATATCGTTGTCTACTCTATACCAGGTACTGTGCTAAGCACTTTTCAAATACTATCTCATTTAATTCTCAAAACAACACTTGGAGGTATGTACTATTATTATTGCAATTTTACAATTGAAAAAAAAACTGGGCAAACAGAGGTTAAGTGACTTACCAAAGGTCACAGCTAATAAATGTATAAAGCCAAATTTAGACTCAAGTCTTCCTGAATCCAAGCCTTTTACATAAAAACACAGGGTCCAGAATGCTACGGCAGCTATGGAGGAATATTAGTATTTCCTCACCAAAAAGAAGGAAGAAGAGAGGTGGAGATTCTTAGAGTACTTGATGAATAGGTCAAAACCCTGCAGAAATACTTTTAGAAAAATGAGACAACATTTCACTAAACAATAGTTGACTGATAACAGATACTCTGTTAGGTAAGATGAATGCTGTACCCAACTGTGTGTATGTGTATTTTTCCCTCTTTTAACCAATTCAGATGACAGTGAGCTTCAAGTGTTACCCACTCCCCCTTAATACTCTTTCCATTATATACATTCTTCCTTACATGCCCCATTTATGGAAGATAATTTTCCTAATTCTTCCTTTCCCTCCTGCCCTCTCCCACTATATCACTTTTTCTCACCCTTCCATTCTTTTGAGATAATCCCAGCATAATGGGCTCACACCTGCTTTCTGTCTAAGTAGACTCCCTCTAACAGCCCCAATGATAATAAAAATCTGTGAGGTTACATATATCATCTTCCCATTTGTGACCTTATTAAAGTCCTTATGATTTCTTACTCATATTTACCCTTATTCTTCTCTTGAGTCTTGTGTTTGAATGTCAAATTTTCCACTCAGCTCTGGTCTTTTCATCAGAAATGTTTGAAAGTTCTTTAATTCATTCAATATTTTTCTCCTTTTTTCCCTGTAGTATTATACTAAGTTTTTCTGGGTAGGTTATTCTTGGTTCTAATCCTAGCTCCTTTGCCTTCTGAAATATCATATTCTAATTCCTCTGTTCCTTTTTAATGGTAGCTGCCAAATTTTGTGTTTTGTTCTTTCTTTCTGGTTCATTGAAATATTTTCTTCTTGACTTTTAGTTTGGCACATTTTCTGTATTGCTGTGAAGTAGCTAAGGTAAAATTGTACCTCCACCATCTTGACCCCACTCTACTGTGCTTTTCTTCAAGGGATTTCTTAGTATTTTTCATATATTACCTGGCTAATTCTAAGATAGTCCCCAGAGGCAAAACAAATAAAATAATATAAAGGATAAGCAGCAATTCCAAAACCACACAGGTATAATGCAATGGACTGCAAGGTGTAGTAAGGGTTTGAACTGAGTTAGAAGACCAGGTAGTCTTAACTCTTGTGTGTGAGCTTGGGCAAGTGATTTTGTTTGCCTTGCTCAAATTCAGTAGACTATTATCTACACCTCATAGATGAAAAAATTATCTGCCATGCAGGATTGTTGAGAGAATCATATTAGCAAATGTAGAGTTCCTCAGTATTATGTAAGTAGAAGACCCTAAGTTTGGAGGCAGAAGACCATGGTCCTGATCCTAGCTCTACACTTACTAGCAGCATGTGAATGGACACATCAAGCTTAATCTCTGCCTATAGATCCCCGTTGAAGTCATGTTCCCCAAAAAAGGAAAGATTTGAATTTAGATGATCTAGATGAGCCCTTACATCTTAAAATCTTATGATCCTGTAGGTGCAATGAGATCTATAAATTCCAGCACTATATAAACATAAGCTTCGAATTGTTATCATCATCAACATTATGTCTCTGGATAAATACAACATTTCACTGGGAAGAGGTTCACATGGATTATTTCAGGACAATAGGATGATTCAACTAGGAAGTTCCTTTCCCCAAGTAATTATTGGCCTCCAAGATTGAAATCTTCTTCCTGAGATGAGCAATTTCCTCCTTTGTTATAGGCCCCCTATTGCCCAAAGGACTAAAGATGGAGATTTGTTTACTGACACTTATAATGAGATCATGGATATGAACCTTAATTGAGTCAGTCAAAAGCCATGTCACACTAGAAACAGATAAGGGAATGATTCTTTAAGATCATAAAATGATTCTTTTTCCATTGGTGAATTTATTATTTGAAATGGAGAAATCACCTACTTTTGGGGGTGTACAAGTAGAAGTTATAACAAAAAAGGAGGAAGTAATAGGTGGAAAATACATGACATTTTAATTTAACTTTTACATGAACTGGCCAAACATGGAAAGAATATGGAAACACATAATTGGGTACAGAAATACATTTCACTCAACAGAGAAACAAGAGGGGAAAAGGGAGAAAGAAAAGACAGAATAAGAGGGAGAGTACACTAAGAGAAGATTTTCTTTTAAGTAAAGCAAACTCTTAAAAAGGGTATGGAAAACAAATAGATACAAAAATATAAAAGAATAAACTGAAGGGAAATATGAAAATTTATCATAATAACTGTGAATGTGAATAGGATAAATTCATCCATAAAACAGAAGAAGACAGCAGAATGGATAGAAAACAGATTTAAATGGGACAGCTAGGTGGTGCCGTGGATAGAGCATTGGCCCTGGATTCAGGAGGACCTGAGTTCAAATCTGGCCTTCACATAACACTTACTAGCTGTGTGACCCTGGGCAAGTCACTTAACCCCATTGCCTAGCCAAAAGAAAAGAAAAGAAAAGAAAAGAAAAGAAAAGAAAAGAAAAGAAAGAAAAGAAAAGAAAAGAAAAGAAAAAAGAAAAGAAAAGAAAAGAAAAGAAAAGAAAAGAAAAGAAAAGAAAAGAAAAGAAAAGAAAAGAAAAGAAAAGAAAACAGATTCAAGCAATACGTTATTTGTATTTTTTAAAACATATGTGAAACAGAAAGATGCACAGAGTTAAAATGATGGGCTGAAATAAAAAAAAACTATTATGCTTCAGTGAGATTTAAAAAAAAAAAGGCAGAGGTAATGATCATAATCTTGGACAAAGGACAGCCAAAATAGACTTTAAAGAGATAAAGAGTAGAACAGCACTTTGCTGAAAGGTACCATATGCAATAAATTAATACCAATACTAAACATACTTGTACCAACTGGCACAGTATCTAGATTCTTAAAGGAAAAGTTAAATGAGTAATAGAGAGAATGAGGCAATAAAACTATAATAGCAGGTACTTTAATTTATCCTTCCCAGACTGAGATAAATTTAACCAAAAACAAACCAAATGAGAAGTGACAGGCCTAAATAGAATTTTAGAAAAGCTAAATATGATAGACTTCTAGAGATTATTGAACAGAAATGAAAAGAAATATGCATATTTCTCAGCTATGTTACAAAAATTGAAAACTGTCGAGCATATTAAAATATTTTAATGCAGCATTTACAAGCCACAATGAATTAGAAATTATATTCAATACATGGCCACTAATAAAAAAATGAAAATTAATTGGAGACTAAATAATTTAATCCTAAAAAAATGAGTGGGTCATAGAAACAATTAATAGTTTGACTAAAGATAATAACAACAATGAAAAAACATACCTACATTTTTGGGATTCAGACAAAGTAGTCCTTACAGGGAAAATTATATTTCTGATTGCTATTTATACAAACATAAAATCCCTAGATTAAAAGAAAAAGAAATAGTAGATCTAAATAGTTCAATCTTAGAAAACTAAATTGAACAACTCATAAATAAACTACCAAGGAGTACTGGGGGCTCTCCAGAATCAGATGAATTTACAAGTGAATACTATCAAAAATTTAAAGAACAATTAATTCCAATACTTCATAAGTTGTTTCAAAAACTAGGAAAAGAAAGGATCCTACTGAATTCCTCCAATGACACAAATGTCACCTTTTCTAAATGAGAATCAAAACAAAAATATATAGATTAATATTGTTATTGAACATGAAATTGTAAAATATAATGTTAGCAAAGAAACTACAGAATATATTACAAAGATTATACACTATGAGTAGGCTGGATTTTTCCAAGGAATGGAGGACTGATTCAATAATAAGGAAAATATAAACATAATTGATATTAGTAACAAGAACAATACAAATCACATGTTTATATTAATAGATGCAGGGGGAAAAGCTTAACAGAAAAAAAAAATCCTTGTTAAAAATACAGGAAAGAATAGGAATTAACAGATCTTTTTCCTTGATGTGATATCTATATAAAATCAAGAGTCAGCATTATCTGTAATGTAGAAAAAATAGAGAGCTATCCAATAAGATTAAAGGTAAAGCAAGGAAATCCATTATCACTATTGGTATTCAATATAGTGCTAGAAATGTAAACTATAGCAATAAAACAAGAAAAAGAAATTGGACTAAGCGAAGACTAAGTGGAAACAAAATTATCACTTTTATAGATGATATAATAGTTTACTTATGGAACCCTGGAAAGTCAACTTAGAAACTAATTGTAACAATTAACAACTTCAACAAGGCTATGGGATATAAAATAAACCCACATAATTCATCATCATTTCTATGTATTACCAATAACATCCAATGGGAAGAGATAAAGAAGTTTTATTTAAAATAACTATAGAAAGTATAAAATACTTGAAATTCTGCCTGCCTGCCAACACACACACACACACACACACACACACACACACACACACACACAGAGGAACTATTAAAAAACTCTTTAAGAGGCAGAGCTAAGATGGCAGAGAAAAGGCAATGAGATGTTTCACATTGTCTTCTATTTTTTCATTCTTTTGGTTTTGTTTTATTGTTTCTTGATTTCTCATAAAATCATTAGCATCCAATTCCTCCATTCTAATTTTCAAGGAATTATTTTCTTCAGTGAGCTTTTGGACCTTTTTCCATTTGGCCACTTCTGCTTTTTAAGGCATTCTTCTCCTCACTGGCTTTTTGGACTTCTTTTACCATTTGGCCTAGTCTATTTTTTCAGGTGTTATTTTTCTTCCATACTTTTTTTCTCCTTTACCAAGCTGTTCATAATTTTTCATGCACCACTTTCATTTCTCTTCCCAATTTTTCCTCCAACTCTCTTACTTGATTTTTCTAAATCCTTTTTGAGCTCTTCCATGGCCTGAGACCAATTCATATTTTTTTTGGAGGCTTTGGATATAGGAGCCTTGACTTTGTTATCTTCTGAGTATATGTTTTGATCTTCCTTGTCACCATAGGAAATTTCAATAGAGGTTTTTTTTCCCTTCTTTGCTCACTTTCCCAGCTTATTAACTGACTTTTAAGTTTTTGTTAAAGTAAGTTCTGCTTCCAGGATGGAGGGCCCACTGTCCCAAGTTTCAGGGGTTTTGTGTGGCTGTTTTCAGAGAAACTTCTAGGGACCTATAAGTTTTCAGGTCCTTCAAGGTAGTATGATCTAAGAAGAGGTGTTTACTACTCTCTTGGCCTGTGTGCTGGTCAGTGAGTGACCACAAAAACTTTTCTGCCCTGGAACTGTGAGTAGGGTTCCCTCTCCAAAGCTGCCACAAGCTCAGCTTCCTAGTGCTCTTCCTCACCCTGGGAATGCCACTTTGGACCCAGATCCAGAATGGCTTTTCCGAACTTTTTCATCCCCCCTCAAACCTCCCATAGTTTCTCTTCTACCCATCCTCTCAGCTGAGAACTTTGCATATTTCATTCAAAAGAAATTGTGGCCATTCACTGAGAAATCCTCTCACCCCACCCTTGTTTATCCCATGTTCCTTATCTCACATCACTGAGAGGTTGTCCACCATCATTTTCTCCTTCATCCCTGTTTCACATGAAGGGGTAGCCCTTTTAATTGCCAAGGCAAATACCTCTCTATATATAAGTGACTTCATTCCATTTTGACTTCTTATAATCCCTACTCTCTCACTAATCTTCAATATCTTCCTACTGTCTACAAAAATGCCTATGACTTCTCCACCCTTAAAAAACATCCAGATTTGGTCCATCTGTCCTCATTAGCTATGCTGCTATAATTCTCTTCCCTTTTGTGGCTAAACACCTTGAGAAAGCCCTCTAAATTCAGTGACTCCACTTCATTTTCTCTCATTCTGTTAACTCTAGTCTGGCTTTATTATTCAACTGAAATTGCTCTCTACAAAATTGCCAAATCTGATGGCCTTTTCTCAATCCTCATTCTTCTTGACCTCTCTGCAGCCTTTAACACTGTTGATCATCCTTGATAACCTCTGCTCAATAAGTTTTCTTACACTTGGTTCTCTTCCTACCTGTCTGACCATTCCTTCTCTGTCTCCTTTACTGGACCTTCATCCAGGTCATTATTGTCAACCGTGGATATCACTCAAGGGTCTGTCCTGGGCTGTCTTCTTTTCTACTATTTGCAATGGTCATTTCACCTTCCATGGACTCAAATATCACTTCTATCCTGATGATTCTGAAATCTTCATATCCAGCCTTCACCTCTTTCCTGATCTGCAGCATCTCTGAGGCTGACTCAAATTTATAAAAATGAGAGCCATTCCCCAATTGATAAATGATCAAAAGATATGATCAGTTTTAAGATGAAGTAATCAAAGCTATCTATAGCCATATGAAAAAATACTTTGACTCACTATTGATTGGAGCAATGCAAATTAAAACAATTCTGAGGTACTACTTCATATGTATTAGATTAGCTAATAGGACAGAAAAGGTAAAAGATAAATGTCATAGGGAATATGGAAAAAATGAGACTTTAATGCACTTTTGGTGGAGTTGTGAACTTATTCAACCATTCTGTAGAACAATTTGGAACTATGCCCAAAGGGCTATAAAATCATGAATACCCTTTGACCTAGCAATACAACTACTAGGTCTGTATCCCAAAAATGATAATAAAAAAAGGAAAAGGACCTATGTGTAGAAAAATATTTATAGCAGTTCTTTTCTAGGGGCAAAGAATTAGAAGTTGAGAGGATGGCAATCAATTGGGGAATGGCTGAACAAGTTGTGGTATGTGATTATGATGGAATTACTATTGTGTTACAAGAAATGATAAGCATAATGCTCTCAGAAAAACCTGGAAAGACTTGCATGGGCTAATACAAAGTGAAATGTACTTAGTACAAAGTAACAGCAATATTGTAAGATGATCAGCTGTGAATGACTTAGCTATTCTCAGCAGTACAATGATCCAAGACAACTCTGAAGTACTTATGATGAAAAATGCTGTCTATTCCCAGGGAAAGAATTGAATATAGATTGAAGCAGACTTTTTTTAACTTCATTTTTCTTGAGGGTTTTCTTCCATGTCTGTGTTTTCTTTCACAACATATTATGAATATGTCTTGCATGACTACACATGTATAACCCATGTGGAATTGATTGCCTTCTCAATGTGAGGGGGGTGGGTGAGGAGGGAAAAAAGGAGAGAAATCAGAACTCCAAGTTTTAAAAACAGATCTTAAAAATCATTTCTACATGCAAATGGGGCAAAATAAAATGTAAAATAAAAGCTTAAAAAATAAAAAAGTAAAAATTAAAAAACTCTTTACAGAAAATGGCTCCAAATAGTTTGTGATATATTAATTGCTCATAGATATGCCAAATAAATACAATAAAAATGATACTATCTAAATTAATTTACTTACTCAATGTTATAACAATGAAACTACCAAAAATAAGTCTGTTGTTGTTGTTCAGTCATCTTGCAGTTGTGTGTGACTCTTTATGATCCCATTTTGGGGATTTTTTTAGGCAAACATAGTGGAGCGGATTGTCATTTCCTTCTTCAGTTCATTTTACAGATAAGGAAACTGAGGCAAAGAGGGTTAAATGACTTGCCCAGAGTCACAAAGTTGGTTCTGTCTGAGGCCAGATTTGAACTCAGGAAGATGAGTCTTCCTGACTCCTTGCCCATCACTCTACCTATTGTGCCACCAAGCTGCCCAAAAGATGACTACATAGAACTAGAAAAAAATAATAGCAGAATCCAACTGAGTGAAGAAAAGTTCAAAAATCTCAGGAGAATTAATGGAAAAATAAGAAAGAAGGTAATTCTATTACCAGATCTCAAATTATACTACAAGCAGAAATTATCAAAGTATTTGGTACTGGGTAAGAAATAGAGGGGCACCTAGGTGGTGCAGTGGATAGAGTGCTGGTCTTGGAGTCAGGAAAACTCTTCATCCTGAGTTCAAATCTATCCCCAGACACTTACTAGCTGTGTGACCCTGGCCAAGTCACTTAATCCTGTTGGCCTCAGTTTCCTCATCTGTAAAGTGAGCTGAAGAAGGAAATGGCAAACCACTCCGGTATCTTTGCCAAGAAAACCCCAAACGGGGTCATGAAGAGTCAGAGACAACTGAAATGACTGAACACACATACAAGAAATAGGTTGATCAGTGGCACAAATTGGGAGCACAATGTGCCAAAACAAATTAGTACAGTAGCCTAGAGTATGGTAAACCCAAAGATTCCAGCTATTAGGAAAAGAACTATTAGACAAAAATTGTTGGGAAAAATGGAAAGCATTACAAGAAAACTTGGAAAGCAAATTTCTTCTATACTTAAAAAATTAGGTATAAACCAAAATCTCCCACTGTATACCAAGATAGGTTCCAAATACATATATGACCTAGATAAAAATAACAGCGTCAAAAGCAAATTAGAATGGGGCAGCTAGGTGGCACAGTGGACAGAGCACTGGCCCTGGATTCAGGATGACCTGAGTTCCAATCTGGACTCTCACACATAACACTTACTAGCAGTGTGACCCTGGGCAAGTCACTTAACTTGCCTAGCCCAAAAAAAAAAAAGCAAATTAGAAGAGCAAGGGAGAAATTACCTATCATATCTATGGGTAAGGAAAGAGTTCATGACAAAATAAGAGACAGAAAGGATTACAGAAGATTAAATTAAAAATTTTGATTAAGTAAAATTTAAAAGAATTTTGTTCAAATAAAACCAGTAGAATTAAAATTAGGAGAAGCAGGCAATGGGGTAAAATCTTTACAGAAAGTTTCTCTTATAAAGGTCCATTTCAAAGAAATAAAATGAACTGAGTCAAATTTATGAGAATAAGAACTATTTCTGAATTGAGAAAAGGTCGAAGGCTATGAATAGATAATTTTCAGATGGAGACAAACAGCCATGTAAAAAATTCTCCAAATCACTAATAATTGGAGAAATGTAAATTAAAACAACTCTGAGCTTACACCCATCGGATTGGCTAAGATGAAAAAAAAAAGACAAATGCTGGAGAAATGGTAGGAAACAGGCACGTTAATACCCTGTTGGTGGAGTTGCGGACTGGTCCAGACATATTAGGAAGCAATTTAAAACTATGCCTAAAAAACTGTCAATTTGTGCATACACTTTGACTAAGTAACACACTATGAGCCATACATCCCAAAGAAATCAAAGAGCAAAAGGATTCATATGTACAAAGGTAACTATAGCAGTTCTTTTGTGGCGACAGAGGATTGGAAAATGAGAGGATTCTCATCGATTGGGGAACGATTAGACAAATTATGGTTATAAATGCAATGGAATGCCATTATGCTATTAAGAAATGAGGATAGGAATGGTTTTAGAGGAACTTGAGAAGAATTGTATGTACTGATGTAGTGAAATGATCTGAACCTAGGGGACAATATTTATAACAATGATGAAAGGCAAATAACTTAGAAAAAACTTAGAAAGACTTAGAAAATCTCATCAACATGATGGCTAACTGCAATTCAAGAGGATTCATCATGAAACACGCCAGCCACCTCCTCACAGGGAAGTGACAGGCTGAGAGTACAGATCAAGACATTTTTTTTGGATAAAGCCAATGCTGGAATTAGTTTTGCATAACTATAGATGTTTGTAACAATTTTTTTTCTTGCTTTCTCAATAAAAAGGCATGGGTGTGGGAGGAAGAGAGGGCAGATGTTCATAAAAAATTAATTCAAAAATAAAATGTGATAATACCTGTTGCAGTATACCTATTTTACAGAGGTATTGTGAAGTTTAAATGAGAAAATGCATGTGAAGTGTTATGTAAATATTACTATTATACTGTTCTCAAAATGTGTTTCCTAAATTCAACAGCATGATTTATCAGATAGTTTTTGCTTAAGTCATGGAAGTGAAACCATTAATTTTTTTTTTTTAGGTATTAATCTTCTCTTAAAGCATACTAGAATAGGATTAGCTTTGGGTGCTACGATACCATCTTATTGACTCATGTTGAATTTATAATCCAGTAAAACCTTGACTTCTTTTCCACAGGAATGGTTATCTGGCCATTTGTCTTTTATCCTATATTAGCAAATTTGATTCTTTGAACTTGTTAGAAGTGTATATTCACTCTAAATCATTTTAACTTATTAAGGTCAACTCATTGTTTTAATTTATCAAAAGTATGATAATTATGATTTCAATTTTTGTATATTGGGGGTGGGGAGATGGCAAGCATGCTATTTCTGGCTTCACCAAAGTTGCTAATAAAAAGTATTTAAAAGCATGGAGTGAAATATCCCTGGGCAACCCATACAGACCTTCCTCTAAGTCAACATTTACCCATCAATGGCTATGTATTTTGTCCAGTCATTCAACTAGTTCCAAATCCACCTAACACAACTATCACCTATCAGTATCTCTTCATCTTATCCACAAGCTTACCATGAGAGAATTTACCAAATGCTTTACTAAAATCTAAGTATATTATGTCTATAACATTCCTTGGATCTGCCTTATTTTTAAAAGAAGAGTAATTTCACATGAATTGGTTTTGGTGAATCTGTTAGCTTTTAGTGATCATTTATCCTGTTTCTAAATACTCACAAGCTAGTTCCTTAGTAATGGATTCTAGAATTTTTCCAACTCCAATCTCATTGGTCTGTGGTTTGAAGACTCCATTTTCTTTTCTTATTTGAAAATAGAAATATTTGTACTGTCTCAACATTGTGGTAACTTTCCAATTTTTTAAAGTTTCTCAAAGACCCACTTAGAATAGACCTTTCAAATTCCTTTCATAATATAGGATTTAGTTAATTCAGGCCTAGGGACATTAACTCATTGAGGGTAGTTAAATGCTTCCTAACTATGTTCTTCTTGGGTTTCTAATTCTTGCTAACCAAATTGCTTAATCTTTCCAACTCTACAATTTATTCTTGGAAGAGAAAACAAGCCAATTTTACATATTGCCATTATATTCACCATTATGTCACCATTTTACATTTTCATCATATCATCCATCCTAAACATAGATATACATTATTTGGTCTTCTTCTAGCCACAGATATACATTTCAAAAGTCCTTTTTGTTGTCCTTACCATTCATTACAAGTCACTACTCTTTCTGGCCTTTGGTTCTTCAAATAATTTTTAGAGGACCATAATACCTTTTCATATTAATCCACAACTATCTCTCCTTGTTTATACATTCTGCATATGTCTTCCAAGTTTATTGATAATTCTGCTTTGTATACCTGCTGGTATATTGGAGTAATTTTTTTTCATTCTTCATTGGAATCATTCCTGTTTGTGTCTTCAGAATTCTTTAATCCTCTCATACTTCCTTCGCCTATGACACATTAGACATTAGAACCTATCTTTCCTCTTAACTCCTTGAAATCTGCTCTCCCCAAACCTGAGGTTCATGTCAAACCATACCCAGCTTTTTTCCTCCTCCTCTCCCTTGTGATTTATGAAGTGTCAATGTCATTTATATTTCGGCAACCATTTCCTCCTTTCTTTCCTTGTTTTCTTCTTTCATTCTATCCATTCTTTCAACATTTCTTTTTCCCAACAGTTTAGAGAGAAGAGATACATTTCTCTAGGTCCTTCACTTTCTCATCCAATGCTGAGATCAGTTTATACTTTGTAAACAGATAGGTGTGAAGAAAACAGTCAAAAATGCAAACATAGCACATTCTCCACAGATTACTGCAAAATTGGCCTTACCCTCCATATCTGCTTAAAATAGGCTCACAGTCCTCTAGGATTATTTCAAGTGTGATCTCCTTCAAAAGACCTTTCCTGATTCCCCTCAATTGTTAGTATTCTCCCTCCAGAATGATTTTGTATTATGTATGTATGTACGTTTTTATTTGTGTATATGTTATATTCCTCCTCTCTCCATCCCTTAGAATGTAAGCACCTAAAGAACTTGTATTATTCTATTTTTCTCTTTGTACTCCTAGCAGTATCTTGCATACAGTAGGTTTTTAATAAATGCTTGTTTAAGTTAAAGAGAACGGTATTTTGGCAACTCTTTGGTTGGTACTGGATATTATGGCAAATTAACAATTTTCAGAACAACAGGTGTGAATCTTTTTTTTAAATAATATTTTGTCTTTCCCCAATTACATGTAAAAAAAATATTTAACATTCTTTTTTAAAAATTTATTTCCAAATCATCTTTCTCCTCCCCATGCCTCTCCCTGTAGTCTGATATAGGTTATATAATTAAACTATGTAAAACATTTCCATATTAGTCATTATGTGGAAGAAAACTTGAACTAAGAGAGAAAGAAAGAAAGAGAAAAAGAAAGAGAGGGAAAGAGAGAGGGAGAGAGAGAACAGTATGCTTTGGTATGTACTCAGATTCCATTAGTTCTTTCTTTGAAGGTGGAAGAATATGTTTCATCATAAGACTTTTGGGGTTGTCTTGGATCATTGTATTACTGAGAATAGCTAAGTTATTCACAGTTGTTCATCATACAATATTGCTGTTACTGTGTACAATGTTCTGCTGGTTCTGCTCACTTCATTCTGCATCATTTCATGTTGGTTTTTTCCAGTTTTTTTTTAAGAGTGTCTTGTTCATCTCTTATAGCATAATAGTATTCCATTTCAATCATATACCACAACTCGTTCAGCTATTACCCAATTGATAGGCATCCCCTCAATTTCCAATTCTTTGCCACCAGAAAAGAGCTGCTTCAAATATTTTTGTATGAATAGGTCCTTCTTTTTTACCTCTTTGAAGATACAGGCATAGTAGCGGTATTTCTGGGCCAAAGGGTAGATATGGTTTTATAGCTCCTTGAATATAGCTCCAAATTGCTCTACATAATCGATGAATGAGTTCACAACTCCACCAATGAGAATTAGTGTCTCTATTTCCCCACATCCTCTCCAACATTTATCATTTTCCTTTTCCATCATATTAGCCAATCTGATAGGTACAAAGTGGTACCTCAGAGTTGTTTTTATTCGCACTTCTCTAATCAAAAATGATTTAGAACATTGTTTCATATGACTATAGATAGCTTTGATTTCTTTATCTGAAAACTGCCTGTTTATATATCCTTTGACCATTCATCAGTTGAATAATGACTTGTAGTCTTATAAATTTGACACAGTTCTTTATATATTTGAGAAATGAGGCTTTTATCAGAGATGCTTCCTGTAAAAAAAAAAAAATCTGCTTTCCTTATAATTTTGGTTATATTGGCTTTGTTTCTGTAAAACCTTTATAATTTAACATAATCAAACTTGTTCATTTGACATTTCATAATGCTCTCTATCTATTTTGTCCTAAATTCTTCCCTTATCCAAAGATCTGACAAGTAAACTATCCGTGCTCCCTTAATTTGCTTATGGTATCACCCCTTATGTGTAAATCATGTGCCCATTTTGGCCTTATCTTAGTATATAATGTAAGATGTTGGTCTATACCTAGTTTCTGCCCAACTGTTTTCCAGTTTTCCCAGATATTATAGTTATAGTCCCCAAAGCTTGAATCATTATTCTGGTCTTTTACTACAATATATTGTGTACCTAATCTATTCCACCAATCCAGCACTCTATTTCTTCATCGGTACCAGATTGTTTTTATTTTATTTTTAATTTATGGCATAAAACAAGCATTTCCATAACAGTACAATCTTTAAAAAATGATTGCAAATGGAATTGTAAATCTACTAAGCACAACTTGCTATTCCTTTCAAATATACAACAAAATCATCCTGTAAGTTTCTTGTTTTTTTCTTCCCTCCCACCATTGCCCTAGAGATGGCTACCACTAAACACAAATAGGTTTATACATGTAAAATTATTTTATACATACTTCTATTTATCAGTTCTTTCTCCAAATGCAGATAGTGTTTTTCTTCTTATTTCCTTTATAGCTAATTTATAATGGTAAAAATAACATTCACTCAAAGTTGTTTTTAAAACAATATTGTTGTTACTGTATACAATGTTCTCTTGGTTCTGCTCATTTTGCTCTTCATTATTTCGTGCAAATCTTTCCATTTTTTTCTAAAACCATTGAGCTCATCATTTCTTGTAGCACGGCAGTATTTCATCACAATCATATACCACAACTTGTCCAGCCATTCCCCAATTGATAGGTAACCCTGAAATTAGCAGTTCTTTGCCACCACAAAGAGAGTTTAGAACATACAGTTTCTTCAATTTGAGGATCTAGTATGGCTATGCCACCTTCCTTCATTTTTTCCTATTGATTCCCTTGACATTCTTAACCTTTTGTTGTCCCAGATGAATTTTGTTAGTATTTTTTCTAGCTCCATAAAATAATTTTGGTAGTTTGATTGATATGGTATATACTGATATGGAATAAGTAGGTTAATTTAGGTTGAATTTCATTTTTATTTTATTGGCTCAGCCTACCCATGGGCAATTAATATTTTCACAGTTGTTCAGATATGACTTTATTTATGTGAAGCGTTTTGTAATTACGTTCATAAAGTTCATGGGTTTTTCTTGGCATATAGATTCCTGAGTATGTCTACAATTATTTTAAATGGAATTTCTCTTCCTATCTCTTGCTATTGGACTTTTTTGATAATATGTAGAAATGCTGATGATTTATGTGGATTTACTTTGTATCCTGCAATTTAAGTACTATTCTAATTCCTTCAGTTACTTTTCCTTCTCTTGCTGTTATAGCTAGCATTTCCAGTATAATAATGAATAATAAAAGGCGGTGATGATGAGCATCCTTGCTTCACCCCTGATCTTATTTAGAAGGCTTCTAGCTTATCTCCATTACAGATAACGTTTGCTGATGGTTTTAGATAGATACTACTTATCATATTAAGTGTTTTTAAAAGAATGGGTATTATATTTTGTCAAAGGGTTTTTTTCTGCATCTATTGAGATAATCATATGATTTCTGTTGGTTTTGTTATTCATGTAGTTAACTATGCCGATAGTTTTCCTAATATTGAACCAGCCCTACATTCCTGGTATTGTCTTGTACACGAAAATAAAATTTCCTGTTCAGCTCTTATTTTTTTCATCAGGAATACTTGAAAGTCCTCAATTTCATTAAAGATTTTTTCCCCTGAAGTATTTTCTGGGTAGGTAATTCTTGGTTGTAATCCTAGTTCCTTTGCCTTCCAGAATATCATATTCTAAGCTCTCTGATCCTTTAATGTAGAAACCGCTAAATCCTGTGGGATTCTTACTGTGGCTCCAAGGTATTTGAATTCTTGCTTTTTGAATGTTTGCAGTATTTTCTCCTTGAACTGGGAGCTCTGGAATTTGACTATAATATTCCTGGGAGTTTTCATTTGGGGATCTCTTTCAGGATGATCAGTGGATTTTTTCAATTTCTATTTTATACTCTAGTTCTAGGATATCAGCCTGGGCTGGAAGGCTATAATGGGAGCCTGGAGCCACAGGTCTTCTCTGTTGTTCTGTGCTGGGGTCCAGGGGCCTTCTCCACTAGACTGCACCTGTCCTGGGGATTGGGGCCTGGCTCACCCAGACACTGCCTCCCATTTTACCTCAGTGAGGTACACCTTTCCTGATGACTTTCTAAGTTGTCTTAGGCTGGAAAATTGTTTTACCTTTTATTGGTTCTGCCTCTCTAGAACTCATTTTGAGGTGTTATTTTATAGCTATTTGGAGATGAATTTGGCAGAATTCAGTCAAGTCCCTGCCTTACTCTTCTGCCTTGGCTCCATAACCAACAGATCCAAATCTAATTAAATATATCCACCTCATTTTACCTTGCTCCTGCTCTTAGAAGCTTTCTGTGACTTCCCTAGCAGTTTAATTCCTTCTTCCTACATAAAAGGTGAGACAATTTATTTAGCAGACAAAGAAACCAAAAAACAAGGCCAGAAGACACAAAGGATACTAGACTATTGACTTCAATGAGAGAAGCAACTTATCCACGTTTTGCATCTCTAACACGCAGAGCATAATGGCCAGCATGTAGTAAGTGCTTAATAAATGTTTACTACACTGCATTAATATGCAAGAACATCTCGTTAAGGATTTGAATGAAGTACACTTTGCAGGGATCAGTTTGCTTAGCAGGGCCAAGCATTGGATTATAATAACAGTTGGTGATATTCTTTTGGAAGTTTCAGTTCTGAAAGAAAACCAGCTTTGCTAAGACAGGCCAGAAAAAAGTAAAATTCACAAATCAGCAAATGGAAGTTCTCTCATACCCAGCTTTGGTTTTGCTCTCTGAATCTTGACCTTTATCCATCTTCCAGTAACACATGGGGGTATCTTTTCTGAAATCAAAAGAAAGGTCTTCCCCACTCTGACCCTGAATGATGAAAGAGGCCCAAAAGAGTATCATCTAATCCAATTAGGAGACAGAGTATGGCCGTGTGTCTTCCTCCTGGCATATATTAGATCTGAGGGCAGCATGGTAAAAGAGGGAAGAAATGGGATTCAGATAATTTTTTAAGACTCAGCAGAGACATTGAGACAGGAGAAAAATGTCCTCCATCCTAGCTTCTCCAGGAAAAAAAAATAACTCTCTGACTAAATTATGGTTTGACTGGATTCCATTCAACAAGGGCTTATTAACATACTGTGCTTAAGGCCCTTAGGATACAAAGAAAGAAATGAAAAACAGTCACTATCCTTAAGAAGTTTATATTTACTGGGGGCATTACATGTGGAAGCAGATGAAAAAAGATGCAAACCAATTCTGCCTTTGGAACAGGATGACAAAGTTTGTCCAACTTTAGGAGAAAAGCTACATTTAATTATGAGGACAAGTGTCTTTACCAGAGACAATAACTAATAAATCATTTGTCTCTCTTTCAACAATTTAAGCTAGAGTATCTAGTCTCATGGAATCTATAGCATTATTGAGAAATTAGACTAGATAACTGTGTCACACAGGGCCAAACTAACAGGAGATACTCTGGAGAACAAGTGGAAATGTGCATAGAGATACAGGGCATTTAGAAAGGGAAAAGACATAAGGGGAAGGCCACCAATGCTGCCAATTAAAGGTCACCATTTCTGCGACTGTGGCAACTCCATACACAGGAGACATAGGATACATGGCTAAGAGTCTTCGAGACAGCTGTGGTAGGCAGTATGGCTTTTCAGTTTGGGAGAGTGAAGAGGGAGAGTGACTTTGTGGCTATGTGGAGTGATGGATGTCAGGTCTAGAGATAAAGGACCGAGAGGTTTTAAAGGCCAGTGCCCTAGGTGCTGTAGTCACCTTCTATTCAGCATTCAGCAGCCAGATAAGATTGTCAATGTAACTTGTAACTAGTTGCTGTCTTGCAGCTCTGGAGAATGAAGCCTGCCAAGTTCAACTTCCAACTCCATTTTTTATCCCACTGCCTTCACCTAGAAAGAATGCAGCACAGTGAAGCAGTTTTCAAATACATAGAAGAGATTAGAGATGGAAAAAAAATTAAAGATGAGCAGGACAGCTTTAAAAGTTACAGGTTGAACTGATTTTATACTTTAAAAGAAAAGCAGCTTACACATATTAGAGATTCATGTTTCATGCTCAATCCTCTCTTCTCTTCCATATATCAGAAAATGCTTACATTTTTTGTGTTTGTTAAGTTGAGAATTTTAATTTCTTTAAATTTAAAAACAATGCAAAGTTTGTCTCTGTTCTGTAAAGTGACCTTAATAATATCCACTTAAGTAGTTTGGATTTGCAGGCTAGATAAAATCAGTCAGATTCTAACTATTCCTAGTTGTGCAAGGAACGATTTCTGAGGGGGAATTATAATAGACCATAGTTGATTAACCTTATTTTGGCGTCACGGACTCCTTTGTCAACCTAATGAAGCATATGGGCCTCCCCTCAGAATAACGTTTTTAAATAATTTGAAGAAATGTTAAATTTCAGTTAGAAATTAGTGAAAATAATAACAAATTTCCTCCATACAAGTTCATGGACCTTAGACAAAATAAAACAAATATTCAAAAAGTAAAAAGGGATAAACAAGGAAACTATATCATGCTAAAAGGAGCCTCAGGCAACAAATCAATATCAATAATAAATGTATGGATTCCAAAAGCCTCAGTATCCAAATTCACAAAGGAAATATTGTCGGAGCTTCAAGAAAACATAGGGTGTAACACAAATAGGAACAGTAAGCTGTGGATAAGTTTAACAAAAAGATAAACAAAAGGGAAAATATGTAACTGAACAAGTTCACAGATCCTTTGAAATCTATCCATAGACACATTGAGGACCTTAAGAACCTTTATAATACGGGGAGATAGTAACTTTCCATCAGACAAGAGGAGAAAAGTGAATGGACGTGGTAGTTTACCAGAGAAAAACATGCTTAGGGACTGTACAGTGATTTGAGAGATCATGATATTTACTGATTAATAATTTTTGTACGGATTTGCCAAGGACTTTTTGCCTAGGTAAAGGAAGAAGGGAAAGTTAGTCACCCTTGCTGTCTAGGAAGGGGCGATTGTTTTTCGTACCCGTGCACAGAAATGCAGGCAGGAAGGGAGTGAAGAGGGACTGAGGGGTCATGACTTGAAAGTACGTCCTGCCCAGTGGAAGGAGAAGAGAAAGTATCTGTACTAGGCACATGCCACCCGAATTCCAAATTTGGAGAACAGAGAAGGGAGTGAACAATGATATCAGGCCACTATGTATCCCAGAAATCCAGAATCCTCTCTTCCTAGTGCCTTTAGTTACTTTTTCATACCAATTATTTTTATTTTGATCTTGTTCCATTGATATCTTTTGTTTTTATATATTATTATTTTTTATATATCCCTCCCACCTCCCTACCAAGCCAGTCAGCCTTTGTAACAAGTATTTTTTTTTAAAAAAGCAAGAGAGCCAAACTATCTGACACTTAAGCATCCATTTTTTCCCTCTCATCTCTCTATATATTCTAAAAAAAAAAAAGACCTTCTACATCATATAAGCACAGAAAACAAAGCAAAACCTTACCTTGGTCACATACAAAACTGCATTTTTTATTCTACATATCTGTTTGTAATTTTCTTTTTGTCATCAACTGTATAGCATTCTTCTGTATCAGTCTCCCAGAATCAATAAATCATTTTGTTGTTAGAGTTCTTAAGTGTTTCAGAATCTTATGTTATTATAATATTAATGTCAAAATATAAATTGTTCTTCTGGTTCTGCTCATTTAACTATACATAAGTTCATATGAGTCCCTCCATGTCTCTTTGAAATAATTTTTCCCAATATCTTACACCCTATACCAAGATAAAATCAAAGTGGGTATGTGATTTAGATATAAAGATGGATACTGTAGCAAACTAAGACAGCAATGAATAGTTTACCTATCAGATCTATGGAGAAGGGAAGAATTTATGGCCACACAAGAGATAGAGAACATTATGAAATGCAAAATGAATGACTTTAACCACATTAAATTGAAAACTTTTTGCACAGAGAAACTCAATGCAACCAAGATTAGAAAGGAAGCATAAAGCTGGGGAACATTTTTTACAACCGGTATCTCTGATAAAGGCCTATTTTCTAAAATACATACAATAAAATACAATGGTCAAATTTATAAGAATACAAGACATTCTCCAATTGATAAATGGTCAAAGGATATGAACAGGAAGTTTTCAGAGGAAGAAATTAAAGCTATCTATAGTAATATGAAAAAATGCTCTAAATCAGTACTGATTAGAGATATGTAAATCAAAATGACTCTGAGATACCACATCACACCTATCAGACTGGCTAACATAACAAAACAGGAAAATAATAAATGTTGGAGATGTGGGAAAATTGGAACACTAATGCATTGTTGATGGAGTTGTGAACTGATCCAACCATTCTGGAGAGCAGTTTGGAACTATGCCCAAAGTGCTATAAAACTATGCATACCCTTTGACCCAGCAATACCACCTCTAGGTCTGTATCCCAGAGAGATCATAAAAATGGGAAAAGGACCCATATGTACAAAAATATTTGTAGCAGCTCTTTTTGTGGTGGCCAAGAATTGGAAATTGAGGGGGTGCCCATCAATTGGGGAATAATTGAACAAGCTATGGTATATCAATGTAATGGAATATTATTGTACTATAAGAAATGATGAGCAGGTGGACGTCAGAAAAACCTGGACAGACTTATATGAACTAATGCTGAGTGAGGTGAGCAGAACCAGGAGCACATTGTAGACAGTAACAGCCACACTGTGGGAGGACTGACTTTTGATAGACTTAGCTCTTCTCAGCAATACAAGGATCTAAGACAACTCCAAAAGACTTACATCAGAAAAAGCTATCCCCATCCAGAGAAAGAACTATGGCGTCTGAATGCAGGTGGAAGCAGACTATTGGCTCTCCTTTTCTTTTGTTGTTTTGTTTTAATTCTTCTGTCTCATGGTTCCTCCCTTTGGTTCTAATTCTTCTTTACATCATGACTAATGTGAAATATATGCTTAATATGAATATATAAGCAGAGGCTATATCAGATTGCACACCTTCTTGGGGAGTGGGGAGGAGGGGGAAGGGGAGAAAATTGGGAACTCAAAATCTTATGGAAGTGAATGTTGAAAACTAAAAATTAATAAATAAATAGTTCAATTAAAAAAAAAGAAATCATTTTTCCTTCCTTTCTCCCAGCACAACAGTATTCCATCACGTTCACATACCACAATTTGTTCAGCCACTTCCACCAATGTTATCAGCATCACCCCAGTCACCCAGGTTAAAATTGTAAAGCTATATTTGACTCTTAACACTCTGTTAACCCCTTATAATAACCAGTCTCATCAACCTAACCTTCGTAACATCTCTCAGAGTTACCACCTCTTAAAGATATCAGAATAAGGACTAGCATCTTCTCTCCTAGAATTTTGTAAAAGCCTATTATCTGATTTTCTTGCCTTCTAATATCTACCCTCTTTAATCTATCCTTTCACAATGCTATCTGCATAATTTTACCAATGTAACACTTGATCTCATCTCTCCTTTAAGAATCATTCAGTGACTCCCCATTGTTAATTAAAGTGCAAAGTCTTTAGTCTGGTGTGTGAGACCGTTTACAATCTGCCGCCACCCTATTTTCCTAGCCTTACCTCATAGTACTCGCATTTACGTGCTCTACATCCCATCCAAATTGGCCTATCCGTTGTCCTCTACTCTGTGAACTTTCACATTTGTTCCTCTGTCCAAACCATCCCCATTCCTAGAACAGAATATATCCTTGCCCCCTCCATCCATCCCATCTCCAGGTATTGAATGAAGTCCTTCCCTTCTTTCAAGGTACAATTAAGTGCAATCTTCTCGGTAGAGCTTTCCATGAAACGTAAGTCATTTTTTTCTTTCTCATACCCATTTGATTCTCTGCTTTGCACATATCCTACCTAATTTGTATCACAGTCACTTGCCTACATGACTTGTCTCTCTTATCTCCTCAATATCATCTTTCATCTTTGCATCCTCAGAATTTCAGATTGAGCTTTTTAAGCATTAAGAACTTAGATGTTGACTAAAATATACAGCTATTTAAAGGAGCACTTGATGTGAGAGATGTTCCAACAGAGTTTGAAGGGAAATTATCAAGATAGTGAGACATGTAACCATGTCCTAGGGTAGTGGAGGATCCAAGGCAGAAAAGAAGTCTAGGCACTCTTATGAAATAGTCAAAGTTTGTTCTTGACACTAGCTGTTCATAAGCTTCCCCTTGATTGCTCAGTTATCTCTGCTATGGAGCCTCATTTGGGGCCTGCCCATCTTGGATTGGCCAGATCTTTTCTGAGCTTCTGTGCTCTGCCCGTGATAAACTATGCTGTCAACTAGTACATTTGCGTATATCAGTGTGTTATTTCTGTGTTATTAACTGGAACCTTCCAGAGAATATACTACCAGGTTAACCCAAAGGAGTATTTAAGTGCTGTGGAAACTTCAGGTACTGAGGTAAGTCAATACTGGAACAGGGAATCCTCACCCCTAAGCACCCTAGGCAGCCAATTAATTTTCCTACACATAGAAGAAATTCTGCACAAAGATTTTTTTTCTAGGCAAATGCTTAAAGTGAAAGGTTCAGCATGATCACATGGCATCACCTAGACAAAGATAGCCATAGAACCATACATTTAGAGCTGAAAGAGTCCTTACCTATCTCTATCTAACCTAATGACTTGATTTCACAGATGATGACCTTGAGTTCCAAAAAAGTTAAATAGTTTGACCAAGCTGACACAGGTAACTAATTAGTGGCAAAGTAAGGATTCTAACCCAGGTCTTCTGATTGGAAATCTATTACTCTTTCCACTGCACTAGCAAATGGTTATTATTATAGAATATGCTTTTAAAAAAAGACAAAAATAAAAAACTAAATCAATCAAAATTGTCCACGTCTATAAATGTACATATATCCATATAGTTCAACAAATATTTATTAAAAACCTACTTCATCGAAAGCATTGTATTAGATGATACAGAAAACTTTGGTAAAAAGTAGCCTCCAACCTCATAGAGCTTAAAGCCTAGTAAGGATAAATGGTATACTTAAAAATATCTATGCCAATAAACACAGCTCTGTGGATCAGGATGATGCATGACGTAAGTATTTGGAATGACCCAACTCAAACAGGGATGACTGGTAGAAAAAGTCAAATAAAGGGTACTCTGAAAATGATTTTCACCTCATCATTCATAGAGTTATAAACACTCAGGGCTCCTATTAGAGTAAAGAAAAAATTGGTGTACTCAATATAAACAGAATGGTGAAAAATGATACCAATAGTGACACAATTATGGAATTTCATTTTGATAGAGTAAAAGATTTCTTGTGGCTTTTTTTTTTTGAAATAAACCCAAGTATGACTCAGATCTGGAGTTTGCCCAGCATTTCTCAAACTATGACAAGAGTGTCCTCATTGCTACAAGAAATCAGATGAAACAATGTGTGCGTGTGTGCCTGAGAGTTGTTTCAAATCTAACATTTCCACAAATTCAATATTCAGGTATCTTAATAACTGATAGTGTTAGTAGAAATAATAGAACAGTTAACTTAAGAATTGGGAATCAAAGAGTACATTTTTGCCACTAATGCTTTGTATTTCTTAGAGGTTGTAAAGGCATTTTTGATCAGTGAAAATTTACTAAACAGGGAACCTTGATTCTAGACTCAGCTCTGCTGTTCTTGGTTTCAGTTTCCTCCTCTATAAAATGGGCATGGTCTCTAACATCCACACCACCTCTGATAATTATGATTGTAGGTTATGCAATGACAACAGAAAGGAGTCATTAACTGTATGCCTTCTCTGAAAACAGCTGCTGTTTAACTGGGACAGACAGAAGCCCAGGGAAAATTGGGATTGTAAAGATTGTACTTCTTCATTTCCCCAGGATATGTGAACCCCAGATTTGGGGATGAGGGGAATTTGCCTATTTAGTTTGCCTGCTAGTTCTGATATCTTATTTCCCCTGTATCTTTCAAGAGGGATAAAATTTACTGCTTTATCAAATGGGAGCCAAAGTCACCTTCATAGGAATGAATAGAACTGAGCAGGTTATGCTTGGAAGGTAAGGAGATGAGGGAAGGACCAATGTTAATGATGCTTTCTACAGGGTTTACCAACAGCCCGACCATTCTCTGTGCCTTCCTCTGTTTGCCTTGTGTAACTGGGAAAGATCGTGGAATCACAGGATTAACAGAAGTTAGAGGTCATCTAGACCAGTTCCTTTGTTTTACAGAGGTGAAAACTGAGTCCCAGTGCAGTAAAGAAACTTGTCCAAGGTCACACAGGTATTAGGGAATATAACTGAGATTTGAACTCTAGCTGGCATAGTGGATAGCACACTGGGCTGGGAATAAGTCATTTTCATGAGTTTAAATCTGTCTTCAGATACTAGCTGTGTGACCCTAGGTCACTTAATTCACCTAACTCGGTTTACCTCAGTTTCTTTATCTGTAAAATGAGCTAGAGAAGGAAATGGTAAACCGTTCCAGTATCTCTGCCAAGAAAAGCCCAAATGGGGTCACACAGAGTCAGATACAATTGAAAAATAGTTGAATAACAACAACTGGTAATTCTAAACCCATTGATTACAGCAGATCGATAGGATTCTCCCATCAGTGGATGATAAAATTTTCCAGTTTCTAAATAACAAGGATACAATGTGACAAACAAACCTCCTAAAAAGTTGGACCCTTGAGAAATTTTCTGTGCCCAACCAATCAAAATGTAAGAGAAATAATTATTTGCAAATGCATTTTAAGGGGAACTTTCCTTCTTATATTTTCCTCTTACTTTCTTCAGAAACAAGTTTTACATTTAAAGCCTCTAAAATCATTAAGCCTTTTTTTAATCTGTACTGAAAGGATAGGCACCAGACATTCTATTTCCATAAGAATTAACATTACAGTTTTATTATTCCAAGCATAATTTCAACAAGGAATGAATTTAACATGTAAGTATATTAGTAGCAGTAGTCTTCTGATGCTCTGAGTCTAGAAACAAATTTGACTTAATGGACTGAATGAATGGTAGCACTGGGAGATTTTTCACCCCCTGCAAGCGCATTAGTGAAATTTGGACTCCTATTTGGCAAATATTATTACATATAAAATTCATTTTAAGACAAAGGAAACTTGTAAACATGTTTTTTGCAAAAGAAAAGCTCTGTCCTACATAAGAGGATCTCCTCAAAACATTTCTACAATTATTTACACCAGTTGATTTAGATATTAAAAAGCAGGTATCTCTCTAAAATAATTTGCTCAGGTCTAGAGATTCTATCTTTCCCCCTAGAATCTCTGACCTTTCTTTATGACAAGAACTGATGCTTTTATTTGGAATTATGCAAAGAATATGAATAAAATAGTCATACCCTTTGACCCAGAGAATCCATTGTAATTCATATACCTCAAGGAGGTCATAGATAGAAAGAAAGGTCCAATATACCACAAAAATATTTATAGTAACACTTTTGGTTGTAGCAAAGAATCAGGAATGCAGTAGGTGTCCATCATTTGGGGAATGGTTGAATCAATTGTGCTACATAAATACAATGAAAGTATATAAGTATGTACTATGATATGGTATGAGACGATAAATATTAAGAATGGAGAAAAGCATGGGAAAACATATGAACTGATGCAAAATGAAATAAGGAAGATGAGGAAAGCAATATCAACTATCAATAGTTGAAAGCAACTATTAATACTGAATGTTGTATTATCATAATAACCAAGGTTGGCCACCCAGAAAAGAAACAAGAATGCAACCCACTCTCTTTCCACAGGCAAGGGACTCTGGGCATGTGTCGCCGTGGGTAACATTTGACTTTTTCAGTGCGTTGGTTAGTCTTGTTGAAATGTTGTAGTTGTTGTTAATCTGTTGTTATAAGAAAGAAGGTACTAATTGGAAAATATGTGTATTGTGATAAAAACAAAAGAAAGCAATGAAAATATATTTTAAAAAACAAGTTATATACTTCCCCCTCTTTTCCCTTCCCCAAAATTTTCCAGATGAGGAGCTACTTATTTCTTTTCTTTCTTTATTCATTCATCCATTCATCCATTCATTTATTTAATATTGAGGCAATTTGGGTTGTGACTTGCCCAGAATCACATAGTCAGCAAGTGTCTGAGGCTGGATTTGCATTCAGGTCCTCCTGACTCCCAGGTCAGTGCTCCTATGAGGGTTACTAATTTCTGAGTTGCTCGACCGGAACTGGCCAGCTGTCCCCGTTGAGGCAGCTTGGACTACTTACAGGTTGTTATTTGTCCTTAGTTCTGAAAAGTACCATGACATCAGAAAGATGACGACAGGACTTGCAGTTGCATTGGATTTGAGTGAGGGAGGACTGATTTGACAATAGGTTCCTGCCCCAGCTCCACTTAATGGTTATTTTTGGGCCCTCCTGGCTCAGAGTAACTGTAAATAGTAATTATTTCTCTTCTGGCCAGCTACCCTGAGAGTCTTTGCCTCACAGTTTGAGGTTTTTTTTTTCTTATTAAAGGGACCATCCCTTGTCGCTCTTCTTAAACTATTCACTGAATTGTCATTGCCTCACTCAAAACAAAATGAGAAAGGCTGTAGCTTAAAAGGGCCAAGGTCTCCCACTGCATCCCAGGCCATCTCCAGTCATTCTGATCTATATCTGGCCACTGGACTCAGATGGCTCTGAAGGAGAAAGTGAGGCTGATGACTTTGCACAGCCTTGCCTCACTTCAATTCAATTCAATTGCAAGTCATGTCATCATCTTTCTGATGTCATGGTCCTCTTAGAGATTGAAGGACAAACCACACACAATTTCTACATGATAATATTACTTTTCCAAATCCTCAGTTGAGCAACTGATCTATTAGCCAAACTAATTTAGATCCGCTATAAATAATTGAATGAATGAATGAATGCATTTATTGACTGTTTCCTATGAAGCAAGTACTATACTAACAGGGACACAAATAGAAGCGAGCAAGATGGCCCCTGCCTATGTGGCATATATTCTAACAGAGGAAGAAAATACATAGTGGAGTGGTGGCCAGGGAGGAGTATTTTGAACAGGGAAGACAGAGGCAATGGTAATTGGGAATAAAAGACAAATGATTGGCACGTCCATTCCAGAAGTAGTAGCGTTGATTTTATAGAGTTGAGAAGGAGGCAGGAGGGGCATGCACATGCATGGCACCATAGCACGGAGAGTGTGGAAAAGTGAAATAGTTGGCCTGAGACTGAGCAAAATAAGGCAAATGCTCACAAATCCAAGCCTGGAATCAAAAGATTAGGAGCTGGAGTCATCTTTGTCTGTATCCGGGGAGTAAAGGTGAGAATAACAACCATTTAAACTGGATCACATGTTTAACTTTTCAAGTCACGTTCACATCTATCAAGTCATTTGGTCTTCACAAGAGCCCTAGGAAGGAAGAGGGGCAAGTTGGATTCTCCCCCATTTACCACATGATCACTGAGACACAGATTGCTTATGTTACACATCTGATTTAATCTTCAGGGAGAGAACAAGATCCCAGGTCATTCACTCAACTGACAAAGTGAACTTCCAAAAGCTCAGCCTTGTAAATTGTGATCCAGTGACGTTGGCCTCCTTCTCACTGTACCTCACTCAAGACACTCTTTTTTCTCCTCATAAAACCTCATGAGGTAAATAGGGAGGGTTTCCCTATTTTATGGAAAAGGCAACTGCCACATCAAAAGAATCAGCGCCTTGCTCAGAGTCAAGCATACAGCTCCTTTAGCTATGGATCAGAAATGGAACTCACAATGTCAGACTCTTATCCTGAGTCACTGACCCACAATAAAGCATATGGATGCTCAGTTTGCTTGACAGTCCATCAATGTGTCTCCCAAATCAGAGCCTGATTGCCAAAAAATAGGGGGTATAAAAGTACCCATAACATCCTGGCAAAAGATACAGGCTCCTAAAATGAATTTCTCACAGGCACTTGATGCCCATAAGAAAGTTGGAACAATCTGCAATTAAAAGTTAGATCATAAATCTGCTGTTAGAAAGGACCTCAGAAGTCATCTAATCTAACCAGATCATTTTACATACAAGACCACTGAGGATTATAGTAATTAAATTACCTGTCCAAGGTCATACAGGTGTTAAGTAGTCAGGATTCAGAATCAGATCCCATGACTCCAAGATCAATACTCTTTCCCCTGAAATAAGCTGCTTCATCTACCATATGATATTATTCTCTCTAATCATGCTATATCTATAACAAGACTATCAGCTCTTTGAAGGCAGGAACAGTGCCTCATATAGCAGTCTTTCCCCACACACTGCCTGGAAAATAGTATTTGCAAAATATTTGCAGAATTGAGGCAACCTTCCTCAGTTCCTTCTAGAAAGTTTTTTTTTTTTTAGTTTTTCCTCTCTTTAGCTCTAGCTGGTATTGAAATTAACGTATAGGAAAAAAGTGATTATGAGATAACCTAACATGTCAGAGGGGCAGACACATAGATAGCAACAAAGAGAGGGAGAAACAAGAATAGGAAGACAGACAGAAAGCCAGATAGGCAAGGCCTTATTCAATCTGGAAGGGTCCATGATCACAATCTACTTCATGGATCATGTGTTCTTAGTATTCAGCATACAGAAGTGGAGACTTTTAACCCCTTCTCAGGGAAAAAAAAAGTGTTTAGATGCATAAAATAAAATACGGATTTCAAAGGAAACCAATTAAATTGAAGTATAGTGAACAAAATATTTTTAAACTAAGTTCATATGTGCCAAGTTAAGTCCCTGACCTAGAGAGTCACTGGGCTTTCACTTGATGAGTTGTAAAAACAGCCTGAACTTGAACTTCCAGTTGGAATTATTAAAGGTGGGGTTGAGGGTTCAGGAGGAAGTCTAGCCTCCTCAGGGGCCTGGTAACATGGGAAATATGCAACCTGCTTTGTGGAAGTTGCCCATCTGAATGGTATCTCATCCACTCAGGTCTGAGTAAAATTATTATTACCCTCTAAAACAATAGGGATTCAGCTCAAACTTTTAAACTCCTAAACCAGTATTCTTGGCTCTCTGTAGCTCCTGTTCTAAATGAAACCAATACACTGAAATTACATCTTTTAGGTTCCTTTAAGCCTGCCCTGTTGTTTTTGAATGCCTTTTCTGGAGGTTTCCCAATGGCTGCTGGGGCCACCTGTTCATGCAATATGCTGCATCAGCATTTCTGGCCAGCCTACCCCCAACAGCAGGTGGGCTCTGTGACTGTTCCCAGCTGAGGGTGAGCCCTGAGGTAGGCAGCAGGCTAACCCACCTTCTCCAGCACCAGGAGAGCATGGCCTCACAGAGTTATCTATTCCAATTATTGGGTCAAAAACAGTGAGATATAAGGATAACTAGCTATGGTGTTTCCAGGTTGAATATAATAATTATATTGGTAATTTTTAAAAAAAAATGAATAGGGTTATGGCATTTGGTTATGTTTCTAAAACATCTCTTTTATAAATGTAAAATTCTACCAATTTCTCATCATCATATTGCATCATGGTCTATCATCTAAACTACAATCTATTTTTCTTCTAAGGAAATTTTCAAAGCTGCAAAATCAATGATCCCAAAGCATAGAACTGACGGTATTACTTCCCTGCTCAAAAAGATTCAATGGCTCCCTATTTCCTCTAGGATAAAATACAAACTCCTGTGTTTGGCATTTAGTACCCCTCATAGTCTGTCTTTAATTTGTCTTTCCAAACTTCTCTTAAGTGAGTCCCCTTTAAACATTCAAAATTGTAACCAAACTAGTTTTCTTGTTTACTGTAAGTACAACATTCCAATTCCTGCCTCTGTCCCTCCTTTTTGGAGTGCCCTCCCCCTGAAGCTCTGTCTCTCAGAATCCCTAGCTTCCTTCAAATCTCAGCTCAGATGTCACCTCCCATAAAAGAACTTTCCTGCATTCCCTTTCCTCCCCCAAAAAATCAGTTATAGTGAATTTATTGTGTATATTTAATGTATTTGCTTACTTGTATGTCTTGTCACACCATTATATTTTGGTCTTTGAACTCCTAGGACCTAGTAAAATTTCCAGTACATAATAAGCATTTAATTAATAGTAGTTGGATTGCATTGGACTGGGGATGGGCAAAGAGTAGGTAGGAGAAGGGAAACAGTATTAGAATTATCACAGGATCTCAGAAAAAAATGGAATATTTGCAGCAGAAGACTCAAGACTCCAAAATACTTCCCTCTAACCCCCACCAATCAGTCTAAGCTACCAAAATGACCTTCTACCACTATTTTGTACCTCACAATCTCATATCTGAAAGGGATCTCAAAGTTCTGTTAGTTTTTACCCATACTTGAAGCAAGGATTTCCTTAACAATATCCTTGCCAAGTGATGACCCATTCTTTCTTTAAAGCCTTCCAGAGATTCAGAATTAGACATTATATGCTTATCACAATTAATGAAAAAACATCTTCCAGCTCAGTAAATCTTGGTAAAGGTATCAGGAAACCAGCTTCACATACTAATGCTCTTCAAGTCAATTCTTTAAGAGAAATAGAGAAGGTACAAGTAAGTCCTGAAAACTCTTGACTTGATTAAACTGCTTCTGAATTACCTAAGCATTTTATTCTTCCTCTCATGCCCTGCCTTTGGCTATCTCACAATCTATTTAGATCTTGCAAAAGGAAATGAAATAGGGAACATAGAGATAAGTGATTTGGGTACTGGTAAGTTAGCTGAGAAGTGAATAGATAATTCATGGGGAATACGTAATCATTTTATTCCCATCCTCTTCACCACCAATAAAATGGCTGTATTCAAATATGCCAATTGATCTGTGATCTTATTGACATGAGTATTCATTCAACATCTCCTTTCTTAACCTGTGTGAGACTTGTCCGCATATTCCCAAAAGTTCACCACTGAGAGTTTATCCAACTTTCTGGGGGTCTTGTCAACTTCATCTGACATCATTAGTAGGAGCTATCTATTTGTCATCCTTTACTCTTGAAATAGGACCCATCCACCTTATTTTTAAAATATATATCACTTTATGATATCCTTTACACTACTCCTCTTTTGCAATCTATTGTTTATAATATGTTACAGCCCTCTCATGCCCACCTAGCTATGTAATGGTGGAATCATTGGGTATGCTGTAGCAAACATCTTCAGTTACTGATTTATTTTTTATGTTATGTCTGCTCATGGACTAGACAAATCATTAAAATAATGAGATTTTGCAGCCAAAACTTGGTCATATCATTTGTCAGAAGAATCCTTCTTCTTTATCTCTGCCTTTAGGATCTCAGCGTCTTTCAAAGCTCATCTCAGATGTCCCCTCCTCTGTGAGATCACCCTAGCTGTTAGTACCTTCTCCCCAAAAAATTACACTGCACTTATTTTGTATATATTTCACCTACATTTATATATGTATATATTGTTTCCTCCAACAAAGTGTAAGGTCTTTAAAAGCAGGAACTGTTTTCATTTCTTTGTCTTTGGATGCCCAGAGCCCATCACAATTCTGGCACTTAGTAGGCAAATGATAAATTCTTCTTGATTGATTAAATCTCCTCTTCACAAGACCAGCCTTACGAATCAGATTGACTGAGTGATCTGATATGGAGACTCAGCCCTGTCACTGATAAGCTTGCCATGGGACCCTGGGCAAGTCATTTTACTTGCCTGAACCTTGCCTTCTTCATCTGTAAAATGAAGGGGGTTGAAATAGATGGTCTCTAACATCCTATGATTCTCTAAGCCCTCTTTCAGTGACCTAGGAAAGTCAGCATCGCCTTATGAAAGGTTTTCTTACTTGATTGACGTTATCTGAAATGCTATACTAAGCATTCCATTGGCTTAAAGTTAATATCCTAATCTTGTTATATAACCTATGCCTACTTACTAATCATTTATGCAGTAAAGTTCAATAAAAATGATAGTTTGCCAAGAACTTTGCTAAAAACAATCCTCTGAGTTAGGTCCTTGCAGAGTATTGCTTGCTCCACACCAAACAGAAACAAAAGTGATCATTGAACTGAAATGTCTCCATTTTACAGATCAGGAAGCTGAGGTTCAGTGGTGAAGTATCTTGTCAAAGATTAAAGAGGCAAGGATGGCAGAACCCAGATTCAAATCCAGATCTTCTGATGCCAAGGCTAGGGATTTTTTTTTCAAGGATACTGGTGCTCAGAGGCCCCCAGAGGAAGACCAAAATCGTAAAGCCAGTACAAATGAGCTTCAACAGAATTACAGATCTCTTCAGACTTCCAGCCAGAGGATTCTCCCTGTGTTAGTTCATTGGGATTTGCCATACACCGTGGGGTTAAATATAACACAAAGATCCTAACTGACTAAGGTTGGCAAATTCATCTGATTGGCCACCAGTGGATATGAGGGAAGAAATAAGTGTACAGAGGTAATTAGAAATAGCTAAGTCTTATACTCATCCTTTAGGTAGCATCAGTCAGCAGAGTTTGCGTAACTGAAAACTGCTGTCACTTCATCTCAGTTTTCTGCCTCTTAAAGTGAATGCCATAGCAACTGGTACACTTTCAAAAATAAGCCATTCTCCATTTGTTGTTGATGAGGAAGGAATCTGGGACATGCTAGGTTAGCAGGAGATGCAAGCCATTCTAGGTACCCTTAATGGAATAGTCACCCTCAGTGGTCTCTCTCTGAGGTTTAATAATAGATTTCTGAGCCAAGACTCTCTAGTGTAAAGCTTTTCAACATAGATGTAGATTAGTTATAAAGCATGACCAAGTGTTGACACCCCATCTTCCAGTATCGATGACCATAAGTGGGGGGAAGGGGACAGGATGAGGGAAATCCACAACCCACCCTTGAATGTACACTTGTCAGGCAGAGTGCTCCCAGGAAACTCATGGTCATACTCATGGGCTCATGGGGTGTGTGTGTGTGTGTGTGTGTGTGTGTGTGTGTGTGTGTGTGTGTTTGTGTGTGTGTGTGTAGATATGAAGATGCAAGTCAAAGCTCATTAAGGTATAACTAGTACTCAAAGCAGGTAGTCAGTGACTCAGTGGATAAAGAGCCAGGGATGGAGTCAGCAAGAGTCATCTTCAGTCCTCTGAAGTTCTTCAAATCTGGACTCAGACACTTTCTAGCTGTGTGACCCTGGTCAAGTCACTTAACTTTCTTTGCCTCAGTTTCCTCATCTATAAAATGGGCTGGAGAAGAAAATAGCAAACCACTCCAATATCTTTGCTTAGAAAACCTCAAATGGAGTATGACATGACTAAACAACAATGGAAGTCAAAAGAATCAATGTGTTCTTAATGACGGTTTGGCTTTTGATGTTCATTTTATCCTTTCACTTGTCTCTACGTTTGATTATTTTGCCCTCCACCCCAATAGTTCTTATTTTTTTTTCCTCTGAAAGTAAGAAACAGAAAGATTGCACCTTCAGCAATGAATTGGGAACTAGAGGTATTGGGGTCAAATACCAGCATGGCAACTTCTTACCTGTGTGGACTTTTGTTTAGTCATCTGTTAAGATGGCAATTGGTCAGCGTCCTTCCCATAGCTGGTGAAGTGATCCTACTAAGGAGCAGGTCTAACCATGTTACTCTCCTGCTTAAAACCTACCATGGTTCTCTATTGTCTCTAAAAATCAAACACAAGCTTCTTAGCCTGGCATTCAAGATCCCCACAATATGGTTTGCAATCTACTTTTCCAATGTTATTTGAAATTATGTTCTTCATTCACTCTATGTTGCAATCAAACTAGATTTCTAGATATTCCTCAAACACGACACATCTTTAATAGCATACAAAAGGGTATGTTGGAGCCAATTCTAATATTTTGGAAACCAGTAAACATAAATCAGGGCTTAATATATTCTTTTGTGTATATATATATATTTACATATATGTACATATATGTGTTCATACATCTATGAATACTTGTATATATGTATATTAGTACATATATTAATATTAGTGTGTATATATATATACATATACATAGTATATGTATGTATTTTCCAGAGAGCTAATTGTTAAATATTTACCAGTATTCCACAACTAATAGGTGTCTAACTTTTTGCCCCATAGGCAAAACATGGATAATAATGTGAATTTATAAAATTGTAGTTTCAGAGATTAAGTGTTAAAAGGACATGAAACATCATCATACCACCTCATTTTCATGATAAAAAAAATCTCAAGGCCCAACAAGATTAAGGTTCTTGCCTAAGATCATACAAATAGTAAATGAAGCCAGCACATGAATCCAGGATCCACATTAGAATAGAATAGAATAGAATAGAATAGAATAGAATAGAATAGAATAGAATAGAATAGAATAGAATAGAATAGAATAGAACTTTGTTCAAGCTCTCTAGTTGATGTGTTTGTTGTCCCCATTCTAGAATGATTCAAATCGGTGTATTTGTTTGAGGTTATTGCTTTTAAGGTGAAAGACAGTGAAGACTTTGTGCATTCCAGATTATTCTCCCCCATTTTTCGTTGTGGCTAAGGTTACTTCTGACAAAGTTCTGTATCTGGTAGGAGAAAGTTATGCTCCCTAGAACCAAAACAATGAAGCTTGTAAGGAGTGAGATCCGGGGATTGTCATAGACTCTTAAGTTAGCTTCACAAAGGGTTTTTTCCATCATTGTGTCTGGAGGACAGTAGGTCACTAATGAATTGAGAATCTAGACTGAGAGACTCAATCACCAACCAGAGGCAGCTGGATACCAAGATAAATGCTTCTTGTTTTAGCTCTGAGAGCGCTCAGCAATTCCAGGTGAACTCAGAGGGAATGGGAATGGGAGTTAAATGTCAAGGGAGAAGACAGGAGGCACTCCACTAGCTAGCAAACTATAAAGCTAAAAGCAGAGCCTTGAGGGGATGACGAGAGGCATTCAAGGGCTCCCAGGAGGATAACAGTAAGGAAGGAGAGGGAGGGCAAGTCCTAAAGGAAGGCGGGTGAGGAATAAGGGCACCAGGAGTCTCTGTGCCTTTGAGGGTGGAGTGGGGGACAGATCCAGGAAGGATTAGGTGGAAGGAGTTCTGGTGAGTCCCTCTTTCCCACAGAATACAATACAATACATAGTCCTTCCAAGACTTACAGTATTACACTGTGCTTTGGAATTCAAATGGAAGGTAAACAAATTTGGGAAGTTCTGAACAAGCAATCCCCATCTCACACAATCCAAATGATTCCGAGGCTTTGTTCTCCAAAGTAAGATGCTTTGCAGGACCTATGTGGGTGATCTCTCTCTTCCTCCAGGGAGGATGTCATATCAGGAAGTCCTTTCTCTCTCTAGAAGGCCCAGTAATCAAATTCTTGAACATGGGAACTCTTAAACTTTGAGTGATCCATGAGGTACTGCAAAAGAACTTGTCTTATTCTGGCTAGAAAGTAGATTCTGGTATCATTCTAACTAGAGAATTCAATCTGCTCTTCACAGAACATAGTCCATAAACTACCTCTGAGCTATCCTCTAAGGAAGGTGCCAAAGGTCATACCTACTTCCATATGCAGGCATCTCTCAGATATCTCTAAACTAAGTTCTATATTCTATAATTTTATCAAGTTTATTAGGAGGAATTCACTAGATTAATCAGTAAACCCCCAACTCCTTTCCCTGAAATGAAAATAATATGACTTCTGAGTCTCTCAAAATATCTTGGCAGTTCCTTGATGAATGCTCCAGATGGATTTCTGCATTTCCATACTGAAAAACCAAGGTTAGCTTTTTTTTTTTACATTTTTAAGGACTTCTCCATTTGAGCAAAGGGATCCTTTTCCCATCCTCATTCGAGACATTCCTTGTGCTCTTCAAGTAAATGACAGCAGGTCTTGACTTATTCTAGGATTATCTTTCCCTCACAAACAAAAGGAAGGTGAAGGTGAGAAAGAAGCAGGGTTACCCCCAGAGGCATGATGAATATGTCCAAAGAAGCACAGCCGGATGGGAAATGACATGCAGAGCCTCAATCACCAAAGGTCAGATACCTGATGAATATTTTTTAACTTAACTCATGAACTCACCTTTAAAATATGATTTAGAAGTTATTCTCTGTTTTGGTGAAAGGGACAGCATCAAAATCACAGATATTTGGAGCCACTGAAATACAATATAGCATGTGAGCCCTGCTCCTTCCTACTTGTGTGACTTTGACGTTTCTAAACTTCCTGGGCCTCAGTTTCCTCATCTGTAAAATGAGGTGATTGGACTACATCATCTTTTTTTTTACAGTAATAACACATTCATGTAGGGCCTTAAGATTTAAAATTGCTTTCTTTACAACAACTTACAAAGGGACGTACTAAGTACAAGTCTTACTATTGCAGTTTTACAGGCAAGGAAAGTGAGGCTGAAAGAGTTTAAGTGGTTTATCTACTGATATACAGCTCCTAAGCATCAGAACCAGGATTTGAACCCAGGTTTTCTGCCTCTACGTTTAGCATTCTTTCTACTATACTCTACTGTCTCTCACATAGTAAGCAATAAAGAAATGCTTACTATACCGTGATGAACAAATCTAGTTGAGACAATTTAATAATAATAATAATAATAATCATATTATATAGAGCTAAGTATACGCTAGGCACTGTGCAAGGCATTTTGCAGTTATTATCTAAGTTGATCCTCACAACAACCTTGAGACAGAGATGCTATTATTATTCCCATATTCCCATTTTACAGATGAAGAAACTGAGACAACCAGTTTAAGTGACTTGCCTAGGTTCACCTAGCTGTTAAGTTTCTTTTGTTATTGTTGTTGTCTTTGCTTTTGTAATTATATGCCAGTGTTTAGCACAGAGTACTGTTTAATACATTTTTTTTTCATGTTGATTACTTCATTCAATATCCTTCCCAAGTTTACACCATTATGTGAATTCCATCAGGAAAAGGAAGAAATCTCTTATCTAGGATCATACAGTTGAGAGCTAGAAGGGAGCTTGGAGGTCACTAGGAGGTCACTAAGGTCCTTTTCAGCCCTGTATCTATGACATTATGCTCTATGATCCTATGAGCTTAGCGTCCAGTAAGATATCAAAGAAGAAAACACGTTGGTCATTGATTATTGACTGACCCCTTGAAATTCTCCTTGCAAAAGCTAATGCTCCAGGAATAGCATAGCAAGGGCATACCCCTCAAGGGAAAAAGGATCAAAGGTAGTTGATGCTAGAATAAAAGGCCTTGTTTAGTATTCTCATAAATGATGCTATTAGGCATGATTTTCTGAAGATTCTTTTAATTAAAGTCAAGGCTCAGGCAGGAGTGATTAAAGGTGTCATTTAGTTAAAAATCAAACTTCACTTTTTGATTACATCTGTAATTATAATGCATTAACAGAGGAGCTATAAATCCAGGCATTGCATATGCTGGTGACATTAAGACTTAATGTTTGTGATCCTACTCCAATCAAAGTCAAGATGATTCTAACAGTTTCTATGCAATCATCCAGCAACAATCAATCCATCAATAAACACTGAGTACTTATAATGAGCCAAGCACCGTTCTAGGTGCCAAGAATACAAAGACAAAAATGAAACAATTCCTAGCCTCAGTGAAAATGTAGTCCAAATGTATAATCATATAATTCCATAGTTGGAGAAAACTATATGGTTGGAGAAACTATATGGTTCAACACTTAGCTTCTACAGCATCCCTGACATGTAGTCATCCAATATCTTTTTGTAGACCTCCAGGGACAGGAAACTCATTACCTATGAAAAAAATTCCATTTTCATAATAGCTAACAATGATAATCACTAACAGTTACATAATATTATTGTGCTAAGTGCTTTACTGTTATTATCACTTTTGATCTTCATAACAACTCTATGAGATAGGTGCTTTATATTCTTCATTTTACAGATGAGGAAACTGAGGAAAAGCAGAAGTTAAGTGACCTTTGCCCAGGGTCACACAGCTAGTAAGTGTCTAATGTGAAATTTGAACTCAGGTCTTTCTGACTGGGTTGGCCCAATTCTTAGGAAGTTGTGTTTATTTTCCTTCCTCTACTCTCAAGCCAAAATCTGCATTCCTGTCATTTTCCAATTCTTTATTATAGTTGCGCTCTCAGAGGAATGCAAAGAAAGTTTAATCCCTCTTCTGAAACAGCCCTTCCAATATTTGAAAACAGTGATTCCTCTATGTGTTCTTGTCTTCAGGCTAAATATCCCCTAGATGTATAAATCCTTAAAGGATATGGTTTCTACGGACGTTAGTTTTCTCTAGACATTAGTTTTTCAGTAATCTAAAAAATATGGCACCTAAAATTGAGCATATGACCGTAGAGGTGGTCTGATTAGGGGCAGGCATAGTAGGATTATTATGCCCTTTGTGCCAAATACTCTACTTCAATTAATGAAGCCCAGTGTCTCATTACATTTTTTGCTACCATATCGCAGTATTGACTTTTCTTTAGTTTGCAGATCATTAAACTCTCCCAAATCTATTTTTTACCTGTATGATTTGTTTCCTTTTAACACAAATGCAGGACTTCATTTTGTCCCTATTAAAATTTCATTTTGTTAGTTTCAGCCCATTCAGCCTGCTGAGATTTTTTGAGATCTGTTTTATATCATCTAATACATTACTCTGGCCTCTCAGCTTCCTATCATCAGCTGATTTGATAATATCATTTGTATAGAAATAATGATCACTATTACTAATAGTAAAAATGGTATTATTATTATTAATACTAATACTACTGCTATTAAGAATTACTAATAGAAATAATAATTCTTACTTATATATGACTTTCTCACCTATGCTATTACAACAGCCTTCTGATTGGTCCCCTTTGATTCAAGTTTCTACAATGTACCCTCTACACAATTACTAATTATTATTATTATTATTAGTATTAGTATTAGTAATTAGCATTCCTAAAGCACAAGTCTGACTATATCACGACCTTCTTAAGAAACCTCAATAGTTCTATATCCCCTCTAAAAAAATATGAACTCTTCTTCTTGGCATAGAAAACCCTTCACAACCTGGCCCCAACCTATCTCTTCACTCATTTCACATCACCTATTTCTCATACATTCTATGTTCTAGCAAAACTTGCTACTTCTCTCCTCTGTGCCCTTACCCTGATTATCCCCTGTGGCTGGAATGTTCTTCCTCCTCACTTTGACCTCTGGGAAGCCCTATCTGGCTTCCAGACTTTCTTTAAGAAGCAACTTCTATTTGAGATTGTTCTTATGCCCTCTAGTTATTAGTTCAATCCTTTATATTATTTGTATTTACTTTTCGAAAGCCTCTGTTACAGAGGGTATGGTTACTAATACTGTCACTTTAAGATACTCATGGACTTCTTAGGATTTGGCAGCTGAGGCTGTCGGTTTTTGAGAAAAATTGAGAAGAGAAAATTAAGGGAAATAGTTTGAGAGAAGCTATGGAGAAAATAGAGAGAAAGAACATGAGGGAAGAGCTTGTAGCACTGTTATTTTGCTATTTAGCTGTTATATGAGGAAAGATAAAGAGAATTTTAGGATCAGTAAATTTGGGAAAAAAACCTTTTTAAGTGATGGTTTGAGAGAAAGTGAAGAGATTTATCCTGTTATGGCTGGAGAAAGCTGAGATGACGAAAGAACAAGATGGAACTTTCTTTACAGAACAATTTTAACCTTTGCCTTGCAAAGAGGATGAAGATAATTCTTGAGAAGTGACTTTAGTTCGTATCTTGAGTGAACTGAATGGTAGAAATGTGTTTCCAGAAGTAAGGAGTAGTCTATCTACAGATATAGCTAAAACATTGCAAATAATAATTATTAACGAATTGTAAAGACATCAACTTGATGTTTATTTAAGCCTTAAGAGATACGAAAATTTCACTGAAAAATAGGTCTGTGGGCAGCTGGAAAAGAGCTTTCTCCGGTTTACTAAACACATTGGATCCAGCTCCAACTAAGGCTCTGACCTTAGCTGATTGAGAGATATAGTGACATTTATTAATGAGAAAATATAAAACATTCCCTTGCTTTATTCTCGAGCTTGTGGTGATGAGTTTAAACATGGGAATCAGCCAAGTTGCAGTCTAAGGGAGGACCTACAAGTTACGTGGTGACCCAAAAAACCTTACTACGTTTATATTTTCTACTTACTATCAGTATACATATTGTTCCTTACCTCTACCCCTCCCCCAATAGAATTTGAGCTTCTGGAGGGTAAAGACTGTTGCATTTTTATTTTTATATCTCAAGGATACAGCACAGTCCCTTGTACATAGTAGGTGCTTAATAAATGATTACTGAATTAAACTGGAGTTTACAAAGCACCTTCTACACATATCTCAGTTGACCTTCTTTCACAGGTAGTTATGAGGTAAGTCATGCTTACGTTAGCCCCACTTTACAGCAGTGGAAACCAACTTGAAAAGCAAGCTAGTTCTTTTCTCATGACATTAAAGGCATGACTTGAACCTATGTCCTTCTACTCCAAACCCATGCTCCTAACACTCCACCAAGCTACCTTATCTTTCTCTGTATACATAGTATTACAGGATTTAGGAACAGAAGGGAATATGCATTTATATATCACCATTATATACCAAGCACGGTGTTAAGGACTTTACAAATATCTTATTTGATGCTCACAGCAATGCTGTGAGGTAGGTGTTGTTGTTATCCCCATTTTATAATTGAGGAGACTGGGGCAAACAAAGATTAAGTGACTTTCCCATGTTCACACAGCTAAGGCTGGATTTGAACTCAGGTCTTCCTGACTTCAGGCCCAATGCTTTATTCCTAGTACCACCTTACTGCCCCTAGGATTTTTACGTGATAAATTACTTTTCTCTGGCAGATAACCAACTGTTCTGCATCCAGTTTGTATTCTGGATCCACTTCCAATGTATGCCAAAGAGCACCTTACCCGACTTCACTCCTTGTCCTTTCTAAGGGCTGAGAAGATACCTGACAACTTCTTGATTCAGCAACAGAGAACTTCTTTCATCTCTTTGCACAGAATTATGGAATACCAGCCCTGGAAGAGACTCAAAAGAGCATCAAATTTAACCCCATCATCATGTAAGAAAGAAAAATAAGTTCCAGAGAGGAGTGGCTTGCCCAAGGTCACACAGCTTTTCATGAGCAGAGCAAGGCCCAGATTCTAAATATTCCAACTCTCATTCCACTGCATCAAAGTGAATAAATACATGGGTTTTCTCACATGCAAAAGGAAAGGTTTGGACTAAATGGTGTCTGAAGTCCATCTTGAATATTATGCGTTCTAAATAAGGGCTTGGCAAGCCACCCTAAAGATAATCCCTGGGTTTAAAAAGAAAATGGAACTCACAGCACTCCAAAGGGTATCTTAAAGCCTGACTGGAAATGAGGTAAATGCAATGAATTCATCTGTCTTTCCAAATTAGACTTTACTCTGCAGATATACAAAAATAGTCTCTCCATTTTGGGCTTTTCCTCCTGTATTGACACCACCCTAACCTTTCCCCTTTGACAAACCTCACATGTGTTGCTGCAGGCATCTATTGTGTTAATATCCAGAAACTCATCTGTTCTTGGCAAAGCTGTGGGCTACCCATGATCTTTCCCTCTGTCCAATGGATCAGGCAGATGTCCTTAATTTTCCTGGGTTTTCTTACCTCCTAAGGACAGGTTCAAACATTGTTTTCAGGTTTTTAAAACATTTAGGTCATGATCTGTGTAGTTCTCTTTTTCCTAGGCTGTATTCCAACAGAACACATCTGGCATTTTCTCTAGCATCCTTCACCAGGGTAGGGGTTCTGCTGTGTCCTATACCTAAATGTGTGCAGTTGTAAATATATGATATATGAAGACTCATAGCAAATATACTCTAAGTTCCCCAGTAACAGAAATTCCTGGGAACTTGTCACAAAGCAGCTATAGGAAAGAAAAACAGGATCATGGCCTGATTCATATCTGTGGAGTATTGAGCAGGAGGCAGAAGATCACGTACCACAAGAAAAATTAAATTGGGAGTCATGAGATTTGCATTCCAATCCTCATTCCACTATTAACTTGCCATATGGCCTCCAGAAAGTCTCTTCACCTACCTTTACCTTACATTTCCTATTAAATGAGGACAAAATAATATTTAAGACCTGATCCAGGTTCAAAGTTCTATACCTTTGCTAAGTGTTTATGCTTAAATATGGCAGGCTGCTCCACACCTTATTCTGCTACTACTGCTGCTAGCTGACATGTGTATAATGCTTTAAGATTTGCAAAGCACTTCACATACATCATGTCGCTGGACCCTCCTAACAACTCCATGAGGTAAGCACATACAATTGTTATCTTGATTTTACCACTGAGGCTCTGAGAACTTAAATGACCAACCCACGTTTGCACAGCTAGGAAGTTTGGAATTGCTCTTTACATCCAGGTCTCTCCTGACCCTGAGGCCAATGATCTTCCCCCACCCCCATCCACATAAGGAGTAGCACCCACTAACCTATGTTCTCCTTTGCCCATCAGAAGGTTTCCATGGTTGCCCAGTCCATGGTTATTAACTCTTCACTTCAACCAACCTTCGCTTCAACATATTTTCCTAGATATAATCAAAAGCTATTCTTGGCCACGGATAGCTTTTTTTCAAGAAAGAGAGAAATAAGGAGTGAGGTGGGAAAACTGGAAAACTGCCCCCACATCTCCAGTCTTATACATTATTGACAGGTCATGGTTAAAGGAGTAGCTTAGGGAAAAGAGTAAGTCGTATAAATTAGGTGCTCCAGATAAAGGATAAAAGAGTCAGCACTTTCTAACTGTCATAAAAGGAAAACCAGATTTCGGTTAGGTTTTTCCTGCCTTTCAGTTGAATTCATGTAAGATATCCGTCCTCCTATAATATAGAAGTTGGGGGGAAAACTGGCATAAATTTATACCTTTCGCTTTCTGTGTATCAGCTCATCTCAAGAAAGGCAGGAGCTTTTTCTGACTCATAATCCACAGCTTCTTTCTGTCATACCTTTCAGAAAGTTGAATAGAGTCTCAGTCACAACCAAACTCCGAGAATGATGCATTACATATGGTGGGAAGCACAGGTAGAGATCCAAAGTACGTGTGCCAGTTAAAAGTCACACTTCATAGCTAAAGTCTTCAATCATTTCTTCAGCTATTCTGAAGTCATAATTATCATCCTCCTAACCACCAGGAAATAAAGAAAATGAGCAGTAAGTGACTTTTTAAAAGACGTGTAGCAGGTAAGATTGCAATCCAAAGGGAGAATCTGGTACTCTTGATACATTATCTGATATTCTAAGAGACCTATACCATCTTATGTAACCAATAAATGGTGCAACCAGAAATGTACATATATTCATTGTAATAAAGCCATATACCTCAATAGAAGGTAGGTTCTTTGAGGGCAGGAACTGTTTTCTGAACTTTCTTTCCACAGCACCTAGAGCAATGATCTGCAAACTGAAGGCATATAATTGATACTTACTGAATTGAATTGTGTAATTAGATTCAAAAATGTTGCTTCCCCCACCTTTCAAGAAGTTCTCTCTCTCTCTCTCTCTCTCTCTCTCTCTCTCTCTCTCTCTCTCTCTCTGCGTGTGTGTGTGTGTGTGTGCGCGCGCGCGATGGGGGAGAATGCGTAAATGGCTCCAACCCCATCTGCTCTCCCTTAGGTGGACCTGGTAATAAGGGGATATTTGGTGCAAGGAGTAGGAAAGTAAGGGGACCATCAATGAGAGGGTAGAGATGACGAAGAGGAGAAAAATAATTGAATAAGATTTTGCCTTCATCTCTCACCATTGACATGGCATTAAGGAATTCGAATACTCCTCAGAGAATCACCAGTCTCAACCAAGAAACTAGCACACTGTTCTACGAATTCCTGAAGATCAGATCCATGGGGAAGGAAGGTAGGAGAGACAGAGACAGAGAGATACAGGGAAGAAGGGAGGGAGGGAATCAAAGAGAGAGAGAGAGAGAGAGAGAGAGAGAGAGAGAGAGAGGAAATTGTGAAAGAGAAGAAGAGGAGGAAGAGAAAGAATTTACCTTCTTTTACTACAGTCATATCCTGCAGCGTTGTGAATGAAATATCTTTAAGCACAGTTCTGGCCTTCTTTGATGGGGAATACTGCAGATACATTTTCCTGGTGTTCTAGGAGAGAAAAAGTCCCAAAATATACCTGGGCCCTTTGGGTGATAAAACAATCTCTGACATATGGGTTATAAATTTCCATGGGATCAGTTTCATTTATGATGACAGCTTTTTCCACAACAAGGCCTGTTTAAGTAAATGAAATTCTTCATCCTAGAAGCTGGCATCCACAAGTCTCCAGGCCTTGTCCCTATGTCGTTTGGATCCCTATATATCAGTTTTGATCCATTTTCCTCCTGGTTGTAACAAGGAATCTAGGTCTGAACTCTATTACTAGGCCCTTGGGCTTATCACTATACTGAGTGGGCCTTAGGGTACATCATAAGAGTCAGGGCAGTGTTTACCCTTTGCAGACATGCTAAAATGTATTTACATTTAGAGCCTTTGGCAACCTGGTCCCTTTCTAACTTTCCAATATTCTTACACTTTACCCTCCTCACACTCCATGATACATATACACCTATCTCACATATGAAAATCTACTTGTCAACTCTGTGCTTTTGCACCGGCTGTCTCCACTGCCCCCCACCTCTACTCCATGCCTGAAATGCTCTTCTTATCTATACCTCTAGCTTACCTGGTTCCTTCAAGACTCAGCTAGTTCCTTCTCTCTAATATTACCAATATAGCCAGGTCATGATTAGAGAAAATAACAAATCCCCTGAAGGGGTCAACTATATTCAAATTCACATGATTTGAAGTTATAATTATGCAAAATATGGTCCTTGGTTCCAACCCAGTGGAAAAATGCAGCATAAATTCAAATGATGGGACCTCTTCAGGGAATTCATTATTCATACCAGTAAGAACCTAATTGTATATATACAGTTATTTGCATGTTGTCTCCCTCATTAGAAGGTGAGCTCCTTAAGGGCAGGGATTGGATTTTTGTCTTTGTATCCTCTGTGCCTAATACAGTGCCTAGCATGTAATAAGAGCTTAATAAATGCTTTTTTGACTGACCAAAAAGATAAAGAGCAACTTAAGGTGTTTGCCTGTACTATTAACACAGTTCACTGAAAAGTCAGACTCAGACTTAGCAAATATTTATTAAGTGTCTACTGTATGCCAGACCCTATGCTAAATTCTGGCGAAATAAAGAGAGGCAAAAGATAGCCCCCAGCCTCAAGGAGCTTACTGACTCCAGAGGGAAACAATACCTAAAAAAACCTGAAAAGGCATGGGGTGGGGGGAGGTTACCCAAAAGTCCTCCAGCCCAGGGGTGAAATAATCTGAGGAGGTAAGAATTCCAAGGTTGATTTCAGCTTGCAGAATGATGAGTTACAAGAGATGATAAAGTCCAGGAAAGCAACCAGAAGGAAAATGATAGGCAGAATTCCCTGGGTGCTCTCCTTAAAAGGCAGAAGATCAGTAAGGAGCTTCTAGATGTCCAACTCCCCACCCTCTCCAACCAGAGAAGGGCCCAGGGGAAAGAGGAATAGAGGAGGAGTGAGTACAAATCACTCTCTGGACCCCTGGATGATTTCAAGACAATTCTAGATGAAGTTAAGGTAAGAAGGAAGTGATTTAAAGAAGGGAAACAGAGAACCCTCCTGCCCTGAGACTAGGCTAGCTGGCGAGCAGAACTCAGGAGTGCTTAAGGATTGATCCATACAGATTGAAACAGCTGCAAACTGGAAGCTTAGCTGATTGGCCCAGGATGATCAAGCAATTGTTATTCAAATGAGAGCTGCTTGGGGCTTTTGTTCTCCTTCCATAAATGAGGCTCCTGTAGAGAAATCCTTGCTCTCCTGCCTTGGCTCACATATGGACTCAGAAAATGGCGGTGCTCTGCACTCTTCTCTTTCCCCAGTTACGGGGTTGGGTCACCTCACTCTGCACACTATCTTCTACTTTCCAATGCCAAAGGCATACAAGAAAGGAGGGTGCTGAAGCCAGCTGAACTGGCTTGAGAGTTAATTAAGTTTTCTGAGTGAGCAATTTACACCTTGGAATTTGTCAAGCATTACAAATCAGGGCTTGATTTATTGTTCTGATGATTTTCCAAACTTAAGAAAATGATAAAAAAAATGTCAATAATGCAGATTAAACTTGAAAAACTTCCTTTTGTGCTGCATAATTTTTTTTTCAAGGAAGAGCTCACTGTTAAACATTAACTTAGCACATCCCAGGTAGAGAATTCCAGGCACCTGAACATAATGTGCTTTTTCTACATACTTAGAGAAACTTTATATAAAATGAACTTTACACTCCTCTTTCCCACCCTACCCTCCAGGCCTTGGACTAAAACCAAAACCTGTCTACTCAAAACATTTATAAGTATATACTGAGCACCTACTATATACAAAGTACCCTTAATGGAAGGTAGAATCAGAATATATTGGGAACAGGCATCATTACCCAGGGAGGAAAGCTTGAAAGTGAGTTTCTAGGGGGAAATCAGATCCCACAAATGCCCATCGCTCAAATGAAGAGGAATGGTGTTAGATGTGATCTGTAATTGAGTTAAGGTATTATTTGAGAGGAATAGCACATTGGCTGACATGAGTTCATCTGTTTTGCCTAATTACCACAAGTGGTAATCTTAAAGAGAACGTTAGAATTGGAAGGGATATTAGAAGAGATATAAGAGAGTTGAGATAACTTGTCATCCACTAAGTTAATGGCAAAGTCAGGAGTAGAATCCACTTTCTGTCACTGTTAGATTGGTGTGCTAGCTTCACTAGAGACACAAAGGTGAACATGATCCTAAAGCATGGACTTTTTCTGCCTCTGGTCTTTTCAAACTTGTGTGTAGGTCTAGAACTTTAAGTATGTTCAGGAGATAATTTTACCTACGGGAACTCGTGTCTGATCCTAGTTGATTCAGAGGTAAGATCTAGGAATCAAGCAATCAATAAGCATTTGTTGGGCACCTACTATGTGCCAGGAGCTGTTGTTCTTATATTGCCTGGCACGTAGTAGGTGCTTAATAAGTGTTAGTTGACTGACTGACTATATTGGTCATTTTTCTTCAGGAGGAAAATGTGGTTTGGGGAGAAGTACTAGAATTTGAAGCCACAAAATTTCCTCTCTAAACTAGGTCTGTGGTGATGTACTAAGTGACATTCCATATATATGAATTTAGCAGCTCATGGCAGCATTATATATGACAGGCATTTGTGATTTTTCAAAGGAAGAATGGATCCCAGGAGAGAACACGTAATTTATAATGAACTCATGATAAAAAGCTGTAGCAGTTGAGGAATGAATAGATTTTGGTATAATGAGACGCAGTGGATCAGCTTAGAGGGGGAGTCCTGTGGAGACATTTACTCATTGTCCTGGCTGAAAGGAAGATCCTGAAAATGGACAAGGATGCCACTTCCTCAGTAAGCCACCACATGTGCAGCTCTCTGCTCTGTCTTTGTGTCTCTGTGTCATTCTGTTTCTGTCTTTCCCCATCTCTCTTTCCCTCTATATCTGCCTTTTTCTTTCTGTCCCTTGGTCTTCCTATGTGTGTTATTTTAGTCTCCATGTATCTGCCTGTCTTTCTTTCTTTGTGCCTGTATCTTTTTTGTTTCTATGTCTGTCTTCTCTATTTCTATCTCTGTTTCTCTAGCTCTATTATCCATCTCTCTCTCTCTCTCTGTCTCTCTCTGTCTCTGTCTGTCTCTCTCTCTCTCTCTCTCTCTCTCTCTCTCTCTCTCTCTCTCCTCTCTCTCTCTCTCTCTCTCTCCATTTTCTTTCCATGAAGGATATGCAGTATAATGCCAAAGACTGCAATACTCATCAATGGAAACAGGGAGGGCTGCCACCCATGAGTCATGTCCCTTTCATCCTGGGGTTCAAAGACAAGTAGGCCATTTTTTATAGCAGATAAAGCACTATACTTATTTGAAAGCCATACTCCTTCTCCCCTTGGAACTTAAGACAAAAGAAGCATACAATGAATAACCTTCAGTCCTCCTCTTACTCTATGATCTCATTGAATAACTCTGTTAGCTAGGAAATGACTTCCCTCTGTTTAGCGGAATGCACCAAGATATTCTCCTAGAACACCCATGGTTAGTGAGCCTGAGCTTATGTCACCTGGAGAGTCAGCTTTTGAATTATGCTACTGATGCTTAATAGCTGTGTGACATTTGATAAATCACATTCCCTCTCCAAGAACACCATTACTTCATTAGTAAAATGAGGGAATTGAACTAGGTCATCTCTAAGGTCCTTTAGCTCCAAACTAAGCTACGATGTAATGACTAAGTCTGAGGGTACACAAATGTTAATTTTGTCTTTCACTTCCTATTTTACCTTCTTACCTTATCCCCCTCACAATACTCATGCAAATAAAGATAATGCCATTGTGCAAAGCCCTAGAGTTTCAGGAGATATATAGGCACTTATGGTATGTGACTGAGGTCCTTGCAGAAACCCTGCCACTGAATTATGCACAAGGTTACCTATGTTCTCAATGAAGCCTTTTATACTACTGTTCTTGAATGAGTCATGGTTATTATTAACCTTGGTTTGTAACACTTGATCCCATACTTATGCCCACCCATCATCTTTGTAATGCCCTTTGGATCACTATAATTTTTCTTCTAACTATAACTGACAGCTCTATAGTGCTTTTATGGTTGGCAAAATGTTTTACAGACATTATCTCATCACCCTATGAGTTAAGGGATACAGATATTGTTGTCCCCATCTAACATATAAGCAAAAGAATGACTGAATGAAAGAAAATAAGTGAAAAACCAGTGTGTTTGCTATGCATCAGACACTGTGCTGAGCACTGATGATACAAATACAAAAGCAAGACAGTCCCTGTGCTCAAGGAGCTTACATTCTAACAGGAGGAGGCAACACGCATGAGAAATGGTGGCCATGGCAGGATAAAGTCACAGGAATAATGAATGAAGGCGTTCAGTTGTTGATGTGCCTTCTCAGGAGCAGTGGTGTTCTTGACTATTGTTCCTAGAGCAAGAGGTGGAATGGGAAAGGAGGGGACTGAGAAAAGAATACTGCAGAATACCTCCATGAGACATGGTAGGAGGGTGGCATGGTGACTACAGCCAGGATTCAATGAGGTCTTACAGTCCGAGGGGGGTTACTTGAAAGTTCAGCTGGGAGAGTGTAGCAGTAGGAGCCTGGGCAGCATGTAAAAGACACATAAGATTAAGAAACTCAGGATGAGAAAGATTAAGTGACTTGCCCAGGGTCACACAACTTAAGTAACAGAGTTAGAATGTGAACAAAAGTCTTCTTGACCATAAGTCCAGCACTATATCACACTGCTTCTCTCTATAGCATTATATGATTGACAACCATAAAGGAGCACCAGGAATATAAAGAGGCCAGAGAGATGAGTTTGTGGCAGCAAGTAGCTTAAGATCATTGAAGGCACTGCAGTTTCCCAAGCATGATACAGAACAATCTCTCTCCCATTCAATTCTGGGTCCAGTCTGTACATCTGTAGCACCTTCCTAATGAGTGTATGTGTGTCTATGTACAGCATATGGAATATAAAGGGTAGTCACCGCCTTTTTCTCTAGGCTGGCCTTTTCACCACAACCTGCCTTCACAGTAGCCAACCTTGAGCTCTCAGAGATAGACCACCACAACATGACCATGACTCAAAATTTCTCACAGTTTTAGGGGTAACTGTGTTGTGTGGGAGTATGAGATGGGGGAAAGGGAAGATGAACTCCCACTACTCGAAACTAGCTCATAATCCTAGACCACTGGACTTCTCATTTATATAAAATCAGTCACTGTGAAACAGATCACAAACATAAAAGCATATTAACAATAAGGGAAATGAAAGAATGATCAATATATTACCATTCACACATAAATGGAGGTCACACTCTCCCACCAATACATACAGTGTCTATAGGGGACAGTGGACACACACTTACATAAACCTCACAAGAAGTCACACAGGTGAGAAAAAACCATGTGCTTGAGACAATTCACAATTCTAAACTGGAAGGACTAAGGTGCTTCAGGAAAAATCTACCTTCATGCAAAGCCTCTTCTATTCTACCTGATTCCCCTCTGGTCCTCAGAGCTCTCTAGCTCAGCAAATCCCACCCTCTTCTAATCTCAAACTGATGAAACTAGAAGCTCTCTCTAACTCACAGTAATCCTTAAAAGAATGAAAGATACCTAGGTGGAGACGTCTTGTAGATGGTTGGAGATGCAGAACAGAAATGGAGAGGAGCATAGTGCAGTAGAGAGAGACCTGGACATCAAGTGTTTGTATCCTGGAACTACTACTGATGATGTCTATAATGTTGAGCAAATCATTTAACCTCTCTGGATGTCAGTTCCCTCATCAACAAAATGAGGTGGCTGGATAAGAAGTCCTTCAAGAGTCCTTCTACTATATCAGATTGTGCGATGTCTTGGGGAGGGAGGTGGGGAGGGAAGGGGAGAAAAATGTAAAACTCAAAAGCTTATGGAAGTGATTGTTTAGGAATCAAAATAAATTAATAAAGTTTAAAAAAAAAGATTACTTCCAGCTGTAAGTCTGTGATATTCTGACACTAAGAAGGATGCAAATGGAGATAGATGTTTGGAAGTCATCTTCATTGACAAGATAGTTGAAGTCATAAGAATGAACGAAATTGCCCAGGGAGAGTAGGAAAAGAAGGACAAGGATAAATTCATTGTATAATAGTTGGCAAGGAGATAGGGACTGGGTCTGTGATTTCACTGGTACAGAGAACTCTTACCAATGCCTAATTTATAGTTTTAGAGAAAGGCCTGGGACACTGAGAAGAAAATTGGCTAAATCAGGTCAAACGTACATGTCAGAGGCAGGTTTTGAACCTGGACCATCTTGGATTTGAGGTTGGTTCTTTATCCACTAACACTAAATTGCCCCTCAATAGCTATTAATATGTTCAAAAATCCCTGATGTTGCAGAGGGTATAAAAACAGAACATGTTTCAAAGCACGGCATTGTTTAAGCTGTCTTTAGAAATAAGTGGTTTTAGAAGCCAAGTAACTTACTTTCTAGAAACTGAGTTATTGACCAAATTAGGGCCCACGAGGCAAGCGAAGAGTCTTCAGTCATTACCTCTGAAAACCAATCACTCCTTGAGTGGCAGGCTCTCTATATTTCATTCACATTTCAGTGCCTGTTCTATGATGGTGTCAAGGTTAGGATTGAGACACTTTGCTTTTCAACCGTGAAAAGAGTTCCTCATCCTTCTCCCTCTCCTGCAACTCATCTCCCAGGGCTCTTTAGACAACAAGAGAAAAGTGCAGGTTTTGGCCACTACAAGCTTTGCTAATAGAATAAATTCCTGGGGGAAAAAAGGGAAAAGTCAATTAAAACAGGAGATTCTCTGGTTGTCTCTCTTATGCCTGGCTAGTGACTTAAGTCAGAAAACGCTTTGTAGACCCATAATATGAGCTGATGATGTGACGGGAGGATTGATACTGTGGTGATTAGAAAGGTTCGAGAGACATAGTCTCTGAGTAATTTAATCATTTCATTAATAAGGCCAGCACATTTGTTAATAAAAGGCTGGTCATTTGACCATGTCTCTTAAACCAGACAATAATGGGGGTGGGCTCACAGTTTATATACCCTTTGAAGAGTAGGTGTTCTCCACAGTGGGAATCAACTCTGATTGGTTAACAATTAATGAGATAATGAATAGTACAATGAAGACCTGAGAGTGACATCATGTCACCCTTGGACAGAGAGACTATCTCTATATACCCAGATCACCCCCAGCCTTGGGCAATCAAAATCCCACTCAAGCCTGAGCAGAACACAATGGCTACTCCACCTGGGTTAGTCCTATCTTATATTATCAGCAATGTCTTTCAAGAGAATGAACTTTTTAAAATCAGGACTTTAGAAATATGGGGGAGGGAGTGGCTGTGATCTCCCAAAATCATCGGTTATCAGTAATCATTCCTCTCAATATTTTTCTACTGAAATGATTTCTTAGGCTGCAAATTACCATGGAAAAGGATTTGCTATCTTAAGAAATTGGTCTAGGAACCACATAATGGGCAGTGCCAGACTCTAGGAGTTTGGTAAATTATTTCCATACCCATCTGAACATTTATGCAGCATTGGTGGCATTTGAATTCTCTATTTGATAGATTTTTTTTCCCCTGGGAATCAAAAATCAGTCAACTAGGATTTATAAATCACCTACTATGTTCTAGGCACTGGAGATACAAGGAAAGGAAGAAAAAAGAAAATCAATCCCTTCTCTCAAGGATCTCACAATCTGTTGGAGGGGACAACACACAAACAGATATCTTTTTAGGAAAAAAGGGGTGTGATCTCAGAGGGAGGGTACTAAGATTAAGGAGGACTGAGGAAGGCTTTTTGCAGAAGGTAAGATTTTAGCTGAGGCTTGAAGGATGGCAAGGGGCAGAGATGAGGAGAAAGAGAACACTCCAGGTATGGCAGACAGCCAATGGACATGTTTAGAATGGGTTGCCTGATTCAGGAGGATGACCTTGAGGTGATTCTCCCAAATAAAGTATTTGGAAGAATTTAGGAGAAGAGAGCGATTAAGCATGTGTGGGGTCTGGTGACTGAAGAATCATCTCATTAATGTCTGTAGCCTCAGGTCTGTATGAAGTCTTGCTACTTCAATGTTTCATTATTATGACTATTATGATTATGACTATTATTATGTTATAGCTATGATTTCACTAGTGGGGGCTCTCCCCACACCCAAACAGAGGGCTATCCCTTGGTTCCTCTATTACATGCTTGGCTGAAAGAAGGCATCACCTCATGGTCAACCATCTGGATAACCCATATACATCTTCCTAGATAAAAAAAAAAATCAAAGTGATTCAAACATCAGACAACCACTTTCATAAATCTGGGGCAGGGTTATGGACAATAACATTTCAGTATGTATGTTCTCTACAATGCTGTCTGAGCCTTTGAAAAATGAGTCACAAAGTCAATTTGAGTTCCCCAGCAAACTCAGAACTCATCTACCGTTTCCCTCTACATGCCGATTTGTAGTTACATTTGCAGCTCCATTTTGTTTGGCACGACTCCTACCTAACTGCAGGACACCCACCAGGAAATTCTATGTTTAATCACATCCAAGCTATTCCCAATGTCATTAAGAAATTCATTCTTGATCAGCAGGGACAGCTTTACAATCTTTTCCAAATTCCCAAATTTCCCTAATTCAAACCAGCCAGGCTGTTATTCTCATTTTATTAAATTCTGGCCCAGTTTATTGTCCAGGCCCTCCTCCAGATAGAGCACTGGACTTAGAGATGGGAAGACCTGAATTCTAATTCTGCCTCAGGCACTTGCTAGCTGTATGACCCTAGGCAAGTCACTTAATCTCCCTGAAAGGTTTTTTCTTGTCTAAGATGGAGATAATAATAGCACCTCCCTCCCAGGGTGGTTGTAAGGATCATATGAGATAACATTTAAAGTGCTTGGCAAACTTTGAAGTTCTATACAAATGCTAGCTGTTGTAGACAGCTAAGCAGTAAATAGATCAAATACTCTAGCACTTGGAGTCAGACTAGTTCAAATCCAGCTTCAGACACTTAATAGCTGTATGATCCTGGACAAGTCACTTAACTTCTCTCAGGGTCAGTTTCTTTATGAGCAAAATGGAGATAATAGCATCTACTCATAGGATTGTTGTCAGTATCAAAAGAGATACCATATACAAAGTATTTTCCAAAACTTAAGGCACTACATAAATGCTATTATTAAATGAGATAATGTGTATAGTGCTTTGCAAACCTTAAACCACTATATAAATGCTAGCTATCAGAATTATTATTATTATTATCATTATTATTTAATGAATACCAGTGCAGTGCTCTGACTGTCCATCCAAGATCCCTTGTTCTGAATATATGATCAAACCACTTCCTTTTCCATGCATATGTAGCCTGACTGATGTCTGTCATGACACTTCATGTGTGTAAAGTCAGCATTGGAAACAGGCTCCTATCTACTGAAAACCAGCCTGCTGCTTTCTACGGCCCTTTGGGCCACCTGAAACTCTGTTTCTTCTGAGACTGCGGTTTTCAATGATTTGCAGTCATTAAGCAGCACCAGCAACTCAATTTAATGATTCCAGCTGGGCTTTGGTAGTGGGAAGCAGTTTAGGACTGACTGTTCGAAAGCCCAGTGAATTTTCCCAGATGCACTCTAGCCTGTTCACCTAGTCCTATTTGTTCTGGCCCCAGATAATTATCCACTTTCAGATTCTATCCCAAATAACATGTACTTGTAAGGGAAAAGGAATAAATAGAGGACTCCCCTAAGAATTTGAAAAATACCCTGTTCAATTTGATAACATCACCCTCCATTAACGTACATATACACGATCTATGATATCTTCTGAACTTATGTGTGATATCATGAAGGTTACATAATGCACATCTACAGGCTCTACATATGCATCTAATGTAAAATGAAGGGAATGAAAACTCTTTAATTAGGGGTAGAATGTAGAGCAAAAGCGATACAAGTGTTAGGACCTTCCTGAAACTGACTAGTGACTCCACTGATATACAACTGATATGTGACAATTAGTAACATATACTGATGTGCTAACTCAAAATCCTGACCATAGGCAGCAAGGTAGTTCAGTGGATAGATCACAGACTGGGAGTCAGAAAGGCCTGAGTTCAAATCCTCCTCAGACATTTTACTGTGTGACCCTGAGCAAGTTATTTAACCTCTGCTTGCCTCATTTTCCTAATCTGTAAAATGGGGACTATAATGGCACTTACCTTCCTGGATTATTGTGAGGATTAAATGCCTTGCCCATATCTTCCTAACTAAAAGTTCCTCCCTTTATCTTTATACTCTGAAAAATATGTCTCTATATACCCCTTGGCTTAGGGACATGGAAATTACACACAATTTTCACTCTTCCTAGATGAGAAAGTGGTAAACAGATAAATTTAATCCAAAATAAAGCTATACAACTACTCAATTCAGAGAATTGCTACTTTCACAATTCAAAAATATCACTGGCTCTGGAATGATAAGGCTTGGGTCCAAATTAAACATCTGATGCTTTCTGCCTTCAAGATCTTGGACTAGTCACTTCATCTACCTGGGTTTGCCTCAGTTTCCTTATCTGAAAAATGAAGGGTTAGATTAGAAGATCTCTGAGGTCCATGTTAAACTCTATTATTTTCCATTTATACTTTTCTTGATCTAATACTGCTCACAACTGATGAAACTCTCCTTTGCCCATAACTTCCTTACTAAAAGTTCCTCCCTTCTTTGTCTTTATGCTGTGAAAGATAACTACTTTTGCAAAGCCAAACTAGCTCCTTACATGCACAATATACATAATAACTGTAGGCCTGCTTCTCTGTACAGGCCACCCTAAGAGGGAGGGATATTAATGCCGTCCTCGGGGCTATGGCCTACATTTGCTACCTGTCAGCTCCCATAGAATGACTGAATACGACAAACTATATTACAAATATATAAGACTGAGAGTCATTACCTAATGGATAAGAGGTCAAAGAATATGAATAGGCAGTTTTCAAAAGAAGAAAAGCAAACTGCCAACAACAATTTGAAAGAATGAAGCAAATCACTAATAATAAGAAAAATTCAGGTTATAACAATGCTGAGGGTTCACCTCCTAGCCATCAGATAGGGAGACATGACAGAATAGGAAAATGGGTCAGTGAAGACAGTAAAGAAGAAGGAGCTCAATGAGTTCTCTTCTCCTCCTACCCCAGGAATAAAAAAAGAAAAAAATTCTCCAAACAGATCTAGAATATGCACTAGACCACACCTTGATTGGGAAATTCAAGAAAAAATCACAGAGGTGTTTCTTCCATCCCAGGTCAGGATAGGGAGATAGACAAAAAGGTCTCTTGACAGTGGGGGTAGAATCTAGTCAGAAGCATGTAGCACAGAGCTTCAGCCCAAGACAACTTAGGAGGTTGGAAAGAAAGATCTGTGATGGGTGGAGGGAGACTGGCTTCATGTGGATGAAACACCAGCACACATCTGCAAAAACAAAAAGATCAAAAAATATGCTGACTAGAAATGGAGTGGTAGTTCAGTGAAATAGATTATATGCACAATATACAGTAATAAAGGACCATAGTAATCTCGTCTTTGCTAAAACCGAGGATCCAAGCTTTGGGGGTAAGAACTCACCGTTTGACAAAAATTGCTGGAAAAATTAGAAAGCAGTTTGTCAGAAACCAGGCATAGACCAACATCTCACACTGCATACCAACATGAAGTGAAAACTCTAAATGACTCAGACATAAAAGGTGATATTGTAAGTAAATTAAAGGAGTTTGGAAAAGTGTACCTGTTGGATCTATGGATAAGGGAAAAGTATATGACCAAATAAGAAATAGAGACAATCACAGGAAGTAAAATGGATAATTTCAATTACACGAAATTAAAATGCTCTTGCACAAACAAAACTAATGCAGACAAAAATAGAAGGAAAATAGGAAACTGGGGGAAACTTTCATGATTAAGGCCTCATTTCTCAAATATGTAGGGAAGTAAGCCAACTTTATAAAAATAAAAGCCATTCCCTAGTTGATAATGGTCAAAGGACATGAACAGGCAGTTTTCAGAAGAACTCAAACCTAACAATAATCACATGAAAAAATGTTCTGAATCACTACTAATTAGAGAATTTCAAATTAAAGAGCTCTAAGACACCACTTCATACCTATCAGATTGACTAACATGACAGAAAAGGAAAATGACAAATGCTAAAAGGGATGTGGAAAAATTGGGACACTGATGCACTTCTGGTAGCATTAATTGTAGTGGAGTAGAATGGAGAACAATTTAAAACTACACCCAAAGGGCTATCAAACTGTACATACCCTTTGACCCAACAATACCTCTGTTAGGTCTGTATCCCAAAGAAAAGGGGAAAGGACTTGCTTGTACACAAATATTTATAATAGCTTGTTTTGCAATGGCAAAGAATTATAAATCAAGGGAATGCCCATCAGTTAGGAAATTGCTGAAAAAGTTGTGGTATATGATTATGACGGAATACTATTGTGTTATAAGAAATGATGAGCACGATGGTTTCAGAAAAACCTCAGAAGACATATGAACTTATGAAAAGCAAAGCAAGCAAAACCAGATATTGTACACAGTAATAGCAATATTATAAGGATGATCAACTGTAAATGACAACTATTCTGATCAAGACAATAAATCCAAGACAATTCCAAAGGACCCATGACAAAAAAATGCTACCCACCTCCAGACAGAACTGATGAACTCTGAATGAAGGTGGAAGCATCCTTTTTTTACTTTTTTTATTTTTATTGCTTTATTTTGTTTATGTTTTCTTTTGCAACATGGCTAATATAAAAATGTTTGGTATGACCTCACATGTATAATCAAAATCAAAGTGCTTTCTTTCTCAAGGAGGGGGAAAGGCAGGGGGCAAGAGAATTTGGAACTCAAATCATTTTTTTAAATGAATGTTAAAAATTTACAGGTAATTGGGAAATACTTAATGAGATAAATAAAAATATATCAAAAAATGAAATATAAGACTTCCAAGAATTCTTGATGAAAAGACCAGAGCTTCATAGAAAATTGAAAGCATCAACACAGGAGTCAAAAAAACATAAGACGGCAAAAATTAACAAATAATCATGAGAGACTGAAAGAGAATAAATTGCTTATATCCTAATGGGGTAAATAATATAAAAATCACAATTCTTACAACTAGAATTTATATGGCACCAGCTATGTAGTAAGCACTGTGCTGTGTTTTATAAATATTATTTATTTGATCTTCACGACAATCTCTAGTATCTTTGCCAACAAAACCCCAAATGGGGTCACAAACAGGCACAACTTAAGCAACTGAATGATTGACTTGCTAGCACATTGGACATAACAGCCTTTGTGAACCTCCGTTGTACTCATATGCACTCCCCTTCTCTCATCAGGTGACCTTTCCTATGATTTGAAGATTGAGGTCAGTTATGAGCTACCTCATCTACCCTTCTACTTTCCATGTCCTCACCCAGCCTCCCCGCCTGCCCTTTGATCTCTTTTTCAGTACTCTTGTCACTATGCTTTGACTGCCTTTTTAGTGAAGGGGCCAGAGGTATAGAACTCCAGATGTAAAACTAGTTTGCTGAGGTGAGGGAGGAAGTAGCGAACGATTAATTCAGGAGGGTGGTGAAGAAACATGTGTGGGGAAGGAGAAGGGAAGGAGAAGAAGGAATCAGAAATAGAGGGTAGTAGACAGGAGGGGAAGATGGGATAACCTCTAAGGTACAGTTTCAAAGTAGAAAAAAATACAAATGAGTCCAAATTACTCACATATCTGCGCACACACACACACACAAGCGTTTGAGACGATGGGTAGGTTTAAGGTCTCAAAGCACAGAACCCAAGCATACTAATTCCCTATAGTAAGTGCCAGTGACACTAATAAACATGACATCTTTCAAAATTCTCAGCCAACATGTGAAACCTGAAGTCCTCTTTTCAGTTTGGGGTCAATTAATGCCAAATATGATTCTTTGTGAGATATTCTCTCTCTCTCTCTCTCTCTCTCTCTCTCTCTCTCTCTCTCTCTCGCTCTCTCTCTCTCTCGCTCTCTCTCTCTCTCTCTCTCTCTCTCTCTCTCTCTCTCTCTCTCTCTCTCTCTCTCTCTCTCTCTCTCTCTCTCTCTCTCTCTCTCTCTCTCTCTCTCTCTCTCCCTCTCCCTCTCTCCCTCCCTCCTCTCTCTTTTGGTAGGGGAAGGCAAGAAGGTAAGAGACAGTCATTTATTTGAGACACTTACTTCTTACCCAGCCAGATGTCATTGCTGACCTTCCAGAAAATTGCATCCTTTTCTCTGATGACATTGATGCCCTCCCCTCAGACACATTCAGTCCTTAATACCTGAATATTCTAAAGCATTAATGAGAGTTCTATGTGCTTACCACAACATTGGGTTGGTTGGTCTAGCCAAAGCCAAGACCTGACAGTCTGCTTCCCTACCCTCAACACTGATTTTAATGCCACCTTATCTGAAGTGTACAGGCAAAATGCTGATGACATTACCGAGTTTTAGGTAAAATTCATCCAGTTCAGCCCAAACACAATAGGTTTCCTCATAAGTAAAATAAGGATAATAATTGCAAAGCCAGCAAAAGATTATAGCTAAAACAGAGGCAATGTTAGGCCTAATAATGATTGGCAAGCTTGATAATGATTGGGAATTCATGCCTTTGGATTACCACTAAACCTGTCCTATCTATGCATCTCACCCTCTGATGTTACTGCTTCCTCATCACCTACCTTTTCTTTAAACTATTATAATCTGGCTTCTAATTCTCATACACTACTAAAACTGCTCTTTCAAAGGTCACAAATGACTACCTAATAGTCAAATGCACTTGTTCAGTCTTCATCCTCCTTGACCTCTATGTAGCTTTGGCACCGATGGCCACCGCCTGCCATTGCATAGAGTCTCCACATTCAGCTTCAGAGATACGACATCATTCTAGTTTCCCCCCCACGTTTCTAAGCACTCATTCTGCTTCCTCCTGTGGCTCCTCATCCTCTTTCTGACTACTCAATATGATTGCTCCCTTGGCTTATTAAACCATCACCCAAGGGTTTCATTGCAGTGATGCCACTTTCCTACAGAACACCTTTCCATTGTCCCCTCCCTCACGCCATCTCTTCTTCAGGTACAGTAGAACATGGAGCTGGAGTACAGGCTGAACTGTTTTAGGAAAGGGTTGCCCTCTCTACATCATGACTATACCTTAGGCAGATGATCCTCTCTAATGCTTACCTCCTATGGCTACCATGACCTCATTAAACTGTGAGCTCCCTGAGGGCAGAGAGTGCTTTGGCCTTATTTGTTTTTTGCCTCAGTGCTTAACACAATGTCTGGCACACCATAAACATTTACAAATTGCTTGTTTACTTTACTAAATACCAACAAGAATTCCTAGCCATAGCTTAACTGTCTAAAATGGAGCTCATTATCTTTCCCCTTAAAAAGCTTTTTTTCCCTCTAACTTGATTAATTCCCTCTGTGGTACCACCATTCATTCACTCCTAACATAACTTTCCTCTTTCTCATACCCTTCACACGTCTTCAGGTACCAGCTCGCATTACCAGGGTCCAATTATCAAAACTTTTCTAAAAGTCATCCCTTCTTTTCTTTTTCTACTGTAACTACTCCAGACCTAACTAAAGTAATTAATCTCCAGCTGAACTCATGACACTCAATATCCTCTTTTCAGGTCTTCTCACCTCTAATCTCTCCTATCCTCTTCACATCTAAGGATATCCTTCATATCCTGAAGATGCTCTCTTCCTACCACTGCCAGAATAGGCTCTCTTACACATAGATCTGGCTCATTGTTCTCTGCTCCATAATCTTCCTCTCACCCATGAAGTAAAATTCAAATTCTAGTTAGCGTTGAGGCCCTTCAAAACCAAACCCTACTCTAACGTTCCAGATTTCTCATAGATTATGCCCCTTCATTCTCCCTATACTCCAGAAAAACTGGACAGCTATCAGTAAGTCAGTCAACAGGCATGTATGAGAGCTTACTATGTGCCAGGCATTGTGCAAAGTGTTGAGGACATACAAAAAAAGGTTACCACACACACACACAAAAAAACCAGCCCTGCTCTTAAGCAGCTGACAGTCCAATGAGGAAGAAAAAAAATATCCAGGTATTCAGTTGTTTTTCAGTCATGTCTGACTCTTTGTAAACCCCATTTGCGGTTTTCTGGAGTGGTTTGCCATTTCCTTCTCTAGCTCATTTTACAGATGAGGAAACTGAGGCAAAGAGGGTTAAATGACTTGCCCAGAGTCACATAGCTAGTAAGCATCTGAGGCCGGATTTGAACTCAGGAAAATGAGTCTTCCAGACTCTAGGTCCAGAGCTCTCTCCACTACATCACCTAGCTGCCCTAAAATATGCCCTAAATATCTAGGTACATACTAGATATGTACAGCATAAATAGGAGATAGTCTCAAAGGGATATTAGCAGCAAAAAAGACCAGAAGGACCTCCTGCTGGTGGGATTTGGGCTGAGTCTTGAAAGAGGCCAAACATCCAGAAGGCAGAGATAGGAAGAATAGTGTCCAAGTACGGGGGACAGCCAAAGAAAGGCAGGTAACAGCAGATGGAGTGCCCTGTGCAAGGAAAACAGTAGGCCAGTCTAGCTGGTTTTCAGGGTACGTGGAAGGGAATGATATGTAAGAAGTGTAGAAAGTTAGAAAGGGCCCAGGGTATAAAAAGATTTAAATACCAAACAGAGCATTTACATTTAATCTTGGAGTCAATAGAGAGGTACTAGCAATGTGATCAAACTTGCACTTTAGGAAAATAACTGAACGGAAAATGGATTGGAGTGGGGGGAGGTTTGAGGCAAGGAGTTCAACCAGGATGCTATTGAAATAGTCCATGTTTAAGGTAATGAGGGCCAGCAGCAGTGTGGTAGCTGTGTGGATGGAGAGTAGGGGATATAGTAGAGAGATGCTACGAGTTAAAAATGAGGATTCTTGACAGCTGATTGGCTAAGGGGGATAAATGAGAGTGAGAAGTGGAGGATGAGTGACTGGGAAAATGCCTAAGGTCACATATCTCTTAAGTGGCAGAGTTAGGAATCCAGTCCAAGTACTGACTTCAAATCCAGTGCTCTCTCCAATGTACCACACTGCCTACACCATTTACTACTGAAGGTCTCTTACTTGTAGGAAGGGGAGATGAGAGACCCTGCGATCAGTAAACACCACCCTTTATTAATGAGAATCCTTCAGCCTGCAAAGTTCTTTTAGATTCCAGATATTTGTAAACGGTCCACATTAAAAGTGCCAACTTGGAAAAGATTGATGGAGTTCTGAAAGAGGGAGAGGTAGGAGGAGGGTCGGGAAGGCCAGTCGTATTCCTTCAATGCACATCAGATTCTGAAGCTAATCTTTGAAACTACATTTGCCTTTATTCTTTCTGACTTGAGTTAATGGGATGAAAATAGCTTCAGCATATATCATTTCTTTTCCAATTTCACATAGTCACAAACCCTTTATTAGGCACAGCTGACCTTCCACACTCTGGTAAATGTGTTTTGTTCTCTTAATTTTGCCAGAGAGCAGATAACTAGCCCGGTGTCAGTCACCAAAGCACAGCATAAGGCAGTGAGCATTTAATTAGCCCTGGGCCATGCAGGAAATAGAAGAAGCCATCATCTAAATGGAATCATTTCCCACCCCCATTTCTCCATTCATCAAGAATTTGACATTGCACTCATTTATGATAAAAGATGCTTGGGAATTTTTAAAATAAGTTACCTTGAGGGGACATGTGTCTTCCATGTCAGAATGCTTAAGTTGGCATCCTAAAGTGGGAAGGAAGGTCGGAGTTCAGAACCTTCATAAACTTAAAAAGAGCCAAATTTAGAAACCAGGTCTCAGTTCACTGGTCTCAGAATCAGAGAATACCAGAGCAGAAAGGGACCTTAGAGGCCATCTAATCCCACCAGTACATGGGATATGTACTGAGACCCAGACCATAGCCTGCTTCTGCATGGAAGGAGGGGGTCAGGGTGGTAATCTACTACCTGACAAGGAAACCCATTTCATTTTCACACAGATTTATTGTTAGGAAGGTTGTTGCGTTTTTTTTTTTCTTGGAGATGAAATATTCCTCTCTGCAGCTTCTACTTCTTGCTTCTAGACCTGTTTTCTGAAGCTGGGAAGAAGAAGCATTATGGTGGGAAGAGTTGTAAACTTGTGTAGTTACAGGAACTGAATTCAAATCCCAACTCTGCTTTCTAATACCTGTGAAACTTTGGGCAAGGTATTTAACTTCTTTGGGTCTCAGTTTCCTCATCTGTAGAATTAGGGGGTTGGACTTGATCTCTTCCGGTCAGAGGTCTGTGATCCCATGATACATCTAATCTCCCTTCCAAATGACAAACCATAAAATACTTAAAGAAATTTCTAATGCTCCCATCTTTTTTTTTGTTCTTAAATATCCCAAGTTAATTCACTTATTTGTTTTTAAATAAATTTTACTGATATATTTTATTTTTATATCACCTTGATTTCTTCCCATTTCTCTTTTCTTCCTCCCTACAAAGAGCCATCCCATATAACAAATAATTTTTTCCAACTCTTTAATTTATCATCATTTGACATGATCTTCAGTCTCTTCACCATCTTGGTCACCCTCTGTTGGAAAATACAGTTTTTTAATGTTTTTCCCAATTCAACTCACTCTAGACTTCTCTACCCCCCCTTACCAGTACCCTTCTGTCTTGGAGATGCTTCTACTCTGAAGCCCCCTCAGTATTGGGGAGTCCCCAGTTTGAACCACCATTTTGTTGAGGAGCCCAGTCATACCCATTTCACTCGTAACTCAACTCATTCCCAGGAACTCTCCACCTCCTTGACAACCATCTTTCCCTCTTATGTGTTGTCTTCTCCCATTACTATGTAAGCCCCTGGAGGGTAAAAAATGTGAAGCTGCTTGATGCCCACTTAGCAAATACAGTGCCAGAAATATAGTAAATGATTAATAAATGCTATATCTACCTATCATCTATTTATCTATGATTCTACTATGCCATGCGTGAGTCATCTTCGAAGGTCACCTTTTTGTGCAGGGGTTTGTGATTAGTTGGGATCTTAGCAACCTGAAAAAATAAAATAAAACCTTGGTTTATGGGAAGACTAAGAAGAGGGAAGTAAATTTAATTTATGTCAGTAGAAGTTAACTAGGCACCTAATATGGTCAAAGAACTATATATAAAAATGGGAAACGACCAGAAAAGAGGGCAGAAACAAAACATGATTCAGAAGGAGACCAAAGTAGATTATCATTTTCTTCATGTACTTATCTTATTTTTAAAAAAATAGATTACTTTCTGGAGAGGATTTCAGCTTTTGTCTGGTGGGGGTCACGCTGACTGTGTCAGCTCTACACACTCATATACACACAGAGATATAAATGCCATGCATCTGTGTTACTCTCTGAAAAATTCTAGCAGCAGCACTCTCTCTGAGAGAGCCCAGAGATTCCAAATCATCTTCTCCCATACATCAAGGGTGCCAAGGATAATGGTCATGACAAAAATGGAGAGAGGCAGGGTTCCCTACCAAATTCTTAATTCAGGTAGTCCATTACCATTAAGCTTTTTTCTTACATGACATTTTGAAAGACACAAAGTCAAGTGTCCATCTCCATTTCTTTTTCATCTGAAAACAAATGAAGGAAAAATAATTGCCTTCCAATGGGTGATGGGAATGATTTTCTGGATCATTCCTGAAGGACTCTTTAAGCAGAACAATTATCTCTATCCCATGCAACTCCCATATTAGACACTTTAGCTACTGTAATGGTCTGCTCTATGTCTAATTCAAAATCAGCCAGCCACTAAGTTGATTGCCCCTTTTTTCAGTCTACACCTCTCAGATAACTATGGCAGCAAAGGCAGTATGGTATAATAGAGAAGCATTAGATTTAAAGTCAGCAAACTGGATTTTTGAATCTGAAAAGAAAATGGAAATGGACACTTGACTTTGTGTCCTTACAAAATGGGGGGGGAGGGGTTGGACTTGATAACATCAAAAGTTGCTTCTAGCATTGAAACATATGAGTATTCAAAAAGGAACAAGTTTAAAGCTTTTGCTAGCAAACCTTAAAATTTAATTCAACTTCTGCTTACTGCCTTGACAACCTGGATTTCAGAGATATCGCAAGATAATTCTTCCCAATTGCATAGTATGTCTCATTTTTCAAACAGAATGATAGCTCATGAGGAGCACTAGAGTGTAAGACAGATGACCTTGGCTTGTGTCTCAGCTCTACCATTTATTTTCTGTGTGACCTTGGACAAATCACTTAATCCCTATAAGCTTCAGTTTTCTCTTCTATAAAACAGAAACAGGAAGAATTGCCCTACCTGTATGATGCCACATTATAACAGGGAGGCAACCATAAGTTAGGTCCTACCAGTTGGGATGACTTTGTATATCCATCGAGCAGCTGTTTCTGTGTCTGTCTTCCAAAGTCCAGACTAGATAATTGTAAAGAGGGTCAACTATAAGAATACTCTTCTAAGTGTTTTATTTTGGTGACAGCTTTTCTTGAAATCATATCCTATGACATCAAAGTGATATGTTGGTAAAGGGAGTGCCTGTACAAAAGAAATCAGTGACAGATCTTTTGAAGTACTCAGCATCCACCTCACAATGTTGGGAGTAAAATGTTTTGCCTGTTATATGACATATAAATGTGTAATAATAATCATGAAAAACTATAGTAGTATAATTATTATATAATATATTATACAATGCATTATATAACATATAATAAATTAAATATACAAATATATTATATTATATAGTAACATATATAACATATACACATATTTAATATACTAATATGCTAATATATAATGTAATTGTACATTTATAATTTAATTATTGCCAATAACATTGATCCACAAAACTTTGACTTTTAAATAGATGTCAACACATTAATTACTCATAGTCACCAAACTAAATAAAGTGAAAAGCCTTCAAACATAGAAGCCCGAAAGAAATTAAAACAGGACAAGATACATATCCCAAAGATGTTTTGAGTCTATAGAAGATGAGTTTACCTCCCAATATTTGTATTTAATTACAAAAAGCTGTCATTTTGTCTACCTGAGCAACAATCCACAGAACATTAAATATGATGATGATGATAATAATAATAATAATAACAACAACAATGGCAGGATAATGACTTGTCCTGTGGTTTCTATCTGAACTCCATCCTTATGCTCAAAAATCCACTTCCTCTGGGATGGGGTTCTTTAAGTAAACTTCTTTGCAAAAAGCTCTACTTATGTAGCGGAACATTCCCTTTCAACATTCTTCCCCTTCTTCTCTAGGGCAGGAGCCAATAGGAATGCTCTCTACAATGTATGCTGTCACACCCTGCTCATGCTCTGTGCAGGACCACAATTCCTTGCTTGTGAGGAGAGAGGGAAGAAGCCTGGGCTTATACTGATTTTCCTATTATCAGATACGTTTGTTCCATGCCAGGTGGAGGTATTGTTCATATGGACATATAAAAAAAAGAACTTGGATTTTTTGCCTATTGACTATTGGTTGTTTCTAATTTTATCATATTAGGAGTTCTTTACTGATTCTGAGTGATTTTGCTATATGAGTGAAACCTAAAAGTGTTATATATGAGTAGAAATCATTCTAAAATTGTAAAGGATCTTAGAGATAACATAGTACAGCTTCATTTTACAGAAGGAACTGAGGGCTAGAGAAGAGAACTGACTTGCTTAAGGGCAGCTAGCTGAAGGTCAAATCAGCACTAGAAGTGAAGACTCTTAATTCCTAGCTCTATGCCTTTTCCAACAGGCAGTGCATTAAACTTTGAATGAGAAAGCATATTCCTTTTTCTTTGACCCTTAGTAACACTTACTGCCTTTCTGGTGCACAGTCATTAACTTCAGTGACCTGAAGAACACCCAAGTTTGTAGGGAAAATATAAAGAGAGAAGGAAAATAAAGGAAAAACCAAAATTGAACTTAAAAAAAGGACTAAGTGGGTTACCTTTTAGCTGAGTGTAGACTTCTGTGTTGTTTTTTCCCTACTGTAAGGTCTCAGAAAATTTAACATTCTCTTGATTAATCAAAAAAAATTATTAAGCAAATACTATATGACAGGCACTGCATAAGGTTCTGGGGATACAAAGACAAAATTGAAATAGTCCTAGCCCTCAAGAAGTTACATTCTATTGGGAAGAAACAATAAGTACATAGATAACTATATGCAAAATAAATACAAGGTAATGGAGCAGGGTACCAACACCTGGAGGGATCAGAAAAGATGACAGGAAGAAGGTAATACCTGAGCTAATTTTTTTAAGGTAACAAATGATTCTTTTTTAAAAAAATATTTATTTTATTCTGAACTTAATAACACAAGCATTTCCATAACATAGTAGAATGGGGGGGGGGGGAGAGGATTGTACATGAAACTGCAAATCTATTATGTACAACTTGCTATTCTTTTTAAACATATAATAAAGTTGTCATGTCACTTTTTTCCTTTTTTCCCCTCCCCTCCTCCTTACCCTAGAGATGACTACCAGTAGACACAAATATGCATATATGTATACGTATATATGTAAAACCATCATATACACACACACACACACACACACACACACACACACACACACTTCTATTATCATTTCTTTCTCTGGACATAGATAGTGTCTTCCTAGGAACAAAGGATTCTGGTAGCATCTAACATGTACCTGGATATGATATACATTCATCTATTCCATCCAACCATCCATTGATTAAGCATACATCATGTGCAATGTGAGAATCAGCTTGGTATAAGGAATAGAGGTTTTCCTCAGAACCAGGAAGACTTGGGTTCAAGTTGCCCCTCTAACACATACTGTCTCTGTGTGATCCTGGACAAGATACCTAAACCTTTAGTGATCCAAACAATTTCCCAAGACTTATGTTACAAAGTAAATGCCAAGATTCTACCCTTGATATATGTCAACATCTATAATCAGAATATTAGATTGCCAGATGATAGCTAGCTATGTAGAGAAATAAATAAATCAATATATAATGTAATATATAGAATGGTGTCATATATTATATCATCTACATATAGAGATTATGTATGTGTGCATATATGTGTTTATGTATATATACACACATATATACATATATATACATATACATATATTATCATTATTATGGTATCTTATGTGACCCATCAGTCATACAGGCTAGGAAATTACAAAACCAGGATTCAAATCCAGTTCTTCAAAATCTAGTTTCTGGGCTCTTTCCATTATAATACATTGTTTCCCAAAATGAGTAGGAAATGTTTTTGAATGAAACATAATTTTCAACACCCAAATAGAAGTACTAATGAACGCAGTATGGTTGTAGTAAGGGCACTGATATTAGAGTTTGGGAGCTCTGGTGAGGTCCATGGATGTTAATTGTCAACTGTTTGGAAAGCATCAAGGTCCATCCTGGACACTGATGTTCACAAAGGTGTACTTTGCAAAGAACATTCATCTGTAAAACCCTGGTGTGTGGAGCAGTTGGTGAGTGGGTAAGTAATGAGGAGAGACTCTAGAAAGTCTGGAATAAAACAGTAAGAGGGAATGAGCAGAGTATAGAATGGAAACAATGAGCCTGTGTATAGGGCAGAGGCATGGTTGGAAGGATTATGACACTTGAGTGATGGCTAGAGCAGGTGTAGAAGCTAGAATGCCTTACTGTACATCAAATCTTGAGAGCCTATATGTAGGTCTCTAGAGCACCCACCCATGCAATCATATCAGTTTTGGGGGAGCAATAATGAGCAAACATTCATTAGGTCCTATACCATTTAACTAAACTAGAATGTGCAAGCTTCCTATTATCTCCTTAGAATAAAAAGGAATATAAAAAGCCTACATAGACCCAGCGCTGGGGTGGGTGGGGAGCAGTGAATAAAATAAGTGGAAACAGCTTGACTTCCAGCAAATAAAAATCAGTGAATTCATGACACCTAGATTTGAAATCAAAGCACCTGGGTTCAAATTCTGGCCCTGTCCTTTACTGAATGTATAACCTTGAGCAAATACTTTCATCTCTCTAGGTTTCAGTATCTTTATCTATTAAGTTAGGAGATTAGGGGATTAGGTTTTCTCTAAGGTCCTTTCCAGCTTTAAATCCTTGAAATAACAAGGATTGCTATGATAAATCAGAAAGAGAAGAAAGCACCACGGGTTCATGTTTTTTCCTGGAGGATTTCACGGCAGAAATGGTGCATGACATGGTCATTACAGTATTGAGGGGTTCCCCCTCTAATTACAATCCCCGTTTCATCATGAAAGCTAGCTCAGGATTTTGCAACAAGCCTCTTTTTTTTTTTGGTCTATTTCCAACTACTGACTTATTTCCAGAAGTTTGACAGGAGATCATTTTTTGTTTTCGTTTGAGCTTGGGTTTTTATTTGTTTTGTTTCATTCTGTTGCTGTTGTTATTGTTTTCCAGTTAGTAAATTCCTAAGACCACCTAGTAGGGCACCAAGGGATTGTGATTTTAGTGTGAAGAGAATATTCATACTGAAGATAAATCATGAATGCTTGAATCCATGAGGTATTGATTTTTTCCCTGTTCTCCCTTATACCTCTTATTTTTCTCCTAGAATAGGTAATGTGTAAAATAAATAAATGCATGAGGCTTTCTGGCAAATAGTTTTGTGGAGAAAATGGCAAGTCCTAAGACATTCTTTAGTACAATAAGCTGACAACCCATTTTGAAAAGCTAGGTCATTCTCTAAAATCCACTGTCATTTTTCTTGGTATTCAAATGTCCAGAGTGTAGCTCTGTTCCATCCACAGGGAGGGCCAGAAGGCCTGGAATCTGTTGGATGGAAGGGAAAGGGTATTCCAGATTTAACTGTTCCTCCTGACCTTCCACACTGCAAACTCCAACTTAGCATTCTGTGGATGGTGTTTCTGCTAAGCACTGATACGACAACTAAATACCTCCTCAAGCCTCCAGTCCATGTGGATCTCTTCCTTGTCTGAACTCACCTGGGGACTACATGATGCTGGACAACACTCAGTCATTTCCTCACTATTTTGATTTCAGTCAAAACAATAAGGAACCTTAGGACATAGAAGACAATGATAGACCTGATAGAGCCTGTAGAGATCACCTAAATCAACTGCCTCATTTTACTGATGAGGAAATTGAGACTCAGAGAGGAAAATGAGCTTTTCCAAGTCATAGGAGTGTTTCCACAGCAGTGCAATCCATTGGCATGACAGTAATATCAATAAAGTTTCCAAAGGTAACATTTGCTCCATACAAACATTAAAGAGAAGTTTTGGGTGGATAGCAATAGAAGAATTGTCTTGGTTTTAGAAAGTAAATAGAATAAAAGCTTATTGTCATGAACAACAACGTTGTATTTGTGTGTTAAGCAGGATATTGCTTTTTCCTTTCCCAAGTCTGATCAGTTTTCATTTGGAAACTTCTTGGGGCAGGGGTGGGGGAAAACTAAACATATTCCATTCACCAGAACTTATGTCCTCTCTTAGAAGAGTCCAAAACATTTAACTTTTTTTTTTTACTCTCCTTCCTACTCTCTAGTTGTTTGCTCCTTTTATCTTGGTGTTTTCTTTGTTAAGAATAGAGATAGGATAATCTGGGCTGCCCTTTTACTTCAAGGAGGAGCAGTCGCTCAGCCTACTATGTGCTAAGCACTGAAGATACAAAGAAAGCCAAAGAACAGTCCGGGACCTTGAGGAGTTCATGGTCTGTGTACAAATAAGATACATATGAGATAAAATAGGGATAATCTCAGGGAGAAGGTACTAAAATTAAGGAGGACTGGGAAAGGCTTCTTTTTTTTCCTTTTTTCTTCTTTTGGGAAAGACTTCTTGCAGAAGGTGGGACTTTAGCTGAGATTTCATGGAAGCCAGGAGAAGGGAGAGCATTCCAGGTATCGGCGACAGTGTTTTTATATTGATTGTATTGATATACACAATTTCTGGTAAGGGAACATGGTTAGACAGCATAGAAAAGCGGAAAGGTTAATTTGGAGTCAGTGGATTAGGAGTTAAAGGTTAAATCCTTGTTATATCCCTCTATAGACCTCAGTTTCTTTATCTGTAAAATGACTAGATGACTTCTAAAGTCCTGACCTATAATGCAACTGAATGGAGATCTCAGTGTTCCTATCTTTTGCCCTTGAAATAAACTGACTTAGCCAAAAACAACATCTCTCCTCGATAAGAGATGGTTTTAAGGGGAAAACACATGTAGAAAAATGCATGGTCTCTCTAGTCACATGCCTTCAGTGCCCTAGGGACAAAATGGACTCCCCAGCCTGGGTGTCATACATCATACAAAGCTCCTGACAAGCTGAGGAAGCATCCATTTAGTGAAATATGACTGCAGTGAAAGGAAAGCAGTACTCATGTGGATGAGTTCCCTTGCTTGACCTCTGAGGGCTTAAAAAAAAAAATACCTGAACTCAGACACTGGCTGCCAGAGGTATGGGTTACTGTGAAAATGTAGCTTTCTGAGGGGTAAAAAATCCATCAGGCTGCTAACCACAGGTTTAGGCAAATCTGTATAATTTGGCCATCACATCACCATCTAATCTTTGATGCATGGCTAACAGGAAGTTCTGGAAATGAAGCTTCAGGGAAAATGAAATGCCTGTCTTTGAACCACAAAATATTCCATCTTAAAGTGACCCAGGGAGATTATCTAATCTAGGAGTACTTAAATGAATTTAAGAGAGAGAGAGACTGTGTTTCCATATAACTGGTTTTCTTCGTAATCCTGTGTATTTTAATTTATTTTGTGAATTTGGTAAACATTATTCTTAGGGTCCATAGGTTTTACCAGAGTACCCGACGGGTCAATAATGCAAAAAGAACAAACAACAACAACAGCGAAAGAACCTATTAGAATACAACCTAACAACCTCATTTTGCAAAGAAGGAAGCTAAGTCCCAGAGCTTAGAAGGTCATCTATTTATTTAGTTGCAGAGTGAAGGCAAGAGTTTAGGTCTCCTAATGCCCTGCCATGGGCTCTTTTCCAGCTGAATGAAAAATATAGTTGAAGTCTGTCTCACAGCCAGTTAAGACAGAGACGGTATAGGGTAATAATAATAATAATAATAATAATAATAATAATTAATAATAATAATTAATAATAATAATTAATAATAATAATAGAATGAAAGAGGATAAAAAGCAAAAGGAAACCACAAAAGACAGAACCACTTTAATTTCTTTCCCATGTACACAGGCATTGACAGACCTCAGGCCCACAGGTTAATAGAGTCCAAGCTGGAAGGGACCTCAGAAATGATCTAATCCTATTCTGTCATTTTTGAGGAAACTGAGGCCGAGTGAAATGATGGCCAGAGCTACACAAGTAGTGACAGAGCCCTGAGGAAGTGAAGAATAGAAGAAATGAATGGAGCTTTGGGGAAACTGCACTCACTGGTAGTCATAGGACCTGAGTTCAAATCATAACTCTGGAACTTGATATGTGTGTCCCTGGGCAAGTCATTTGACCTCTCAGGGCCCTGGTTTCCTTGCCTTTAAAATGAGGCGGTTGGACTAGATGATGTCTATGGTCCCTACCAAAAAAAATGATAATCCTAAGAAAGTCTGAAACCTAAGATTCTATGAAATTGTCTACTACAACCACTTCATTTTAAGATGGGGAAATTGAGGCCCAGAAAAGTGAAGTGACTTGTCTAGTGACGCAAGAAGCTCACAGCAGAGCCTCAGTAAGAATACAGATCTTCTAAGTCTCGGCCCCGTGTACCTTCCATTGCACTGACCTTTGCATAGCAAATGAAACGTATATAGTACTGTCTTATTATTCTATGCTATTAAGGGAATTTTAAATGGCAGCTGGGGGAGAGGGGAGAGAAAAAGGGGCATGCCAGCCAATTGTACAGAACTGCTTTCTCTTGATAAGGAAATGGAATTTGACTGTAGGTTACTGAATGACTAATCCTGATTACTCTGCATGAAGCTTGACCATGTTTATATTGAAGGCAGGCTGGAAAGGGTTTCTCTGGGCTTGATTTTGCACTGCAGGATCCAACCCTGAGTAATGAAGTTCAGCCAGGTTGATTGTCTTAAATCCCTGTCACAGAAGGATAATCGTGGGACTCTCTCCCATTTAAGTAGCACTTTTACTTCTAAGATACCTTCACATCTATTTATCTGCCACATTCATCTTCATGAAACAACCTTGCTGTTACAGATAGAGCAGTTATTATTTATAATTTCTGTGTTGTTGAAAAGGAAAATAGAGATCTAGAGAAGTAAAGTGAATTGTAAAGACCACACAGCTATTTATTTCTACAATTGACCCTTGAATAAGGGTAGGAACTGAATGAACCAATTAATTAATTGCCCCAGCCCACTTAAAGTAACTAAAAAAAATTCTCTAAGCCTCATACTTTCTCAGGTAAGAATATATCTCAATCAATCAAGGACATTGAACTAAGTGAGAACAACTCAGTTAATAAGATCAAGGAGGAGGAGGAATACTTCTAAAGGCATTGAATGAAATAAAAAAAATGATTCTACACAGGAAGTATGTAGGGATTGGCTGAAGAGTCCCAGTTACATCCGGTGGGCTTAAGATAGAAGAACAAGCCAATTTGAAACCCACTGGCCAGCTCAGTGGTAGAAACCATTCCAATCAAGCCCCTAAAAGGAAACTCCTTGGACTGTGGTGGGGGTGGCCACTATCCCCACCCCCTCTCCCTTGACCAGAGGAAAACTTTTTGAATTTCTAAAGGCTTAGAAGTCTTGGACTTTCCATGGGTGTCCTAGGAATATTCCAGAAAGAGTTTGTGACAATACCTGCATTGAGAGCTGATAGACACGGTGAGCAAAGGTAGCTTCAGGACGCTGTGAGGGGCCCAGTAGAAAACTTCATTGTACCTTTCCTAAGGGACCAACAAGAACAACAACAAAAAAAAGACTTCTAGCAGAAGGGACTTCCAGGAGCTGTAAGTTATCCCCTTTGCCACATCATGTGCTCCTAGCAGGAACAAAGGCACTTTCCTCTGTATTCTATGTAATTGCGGTAGAGTATGTCCCTAGCTTGGGGAGGAGGGAGATGTTTTCTACCAAAAGTCCTTGCTAAATACCCATTGTCTAACAACTAATTAAGTCTGGTAGATAATTAATATGAACTGATAATCACTGGGGGAAAACACTGGGGAAGGGGTGAGCAGCTAATGAACAATAGTATTCGATAATCTCCCCATGAGCAGTAGTGACCCCAGCCTGCTAGACCAAGTGAAGTATGAGAGCGTGATCCTGGAGAATGGACTGTACTTGGAACTAGGTCCAGAGCCTCGTCCCATTCTAGTGCCCATTTCACTACACAAAACTACTGACAAAATGAAAAATTATCCCTACTTCTCCATCTAATCTGACAGCACTGAAATCGTCAGTGTAAGGACCTCGTAGTGTGGAAATTCCCTTAACTGATGCTGATTAGAATGTCTCCCTTACTGACTTTGAAGGAGCTGTCTAGGGCTCTTTGGGACAGCTGGGTGGCACAGTGGATGGAGTACAGGGCCTGGAGTCATAAAGAGTAATCTTCCTGAGTTCAAATCCAGCCTCAGACACTAACTGTGTGATCCTGGGCAAGTCACTTCACCCTATTTGCCTCAGTTTCCTCATCTATAAAATGAGCTGGAGAAGGAAATGGCAAACCATTCCAGCATCTCTGCCGAGAAAACCCCAAATGGGATCACAAAGAGTCAGACACAACTGAAAATGACTGAACAACAATGACAACTAGGTCTCTTAGACCTATGTGACTTGCCCACAGTCACACAGCTTCTGTCATATGTCAAGGGCAGGACTTAGAATTGGGTCTTTCTGACTCCATAGCCAGCCCTATAGCCACTAAACCATGGTGCCTCTCACTCCTGTCACAAAGAGGAAAAAGGACTAAGTGAATTACATCAAGTTACAGGGTCATAACATCACAGATTTAGATCTGGAAGGGACCCCTTGGCCAATCCGTATACAGTCACACAGCTGGCTAGTGATTTGAAACTAATGCTAGAACCCAGATATCCCAACTCCTTTCCCAGCACTGAACTGCCTCTTCCACACAGGGAAGCTGCACTCCCATTCCCCATTTCAGTATAGGAAGACCAAACCCCATGCAAACTAATAGCCTTGTTGTCAAATAATTCAGTGTGAACTGACATAGGAAAATCACATTCTTTAACCAATTTGCAACAGCAAAAAAATAGCTCCGTGTGCAACAGCAGGAAATCATGCAAGTCACTCTAATTTATTCAAAAGCCCCCTACAGTGGCTTATTCCCTGCTGGCTGGTAAAGGGATAAGTGTGAAGAAACAAGGCTCCAAGTAGGATGCAGACAGGTCAGAACTCTGGGATTCTTTGGAACTTTGCCAGTCTTGGCTAGCCAATGTGGACCTGGAGTCTACTTTATTTGCTGCCACCTGACTCCCCAAATCTCATGAGGATGTCCCCAGCTCTCCCAGGGAATATTTGAGCTAGACATAGGGTTCTTTAAAGGCTTTAATTAGAAATCAACAGAAATAGGTAAAACCTGCAACCAATTTCTGGCGTATATAAAATTATTCAAGTACAGAGTCATGAAATCTTATGCTAAAATTTCCCTATTCTGGACACAGAGCAATGGATATACTCTAGGAAAAGTTAAGTGATGACTTGGGGTCAGGAAGTCCCAAGTTCAAATCCTGCCTCAGATACTAGCTGTACCACCACTGGTCAAATGACTTAACCTCCTGAGCCTCAGTTTCTTCATCTGTAAAATGGAGATAAGAATAGCATCTATTTCACAGGATTGTTATGAGGATCAAATGAGATAGCATTCTATAAGCCTCAAAGTGCTACATAAATGCTCAATATTATTATTATGGGATCTTAAGTTTAGAGTTGGAAGGAACAGTAGAGGTTTTTTTAGACAAACCCTTCAGTTCACAGATGAAGAAACTGAGGCCCAGAGAGGTAATGTGATTTCTTCCATGGTTCATAGGGAACAAAATACACACACAAATATATATAGATATAGATATAGATATAGATATAGATATAGATATAGATATAGATATAGATATAGATATAGATATAGATATAGATATAGATATAGATATAGATATAGATATATTTAAATAAGAATAGGGACTGAACTTACAATTTAAATGGCACAGAGAATTTCCAGATGTAGAAATTCCCTTTACCAATGTATGCTGACACTGCACACTTCTCTACAACTTGTAGTCTTAAAGGGTTGCTTAGAGCACTGGGAGACTAAGCAAATTGCCCAGGGCCACATTTTAGTCAGTGTTAACCTTAGAACTTGAACCTAGGTCTTCTTGACTTTAAGGTCAAATCTCTCTCTGTTGTACCATGTTGTCTCTCATACAAAGAAAATACATGACAAATACAAGATGACTTTTTTTGGGGGGAAAGGAGTTGCAGATGGAAGCTCTAGCCAGAGGCTAGAGGGTCAGGAAATGCCAATTTGGGAGACTGGGAGTGAGCTTTGAAAGAAACTTGAGATGTTAAAAGGTGCAGATGAGGAGACAGTGCATTCCAGGCACGTTGGCCACTTGTACAAGGAGAAGAAAGATGGAAGGCTGTATGTGAAGGACAGCAAATTGGCTAGACTGTGGTGTTTGTAAAAGGGAATGTTTCCAGAAAGTAGGCTGGAGCCAAATTGTTAAGGGCTTTAAATGGTACTAATAATGCTTACCTTGGGAGACACTAACAAGAAAATAATATTATTATGCTATTAATTTTTAATATTAATCATACTAAATGTTTTATGATTATAATAAATGATACTAATAATGTTCATTCTGCATACCTTACAGAATGGTTGTGAGAAAGGTGCTTTATAAGCTGTAAACTACCATGTCAAGGTACTTATTAAGAAACAAAATAAGTGTTTTTCTAACATAAAGCTTCTAAACAGGAACTAGAAGGAAAATAGCAAAATAACCTATTTAAAATGTAATCCTCTTGGGAAACATTAGCCTGAACCAATTTAGAAACTGGGACCTTGGTGACTGTGCCCAATGCTAGAAGTTGCTTCGATGAATGCATGAATAAATTAATGAGTGCTAGATCAGAACCAAACAGAGGGAAGAAATCTTGAGAAAAAAAAATAGATTTGACATTAGACTGGCTCAGTCAAGCTCTGGCCCCAGAGATTCTGTGCTACAGGCTGTGGAATTGGAACTGCTTTTCAGGTTCAGAGGACAAGTCCTCTGAGGAAGTAGATTATTGACTCATACCATCTTCCTGTTCCCCGAGCACCGAACATCTTCCCTTCAGATCTTTTGTCCTTCCTCTCCGCTCTCTCCTCCTTTACCAAAATGTAATCTGGATAGCATGAAGTAAAAGCTTACTGTAGCTCAGCTGACAAATGACTGATCCCTTGATTAGATGGAAGGAAATGATAGAAGCCAAGCTATTGTAGGGAGTGGAATGAGAATTGTAGATAAGTGGGGGCGGGGTAGGGGGAGAGTCACCAGAGCAAGGGGGAAGCAAAACCAATCTCTCCTATTTTTCAAGTTCATTCCCCAATCACAGTGGCTGGCCAGTTGACAATCTATTTAGATGAGGTTGTTAATCAGAGAGGAAAAAACACCTGAGGTGAAAGAGATGTGTGAGCCAGGCAGAAGTTTGAGGAGGCTCAGATGGGATGGGATTTCAGCTCTTTCTGCCAACAGCAAAGATGGACTTAATTTCCAAGACTGATACTTCTCCTTCCCCTCTATGAATTATCAAAGTTAGACCCTGGTCAGGCACACAACGCACAGGTAGAAAGAAAGGGGTGTGAGAAATGATCTCTCAGAAGTGAAGCCTCCTCAAAGGGTCCATAGTTCTTGTTAATAGTTCTTGTATTGTTTTCAAAACTCTCCCCTGCTCAGACCCTGTTTTTAAGGAGGTGGCAGAAAGAATAGCCCTACTCCCAACCTGAACTGCTTGCCCTCTGCAAAACTTCCCACCTTTTCTTGTCTCTGGGCAAATTTGTGTAACTGCCTTTGTTCCTGAATAGATTTCCCCTGAAAGCCCAGCCAATGGGATAAGGGGAGGGGGGTTAGGGAGGAGGAGCTCACGTTAGGGTATAATAAGCCTTCCTTTCTGTGACCAATTCATACTCTCCTGGCTGGCAATGGCAACTATGGGCGGTACCCTTTCTCATGAGAAAACAATAAACTGCTTTCTGCTTTCAAGGTATCTAAGTCTTTGTTTTCATGTTGAGTAATTGGCCTCTGTCCCACATGGGGGAGGAGGGGGGGGACAGTCACTAGCATCTTTTATTTGTGTAACACTGAGTCCTGGATAACAGCAATTGTAGGCATTGGGAGAAAATAGATGAGTTTTGCCATTTGTTAAGACAAAAGTAACCTGTAGTCAATTGTATTCACATGTGAGTGACCCACCGGGATCTGATGCTAGAGGCAAAGTGAGGGTCTGCAGAGATCGAGGTGACAGCAGGTAATTCATAGGATAATCAAATGTCCAGGCAGGAAAGGACCTTTGAGATCATTTATATGATCTCCAGGACTGACAGGGAGTCACTTGGTGGTAAAGCCAGAGTTCAAACCCGGGTTTCCGAACTCTCAATTCAATGTTCTTCCTATTCCTATTCCTATTCCTCCTTCTGCAAGAGGCCTTTTCTGGTTCCCATCCCCAACCTCATCCTCCCACACACACAAGTGATTTCTCCTCCAAGGCCCATAAGGTTTCCTTGTAACTGCTTTGTATGTATTATGAATATGCCTATATGTTTATTTTATATATACATTTATGTATGTATATACTGTCTCCCCTGTTAGAATGTAAGCTCCTTGAGGACAGGCGCAAGATTCATTTTTGTCTTTGTAACTCCAGCACGTGCTAGAGTGCCTGTCGTATGAGGTACTTTATAAATGCTTGTTTGCTTATTTGCTTAATTGATTGATACCATGGCCCCCATCTGGAGCACCAAACTCTCCTTTCTGTGGGCTTGACTTCTGCCCATCTTTCAGGGCCCCAGCTTATATCACACTACCTCCCTGAAACTTTTCCTGACCCTCCCAGACCCACAATGATCTTTCTAAAACTTGAACTCAACTCTCCTCACTTATAGTCTACTTTTTTTTTCCCACTATACCAGAATCTAAGACTTCCATTTGTTTAAACAGCACCCAAAATTTACCCTTTTAGGTCCTGGGAACCTTCTTGTAGTGATTCTGTATGCCAAAGTACACCTCACCTTGGGATATTTTATCATCAATCCTATTCACCTCTAGGAGACATTGGCTGGGTTCCCAGGTGTGCTTATTAAGAGATGATAATATTAAAATCTTACATTTATAAGATACTTCTAAAACAGTTTTTGCATATATCATCTGACTTGGTCCTCACGACTTCTTCTGTGGTAAGCAGATGGTACCACTTGTAGAGAGAAGTAGGGTCTGCCACTAAACTAGCTGTATGAGCTTGGGCATACTCATGGGTGGGTGGTAGGCAAACAGAGCATTTCCCCAGGGCATTGAAAGTTAGAAGGCTTCTGTCAGCGCTTATACTCCATCAGTAGCATAGAAACAACTGAACACTTAACACTTAGCAAGAAGACTGTGTGAAGGGAAGAAGCTACCAAATGGTGTGATTCTGGTGTGCTGACCTCATCCCAACTTGGACCCTAAGGTGAGCTCTTTCCCAGGACAAGAGGCAGTGGTCCCAGTACTTTAGCATCCCAGACTCTTCCCCCATAGGGACTACTGTTCCTGGGTTTATGGCTCTATCTTCTCCAAAAGGACTTTCCCACACATGCCCCCAAGACATCTTATAAAACAGGATTATACAGTAGAAAGAGCCCAGGCTCCAAGATTAGGCTCAAATGCCACTTCTGATTCTTATTACCTGGGTGACCCTGGGCAAATCATTCAACTGCCCTGGGCCTCAGTTTTCTCCCCTGTAAAATCAGGGAAATGGACTAGTCACCCTCTGAGGTCCATTGTAAATCTGTGATCCTATGATCTTCCTTGCCCCTACCAGCGAAATTTGTCTCAAAAAGAGGATTTGAAGTTCCATTTTGTACTGCTTGTCCCAAGCAAATTTCGCAAAACTTGACCCAGGTACCAAAATTGTCATATTGCTCTGATATTGGACAAGTTGCTTTTACTGAGAGGCAGCAGATAGGTGGAGGGCGGGGCTTCAGTAAGGAAATCTTAGATTCTAACCCTTTCTCCAATACTTATTAGCTGGGTGACCATGAGAAAATCAATTAACCTCTCTGAGCTGTATCCTACTATCTATAAAAGGCAGATACTGGACTAGATGTCCCATGGTCCATTGTAGCTCTAAATCTCTGAACTTCTCAGGGTTTCCAGTTCTTCATTCTGTAATATTATTAGCTCACACTTATATACAGGGTTTTTTGGTTTTGCTTTATTTTGTTTTGTTTTTACAGAATGCTTTTAGGATAACTCTGTAAGGTAGGTGATAACAAATGTATTGTCCCCATTTTGTAGATGACCACCCTGAGGCCCATCAGAGTGAAGTGACTTGACAAAGCTCCTATTGGAGTAAGTGTCAAGGCCGGGACTGGAGCCTGGAGTACTTTGATTTCCACTATACTACGGACTCATCACTCACTCTGCAAACTTCGGGAGTTGGAAGAGCCTGAAATCTCCTGATTTCCTGAGGTAATGCAATTAGTGGCAAAGTTAGGACTAGAGCCCAGGTCTCTGAGTCCAAGGCTCTTTGAAATCCCTATCTTGTTCAGAATTTGTCTTGTAACTTACTGTCGCCCAGGTTTCTGTGCATGGCAGCCAGTGGTTCCTGAATTCCAGAGATTACTGTTCAAAGGCTATTTTATGTAGCTCTTCTCCCCTGCAAAGTTTATGTTTACAATGGGAATTTCACGATACTTGAACCCCAAAGAAGTGATTTGAACTGATTGCTTTCAGGCATTGTTGCTGATTAGTACATTTGGGGAGCAGAGAGAACCTTTCAGTGACCCCCCCCCATACCATACTGCATATATGACCAAATACAAATAGGACTAGTTGGTGCTCATTTCCCCTAACAGATTATCCCTGCCCAGTTGGGATTTTTAGATTCAAGGCTATAGTATATTTATGACTACACATGTATAATCTACATTAAATTGCTTGCCTTCTTAATGAGGGGGGTGAGGAGAGAGAGAGAGAATTTGGAACTCAAAATTTTAAAAAGTGAATGTTAAAAATTGTTTTTACATGTAATGGGGGAAAAATAAAATGCTAAAGAAATTATTTTAAAAGAACAAGAAAAGACCACAGCACACTTATTTTGAATTGATGACGTCATATGATCTTGAGACTTTAGAGCTAAAAGGCACTTTTGAGATCACACAAGAATGCAACTCCTGGGGCAGCTAGGTAGCTCAGTGGATAGAGCACCCACCCTGAAGTCAGGAGGACCTGAGTTCAAATCCAGCCTCAGACCAAACACTTGACACTTACTAGCTATGTGACCCTGGGCAAGTCACTTAACCCCAATAGCCTAAAAAAAAAGAAAAAGAAAAAGAATGCAACTCCTTTAGTTAACAAAGAAGGAAACTGAAGGCTAGAGAGATTCAGTGACTTTCCCATTGTCACACAGCAATTGAGAAGTAAAAAGTTCTGAAACAGGTGATGTGACTTTAAATCCAATGCTCTTTTCCCTTTTACAACCCTGCCTCCCCCAAGTGATTACCAAAGGCTTAAAGCAAGTCCTTTCAGTATTCAATCTTCTTTTTTTTTTTATTATGGAAAATGGGGAAAACACAACCACCAAGGAAAAATGAAATGGATAGATCTCCAGAGGAAATCTTGTTGGGTGAAAAGCTCAAACAACACCCAGTGATTTATGTTGGCCCATCGGGGCTACCTTGAACAGATCTGTGTGCATCCAATAAATCACTGTGCCCAGTGAACTGGCATCCTCACAGTCCTCCCGTGGAAGGCACTCTGCTCGGACATTCTTCATTGGGTAGTGATTAAATTGCTGCTGTATTTTATTCCAATTAGCGGTGATGGAGACTGAGAAGGAGGAAATTTGGAGAAGGACTTCTAAGAATCAATATATTTTAAGGATAGAAGGGACCAGAGAAATAAGCCAGTCATATGAGGCATCAGCATGTAAAGGAAAGAGATCAGACTGTTATAGTCAGACCTGAGTGTGTAACCCAGCTCCAACATTTCCTAGCTATGTGACTCTGGTTAGTAACATAACTGCTCTTAGCCTTACTTTTCTTTCAAATGGGTATTTTAACACTCACAGAAATTCTCCAAGTTGTGAGTGTTCACTCTGGTGAATCTTAAAAGCACCATATAAACATGAGCTCCTATTACATAGGTCAACTCTGTCCTTTTATAGATGAAGAAACTGAGGCTTCAAAAAGAAAAAAAATCCCAAGGTCACAGGTCCAAGAAGTGACAACATCAAAGCTTGAGCCCATGTCTTCTGATTTAAAGTCCATTATTCTTCCCCCATTCCATCACACTGCCTCTGGGTCAGCAACCAGGCAACTGTGAGATTAGGAGTAGCCCTTTGACCACTCTCGGGCATCTTAGCTCCAAACAAACCTTTTTATTGAGTATATTTCCAAAGTCCAGTAATGCTACCCAATACTTCCCTCATCCAGTTCATCTTGAGGACTCTTTAAGCTGAATAGATAATTGTATTAAAATAGATGGATGACTTTGGTCCTGAGTCAGTGAAGGGGCTTAAGGCTCAAGGTCTCACAATCTCAGAAAGAATAGCAACAATCCCCATGATGACTAGCTGCTTCTAATCTCCCCATTATGACTGACCAAGAAAGGCCTGGCTCTTTCTTCCTAGAAAAAGAAATTAGCATGAATTTGTATGTTTAGGACACAGCTCCACAAAGATTTATGAAACAGCTCTGTGCAAGACACTCCGCCCTAAGCTATATTAGTCTCTTCAAATCTTACCCTTCTTCCTTCAGGGCTCAGTTCAATTTCTTGTGTGTTTGAAACACTGTCCCTGATCACCCCAGCCTCCTCTGCTCTCCATTTTCCTTAACATTATCTATAGCAGCTATTTTCTTGATTTGTATATTACCTGCTATGGTCACACATCCCTGTCAAGTGCACCTGTCTTGTGTCAAACCTGATTGAAAATTCCATGAGGACAGGACCATAGAGCATCTGAGGTCCCAGTATATACCAGGATATTTAGATGTTTAATAGGTGCTCCTTGTTGAATTCAATTAAATTTGACAAACCCCACTCCAGAAACACTGTCATGCCAATGATACATTTAACAGCACCTGTGAAAATGTTGGTGCTACATCAGACTAAGGGAAAGGATACATCTTAGTAAATTGGGACAGAGAGCATCTCTCTTCCTCTTTAGAATGCTAATTGTAATAATAATAATAATAATAATAATAATAATAATAATAATAATAATAATAATAATACAGAATCATATTAATAGAATTTGGGAGTCAGAAGGGACCTCAGCAACCATCTAGTCTAGCCTACACCTAAAAAAAACCACTTTAACAAATCTAGTCTCCATTGAAAGAACATCATTGAGGAAGAACCCAACCCCCAATGCAGTCAATCCATTTTTAGACAACTCTAGTTAGCCAGTTCTTCTTCACATCAATCTGAAATTGCCTGTTCATAGTTTCCATGCTGTGCTCCTGGATCTCCCCTCCAGGGAGTCACAGGATTATAAGAACAGAAGTTTAGATCTGAAAGGACATTAGAGATTACTGAATCCAATGCTTTCATTTTACTCAGGAACAATGAGGGAAGTAAAGTGACTTATCTGAGGTCATGCAGCTAGTAAAGAGCAGAGCTGGGATTTGAACCCAGATACTCTCAGTGCAAATCCAGCACTCTCTCTGTTGAACCCAGCTACTACCCTACAAAAAATATTTCATCTCTCTTCAAATTCAACTGTGATGTCCCCTCCTTCCCTAGAGTCCTTTCTCCCCAGTTCCTTCAACTTATCCTTCTATGGCTTAGACTCAAGTTCTGGTGACTATTCTCTGGATGCTCTTTAATTTATCAATGTCTGTCTCTTTTTTTAAGGCATCAATATCTATCTTAAAGAGCAAGGCAGCCAGAATTGAATTCTATACTACAGATATGGCTTATCTGTAGTACAGATTACTAGAGGTAGAGTACAGACAGAGTCTCATCTTCTCTCCTGGAAACTTGAATTAAGTGCTTCGGGGAGCCAAGATGGCAGAGTGAAAAGGTAGTTGCTCTCACTCTCCCCTATCAACCTCTGAAAACCCAGAAAATATCACCCCAGAAAAAAAAACCTGGAACACCTGAACTAGAAGAAAGACAGGGAGCAGCAGTGCAGCATCCCAGAAAATGGGTCTCCCAGTGCCTCAGCAAAAATAAGGGAGGCAAAACTACAAGGGGACCCAGACGGATAAGTACCCTGCCCCATTCATCTGAAAGGAGGTGAAGAAAACAACCTAAAGGCTTCCTAAAGCCCTGGCCTTGCTGATTCCAACCCAACACCAGGTGAGCTATCGGAGCCCTGCAGCCTCCAATTGTGAAGAAATCCTGAAGCCCAGGTGGTAGAGCAGGCAAACACCAACACCTGGACCTCTGAGTGCCTCAGGGAGGGCGGGGGAACCGATGGAAACCAGCTCAGAAAACCACCAGGTGCCTGGGCACTCCACTGCAAAGGAATCTTCCAGTGCATTAACAGAAATGAGGGAGACAACACTGCAGGGGCCCCAGGCAGATAAACACCCTGCAGCACCCATCTAAAAGGAGCTGAAGAAAGCTAAAGGAAAGGAAAAGCAGGCAACCTAGAATTGCCTGAAAGTTCCAGCCTTGCTGATTCCAGCCCAACATGAGGTAAGCTGCCAGAAACCTACAGCCTCCAATTGCCAGCATAAGAGGCCCTAGCACGCAAAGCCAGTGACCAAGACCTAGGCTCCCAACACAAGAAGCCTGGGTCAGTACCCTCTGTTCCCCAGCAGGAGAGCTCAATCTCTTTAAAGGCCAGGGAATAAAGAAACACCATGAGTAAAAAGAAATGTACCATAGATTCATATTATGAGAAGAGTGAAGATCAAGACAGAAATTCTGAAGAGGACAACATTGTCAACAAACCCACATCTGCAACAACAAAAGGGAATATGAACTGGTCTGAAGCCCAAAAAGCCTTCTTAGAAGAGCTCAAGAAGGATTTTAATAGTCAAATGAGAGAGGTAGAAGAGTCCTTCAAAAATACAATTGGCCAGTTGGAAAAAAAATACACTGAAGAAATCAAGTCCCTAAAAAACACAATTGGCCAGTTGAAGAAGGAAGCACAAAAACTAACAGAAGAAAACAATCTGTTAAAAACTAGAATTGGACAAATGGAAACTAATGTCTCTATGAGAGAGCAAGAATCAGTCAAACAGAAACAAAAAAATGAAAAAATGATGAAAATGTAAAATACCTCATCAGTAAAACAACCGACCTGGAAAATCGACTCAGGAGAGACAATTTAAAAATTATTGGACTACCTGAAAATCATGATGAAAAAAGAGCCTGGACAGTATCTTTCAGGAAATCATAAAGGAAAACTGCCCAGAAGTCCTAGAACCAGAAGGGAAAATAACCATAGAAAGAATCCACTGATCACCACCTGAAAGAGATCCCAAATTGACAACGCCAAGGAATATAATAGCAAAATTCCAAAATTACCAGATGAAAGAGAAGGTGCTGCAAGCAGCCAGAAAGAAACAATTTAAATATCATGGAACCACAGTCAGGATTACACAGGACCTTGCAGCTTCTACATTAAAAGACCGCAGGGCGGAACATGATATTCCATAAGGCAAAGGAGCTTGGAATGCAGCCAAGGATCAATTACCCAGCAAAAATGAGCATCATTTTTCAAGGGAGGAGGTGGATATTCAAAGAAATAGGAGACTTCCAAACTTTCCTGATAAAAAGACCAGAGCTCAACAAAAAATTTGATCTTCAAGTACAGGACTCAAGAAGGACTTAAAAAGGTAAATGGGACAGAAGGATACAATATGTTGTTAATGGGGGGGGGCTGTTTAAACCCCTACAAGGGAATATGAGACTTGCAACCCTTGAGAACTGTATTGTTATTACACCTTGTTAAAGGAGTATACATAAAGAGGGTGGATATTAGTTGACTTTGATGTAATGATAAAAAAAAATCTAATCAAGTGGTTAAATGGATCCAAATAAGTGGATCAATCTGAACTTAGAAAATGTACTGAGAAAGGAGGAGGCAGACAAGGGTAAATTACATTACAGGAAAAGACACAAAATCCTATTACAGCAGAGGGAAAGAAGGGGGGGGGAGCATTGTTTGAACCTTACTCTCATCAGATTTGGCTCAAGAAGGGCATAATATAATCAGTTAGGTATAGAAATCTAACTTGCCCTATAGGCAGTAGGAGGGAAAAGGGGAAAGAAAAGGGAGGGGGGAAAGAAGGGAGGGAAGAAGCAGTAAGACTAAAGGGGAAGAAAAGGGAAAGGGATAATAAAAGGGAGGGACTGAAGGAGGCGTGGTCAAAAGCAAAACACTAGTGAAGGGGGAAAGGAAAAAGGAGAAAGAAAAGCATAAATGGGGGGAAAGGATGGAGAAAAAGACACAGATAGTAATCATAACTGTGAATGTGAATGGGATGAACTCTCCCATAAAACGGAAACGGATTGCAGAATGGATTAAAAACCATAATCCTACAATATGTTGTTTACAGGAAACACATTTGAAAAAGAGTGACACATACAGGGTAAAGGTAAAAGGCTGGAGCAGAATATATTATGTGTCAGCTGAAGTAAAAAAGCAGGGGTAGCAATCCTGATCTCAGACAAAGCAAAAGCAAAAATAGATCTAATCAAAAGAGATAAGGAAGGAAACTACATCCTGCTAAAAGGCACCATAGACAATGAAGTAATATCATTACTATATATGCACCAAATGGTATAGCATCCAAATTCTTACAGGAGAAGTTCAGGGAGTTACAGGAAGAAATAGACAGCAAAACTATACTAGTGGGGGACCTGAACCTCCCCTCTTGCACTAGATAAGTCTAACCACAAAATAAACAAGAAAGAAGTTAAGGAGGTGAATAGAACATTAGAAAAGTTAGGTATGATAGACCTCTGGAGAAAACTGAATGGGGATAGAAAGGAATATACTTTTTTCTCAGCAGTACATGGCACATACACAAAAATTGACCATGTACTAGGGCATAAAAACCTCACAATCCAATGCAGAAAGGCAGAAATATTAAATGCATCCTTTTCAGATCATGATGCAGTAAAAATTATGTAATAAAGGGCCATGGAAAGATAGACTAAAAAAATTGGAAACTAAATAATCTAATCCTAAAAAATGATTGGGTCAAACAACAAATCATAGAAACAATCAATAATTTCATTCAAGAGAATGACAATAATGAGACAACATACCAAAACCTATGGGATGCAGCGAAAGCAGTTCTTAGGGGAAGTTTTATATCTCTAAATGCTTACATAAATAAAATAGAAAAAGAGGAGATTAATGAATTGGGCATACAACTAAAAAAACTAGAAAAAAAAAAATTAAAAATCCTCAACTAAACACCAAATTAGAAATATTGAAAACCAAAGGAAAAATTAATAAAATTGAAATTAAGAAAACTATTGAACTAATAAATAAAACTAAGAGCTGGTTTTATGAAAAAACCAATAAAATAGATAACCTTTGGTTAATTTAATTAAAAAAAAGAAAGAAGAAAACCAAATTACTAGTATCAAGAATGAAAAGGGTGAAGCTACCACCAAGGAAGAGGAAATTAAAACAATAATTAGGAATTATTTTGCCCAACTATATGCCAACAAATTTGACAATCTTAGTGAAATGGATACATATTTACAAAAATATAAATTGCCCAGATTAACGAAGAGGAAGTAAAATACTTAAATAACCCCATCTCAGAAAAAGAAATTGAACAAGCCATTGATGAACTCCCTAGGAAAAAATCTCCAGGGCCAGATGGATTTACATGAATTCTATCAAACATTTAAAGAACAATTAATTCCAATACTATATAGACTATTTGGGAAAATAGGTGAAGAAGGAGTCTTACCAAATTCTTTTTATGATACAAATATGGTGTTGATACCTAAACCAGGAAGAGTCAAAATAGAGAAAGAAAATTATAGACCAATTTCTCTAATGAATATAGATGCAAAAATTTTAAATACTAGCAAATAGATTGCAGCAACTTATCACAAGAATAATACACTATGACCAGGTAGGATTTATACCAGGAATGCAGGGTTGGTTCAATATTAGGAAAACTATCAGCATCATTGAGCATATCAACACAAAACCAACAGAAACCACATGATCATCTCAATAGATGCAGAAAAAGCTTTTGATAAAATACAACACCCATTCCTATTAAAAACACTAGAAAGCATAGGTATAAATGGAGTCTTCCTTAAAATAATAAATAGCATATATCTAAAACCTTCAGCAAGCATTATATGTAATGGGGACAGGCTAGAAGCATTTCCAGTAAGATCAGGTGTGAAACAAGGATGTCCATTATCACCACTGTTATTCAATATTGTACTGGAAACCTTAGCTTTAGCAATAACAGAAGAAAAAGAAATTGAAGGCATTAGAATAGGTAAAGAAGAAACAAAGCTATCACTCTTTGCAGATGACATGATGATATACTTAGAGAATCCTAGAGAATCAAGTAAAAAACTACTTGAAATAATAAACAACTTTAGCAAAGTTGCAGGCTATAAAATAAACCCACATAAATCATCAGCATTTCTATATATTACCAACAAAGCCCAACAGCAAGAGATAGAAAGAGAAATCCCATTTAAACTTACTGTAGACATTATAAAATATTTAGGAGTCTACCTCCCGAAACAAACCCAGGAACTCTATGAACACAATTACAAAACACTTTTCACACAAATAAAATCAGATCTAAATAATTGGAAAAACATCAGTTGCTCATGGGTAGGCCGAGCTAATATAATAAAAATGACAATCCTACCTAAGCTAATTTACTTATTCAGTGCCATACCAATCAAACTACCAAAAATTATTTTATAGAGTTAGAAAAAATAATAACAAGATTCATTTGGAAAAACAAAAGGTCCAGAATATCAAAGGAACTAATGAAAAGAAATGCAGGGGAAGGTGGCCTAGCAATTCCAGATCTTAAATTGTATTATAAAGCAGCAATCATCAAAACTGCTTGGTACTGGCTAAGAAATAGGGAGGTGGATCAGTGGAATAGGTTAAATATGCAAGACACAGTAGTCAATGACTATAGTAATCTATTATTTGATAAACCCAAAGACCCCAGCTTCTGGGATAAGAACCCACTCTTTGAAAAAAACTGCTGGGAAAACTGGAAAAGAGTATGGCAGAAACTAGGCATAGACCCAAATCTCACACCATATACCAAAATAAAGTCAAAATGGGTTCATGACTTAGATATAAAGGCTGATACCATAAGTAAACTGGGAGAACAAGGAATAGTTTACCTATCAGATCTATGGAGAACAGAAGAATTCATGACCAGAACATTATGAAAAGCAAAATGGATAATTTTGATTACATTAAATTGAAAAGTTTTTGCACAAACAAAGCCAATGCAACTAAGATTAGAAGGAAGGTAGAAAATTGGGAAAGAATTTTTACAACCAGTCTCTCTGATAAAGGCCTCATTTCTAAAATATATAGAGAATTAAGACAAATTTATAAGAACACAAGCCATTCCCCAATTGATAAATGGTCAAAGGATATGAACAGACAGTTCTCAGATGAAGAAATTAAAGCCATCTATAGTCATATGAAAAAATGCTCTAAATTTATTGATTAGAGAAATGCAAATCAAAACAACTCTGAGGTACCACATCACACCTATCAGATTGGCCAACATGACAAAACAGGAAAATGATAAATGTTGGAGAAGATGTGGGAAAATTGGAACACCAATACATTGTTGGTGGAGTTGTGAAATGATCCAACCATTTTGGAGAACAATTTGGAACTATGCCCAAAGGGCTACAAAAATGTCCATACCCTTTGATCCAGCAATAGCACTTCTAGGGCTATATCCCAAAGAGATCAAACAAATGGGAAAAGGAACCACATGTACAAAAATATTCATAGCAGCTCTTTTTGTGGTGGCAAAGAATTGGAAATTGAGAGGATGCCCATCAATTGGGGAATGGCTGAGCAAGTTGTGGTATATGAATGTAATGGAATACTATTGTGCTATAAGAAATGATGAACAGGCTGACTTCAGAAAAACCTGGAAAGACTTATATGGTCTGATGCTGAGTGAAGTGAGCAGAACCAAGAGGACTTTGTACACAATAACAGCCACGTTATGCAATGACTAATATTGTTAAGCTGAACCCTTCTCAGCATATTACAAGGATGTAAGACATCTCCAGAGGCCTCGGATGGAAAATGCTGTCCACATCCAAAGAAAGAACTATGGAAGTCGAATCGCTATCACTTATTTTTGCCTTCTGTTGAGTTTTGTTTCATCTTTCCGACGGTTCCTCCTATTGGTTTTATTTTTTACTTACAACTTCACTAATGTGAAAATATGTTTAATGGGTATGTAAATGTAAAGTCTATATCAGATTGTGTGACAGCTTGGGGAGGGTGGGGGGAGGAAGGGGGAGAAAAATTTTCAACTCAAAAGCATATGGAAGTGATTGTTGATAAATCAAAATAAATTAATAAAATTTTTTAAAAATAAATATAAAATAAATAAAATAAAATTTTAAAAAAAAAAAAAAAAAAAAGAACAGAAACTTGAATTAAGTGGTTCAGCGGTTACAGCACTGGACCTGTAGTCTACAAGACACGATTTCAAATCCAGCCTCAGACTCTTATTAACTGTGTAACCCAGGGCAAGTCATTCAACCTCTGCTTCAGTTTCCTCAGCTGTAAAGTTAAAACAATAATAACAGCTACCTCTCAGGGTTGTTGTGAAGATCAAATGAGACAGTATTTGTAAAGTTCTTAGCACAGTGCCTGGCACATAGTAAACATTATATAAATGTTAGCCATTAGTATTATTGCTTTCCAAGATTGCATTAGTGTTTTTGGCTGCCACAAAACACACTGACTCATATTGAATCTGCAGTCCACTAAAATCCCCAGATATGTTTTAAACAAACTGCTATCTCACTATGCTTCTGCCATCCTGCACTTGTGAAGCTGATTCTTTGGTGTCAGAGGTGACATTTAGTTATATTGAATTTCATCTAATTAGCTTCATTCTAGCGCTCTACTCTTTCAAGAGTTTTTCAGATCCTATCCAGAGTTATCCCTCCCAGCTTTGTTCCATCCTTAAATTTCATGACCACACCATATATGCTTTTATCCAAACGTTTGATTAAAAAATTAAACAGCATATGATCAGGGACAGATCCCTGGGGTCCCCCACTGGACACCTCCAGCCATGGTGACATTGAACCATTAATGATTACTCTGATTCTAGCCATTTTACTAGTTCTGAATCCTTCTAATTGTGTTGGTCCAGTATACATCTTGGCAATTTTCCACAGTACACTGTGAAATGTTAGGTAAAGTATATTGACAACATTCTTTGTTACGATTAACTTACTTAATGGGCTTTTGATGATGCCATGAAGCCTGTGTCTAATTGCTGCTTCCTTTTCTAGGTGTTCACTGATCATCTCTTTAATGAACCGTTCTAGCATTTCCTGAGGTGTCCAGGTTCACTGGCCTGTCTTTGTAGTTCCAATTTATCTTCTCCTTTTGAAGAGGCAGGATAACATTTGACCATCCTCAGCCCTACAATAACTCCCATGATCTCTGTGACTTTTCAGATATCATTGACAGAAGCCCCAACAATCATCTCTCACTATTCTTTCAAAACTCAAAATTATAGTTCAGAGTACTAGAGGCAGTTTTGCCTTGTCAATGGATAGAGTACTGGCTCTAGAGTTATGGGAGATCTGGGTTCAAATCTGGCCTCAGACACTTACTGGCTGTATGACCCTGGGCAAGTCACTCAACCTGTTTCAGTCTCTTCATCTACAAAACTGAAATGATAATACCATCTATCTGGATCAGGAGACTTGAATTCTTCTAGGCTAATTATAGTGACCAGGACAGTAGGAGGCAAACAGGGATTGGAGTAGGCACAGGGCCTCCTGAACCCTGAAGCAGATCCTAGGCCAGGTGGAAGGAAAAAGGTACAGCCACCCCTTCACCATCTTTGCTACTACCTTGGCATTCACGGACTTTGCATAGGCCTTCGGAGGTACTAGGAAAGTGGCTGCTGCTGCCAACAGGAAGATGGAGGAACTAATCACAACCTGCATCAGCCAGCCTTCCTTCCATTCTCCTTCCTGTGAAACCTCCCAGGACCACTGACTGACTGAAAGGCAGAATTGCGGACCTGAGGGCCTCCCTTTCTCCCTCCCTTAGCTACACTCAGTAGCTCCCTGTGATCCATCTATCCCTTAATCATGAAGATGTCTGCTTTACTCATCCCTAGACCGCCTTGCCCTAGCCCTGGGCTGTAAGACAAGTGAAGAGAATATTGCCATTTACTTTTAGTGACAAGAATCAGAGGCCTCTTGAGTTCTGGATACAGAAACTAATTTCCTGGACCCTTTCCCCTGTATTATCTAAGTCAGAAACTTTGAGCTGGGCCCTCCTTCTCTCTGTTGCCCTCCCAAGATCCTCACCATCCCTAGGATGTCTGTTTCAAATAGGTAATCTTTGGACAGCTGCTCATGGTCAGGCCAGGATGGAAAGAGACTGGTTGCCTTGATCCCCAAGGCTGCTGTTGACCACAGCCTGGGCAGTAGGAGAGTCCTAGATCTTTAACAACAAGAGTGCTTCTGTTACTGATGCTGCTATTGCTGATTCAGGCTGGTCACCTTAGCTGCTGACTGCAGTTGGGTTCTAAAAATTGTGTTCTGAAGCATAGCTGAGCTCTGAAGATTAAGAGATCACAGTCACTGGATGAAAGGAAAGGCAGACACAGATCTTCCCTCCCCCCACCTAGACCCACCTCCATGAACAAGCTGTTTTCCAGAGGGATGACTAGGGCTCTCTGGTAGCTCCCACTTGTAGCCAAACCTGGACAGGGAGGCTCCAGAGGGAAAAATCGAGCCTGCATGTGGATAATCCATCATCCATGTGGCTGTACCAATGAACACACATGCCTGAGGTTCATATGTGGAATAGAATAATTATGTAAACACATATGCCACTGGACTTAATCCTTATGAAGAGTTCATTCAAATATACCAATCAAATCATTCTCTAAACTTTAAACAATACTCTGTCTCTTTACTTACCTTGGTCACCGACTCAGGTTCATTTCCTGGCCTCTTAAAAGCAATGCCGCATTAGGCAAATCACTTTGTTCTTCCAAGGCTCAATTTCCTACAAAATAATGGGTTGGACTAGATGACCTCTAAATTCCCTTCCATCTCCAAATTTGTGATCCTATGCACCTATGAACTCTCTGTTTCTGTGCTGTCATTTCCAATGTAAGTGTCCTTCTCTTTTTCAAAGAAAAATAGAAACAAAATAATCGAGCTGCTCTTCTGTCTCTCTGTTGTCAGTTACCATTGTCCCATCCATTCATTTCAGGTGTGATCTTATTCCTTCTTTGATTCTCTTTTCTCCCTTATAGCTTTCAAAACAAACCAAAAAAAAAATCTTTTGCTGCCCTTAGCTTCCCTTGATAGGTTCAGTTCATTCTGAGTTTAAGCATTCCAATATTTTATGTTTGCAGAGCAAATACCAATTTTTAAAAATAAATTTGTTTCTTCATTAATACATAATCTATCCCTCCCACTGCCCCCCAATTGAGCAAAAGAAAAAGAAACCCTCATCATACATATGCATAGTCTAGCAAAACATGCTCCAAAATGCACGTCTTTCTTGGCATTTTAAATTCATCACCTCTCTGACAGGAGGTGAGCATCATGTTTCATGTTTAGTCTTCTGCATTATCATTGCCCTGATCAGAATTCTAAAGCTTTTCAAAGTTGTTTTTCTCTATGTTGTTGTCACCACATAAATTGTCCTCCTAGATATGCTCACTTCCCTCTGCATTGGTTCATAAAGGTCATCTCGGTTTTCCTCTGAAACTGTCCATTTCTCATGGCACAATAATATGCTATTACATTTATATAGCATAATTTGGTTAGCCATTCCCCCATAAGAGTATACCCCCTTAGTTTCCAATTTGGGGCTCCATGAGAAGAGCTACAGTGAATACTTTGTTCAGATAGGTAATTGTCCTCTTTCTTTGATCTCTTTGAGTCTACAGGCCTAGAACTGGAATAGCTAGGTCAAAGAGTAGGCATAGTTTGCTAACTTTTGGGGCCTAGTTTCAAACTGCTTTTCAGAATGGTTGGAACAATTCACATGTCTACCAACAGAGGGAAAATGTGCCAGTTTTCCTGACACCTCTTAAACATTTGTCTCTTTCTTCTTGTGTTGTCTCTACCAACCCAAAAGTCACCACGGTGAGGAGAAACTTCAATGCTACTTTAATTTGGGCTTTTCTAATTATTAGTGGAAGCTAGGTGGCTCGGTAGAGAGAGCGTTGGGCCTGGAGTCAAGATGCCCTGAGTTCAAATCTGGCCTTAGACACTAGCTGTGTGACCCTGGGCGAGTCACTTAACCTCTGTCTGCTTTAATGTACTAGAGAAGGAAACGGCAAACCACTCAAGTATTTTTGTCAAGAAAACTCCAAAGACAGCACTGGCATGCTACGGTCCACAGGTTCACAAAGAGCTGGACATGACTGAACAACAGATTATTAGTGATTTGGAGCACTTGTTCTTACTGTTGTTAATAGCTTGGATTCCTTCCAATGAAAACTGCCTGTTTATGTCCTTTGACCATTTATTCAATGAGGATGACTCTGATTTTCATAAATTTAATTCAGTTCCTCATATCTTGAATTAGGAGACTATCATGAAAGCAGTTTGTTGTAAAGATTTTTTTCCCTTTGATCAGCTTCTAATTTTAACTAAATTAGAATTATGAGCACATGCCAATCTACAAAATGTGCATAGGATTGTAGGTCTAGAGCTAGAAGAGACTTCAGAGGCCATCCAGTCCAACACCCTTATTCTACATATATGAGGAAACTGAGGTAGCACACAACAGAGTGGAATTTGAATTCAGTTTTCTGACTCCAAAGTTCATATATTTTCTTCATTTACTCTACAAAAATCCTATGAGGTAGATAGGGCATTATTACCCACATCGTACAAGTGAGGAAGCTGTGGGTCAGAAAGATAAACTCCTTCCCCAAGGTCATGTGGCTAATTAATGGTAGAACGAGGAATCAGACTCAGGTTTCCCGACTGTTCAACACAGTCCAATGTTTATTCTCACCTCCTCCCTCCCCTTTTTCTTCCCCCTCTTTCCCTCCTCTCTCCTTCTCTCTCAAAGAGTACACAACGAGCCGAGGGAGTTATTATTACTATCGAAATATCTTCATCCCCAAACTTTAAACAGAAACCCAAGAAGGCTATAAGCAGGAGGTATAGAGAGCCTAGGAAAGCTTGGCATGGATGAGGGCATTCACACATGCATGGTTAGCATCCAAGTTTAGAGTATGGCCGGATGGCTCACACAGACAGAACACTTCAAGTACCTATCTCAGACACATGCATACCCCATCCCAGTGTTCCTGTCCAGTCTTGCAGTGGGGTAGGCAAGTGCTTTATTAGCAAGGCCTGACGCAGTCTAGCTACCTCTATCATACAGAAACTGCCTGAGATTCTAGTGGATCAACTTGAGGACATGTGAGAGCTTCAGACACGAAACTCTCAAAAACATCAGTTTACCAAATTAGATCATTTTCACCTAGCAGGGCTATGAGTGAATGGAATACAGGAAAGACCAGTGTTGATAGGAGAGTAAGGAGGGAAAGGCCTAGAGCAAAAAGGTCCACAAGAAGCATCTGACTGTGAAGGCTACTACAATGCGGGAATGCTGAACACATAGGCAATAAATAGCAACCAGATCCTGAGTGTTCATGCTGGCCAGCAAGGAGGAGGGGAGAAGAGGGCTTCCTGAAATTTCTCCTTATCTGCAATTCTGCCCAAGATTGGCCCTGCTCTTCCCTCCCCACCTCAAGAAGAAGGAAAGCCAGTTACAGCAACCTTGCTCCAGGGACCAGTTTGACACTGATTCATATTCACAGTTTCATGATCAGAGGAGAAAAGTGTCTACAGCTAAGGTCTGCTTAGACACTGATCATAATCTTTCATGTCATAAGTTCCTTTTTCATAAACCAGTGCTGATCCTTTGAAGCATTAGGTGTCTTCATCCTGACTTTTCTACTCTGTTCTCTTGGGAATTAAATTGGCTGATCAGAGCATCAAGACCATTTTGCAAACACTAGACCCTGGGTTTCAAGAAACAGAAGATGTAGTCCCAACTTTGTCACTAACTCACTGTGTGACCTTGGGCAAACTGCTAACTGAAGTGAGATCTCTTCCAGTCCTAAAAATCTGTAATTCTATCTATAAACATAGATAAGAGCTTGCAATTCACCCAGCTATTCCCCAAATTCCCCACTTCTTTGCATATGTTCCAAGAGTCATATAATAAGAGACTCATAGAATCTTTAGAGATGGAAGGGACCTTAAAATCATGGTAGCAGGTTGATGCAGTGAACAACATGCTGGATTTAAAGAGTCAGGAAGACCTGGGTTCAAATGACGCCAGAGATACTTTCTAGCTAGGTCACAATCTCTCTCAGCCTTGATTTCCTCATCTGAAAAATATGAAAGGGTAAATCTAATGGTCTCTTAGGTCCCTTGAAGCTATAAAGATATGATCCTAATCCAATGCCTTCATTTTATAGATGAGGAAACTGAGAACCTGAGTATTGAATGATTTTCTGAAGATCATATATCCAGCATACCCCAATATCTCAGGCATACTGCATTTACTGTCACTTAAAAGGAAAGACGAGAACTTCTTAGGCAGGAATCAGAGTCCCTTCTCATACACAGTCACTCAGCCGTATTGCTAAGGTCCTTTCTACCTCTAAATCCTGTGACCCTATATGTTGCTTTCACATTTAATTTAGCTCTTTTGTCTCAGGTGGAAATGGTTTGGAAACAAAGGACCCAGAAGAGCAATGAAAACTGTGCAGTTCTGTGGCCTCTGTCTGTCGGTTATAAATGTTGCTATGTTATCGATCCTGTCTCATGTTTTCCCTCACCTGAGTCCAGAGATGTAAATGGAAAACCAGAGAGAAGGCAGCCCACATCCGAGCTAAATTGTCCAGCATGGTACATTGTGCCTAGCAGGCACTAGAGAAATGTATGCTGAAATTGAATCCAGTTGAGTTGACTGGCATTCCCTGCGCTTATTGCTGGACCAAAGCATTTGTTCCAAAAAAAATCTGTTGCTACACTCATCAACATGTTCCAAAGAACCTAAACCTCAAAAACAAGGATTCATCAAACCATAGAAAGAAACCATAGAAATTGGGCTGTGATTAAGGAAACCCAGGTTCTTGTCCCAGCTTTGTCACTAATGATACCGACCTTAAACAAATCATTTAACCTTGCTGCATCTTTTTCCTTCACTGGAACATCACGAGGCCGAAAGAGATGATTTCCAAGGCCTCTTTTGATGTCAAAGTTCTATAATACTTGGACTAGGGACAAGGAGGCCCAGCATGAGCAATTTTGCATCTTTATTTGCATCCCCAGTGCCTTTTTAATAACTGCCCAGTAAACATTTCATCAGGACAAATCCAGTAATGGATTTGGATGCCTTTCATCCGCAGATCAGCCTGGCTAATTTTGGAAAGGGATCATTGCCAGGTTGGCCTCAGATTGTTGGATTTGGGGTCCAAAATAAAACTCCTGAAGACTAAGGGGTAAAAGGGTCGTAATCTAGGTTGGTGGAAAGCGCACTCATACCAAAGGGATTACCAATCTTTGGACTACTGAGAAAGATGAAAAATGCTAATCACTCTGAGGAAGAGCAAAAGGAAGCTGATAAAGATGATGATGGAGGCGATGATAGTGCTGACAACCTCTTCCAAATATCCCTCCAGAAATCTTTCATCACATTTCAGTGACTGCCTCATTCTTTCTCTGTAACTCTGCAGGTCTACTCAGTTTTTATTTAAAGAATCAAAAGAATAGAATGGGACTAAAATGCTCTTTTCTTCCTTTTGATCAACGATAAAGAATAAAATGGAAAACAGGGCTTGAACGGAATGAGAGAAGACATGACAGCAGCCCTAAACAACCATTTTTAATGCCATTATCTCAAGGATGGTTGAGAGAAGAGGGAACTAGGTGGCAAGAAAGAATTTTCTATATATGAATTAAGCCTTGAGGAGGAAGTCAGCTGGGGAGGTGGGAGGGAGACTCAGGTCAGGGACTGTGTTTCTAATAAGACAAACGTAATGTGCTATATCATTCAGCGATCCATGTGTTTTCATGCCAGGAAAGTTATTGACATTGAAATCTGAGTTGAGTTAGGGGGAAAAGCATAACGTCTCTAACACCATGATAATGAGCAATTCCCATCTGGAGAACTCATCCAGGTGTCTTGACATAGTTCATATTGTCATATTCCACATTATGGTTGCAGCAGTAGCAGATAGAGTTAGAGGATTTGAAAAACTCTGGACATCCCTGACATTAACTATTGGGCCCAAGAGATAAAAAACCAATAATTCTGTGGGTTTTGTTTGTTTGCTTGTTGGGTTTTTTTTTAAAGCAATATTAAAAAAAAAAAGCAATATACATGTTGCCGGGAAAAGGCTATTTGTCTCTTGTTTTCAGATCGCAATGTATAAGATGTATGCCTTAAGCAGAAAAGATTAGGATTCCTTTCACTAATATTAACAGTGTTTTGCAATTACAATGTGCTTTGCATATGTTATCTCATTTGGTTCTTATAACAAAAACTGTGAGATAAATAAGGAAAGTATTCTCCCCCATTTTATAGGTAAGGAAATAAGCCCAGGAAGAGGTATGATTTGCCCAAGATATTATAGCTAGCAAAGCAAAGAACTGAGACTCAGACCCAGGATTTCTGCCTCCTAATCTACTATTCAATACACGCAAGAATAGTACTCTCCAAAGACGACCTCCGGGGCTCTCTCGGTTGCTATGCAGAATGAGAACATCTGATTCAACTCAGGCCTCAGCATCACAGTGCAGAGACAGAAGTCCCCCACCGCCACCACTCTAACCATCTCTCTACCCAGCCTCTGATTTAAATTGGGGGAGGAAAGACAGGGAGCAGGGAAATTTTCACTTTATCTGGAAGACGCTAATTAATCCCCAACCTTCAGCTAAGATGTCTGTACCCTTGCAACATTGCCAAACGTCAGAAATAAGTGCTTTTGACAGGTTTGTGATATGCATCAAATGACTAGACAGAAACATGCAATAATTCCTTGAATTAGGCAGCAATTAGCTCTAGTTTGGAAAAGGTTTTTCTCAAGGTCATACAGCCAGCCACCTTTTTGTCAGCTCCCCTCTTGGGGAGCTCTTCTCTCAGGTTCTTGATGGTGATTTTCACATTAAACCCAGCTGTGTTACATTAGGACATATTTGAGGCAGCTGGATGGCAGAGTGGAGCATACTAGAATCGAATCCTGCCTCAGAATCCTGCCTGATGATAGGTAATTCCCTTCACCTCTGTCTCACTTTATTTTCTAATCTGTTAAATGGTGATAATGGTAACTGCTTCCTCTTGTGAGGATACAAATGAAATAGTATTTGTAAAGTGTTTTGCAAATCTTATTCTGTTTTATAAGTGCTAGCTTTTATTGTGATGAAGTACTTATTACATTAGAGGTTTATTTTGCAACCTGCAGTAGCAAATGAAAATATGACAGTTGTGTAAGGAATATGACTTTTTTTTTTGCCACCCATTAGAAATGGCCTAATCCTTTTAGTAAGAGGATTTAATAAGCTGTGAGGAATAGTGGCTTTGAAAGGTTAGCAAAAGAGCTAACAGCAGCACCAGTAGAATTCCTCTCTTCCTTCAGGACCCAGCTCAAATGCCACCTTCTTTTTTATTTTCTCTTTAGATTTAGTGAAACCACTTTATTAGTGACATGAGGCTCCAGAGGAACTCAGCCATCTCTCTCTGCACCCTTCCCCCCCCCAATAACAAAATTATTCACAGTGGTTCACACCTCCCTCCCCCGGAGTCCCAGGAAGTCTACAAGTGGGCACCTCACAGGTTAAGTGAAGTATCAATGATTTACTTTTATCTCCCTTGAGGAAAACACAAGACCGTGTTTATTTCATACAATGTTATTCCCACTTTTTCCTTTTCTAGTTTATACGGAATGTACAAATAAGTGAATAGAGTATTATTCCATATGAACTCAAAAGAGCTGGGACTTAGTTACTAAACAAACTGGTCCATAAACAATGCATATCAAAAGGAGATGCTTGCGTGCAAAAACTGAATGGTTCTGCCCAGACAAACTTTCCCTTCGTGCTTTATCCTAACTCCCTCCCAGATGAATGCAAAGGCACAGGCCAGGGGGTGGACGAGAGGGGGATAGGCAGGAGATCACCCAACATTGCTAGGTAACAAGGTAACCCTCTGAGGTTTCACAGAAGTGACTAACCAGTTTATGCTGAATGGACCTCCAAGTGGTGGGGAGAAGAAATGTCAATATCTGGACTGGAGAGGTCTCAGACTGACTGCTTCTCTGTGAACAGACATACTAATTGCCTGGCTAGGATTCTAAAAATGACCAGCCCTTGGGGAAGGCAAAGGGGACCATGCATAGCATCCCACAGAGGATTCATGATCTGGTCCAATCAGGACCTCCAACTGGTGGTAGAAACACATCCCAGTCAAAGGCTGGGATCGGGCTAAAGCTCCATTAGAAGACCAGCATCCCTCCCTAGGATTGGCAAAGGAGAGATGGGTGGCATGAGTGGAAATGACTGATAAGCTCTGAATGGTCAAAAACCATGGCTGTGGGTGGACAACCACCACCTTCTACATGAAGCCTTGCCTGATCCCCCCAACTCTTAGGGGCTCCCTCCCAAACTACTGTAATTATCTTTATATGTTTTTCTGTATGTACTTAGATATGTACTTGTAATTTTTCCAGTTAGAATGCAAGCCACTCGAAAGTAAGAATTGTTTCATTCTTTGGGTTTATATCCCAAGAGCCTACTAGTATATAGTAGGAATTTAATAAATGCTTGTTAATGGATTGATTGCAGAAATGGTTTTGAAGTTAGAAGACCTACACTCAAGTCCTTCTAGGTTAGTCACTTTAGTTCACAGGGCATCAGTTTCTTCATCCATAAAATGTGAAAGTTAGAGTACAAAGTCTCTAGCATTGTATGAGGCAGCTTCATAGCTAGGTAGTATGGTGGATAGAATGTTGGGGCTTGAATCAGGAAGACCTGAGTTCAAATCCAACCTTAAACACTTGCTGTGTGACCCTGGGTAAGTCACTTAACCTCTATTTGCCCCATTTTCTACTATAGAATGGGTCTAATAAATAACACCTACCTGACAAGGTTGTTGTTAGGATCAAATGAGATTCTATTTGTAAAGCACTTAGCCCAGTGCTTGGCAATAGTAGGGGCTATATAAATGTTTATTCCTTCCCCTTCCATAACCACAATAATTATTATGTGTTAAACTATAACACAATTCGAAATCTCCTCTATTAAATTCATAGTCATGTGAAAGAAACTGGAACATTGCAGATACACCTGACAGAGATGTATAACCTTTTAAAAGTTTGATCATCCTTCTACAAAGGAAAAACCAAGATGAATAATGCACGTTACTGAGATGATGACATGCAGTTAGAAGGACAACTTGTCCATCAGTCTAATGTACATATTACTGAATGCATGTTACAGATGGATGATTGATAGAGAAGGGAAGATCTGGACGTGTGATTTCATTGGTATAGGGAATTCCCAAGTGAGAAAACTCCACCCAGCACTTCAGGTCAGCACCTTCTCTGCAACTTAAGAGTCCTGGAGAGTTGCCTAGACCTCTGACAGGTTAAATGGCTTGTCCAGAATCACATATCCAGTATGTGTTAGAAGCAAGATTTGAACACAAGTCTTCCTGGATCCAAGTCCAGCTCTCTATCCAGGCTATACTATGATGCTGCTAATATTTACTTATATAGTCTTAGATAACACTCATAAATATATATAATATACGTGTGTATGTGTGTATATATGTACATATATGCATATACAAAAAGAGAGAGAGAGAGGTTGCCAATCAAGGACTTGCTCTCTTGTTCTGTTTACCTATATGTGTATGTATATGTCCATGTATATATCTGTGTTTATACAATATGCACCTATGTGTTTGTGTACACACACACACACACACACACACACACACACAAACACATACGTAAACAGAGCAAGTCCTTCACTGATATCCTCACGATTTTTAGGGAAGAGGAAGAAGGTCCCCACCACATTCAATGGGCCCCTCTGCTGAACTTAAGGCAAGACACAGACAAGAGTCAAATAGATTGTCAATCAAGGATTGGTCATGATGTATGTCACTAGACTAAATCAATGAGATTACAAATCTTTGGGAGTATTTGCATATATGTGTGTGTGTGTGTGTGTGTGTGTGCGTGTGTGTTGTGTGTGCTGTATGTATATAATACGTAAATTTATCTGTAGCAACAATCAAATATGTATTTGTGTGAAATAAGTATACACACTTGCATATTTATGTTGGACAGATGCCAGAGTGAGAATGAGCTGTGACCAGAATTGAATAGAACAGGAAATTGGGCTGGATCATATTTAGGAAACTTTATAGTGTTTCCAATGATCTTGAGTCACTTTCTAAAACAAAATCTTGTCTTTTTGATTCCAATATTCTTCTGCTAATGTTATATGCCTGTGAATATACAAAACACTACAATCTGAAAGAACCCAAATGACAAGCGACCCTAGAAGCAATGGAGAAATGTATCCAAGCATAAGTAGCCTACAGCATATCACCAGCTTATGATGAGAAAAGATAGAGAAAGGAATGTGGGTCAATCAGGTAACAAGTGTAAAGGATGACAAATGGATGGTCTGAAGGCTGCTCTGTTACATAAGTGTAATCAAGAAACCTAACATCAGTCCTAAGCACATTGGATGGACCTCCTATGGAGCTTTTTTTACGGAAGAATATGGGGGACTCCTGCTGAGTGAGAAGGCATGGATGGGAAGGGATTTTCACTGCTGGAGGGAATACTACTTTGGCAAAATCACAGGTCCATTGATGTACTGACATACAGAATTATTCTGTCAGTGGACACTATTAGACTGTCAGTTACAATGTCAGAAGAATTAAAATTGTAAGTGACCAAAAAAGTAATAGAAAGACTCATCGTAAATGATAGCAAGCTGTAACATATCACCAACGATGTAAGAAGTGGAATGGGCAGTTAGATGGCTCAGTGGATAGAACACTGTGCCTGGGATCAGGAAGACCTCCGTTCAAATTCAGCCTCAGACAAGTAGTAGCTACGTGACCCTAGGCAAGCCATTGTTTGTCTTAATCTACTAGAAAAGGAAATAGCAAACCACTCCGGTATTTTTGCTAAGAAAATCCCATCAGCAGTATGGTCCAGGAGTAGACGAAGAGTGGGACACAGCTGAATGACTGACCAACAGGTGGAATAAAGGACATGATCATGGATACATATGACTGGAATGGGAGATGAACTGATGCTATATAAAGAATGAGACCCAGAGTGCCAGTCCAAGTGTTGCAATGGTATCCTCCAGACATTAAAAGAGTCAGAATAAGGTCACCAGTGTTCTAAGTGAATCTTTTATGGGAGATTTGCAGAAAGGCACTACTGAGGATTGCACCAGGAGAGAAGGGATGGGAGGGATTCAATATGTGCCACTGGAGGGAGGATCCAAACCATAAGGTCACAGATCTCATTCAAGAATCTGAATATCTTTGTATCAGTCTTCAATCTGCTCTTCTTCACACATTACATTGTTTGTTCCTACATCAACCCCGTGAATTAAATAGAAGGAGAAGAGTTATCCCCATTTTACAGACAAGAAAAGTGAGGTGTAGAGAGATTAAGTGAGAGAACAGGTATAAAATAGCAACAATCAGTTAGTGAGTACTTATTAGGCGTCAAGCACTGAGATAGCCATTGTGGATACAAATACAAACATGAACTGGATAGCTCACCCCTGTCCTCAAGGAGCTTACATTTTACTAGAAGGATACATGTCCACAACTACATACAAGATGTGTACAAAACAAAGATGCAGTGATGGGGAGAGGGTGGAGGCAGTGCTAATAATCAGGGTAATCAGGAAAGGCTTCCTCAAGAAGGTAGCATTTAAGCTGAGCCTTGAAGGAAGCTAGGGTTTGCAAGAGGGAGAGGAGAGGAGGGAGTGCATTCCAGGCATGAGAATCTTGCCAATGCAAATGCGCAGAGGTGGGACTTGGAATGTTGTACATCAGAGTAAAATCAATAAATGAGCAAGTTCAATGATTCCATTGATTTTGTGATTCTCTTCGTGTCAGCCCCTCCTCCCCACTTTGCTCCCCTTACATTTACGCCACCGTTCTACATGCTGTTATTGTTGTTGTCTTTTAATCCACAGCCTGCTCTGATTAATAAATTACAATCAATTGCAATGCCTAATTATCTCCTTAGGAGGTCTGAAAAGAAAGTAATAGATGGAGCACGCTTACCTCTCAGCATGCCAGAGGAGCTGAGCCTCAGTAACTAAGTAAAAATGCTTCAATTAAATTTTTTTAGAAGGAAATGAAAAGTAGCCTAGAGAAAAGTGACTAAAAATGAAAGCTCTCCTCAAACATCTTTAGACAGAGGCTTCACAGGAAGTGTTTATGGTTTGTTGTCTGCAGCACTGAAAGGTTAGTTTCTAAAATCAGCGTACATTTAAAAAGTCTGTCAGAATCTCTGAAGAGAAAGGATATCACCAAAATATAATAAGAAAGTTATCCTAGATTTAGAAGGGGAAAAAAATTGTTGGGTCATAAAATTTAAAATTGGAAGGAACCTTAGAAACCATGTTGTTCAATACTCTCATTTTAAAGACAAAGAAATTGAGGCCCAGAAGGTTACATGATTTGCCTATAATCATAATAGTAACCTCAAAATCAGGATTCTAATCCAGGTCTTCTAACTCTAAATTTGGCATTCTTTTCACTATACCATATTGCCTGCAAAAATATCAATGATCAGAATACACATAATAAGATTAATGACTTCCAATCTATAAAACTTATACCTTTTTAGAGCCAAGAAGATTCTGGTCAAATTTGACAAGGTTAAAGCATGAAGCCTTTTGAGATACACAGCCTGCCCAGTATTCAATGTTTCCATAACCTAGTGTTTTGTATATAAACTGTAGAGACCTAGCTAAATACAAGCTCCATTTTGATGTTCCCAAGGGGTATCCTGAGTGGAGACAAAAGCTGAAGAGAGAATGGTTTGTGAGAAGCTGTCTTAGATTCAACCAGGTCACCCCTGAACTGGGGTGCTAGACCACTGGTTATATCCAGGATGTCTACAGACTATAGGTCTAGAAAAATGGAGTTATTCAAGTCCCTCACAATCCTACATGTTTCCCCCTATCAATGGAAAGAGATTTTTGTTGTTCTTTTAAAAAAAAATTATCTTATTTCTGTGTTACTTAAATTTTCATTTTAATTAGGTATTTATTTGTTATGTTTTTATTTTATTACTATTTCTTTAGGAGTTTTATTAGCTACCCCTTGTGGCAAGGATGCTCTCCCTGCTTGTATCTGTCTCTTGGCTTTCCTGGAAATCCCTTCTTTGTGTAGAGGGTGAGAGGAGAGGGAAAGGGAATGACCCAAGACAAATCTCAAAAAAGTCTTATTACAGGTAAAAAAAAAAAATCTATAGACTTTAAAGTAAGAAGGGATTGTAACAGTCAAAAAGTTCCAATTCAACCCTAGACACCTCCCTTCCATTTTACACACTGAGGAACTGAGGCCCAGAATAGGGAAATGACTTGCACAAGATCACACCTTGAATTAGTATTAGAATTAGGACTAGAGCACAGATGACCTGATTCCCAGATTCAGGTTCACTAGGCCAAGCTATCTTCCATTAACATATTTAGGCAGCCTGAATCAGTGGGACCTAGAGCACAAACATCAGAACTAGCGATCAGTAGGTAGGAGCACGGTAGACAAATGCAACATGAAAGATGAACAAGCATCCTGAGGGAACTGCTCATGTCCTAATTGCATCTCCCCCTTCTTACAGTTTTAGGGTGCTTGGAGCAGTTGGGATTCATCTCTTCAATATTGTCATTGGCCTGAACCCCAATCTGTTGTGTTCTCCCCACTATTGGGGGCCAGGGACTATGATTCCAATTCCATTTAACCAATTAACGTCAATTAATTAGCTTTTACTTCAAAGATATGGCAAGAACAAATGTACATCATGCCTACTATGTGCCAGGCACTGAGCTAAGCACTTTACATGTGTTATTTGATTGAATTCTCACAACAACCCTGCCAGGTGGGTGCTATTATTATTTCCATTTTATGGGTCCCAGAGCTATGAAGTGTATGGGCAGGATTTGAAGCCAGGTCTTCCTGATCCCAAGCACTGAACTCTATTCGTTGTGCCACCTAGCTGCCCCTGGTACTTCAAGACATTTAAAGAACCACAGGAAGGTCTCTAGCACACTAGGTGGATTTATTTTCTATGGAGGAACTGTGGAAAGATGTGGTGGGCTATTGGTGCTGGTCTTACACGGACACAGTGACTCTGGACTTCCCTGAGCCTACTGCATTTAGCAGTTTGGGGAGACTATTGCATTCCTTACAAAGAGCCATACTAAATAAAAAGATGAGTCTGCAGTACTCATCGATGAAGAGAGGACCCTTACGGATGAGATCACAGAGTGACTATGGAGAGTTTTACTAGGTAACAAGGTCGTACTAGAAAATAAGTGACTTGAGGTCAGGGTCAGTACATATGCTAGTCTCCACCACTACACAGTGCCTTACATATAGGTATTTAATTTAATAATCCTGAATGAATGAGTGAAATTTAATTTGTTTTAAAATACTATTAATTGAATTTGGCTATCAGCTTTCTTTCTCCCTCCTTGGCAATACCTAGGGCAGTTATTTGATTTGACATATTCTTAGAGGGGACTGTGGTCATGGAAGATGGTTAGATGGAAGTGGCTTAAGAGGAAGAGACCTTTACAAAAATTAGCTTGTCCTTGAGCTTTCCTTCCTGTGTCTTATTCCAGTTTTCCTATTAGTAGTAGAAAAACCAGAATCAGAAACAGGACCATTGGACTGTGGAAGGGAATTTCTGTATTGACAGAAAGAGGCTTGGTTTGAAGCCAAACGAGAAAAATGTTGGCAAATTGAAGTACAATTGAAGAAGGATCACGTAGGACTTGAGGGATATAAAAACCAAGTTCTAGAGAGAATCTTCAGCAGCTGCACCCAAAGATGTGCTTTAAGGAAGGAGAGACTAGTATGCCGCAACATACTAGAAATTAGGATGCCCCCTTTATATTCCTCCTTCTGCCATTAATTAGCTATGAGTCTTAGAACCTGTTCCACAACCTCTTCGCCAAGTCTCTCTGCCCAGGAATCTTTTCCTCTGTCCCTGTCCAGTTCTAGAAGCATGTAACATGATCAAATCACTTCTGCTAGTGTTCCTGGATAGGAACTCCCCTCTGGACCCACTTGCCAACATTGGAATTTTCCTAACCAAAATGTCCCTCCTTAGCTACCATGTCCTTATTTATATTGTTTCCCCAATTAAATCATAAGGTCCTTGATGGCAAGACTTCCTTCTTGGGGATTTTTATTTGTATCCCCAGTGTTTGGCACATAGTAAATGCTTCTTTTTTTTCATTCTTAGGCAACTCACTCCAATTTTTTTGGATTTTGATTTCCTTATCTGTAAATTAAACTCCATGATCTCAATGTCCTTTCTAGAGCATTAAAAAAAAAATGAAGAATTATGCAGTGATTAAAGTTGGAGTTTCTGGGACTACAAAAGGCTAATGGAGGATGTATCTTGGGAGAGATGAGATTTTCAAATCAAACTACACAGGAAATGTAGCCTTATAGTTTAGGTCAGTGTCTGGATTTGATCCTAGTCTTCTGAAAGAGTTAATATTGCTTCCAAAGTGGTCTGATTCACAACCAAAGGGTCTGAAAAAGCTATGGCCCAGAATTCCACAACACACTGGAGATAAAGGGAAAATTTCACAGCAAAAAAAAAAAAGTACTATAGCCTCTGTTCCACGTAATCTTTTGTATCTGAGGTGAAAGCAATCTAGAACATGGGTGTTTTAAGGAGTCTTTTCTTCTAGAACTGTCCAAGAGAGTTTGGTCAGCCATAGAATGCTGTTAATTTTCTGTAAAAACCTTTACTTCTCTCTTAGATGGATGCTCTAGGCTTTAAAGGAGTGCCCTGTGTTAAGTTGAAAGGAGCATAACATTGTAGTTGAGGTTGAAATTTTTTTTTCACCTCAAAAAAAAAGAAAAAAAGGAGATTTTAAAAGCCAGTTGAATAGAAAGGTCTCCTAAGGGTGCTGTTGAATAGTAAAGATAAACTTTGCTTGTAAATATTGACATTGCTACACAAATGTAATAATAGACCAGGATATAAAGAAACCAGGAAATTGGCCACACAGATGATAAAATGTAAGGTGAGGGAGTTAGACTCCATGGCTAGTTTTAACCGACAGTCACAATACTGGGCAACAAAGCTCATATATTAGAACTCTTGTCAATGGAAATGTAGAAACTGGACTTTAAAATAGCCCCCTACTGTCCTTTTTAAAATGTGAGACCATGACAGCAAGATTGTTTTTGATACATCGCCACCTCGTGGCGATTTGGAGAACACAGATCTGGCTGCTCCATGGAGTCACTCAAGGGGAAAAAACTCATTTTAGAATTACACTGTCATCTATACAATTATCAAGCTGAGCGGGGAAAAAATGATTATAAATAACACTGAAGATTTCCCTGTCCCAGGGGAACAGCAGCAAAGGATATCCTATGCAAAAATAAGAACTTCAAAGGCAGGCAGAACATCATGGCACATTGGAAGTGCCTGTATTTGGAACCAGAGGACTGGGTTTCAAATCTCAGCGCTGCTGATTATTACCTGGGTAATCTTGAGCAAGTCATTTAATTTCTCTGGTTCTCATCTGTAAAATGAGAGCTTCCCTAGATTTCTAAGGCCCTTTACAACTTTAAATCTATGATGAAACTATGATCTTTTGACCTAAATTCTAGTCCCAATTCTACTACTATCAGTATGACTTATAATAGGTTAAAACTACATTCTGATTTTTGTGATAGCCCCTATGTGTATGTGTGTGGCTGTACTAAATTATGTGTGTGAGTAATATATATGTATACATTTCTATATAAATTTGTATATCATAATTTTGTATATAAATTTATATATTATATATTTATGTAAATTTATATTTATACAAAAGGTTTTTATGTATAAAGTTATAGTTGGCATCATGGAACTAGCATTCAGAAGCTAGATTAGGGATAGATGAATAGATTTCAAAGATATTTATATAGATATGATAACTAAACCTATGGGAGTGGACAACAGCTTCCAAGAAAGTGAAGAAAGAAAAGACAAAAGGACCCAGAACAGAACCTTGAAGAATACCTAAATTTGTGTGCTAGAATCTGGAAAATGATCAAACAAAGGAGACTATGGAGGGTCAGCCAGGTAAGAAAAGTATAAGGAGGAACCATGTGATGGATGTTAAGAAGGAAAAGAGAATCCAGTAGAAAAGAATAGACATTAAAAATATCCACAGATAAAAAAAAAGTCAAATAGGACAAAGAAGGACTGAGGAAAAACCTTTGGATTTTGCAATGAAGACATTGCTTGTAATTGTGAACATAGAAGTTTCAGCTGAATGGTGGGATCAGAAGTCAGATTATAAGAGGTTGAAAAGTGAGTAGGAGGTGGGGATGGGGTGGGAAATGGAGGCAATAAGTATATACAACTTGTTCTAGCCATTTGGATATAAAAAGAAGGATGAGAGATGACAGCTTGAGGGGATGGTAGGGTTATGTGAAAAGTTTCTAAGGATCTAGGCATTGTAAGCACATTTGTAGTCTAAGAAGAAGGAGACAGTAGCTAGAGAAAATTTGAACATAAGAGAGAAAGAGGAAATTATTGAAGAGGCAAGATCCTGAAGGAGATAGGAGAGGATGTGATCAATAGCACAAGTAGAGGAGTTCACCTTGGCAGCAGGAAGAGCAACTTCTTCAGAGACTGGAGCAAAAGAGGAGAAAACAGAATGCACAGTGATTTCAAAGAATAAAGGAAAAGAATGAGGTCATTGTTTATGGCCTTGATTCTCTCAATGAGGTGAGATCCTTGGCAGAGAAAGAATGGTAGAGGGGAGTGGTGTCAAACTCAAATAGAAATGGGTTGAAAGTGGACACTAAACCCTGCATAAGAATCTCTGAGGGCCACCTATGGACTTACTTTTAAAATGTAAAATTAACTAAGTTTTATTATATTTTCTTTATTTTGTTAAATATTTCCCAATCACATTTTAATCTGGTTTCCCAGCACTCTGAAGAGGCCCATGAGTCTCATGTTTAATACCTCTGGTGTGGAAGACTTTTGAAGAGAAGAGAAAGTTTGAAACAGCTACTTAGGGGAGTATGATACTCAATCATAGGAGAATAAAAGGATTGCCATATAATAATGAGGGCCCAGTGGTAATGTAATAAATCTATATTAAACTCAATCAGCATGATTATGTGACTTCCTTAATCAGCATTTGGTAATATGTAGGTATGGGTAGAAAACGTGAATGGTGGGCCTAACTCAGATTCAGCATTCAGCAAGGTATGCATATTATTAGGCAAAGAAAACAAAGGATTAAAAGGCATAGGATGGGATATGGTTGGTCAACTATAAGGTGAAGACAATGAAGGAATGAAAGTGAGGTCAGAGATAGGGGAATAATGAATAGGGAGAACAAGGAGGGATTTGATGTAGCATGGGATAGTAGAAAAAAAAAAAACTCTGACATGGGAGTCAGAGGTCCTGAGTTCAAATTTGTGCTCTGACACTTAATATCCATGGATAGGCAAGAAAGAAGGATACCCTGAAGAAAAGGGGAAAGAAGAAGAAGATTCAGGAAAATAATCTCACACAAAAGAGGTACAAAAGAAAGAGTTTTTACAATGGAGGGAGAGATGGGGGTAGGGGTAGCAATGCTTGAACCTCACTCACAACTGAATTGGTTCAAAAAGGGAAAAAATATATACATACTGAATTGGCAATAGAAATCTATTTTACCCAGCTGGGTAGGAGAGCAAAAGGATAAGAGAAGGAGATGGGTTTGCAAAAGGGAGAGAAAATAAAAGAAGGCAGTGGTCAGAAGCCAAAAGGAGGGACAGGATCAGAAGAGAGAGAGAGAAGGATAGACAGAAGAAAATAGGATAGAGGGAAATGTACATTTAGTATAACTATAAATGTGAAAATGGGATGAACTCATCCATAAAACAGAAGTGGATAGCAGAATGGATTAGAAACGAGAATCCACCAATATGTTGTTTACAAGAAACACACTTGAAACAGATAGACACAGTGTTAAAATAAGGGACTAGAGCAGAATCGATTATGCTTCAGCAGAAGTAAAAAAGGCAATCATGATCTCAGACAAAGCAAAAGCAAAAATAGACCTAATTAAAAGGGATAAATAAGTGGGGAAACTACATCTTCCTAAAAGGCACCATAGACAATGAAGTAATATCAATAGTAAACACATATGCACCAAATAGAATAGTATCTAAATGCTTAAAGGGAAAGTTAAATGAATTACAAGAAGAAATGGACATTAAAACTGTGCTAGTAGGGGACCTCAACTTTATCCTCAGAGTTGGATAAATATAACCATAAAACAAATAGGAAAAAAGTCAAGGAGATGAATAGAATCTTAGAAAAGTTAGATATGATGGACCTCTGGAGAAAATGGGAATAGAATGGGAATAGAAAGGAATATACCTTTTTCTCAGCTATACATGGCACCTTCACAAAAATTGACCATGTGTTAGGGCATAAAAACAACACAACCAAATGCAAAAGGCAGAAATATTAAATGCACTTTTTTCAGACCATAGAGCAATAAAAATCACATTTAATAAAGGGACATGAAAGCATACATTAAAAGCTAAAGAAACTAATCCTAAAGAATGAATGGATCAGAGAACAAATTATAGAAACAATCAATAATTTCAATTAAGAAATTGACAACAGTAAGACGGCATTCCAAAATTTGTGGGATGCAGCCAAAGCAGGACTTAAAGGAAAATTTAAATCTCTAAGAAAAAGAACAGATCAATGAATTGGGGATGCAACTAAAATATTGGGACTCTGATGGTGGAGTTATGAACTAGTCCAGCCATTCTGAAGAATAATTTGGATATATGCTTAAATGGCTATCAAACTTTGACCCAGTAATTCCACAACTAGGTGTGTATCCCAAAGAGATAAAAGAAAAGGGAAAAGGACTATTTGTACAAAAATATTCACAGCAGTTCTTTTTATAGTAGCAAAGAATTCGAAATCAAGTGAATGCCCATTAAATAGGGAATTACTGAAGAAGTTGTGGTTGTAATGGAATACTATTGTGCTATAAGAAATGACAAGCATGACAGTTTCAGAAAACCTGGGAAGACTTATATAAACTAATGCAATGTGAAGTGAGCAGAACCTGGAGAACATGGTACACAGTAACATCAACATTGTAAGGATGATTAGCTGTGAAAGATTTAGCTACTGTAATCAAAACAATGATCCAAGACATTTCCAAAGGACCAATGATGAAAAATGCCATCTACCTCCAGAGAGAACTGATGAACTCTGAATGCAGATTGAAGCATACATTTAGAACTTTATTTTTATTGTTTTATTTTGTTTGTGTTTTCTTTTGCTACATGGTTAATATGGAAATATGTCTGGCATGACCTCTCATGCATAAATTAAATCGAAGTGTTTGCCTTCTCAAAGAGGGTGGAGGGGCATGGAAGGAGAGAATTTGGAACTTAAATTTTTAAAATCATTGTTAAAAATGATTTTAAATGTAATTGAGAAATACTTAACAAAAGAAATTTTTAAAATTTTAAAGCACTATATAAACATATATTAAACCATAAGTATGTAAACACATATCTATACATATATACATAAATGTGTATATATACATATATTCTATTAAATATATAGAAATATGACCCTAGGCACGTCACTGAATCCTATTTGCCTCAGTTTCCTCATATGTAAAATGAGCCAGAAAAGGAAATGGCAAACCACCAGTATCTTTGCCACAAAAAAAAAAAAAGAGGTCACGGAGAATTGTTCATGACTGAAATGATTCAATAACAATAACATACATAATATAGATTCTGATATTCTATTATTTTAATCCAGAGATTTCCAAAATAGATCCCCCTAATGCTGCTAATCCTTCCAGCTTTCATACTTATATGAAAGTCACCACTCTCCTTCTCAGTAACCCCTGACAGTATTCTCCAAGTTGCCCTTGATTCTCTCCACATCTTCTCACTATGTTAGTTCAGGTCTTTATCAGTTCTTGGCTAGCCTCCTGCTACCACCTCCAAATTGCTTTTAGCCTCTCTTCTTTCCACTTCAACCTCATGAAGCTTCCAAAATAATCTTCCTAAGGCACAGCTATGCCCATGTCATGACTCTGCCCAAAAATCTTCTGAAGCTTATTGCTTCCAAGATAAAATACAAACTCCCCAGTCTGGCATTTAAAGCTCTGATTAACCTGGCTCCAGTCCACCTTTCCAGACTTTTTGCATATGATTCCTCCCTCCTCACCCCTACGTCCAAGAATCATTAATGCCCTTCAAGTTCAGCTCAGGTGCTGCTTTTTACAAGAATCCTTAGTGTTACCTCCATACATTGGATTTTATTTACTTATTTTATAAAGGGAGCACAAGGTGGTAGATAATGAGCCAGCCTGTAATCCAGGAAGACCTGGTTTCAAATCCCTTTTCTGATACATATTGGCTATGTGAACTGGGACAAGTTTGTGCTCTAGACAATCTCCTGAGATTATAAATTATAAAGAAAATGCTTCTGTGCTTTGATAGAAAGAGGTTCTTCACCTGGGAGTTCTCTTTGTCAGTGAAATCACAGAACTGGTCTGTATCTTACTTATTCCTGTACAGGCCTTCTCCCCTACAGGAGAGCGTAAGGTCCTCATTTCAAGGGCAGGAACTGCTTCATTCCTGTCTTTGTATCCCCAGAACCAAACACAATGCCTGGGACCTAACTTAGTAAATGTTTTTGGTTTTAATTACATTGAATTGAATCAAACCAAAATGAACACAATGGAATGGGATGGAAGGAAAGCCACATACCTGACTGCCAACTCAGGAGGAAAAGGGAGATGTCAAACACTTCGAAGGTACCTTCCTATAAAGCAGCTGAATGTTAGCATGGAGAGATCTATGGTCTCTTCCATCATTCTGTGATTCAGTGATCTCCCTATCAAATAAACCTTTCTTGTCAGAATTCTATTTGAGTAAAATGTAGTAGCTTTAGAGAAGAGGTAGATGGGGGAAAAAATAATGAGGGAGAAGGAGAAAAAAGATAACATTTAAACTAGAATATTTGTGGTTGCTCCCTGTTAGTATCACTCCTAATGAAGAGACAATTGGTGTGATCACCTTCAAAACTACATGCTTGGGGGAAAGAGAGTGCCAAAGAAACACATATTTATTAAGTGTCTACTATGTGCTAGGTACTGTGCGAAGTGATCTACAAATATTATTTCATTCGATCTTCACAGCAACCCTAGGATATAGTTACTATTATTATACCCATTTTCCAGTCAAAAACTGAGGCAGACAGAGGTTGAAATTTGCCCAGGGTCACACAGCTAGTAAATGTTTAAGGCCAGATTTGAACTCATGTCCTTCTGACTCCAGGGCTAGCACTCCATCCACCACACCACCTACCTGCCTTCTAGGGAAGAGAGGAGGGTATTCAACTCAGAGGGGGATTGTGGCTTAGGAATTGACAGGTAAAAGAAAAGATGGCCCTACTATTTGAAGCTTAAAAAATGAAAATTAAAAACATAAAGCACATATGCATATAATGAATCCACAGCCAGACTGATCCTTCCTCTTCCCTCCATAAATCCATTCACAAGCTCAGTATGTGGGGATTGCACACAGTGGGATTTGCCCAAAGCTTGCCTAGTTCTCCCTACCTCTCAACCTGGCTGTACTGAGGGTAAGAATGCCAAGGCAGGGGTTCTGCTCCCTAGCGCTTACTGAAGATTTGTAAAAACCAAATGGATCACAGTGAAAGCCAAGACAATCTTCTTCTCCATTTCTGGCTGTATTTCTCAGGAGGTAATTGGTCTATAGAACAAAGTTCATCCTATCACTAAAATAATGAGCCAGCTAGACCTATCCCTCATCATCACAGGATGAGTGCAAGCCCAGAGAATGCAGTAGCACCAGCGGACCATTTGACAGGATTTAGTGTGGGAAGAGACACCCCCTTCTCTGCCCTCTCCCCACCTCCACTGCCTCCCTGAGTCACTCTCCACCCACCAGTATCCAAACTGATAGAGACTGAGATTGACTGGAGTTGATTAGAATGACAGGTACATAGACAGCAGTTCTATCTCTAAGGGAAGCCTGTTCAAGGAAGAATTATACCCTAAGAACCCTTTTAATTCTGAGATTCTATTATTCTAAAACATTCACCCATTTTTTGAGGATAAAAAGGGGGAACAATGACAGCAAAAGAAAGACTGGCTTTGGAGTCACAGGGCCCCAGTTTAAATCTTCTGTTGTTTGTTATTTTATGGTGTCTGACAAGTAACTTCACTCTGGGCCTCTGTATCCTCATCTATGAGAAGAGAAATAGATGATAGCAGGGAGCCCCCGTCTAGTCACCTCCTGCCTCTGAACAAAGAGATCATTTGTGAGTCTCTTATCATACTTTCACTTTCAACCTTGTATGTCCACCTTCAGAGCTCATGTGTAAAATCTCCCAGTTGGCCCAAGAAAACTAGTCCTTAGCCTGACTTTCAAAACCATTTAAGATTGGAGCCAGGCTATTTTTCTAGCTCCATGTTCCAAATTCCTTCTCTTGCAACCTTACCTTTGGCCAACCTAGAATACTCATGGTCCCCGAACATGCTTTGCCTGTTCCAGTTCCTTTGCCTTTGCTCAGGCCATTCCTTCTGTCTAGAATGACCTTCGCCAATCCCCATCTTTCAGGGCTTCTTGTCAAATTCCCATCCATCCTTCAAGGCTAGATTCAAATGCTACTTCTCCATGAAGCCTTTCCAGATTCTGCTAGCCAGAATTGTTACCTCCTGCCTCTGAACAAAGAGATCATTTGTGAGTCTCTTATCATACTTTCACTTTCAACCTTGTATGTCCACCTTCAGAGCTCATGTGTAAAATCTCCCAGTTGGCCCAAGAAAAGTCAATAAGATTTAGAGCCAGAAAGATCCTTAGAGGTCAACTAGTGCAAACCTGTCATTTTATGCCTGAATAAAATTAGTCTTAAATAGGTAGTAAGTAGGAGCAGCTAGGTAGTGCAGTGGATAGAGCAACGTGCCTGGAGTCAGAAGGACCTGAGTTCAAATCCAGCCTCAGACCAGAAACTTGAAATTTACTAGCTGTGTGACCCTGGGCAAGTCACTTAATCCCAATTGCCTCACACGAAAAAAGAAAAATAGGTAGTAAGTAGAAGAACTGGTTGTTAAATTTGATGCAACATAACACACTAGAACAGCTAGGTGGCACAGTGTATCCACTGTTCAGGGCCAGGAGTCAAGAAGGCTATGCTTTCTGAGTTCAAATTTGGCTTCAGATACTAGCTGTATGACCCTGGGCAAGTCACTGAAACCAGTTTGCCTCAGTTTCCTCATCTGGGAAAACAAGCTGAAGAAGGAAGGAGCAAACCACTTCAGGATCTTTGCCAAGGAAACCTTAAATGGGGTCACGAGAAGTCAGACACGACTAAAACAACTGAACAACAAATGACACACTGCCTCCCATTACTCCAGCAGACATCATTCCCTCTTCTGAAGCATAAATGTAGCAAGGAAAGGATGAGTGATTCGCCTAGGGTCGCACAACCCACCAGTAGCAGAGCCTAGTCCTGTCCATAAGTAACTCCAAAGGCAATGGTACAGTAAAAAGAGAACCAAGGTTCAAACCTCACTTCTGATTCTACCACCTGTGCAAATTTGTCATATGAGGGGAGCAGACTATGTGGCTTCCGAGGTCCCTTCTAGCCCTGGATCTATGATCCTCTGATTTTGGGTAGTGACTTGGGACAAGAGAAAGAAAGAGTCAGTATTCCATTACTCAAATTGTCTAAGTCTCCAAAAAGGGACCATTAGAGTTGAAGTCCAAAGATCCCATCACTCTTCCCACCCAGGAGACTGGATAAGTGACAACAGACAGGACATATTAGCAGACTCAGTACTCAGAAAAGTCACTCCATGAGGAAATGAGTAAGTTCTGGCTAAATAAATTATGGAATACTGGGCATGCGGAAGCTGTCAACCAGCATCGTTAAATGTTAGCTATGTCCTTGGCATTATGCTTAGGTGCTATGGGTCACAAAGACAAAAATGAAGTTGTTCTCTTTGAAGAAAGAGCTTGTACTGCATTAAGGGAAATAGCATGTACACATATGAGAATATACAAAACAGATACAAAATATATTCTAGGTAATTTTCAGATGGGACACAGGAGGTGTTAATGGCTGGGGAAATCAGGAAAGGTGCTATATAGGGAGTTATGACAGAAGATAGGGATTCTAATAGCTGGAAATAAAGAGGTACTGCATTTTATGAATGGGGGTAGGGTAGCCTATACAAAGGCACAGGGTTGGAATGTCACATATGAAAAGCAACGAGCCAAGTTTGTTTGGATTTTAGAATGCAGTGAAGTGGAATAATACATAATAAGCCTGGAAAGTTAGATCGGAGCTAGATTATGAAAGACTTTAGCTGGGAAATGAAGGCCTTTCTAAGATAAACCTCTTTACTTATTAGAACAGAGACTATGGTCCCATCAACCCAATAATGCAGCTTCTCCCCATCTCCACCCCCCCTGCATTTCTCTCCCTGAAGACACCTAAGTGGTACAGAGGATAGAGCCCTAAATCTATAGTCAGGAAGATCTGAGTTCAAATGTGACCCCAGACACTTAATAGCTATGGGACCCTGACCAAGTCACTTAACCACTATCTGCTGTTGGGGATCTGTAAGGATGTAGAGGGCCACAGGCTGTTCATGAGGTCTCACTGATGGGTGGAGGCCCCTCTCGGGTGCTGATCTATGAGCAAAGGTGGCCTGGTTCGGTGCCCCATTATATGGATCTTTAACAATCTTTAACTCCCTTAGTTACTGTATGGTCATTAGCAGTTTATCTGTGATTGGAGTCAGATAAGTGCACAGGATGTACATGTACTGTCCTTAGCACAGCATGAGCTCTACATCATTGTAACTTGAGAAGAAGTTCCTATTACTTTACTACTTAAGTGAATGCTTTGTTTAAATTAAAGGGAGTTGCTTCCATCTTGTCTCCCGCCTCATCAATGCGCATTCGAGATAGAAGGTTAAGCTGGCCTTATCCCTTCAGAGTTAGTATAGGATCCTTGCTCTTGTGGTGAGCTGAGTTAGGGGTACACAACAAACTGGCACCCAACGTGAGGCCCCCTTTGGTAGTCTGAAGACTGAAGGGCAGGTAGCAGAGGAAACTGAGAAAACAACCCACGATCCACAATGTGGGACCCCCTTTAGCCTGAAAAGCAAAGGGCCAAGGCAGAGAAAAGCCGGAGAAATCACCCCACGGTCAGGACACTGAGGTCTTTGGGAAGCCAGGCAGCCTCCTTGTGAGAGGTCTTCAAATCATATCCCATGGCAGAAGACTACGGAGAGGTAAGATAAAGTCTTATCATGAAGCAAAATCTAGGTAAACTCTCAGATAAGGAACAGAATGCTAGACTAATATATAAAGTGATTGAGGAACAGGGGTGCTCGGTAACTCCTAAGAAAATAAGAGAGTTTCTAGATATTATTGATACAACATCTCCATGGCTTCCCAGAGAAGGGAGCTTAGATTTAGAACAATGGAAAATAGTGGGAGAACAATTGACAGAATTTTATAACACCAAAGGCCCCAAATCAGTCCCTCTGGGTACTTTCACTATCTATAATCTTATAAAAATGAGCTTGCAAGCTGAAATACAGGATGAGAAAAGAAAGTGCCTGGCCTGTACTCAAACAACTTCCTCCTTGTGCTTGCCTAACAATAGTAGAGCCAGATCTCCTGAGAGAGAGAACAGACCCAGGATTTATAGGTTATATCCTGATTTAGCTGAATTAAGAACAGAGCAGACAGAGGAATGGCCAGAACCCCCCCACCATGGGAGGATATTAGCTGCACAAAGAATGAGGAAGTTTTAGGAGCTGTGAGAACAAAGGAAGCTCCCGCCATGTACCATGAGGAATTTCAAAAATCCCCAAGGGGATGTAGAAAAGAAACGTGTAGTCACAGCACTATATTGTGGACATTGTGGAGCATTACAAAGTGAAAAAGTTTCCTTTTTATACCAACCAAAATCTTAAGAAAAATTTTGCCTGGTTTTACAATACCATGAAAAGAAAAGGTAAAATAAAATAAAAATAGTATTATTTCATTTGTGTAGGGAATTTCTGACAAGTTTCTCGCTTTCGGATTCTCCCTGTCATTTTGTTCTATGTTTGTCTGTGTCTGTGTGAATGATGGTCTGTGATTAATGTCTGTGATCTGTTTAATCTTTTACTGCCAGGCAGCCAAGGGCTGCAACTGGATTTTGAAATACTGTTAGTGACTTTCTCCCCTTTCCCCTCCCTAATACCAGTGGCATTCCCGGGAGTGGGTAGATGGGGGAGAGAATGGGAGAAAAAGTACTTCATTATTTAGGTTATATAATTTGATAAAAGGCAAGAAAGTTTAAACATACAGGAATAAGAAAAGTATGGGTGGAAAGAATAGTATAATCTGTTTGCATGAATAGCAGAAATAGATGATTTGAGAGTAAAAGATTTGGAAACTTTTGGAGAAAAAATTCTCTTTCTTTTTTGCATTCTAAAGCTCTGGCCAAAGCTTTGGGTGTAAGATTGAAAGATTATGTTGAAAAATATTCTCTTCCTTTCTCTTGAATTCCAACCCTGGCCAGGTTGGGGTGGGGGAGAAAGAAGGAGGAGATAAGGAGGACACAGTTTTGCTCTTTAGATCAAAAAGAAAAGTTTTTAAATATTGGAACACAATCTAAAGATAATTTAGTTCATTCACATTATCAATATGCAAGTTCCAAGTTTTAAAAATCTAGTCTCATTACAAATTGGTACACTTTTATGTGTTATATCAAGCAATTTTTAATAATTTTGATGTTATTAAAATGTGAACTAAAAGAAACTGAAAGGCAGTGAGATAACTGTGTAAATCCAGCTAAATTATTTTATCAAGTCCAGTTAATCTTGTTCTATGATGTTTTATAACCATCATTTAGAAAATCAGGTATTTCTATCTTTACCTATGATTAAAAAAACAGCTTAGAGCTAAAATAATTTAACTATCACTCATGAAAATTACCAAAATTGTTAACTAAGTTATTTGAAGTCACTGTTTTAAAGCTAAGACCTAGAATTCTTAATTACTTGTGAGTGAAAAGGAGGGGCACAAGGCAATTCCCTTAACTTTGTAAGCTTGCCAAAAGCTCCTACCAGCTGTGTGTCAAGGTCTTCTGCTCTGAGAGAAGAATTTGTTTATGTTATTGAGTTCCTAAACAATTCATTTAGCTTACTGATAAATTGCAACTTTATATAAATAATTTCTAATAATTTTCACCAAGACAAGTTTAAATGTGGGAAAGAAAGGATGTTAAGTAAAATTTCTTATGTATGTGAGCCCTAGTAAATCTTTATTGCTTATTGCACTTCTATGAAAATAATTAACTGTATCTGGCTTTAAGCCATAATCAGTGAAACTTACTGCTTGAGGTAAAAGACTCTTAGAACTATAATTAACTTTGTTTTGAGCTTGAATTTGGGTATGGTTGTCTCATTAAATCAGTATTTCCCATTTTCCCTATTATGATCCTTTAAGGAGGAATGTTTCTTACCATGTGCCAAAATTTTGTTCATAACACTGTTAGACTTGTTGGTCAGAAATATTCCCAGACAGGAATGATTTATTGTATGGATGATAAACTTTGCAGTTGTCCTACTACTACCAAACTCTCCTTATTAATGCCCAAGTTTTAACAAGCCTTTCAGTCTCATAGATTTATAATTACCTCTGAAAGGGTACAGAGGGTGTCACCCTTTGCTTACTTTGGATGTATTGTTCTGCAGTCTGCAGGTATACCACCAAAATGTTACAACTTAATCAAGATTCCTTGATAATTTTTAATAAGTTTCATATGAGTTTTACAGATATTAATTACTTTTAGCTTGCCTAATAAATCACCACTAATCGATTATTTTAAGATGAAGTTAAACTACTAGGATAATAGATAGCTAAAACTCAATTCATTTCCCCTTAATTTGTGGGCACGATATTTTACATTTACTGAGAGCTGTTATTTTCTCCTGCCCACTGTTTGTGCTTTTTCTATCCATAAAACTGACAAAATACAAAATGAAATCTAATGAACTTGTTTGGGTTCCTTAAAATTCACCTGTTTTTATTATTGCAAAGAAGTCAGGAAAATTAACGATGCTTTATGACTTCCTAACCTTTGATAGTTATTGATTTAAAAGATTGCTTTTTTACTATTCCATTACAAAAAGCTAAAAATGATACATTACATGGATGACATTTTGTGTGTTCATCCCAATCCTGAAGTGTTGGAAGAAATCTTGTTAAAAACACAAAATTTGTTGCAAAGTCATGGGCTTCAAATAGCCCCAGAAAGAATTCAAAAACATCCTCCATATCAATATTTAGGTCACCAGATACTTCAAGAAAAAATAGTTCTACATCCTCCAAAAATAGACCTACAAAAGTTAAAAACACTTACTGATTTTCAGAAACTTATAGGAGATACAGTGGCTTCGGTCACAGATGGCATTCCAAATTATGAATTGATACCTTGTATGATTGCCTTAGAGGTGATCCTCAATTAGATTCACCCGAATACTGACCCCTGAGGCAAAGCAAACATTGTTGTATATTCAGGAACAAGTAGTTGGAGCACACACAAACAGGACTGATAGGCATGAAAGCCTGGAAGCTTCTATATTTAACACTCCAAATTCTCCAACAGCAGTAATACATCAGAAACAAAGGCTTTTAGAATGGGTATATTTACCATCTCAGTCAAAAAACACTTTAAGTAATTATATGGTCCTGATAGGGGACTTAATACATAAAATTGATAACAGATGTTTAACATTATGTGGCACGCATCCCGAAGTCATACACCTTCCATTTTCTCAACAAATAATTGAAATGGCAATACAAACAATGCCTAACTGGCAAGTGAATATCAATTTGAACTTGTGTATGGAAAACCCTTAAATATCACAATCTTTGAGAATTGGCCTTGAATACAACCCACATTTACAGCAGGTGAACCTGTACACAGGATTAATGTCTTTACTGATGCCACTAAAATGAATAAGGCTTCTATCTGGTGCCCTAAAAGAAAGGAGTTACATGTGATTGAAACACCCTTTATATCCATACAACAGAATGAATTATATGCTGTCTACTGTGCATTTCAAAAATATGAGGAGCCAATGAATATTATCACAGATAGTAAATATGTTGAAGGAATTCTAAAACATCTAGAGACTGCTGTAAAAAAATACTGGTAACAATATATGTCAGCTGCTTAATGATATACAACTTATGATACAGAATAGGACAGAAAAATTTTATGTTTTGCATGTTCGTTCCACACTCTTGCCCCAGGACCAATTTTTGAAGGTAATGATATTGTTGATAAGTCTTTAATGAATGTGGAAATAGCAAGGAATAGTCATAAAAATTACATTTATCTGCTAGGTCTTTAAGAACTTTATATGGCATAACAAAATCACAAGCACGTGAAATTGTTAAGCACTGTACTAATTGTGTGCCTTTTCAGCCCCCTTTCCATGTTGATGTCCATAACCCCAAGGGACTTACACCTAACACCTTATGGCAAATGGATGTTACTCATTATTCTCCTTTTGGAAGACAAAAATATGTTCATGTTTCTATTGATACTTATTCAGGCTTTATTTTTGCTACTGCTCAAGCGGGTGAGGCTGTTCGCAATGTTGTTAATCATTTGCTTCATTGTTTTTCCTTCGCTGGCCCACCTCAATGCTTAAAGACTGATAATGGTCCTGCATATATTTCACAGGGTTTTAAAAAGTTTTGTACTGAGTTCTCTATTAGTCACACTACTGGCCTTCCCTATAATCCTCGTGGTCAGGCCATAGTTGAACATGCCAATCGTACCTTGAAAATGGTGCTCCAAAAACAAAAAGGGGGAGCTAAGGGATCCCCTTGGCATCAATTGAACACTGCACTCTACACTATAAATTATTTAAAATTCGATAGTTGTAACCTCTCTCCTGCAATGAAATATCTGGCAGGAAATGACAACAGTACTAGTGACACCACTAAATCAAACAGATTCCTTTCTCCTAAACATAATATGAAAGTCATGTGGAGAGACGTTGATGGTGTCTGGCAGGGCCCAGGGCAAGTGCTAACCTGGGGGCAAGGGTTTGTTCTTATTTTCACAGGTGATGGAGAACTTTGGGTCAGAACAAAGGATGTCCATATTATCCATTCAGAAGGAACAAGGCAAGCAGAAGAGAAAACACAGGCCGGCCAGGAAATTGAAGGAGCCGAAAGAATAAGAAGAAGGCACTACAAGAACTTTTAACCAAGCTGTGCCTCTTGTCGTTATCGTCAGCAGGGATACAGAATACAGCAGCAGCAGAGACAGGAAATACAACACGATGGGCCTTTGTGACAAAACCACCATGGCCCAGACTAGTTACATGGGGAGAGACAATACCTGAGGTCATTCTGCAAGGAAATGCCTCCACAGGTTTTGGCAAGGAATTTCATTTCATATCACCTAAGAACCAGTCTCAACACATTGTAAAAATGAACTTTACTGGTGTGGCTTTGGTGCCGCCTATTTGTGTTACAAAAGGCAATGACACCAAAAACTCCACGTGTTTACAATTATTTAATGTCACCACCCGTTTTGATGGGTATGTGTTTAATAACACGGCACCCCCTCCTTTTACTGTTATCTTTTTTCAATTTTATAAGGTTACTTACACGGGCATCACACCTATCAGACGTCCAAGTAATTCAAAGCCATGCTATCATGTGACACCGATTAGCAAGAGCTTAGGGTATCCTCCTTGGTTATCTTGTCATACTTCAGAACGTCATTGTGTTGTGTTACAAAAGAATTTTACATTACAATCCTGGCACAATTATACTAGGGAGAAAAACAATCATACTTGGGCTTTTGGCAGGTTTCCATTTCCTCAGTGGGTTTCCCTTCATGATAGAGGGGTTGAAAATCAGTTGTGGAAGGTGTGGGCAGCCTTAGGTCCCATAAACATCACGAATTTGAAAGGGACCATCCATGATAATATGACAGTGCAAGCTTGTGTGACTGGTAATCATGCATTTATGTGGGGAAGAGCACAGAATATTAATATAACAGCTGTGGATTCAGGGGAATATAATGTCACTTGTTTTAACTGCAGTGTGTCTGAATGTATAGGAACCAAGATTAGAGACCAAATTATTTTCATCATTACACAACAAAAGTTTGCCTTGGTGCCTGTGAAAAGCAAAGATTGGTATGAGTCACGTTCTAATCATATTTTTGGAATAATAAACCAAAGTAATCAATTAGCAGTTGCTAGGAAAAAGAGATGATTTCATGTGTAGTATTAGGAATTGTTTCACTTACAGCTATCATAACTGCTTCTGTATCTTTATCTCAATCTATATCTATCGCAAGAAATGAAATGGTTCAAGCTGATTTTATGAATCAATTAGCTCACAATGTATCAAAGGATTTTCAAACACAAAAGAGGATAGATGATGAATTTTACCATATACTTGAGGGAATGAAGGAAACCATTATCGAAATAGGTGATGAATTGGATATTTTAGAATATAGAACACATTTGAAATGTGATTATAGGTATGAATTCATTTGCCTTACCAATGTTAAATACAATAAATCCCAATGGGATTGGCAAAGAATACGTAGACATTTAAATGGGCTGTTTGGGAATTCTACTATTGCAGTGGATATTGATGACTTATATGAAATTGCTAAAGATATTGCAAGGGCGCCTAATAAAGATTTGATGACAGATAAAACTGCCCAACATATATTTGATTGGCTAGATAAACTCTGTAATCCTTTCAATAACCTTGGACATTGGTTTATGTCTCTATTGTCTTCTTTATTGCCATTATGTTTGATTTTGCTGGCCATGCTGTGTTTTGGACTGTTTGCTCAGGTGCATAGCTAATCAGATAAAGGACTTTGGGACTGAGCTTCATATGCTCCGTGTCTGGCAAAAACCAAAAAGGGGGAACTGTTGGGGATCTGTAAGGATGTAGAGGGCCACAGGCTGTTCATGAGGTCTGACTGATGGGCGGAGGCCCTTCTCAGGTGCTGATCTATGAGCAAAGGTCTCCTGGTTCGGTGCCCCATTATATGGATCTTTTACAATCTTTAACTCCCTTAGTTATTGTATGGTCATTAGCAGTTTATCTGTATTTGGAGTCAGATAAGTGCACAGGGTGTACAAGCACTGTCCTTAGCACAGCATGAGCTCTACATCATTGTAACTTGAGAAGAAGTTCCTATTACTTTACTACTTAAGTGAATGCTTTGTTTAAATTAAAGGGAGTTGCTTCCATCTTGTCTCCCGCCTCATCAATGCGCATTCGAGAGATAGAAGGTTAAGCTGGCCTTATCCCTTCAGAGTTAGTATAGGATCCTTGCTCTTGTGGTGAGCTGAGCTAGCTGTGTACAACAATCTGCCTCAGTTTCCTCATCTGTAAAATGAAGATGATAATAGCATATACTTTGAAGGGTTGTTGTAATGATCAAATGAGATAATACTTATAAAGTGCTTAGCACAGTTCCCAGCATATAGTAGGCACTTATTAGATGCTTATTTCCTTCCTTCCTTCCAATTTGAAAGTACCCTCAAGATAAAGCCTTATAGACAAAGGCTATCTCTCTGGGACCTAATGATTTCTGAGATTTATGTTCTTAAGTCCCTCTAAGCTACACATAATAATAACCGTGACACTTTAAGGTTTATAAAGCAATTTATACACATTGCCTCATTTGACTCTCACAAGAGTAGGTAGGTAGTAAAAGTATTATCCCCATTTTTTAGATGAGGAAACGGATGCTCAGAAAAGCTAAGTAACTTGCTTCAAATCACCTACTTGGTAAGGCTGGAATTTGAATCCAGGTCTTCTTGGTCTAAGTCTAGTAGTCTTTTTACTCTACCATGCCATCTCACATTTGGTTCCTTTTCCCCACTCTAACATTCATTCTTGCCTCCTTAGTTAGTGCGATGGATAGCAGTGCCTGGGGCTCTACTGCTTAAAGAGCCATAACCAAACTGGCATGTTTGGAGGAACTGCCCGATTTATGGATGTTTGGCCTCCAACTTAAAGTCCCTCCATTCTCCCATTTATTCGTGTCATGGTGAAGGTAATACTAAGCATCTGTATCAGGGTTAGGTCGTGTCTGCCATGGTTTCAGTGTTTCTAGTGTAGGAACTTGCACTTTGCGTCCTCAGAGAGCTGCCTGGGTCCTTTGTATTTTGAACTAGTGGTGGAAAGGGGGAAGGGGAGGACATACCCAGCATCCTTCAGTGCCTTGTCCCTGGGGTTGACTGATCTGTGAGCAAGCATTAGATCAGACAGGAATTGTATGTTAGTGTTCAGTAGTTTCAACCACGTCCTACTCTCCATGACCCCATTTGGGATTTTCTTGGCAAAAACAGTGGTTTGCCATTTCCTTCTCTAGCTCACTTTGCAGATGAGGAAACCAAGGCAAATAAGGTAAAGTGAGTTTGCCCAGGGTCACACAATTAGTAAGTGTCTCAGCCCAGATTTAAACTCAAGTGTTCCTATGGTCAGCACTCTATCCATTGAACCATCTAAAGCCATGCTTGGGGCAAATTACTTCATTTCTCTGGACCTCTGCTTCCCTATCTATAAAATAAACTGAATAATTCTTTATTATGTGTAATGGTCACATAATATTAGGGCTTATTGAAAGTAAAAACAAAACCTCTTCATTCTACAAGTACCTGTGTGATCTTGAGTATGTTACTTTTCTCTGGGGTTGTTTCCTTCTCAGTCAAATGAGTAGATAGCACTAGATGATATACTCCCAAGGCCTCTTCAAGCTCTACATCTTATGATCCTAAGTGCGGCACTGGATAGACATTAATAGCAAGTGGTTAGGAGAGCTCTGAAAAGTTTCTCAGCATCTCGGAGTCATTACACTGCAAGCAATTAGGTGGCTAATTAGAATGGCCTAGTTTCAACATTTTGGAGAAAGCTTGATTTCAGAACTGCAGCAACATGTCCCCTCTCATTCTCATAAGCCTGTGAAATTTTCATTTCTAAATCCAGTGAAGAGACGCCAGGAAAGAAAGAAAACCTTAGTTAAATCTCACTCTGGTGACTTGTACAGTGCAGTAGAAAGAACACTAGATCACAGGATTTAGAACTAGAAGGGCAATTATCAATCTTCCCTGCTTCACAGGTGAGAAAACTAAGGCCTAAAGAGAAGTGATTTTACTCAAGGTCACACAGGTACCAGCATGCTGCAGATATTTAGCTAAGTTCTTGCTCACATTATCTTCCTTTGTTCAATAGGTGAGAAAACCGAGCTTACCAGATGACAGGAATTAGAGCTGGAGCCCACCCAGCTTGACCCCCACCATCTTACAGATGATTAAATTAAAAGCTAGATGACACATGTGAACAGAGTGCTGGCCCTGTAAGCAGGGCCAGAGTCGGAAGGACCTGAGTTCAAATTTGGCCTCAGACACTTACTAGCTGTATGATCCTGAGCAAGTCACTTAACTCTGTTTGCCTCAGTTTCCTCATCTGTAAAATGAGCTGCAAAAGGAAATGGCAAATTATTCTAGTATCCTTGCTGAGAAAACCCCAAATGGGGTCACACAGAATCAGACATGACTAATCAGCTGCAACAAATTGAAAACTTATAAAAGTAAAGGGATTTCCCTGAGATCAAAAGGTATCAAGCAGCAAAGGCAGGATTGGAACCCATATCCTCTGATTCCAAATCCAGCGCTCCCTCCAGGCTGAGAGATGGACTAGTCAAGCTTCGATCTTATGATTCTAGGAGGGAAGAAAGTTGGACATTGTTAGGGAGTCCTGTGGCTTTAAAAAATAGGTATTGATCACTTGTGATGAGCAAGGAACCACGGCAAGCATCATGACATTTAGAGGAACGTTTGGGGCATGGGTGACAAATGATCTTGATGTTTTCTAGAAAAGAATTTCAGTGTTCAGCTATAAAAGAGTAAAGTATAGACTGATAGAATTTTAAGAGTTGGAAGAGTTGGAGGTCAACTTTGGGTCCAGTCTCTGACCTAAAGCAGTATATCCCTTGTAACTTTTTCCAGCCTCTAAGAGCTTCTCAGACTTCTAAATCTTCTCTTCTGCTGGTTAAATACTATCTAGTTCCTTTCTGTTGTTTTTGTTCAGTTGTTTCAGTCATGTCCAACTCTTCATGACCCCTTTTGGGGTTTTCTTGGCAGATACTGGAGTGGTTTGCCATTTCCTTATCCAGCTCATTGGACAGATGAGGAAACTGAGGCAAATGATTAAGTGAATCTGAACTCAGCTCTTCCTGATTCCATACCCAGGGTTCTATCCACTACATCACTTAGGGGCCTGTAGTGTATTATTAATGAGACATGGTTTCCAGATTCCCCCTCCCCCAAATTCTGATTGCCTGTTTCTAGCTTGCCAATTGCCCTCTTAGAAATGAACACAATACACCAGATTCTGATCTGATCGGTGCAGAATATATTCAGAATATTACTTCCTTTGATCTAGACACCATACTTGTTTTAATGTAGCTTAAGTTCACATCAGTTATTTTTTTTTCTTCCTTCTGTTGGCTTCCTGAATTTGAGGTTAATTGAAACCTTTAAGCCTTTTCACCAGGAGAGCTGATAAGCTAAGCCTTCCTCATTCTGGGGTTCAGCCATTGTTGTCACTGTTAACTTGAATATGGGACTTGATGTTTAAACTTGCTAAATTTTGTCTTTTTGATTTAGGCCCCTCATTCCATCCAGTGCATTGTGGGATCTCAATCCTGCCATCTCATATACTAGCTCTCCCTTTGGGCTTCTGTCTGTTCATCCAAGTCACTGATAAAAATGCTAAAGATGATAATTCTCAGGGTAAAGTTCTGCAGCACTAGTGACCTCTCTCCAGATTTAAAGAACTCACTAGTCAATGTCCTTGAAGTAGTCAACCAGATACAGAATCATTACATTGTGCTACCCCTAATCTGTATGTCTCCCTCTATTGGAAATAGAAAAGAAATCATGAAGTCAATCAGAAAGGAGTAGTGAGACCAAGTAGAAACAGGGAACATGGGACATTAATAAAAATGGCTAGACTCTACAGTACTTTAAGATATACAAAGCACTTGAGCACTATTACCTCATTTGACCCTCACAATCTTGTGAAGTCACTACTATTATTATCCTTATTTTACAGATGAGGAAACTAAGGTTAAGAGAGGGTAAGTGACTTGTTCAGGGTCACAAAGCAAGTGAGTGCCTGAGGCTGGATTTGAATTTAGATCTTCCAGACCCAGTGCTCTATCCATTGTGCCACCTGACTGCCTCTGTGAGGTGTAGAAGGTGGCTGAACCAGCTCATCTTCAGTACTTCAGATTCAGACGCCTTATCATTATTCTTTTAAAATAAATCATAGCTACTTTCTCTTCTAAGCTAGAGCTCATACTGAGAAACAATATATTTAAAGACTGCAGGCTCCCAGAAACTGTTTCAGACACACATGACAAGGGTGTGGGGGGAGGGGTTGGCTTTACCTAGGAAACAGGGCAAGAAGCGGTCCCATCTGTTCTACCTGGTGCTGCCTGGCATGGACCAAGTGCACTGTCAGGTGGAAGAGCTACAGGAAAAGATTCTACCGTCAGAAGCTACACAACCACCAACAGCAACATCACATCAGACCAGCTGCCGAGACTTTTCACCAGGCACTTCCAGAAGAGCAACAAGAGGGCAGAGTGGTGGAAAAATACAAGCAAAAGCTAGGGCAGGCCTGAGTCCAGGAAGATCGTGGTAATTCGATGATGCTTACAAAAAGACTCCCCCACAGGAAGAAGAAGAGAAGAGAAGGCTAGTGAGCAGACATGGAAAGTGACATGGGGAAAAGAGTTTGTTGTGTTTTGTTTTTCCCAGAAACCCACTCAAGAATTCTACTCAACTCCATTCATCCTTTCTTTGTATCTGCAGTTTGGACCGAGCCATGAATCTATATTGATTTGAGCAGAAAGAGCTCTTCAAGCCAGGAAGTTGTGCTAGCATGGTCCTTAAAGGTTGCTAAACAGCACATTGGATAGAGCAATGAACCTGGAGACAGGAAGGCCTGAGTTCAAATCCAGCCTTGGGTATTGATTAGCTATGTGACCCTAAGCAAGTCATTTAACCTCTGTCTGCCTCAGTTTCCTCATCTGTTAGCACCTGTTTCCCAATGTATTATAGTATAGCGCCTGATATTTAGCAGGTGCCTAATAAATGGCTGCTAACAGATTGATTGATTGAAACCTGGGTTCGAATTCTAGCTCTTTCTGAAAAATATTGGCCAAGTTATTGACCCTCTCTTAGCCACTGTTTCTTCATGTCTAATGTAAGTGTTTTAATTCTCGCACTATATATCTCACAGGGTGCAAGCCTTTTGCCAACCTTAAAGTACTATATAAATGAGAATCATCATCATCTTCATCCATGCCCACCCCCCAACAGAATTTGGAAAACCCTCAAAGTCTATCTGACAGAGACAGCATATATTTGTTATCTGATCAGCAAGTCTCCAAAGGCAAGTTAGGACACGGATGCCTCAAGGAGCAGAAAGTTGGCTGAGCTTTGACCTCAAAGGCAAGAGGGACTATGTTGACAGTCCCTGATTTTATTATTACTGTTTTATCAGTACTATATAGTTTGAACCAAATTCAAAAAACTGTGTGGGAATCAGACAAAAGAATTAATATCCTTGAAAGCCCTTCAAAAACAATGAAGCACTATATCAACATAAAGAATTATTTCTTATCATTGTTATGAACAATCTCAGGTGGGTTTGTTACAATATCATCTATGTTGTTGTTAAGTCGTTTTTCAGTCATGTCTAAATTCTTCATGACTCCACTGGAGTTTTCTTGGCAAAGATACCGGACTGGTTTGCCATTTCCTTCTCCACCTTATTTTACAGATCAGGAAACTGAGGAAAACAGGGTTAATTGATGTGTCCAGGGTCACTTGCTCAGGGTTTCCTAGGGTTTGTCCAAAGCCAGATACAGTTCAGACATTCCTGAATCCAGGCCAGGCACTTTATCCACTGTGCCACATAGCTACCCCCATATCATCTATAACAAGAGTTCTTAAAATTTTTTGTGTCATGAAACATTTTATCTGTCTAGTGAAGCCTATGTCCCCTTCTCAGAAAAAAAAAAATTCAAGTCCATAAAATGCTTAAAATTACAAAGGAAACCAAAAGTTAGTGAAAAGAAAGACTTTTTTTTTTTCCCATGCAAGTTCATGGATCCTCTGAAATCTATCCATATAGACTCCTTGAGAATATGTGGTCACCAGGGTAAGAGTCCCTCGGGTATAGTTCAATTCAGTAAACGTTCATTAAGCACCTACTATTCTAGGAACTAAGCTAAGAGCTGGGGGTACAAATGAGAAAAAGATAGAGCCCGCCTCAAGGAGTTTACAATCTAACAAGAGAACCCCCCCCCCACACACACACACACAGAGCTGGAAAGAGGCAGGAGAGGCACCTTGTTCCATTGTTATTGTTCATCCTTCATTCTAAGTGAAGTGGATTTAAGTGAGGCTTCTGGCTTTGCTCAGTTCTGCCTCACTCTCCCCTCCAGAGTCATCCGTAAGTCTAAGACAAAAGTATTGTGATGGCTCAGGATTCAGTGCATGACATTGGCCTGTTCTAAATTAAGGTCTTTCTGACGGTCTCAGTTTGTCTGAAGCAACACCCATTCAATGATATCTTGTTCTATGAAACCAGAGTTGCAGATGGAAAATGAACTATAAGCAGTGATAATCATTTAAGATCAATTAAGCCCCAATAAGGGCCAAAAACCTGAATTAATCTTTTTTCTCTCTGAGTGAACTAAAAACACCCCTTCCTGTGTCAGCAAATTTCAGGAACAGATAGAACTGATCAACTAAGCCCAGGATGTCTGGGACCAGATACTCTCTTGAATAATGGGACTTTTCTTATCTTGAGTTTCTATTGACACTTTGACATTCTTCTGTTTTATTGTATTCACAACCTTATTCAATTAAGAAAATTCATTAAACAAACATATGGAGGCTGTATTTTTTGTAACACAGACATCCTGAGTCTGATCACTCTAAACTGTATAAAACCTCTCTTATTTTGCTTAATCTCTGAGTCAGAATCACATTCTGGCTTCCATGTTGACATGATTCGCTAGCTGAAAGGGAATAAACTAGATAATCATGTATCACCTAACTTGTTTGCCTTCTTTAACCAAACTTTCAGTTGACAGCAGAGACCTAATCTTATTCCTTTATTTTAATAATAAATAGACCAGAGGATGCTGGAGAAATTTACCTGTTTTTAGTTAAGCATTTGACAAAGATAGATGTGTGTTCTTTTTGTGGGAAAAATGGAGAGATATGAGCTAGATGCTATTCAAGTTAAGTGGATTTGGAGACAGCTGAATGGTTGAGTCCCCAGAGAAATATGATGTCATATCTCTCTGGTGTGCCCTAGGGATCTACCATTGGCTCCCTGCTGTTTATTAGCAACTTGAATGAAGTCATAGATAGCATTCTTAAATCTAGAGGGTAACATACTTGTGTGTTAACCTGTAACAATTTGCAGTATCAGGGTTCAAAAAAGTCTTCAGAGACTGAAATGACAAGCTCCTTGAGAGGAGAGATTGTTTCATCTTTTATCTCTTTTGCCCAGTGCTTAGAACACAGTGGATACTTAATAAATGCTTCTTGGTTGATTGAATCTAATGTAATAAAGTGTTATAGAGACAAATGTGAAGTCCTACCATCAAGTTCCAAAAATCAACTTTGTAATTATAAGATGGGAGAGTCATGGTCAGATAGAGGATCTTTCAAAAAAGATCTGAGGATTTCAGTGGGCTGCAAGCCCAAAATGAATCAATAGTATGATATGCCAGCCAAAATGGTTAATGAAATCTTAAGCTGAATAGCATTGGGGAGTAAAGAGTTAGCAGTCATACTATACTCTGGACATCTAGAACATTGTTTTCAGTTCTAGGTATGTGATTTAGGGGAGAAAAACGTCTCAAAGTACCCTTCAGCTCTCTATAAACAAAAGCTTCTTTCCACATCCAGAGAAAGAACTGCTGGAGTCTGAATGCTGATCAAAGCATACTATTTTCACTCTATTTTTTTCACCTTTTTTTCCTTTTGTTCTGTTTCTTCTTTCACAACATGACTAATAATATGTTTTACGATTGCATATATACAACTTATATCAAATTGCTTACCATCTTGTGGGGGGGAAGGAGGGAGAAAATTTGGAACTTGAAATTTTATTTTAAAAAATGAATGTTAAAAGTTGTCTTTTCATGTAACTGGAAAAAAAATAAAATACTCTTTAATACAAAAATAAATAAACAAAAGCTTCCTAATAATTAGAGATATTTGAGAATGGAATGAGCTGCCTTAGCAATAAGTAGAGGTTTCAAAGTGTTATTTGTCCTTCTTTCTTGAAGAGGACCAATGATATCAGGAAGGGGATATCTTGACTTGCAAGTGAATTGGATATAAGTGCAAAGTCACCAGCCTCCCTTTCTCCTCCTGAGCCATTTAAGTCCAGTGGCAAAATACACATTAGGATGACTGGAGATGGGCCCAGATGCATCTGGAGACCTTGGCCTTATTTAAGATCTTTCCCAGGTCTCAGTTTGTCTGAGGCAATGCCCATTCCGTGATTCAGGCAAGGTCAGAAATGAAGCAAAACAAGGGCCTCTTTTATTTACCTACTCTAAAGAAAAAACTCAATCTGGGAGAGAAAGACCCTCAGGGTTTCTGGCCAAAACAGAAACAATTGCTATTTACACTCACTCCTAGCCATCAAAACCCAAACAATGACCAAGAAAGCCTTGGGCTGAGACCTAGTGTTGGCCCATCAGTGAGAGCCAGAGTGATTTGGGTTTAAGGCCAGGTCCAGTAGCCCTATTTGAATCCCAATTGTCTTTATCAAAGCCTGGTTTTCCAATGTTATATTTCAGGAAATCATAAATGAAACTACATGGGGCAAACAAGTTAATTTTCCTAGTTTTTTTTTAAATTATAGAATAAATAAGTAGGAAAGGAAAAAAGAAATCTAACCCCAAGATATCTTGAGAGGTTTCAGCAATCAAAATTTATATTCCTTTGGGCAGAGCACCTGCAGGTAAGAGTATGATTCCCTATGTGGACGAAGGGAGAAGAGGGAGAGGGGGAGAGGAGGGAGGAAGGGAGGAAGCAAGAATGAATGTACTTTTGACAATGACAGGATTGTGGTTAATGTACAGGTCAGACAAGATGATTTCAGCTCCATTTCAGTTCTAGGATTCTGAAATTCTGTGGCTTCATTTCCAAATTTTAGGCTCCTAGGACTTGGAAGGTGAGTAAAATCTGCCCGAAGCACCAACATCCTAATGTACTTTTCTACAACCAGTGTAGATCAATGGTTGAGTGGGCTACTCTCTTCATCATGCTATTCCTCTGCCGAAAGACTTTTTAGCAATTCATCAGTGCCTTCAGCAAAAAGTCATGTGATCATAAACATGTTGAATTTGAAGTGCATATTTCTTAGTATGGCATTCAAGGTCCTCTATTATGCAGCTTCAGCCTAGCTTTCTAGAGTTGCCTCCCCTTAATCCTGTAGAAATCCTACATGGCCATCAAACTACTATCTTCCTTAAAGTAGGATAGGGTAATTCAGTCTATTCACTGTTTCCTGAACATATCTAGTATTTTCCCACCTCCTCTGCTTTGCTCACACCATTTCCTCTTTTAGAAATGCCTTGCCACTCCTCTCAGCTTATCCAAATCCAATCTATTTCTCAAGACCAAAATCAAATTTTACCTCCTTCTTAAAGCATTTTATGACCATGCCAGACCTATAATGACATCCCCCTTCTCTCAATTTTCCTATGCGTCTTCTCCATGCCCCTATTTGACTAACATCAGATACTTCCTGGTATGATCAGAGGATCATAGAGAGCTGGAAAAGCTCTCAATAACAATGTCTTTTAACCTATACTGATTCTTTTTTAAAAAAATTTTTAGGCAATTGGGGTTAAGTGACTGGCCCAGGGTCACACAGCTAGTGTCAAGTGTTTGGTCTGAGGCGGGATTTGGACTCAGGTCCTCCTGACTTCAGAGTCAGTGCTCCAACCTATTCTGATTCTTCGTCTTACTGATGAGGAAATCGAGGCTCAGAGTGAGTTAATCTTTTCACATGTATCGTACAAAGTAAACTTTCCCCAATAACAGCTAAAATTTATACGGCACTTTAAGGTTTGAAAGCAGTTTACAAATATTTCATTTTATCCTCACATAGACTCTGAGAGATAGATGCTATTATTATTCCCATTTTACAGATAAGGACACTAAGGCAGACAGACCTTAAGTGACTTACCCAAGGTCACACAGCTAATAAGCATCAGAGATTTGAGCTTAGGTCTTCCTGACTCACCCATTAGACTATGAGTTCCTTGAGAGCAGAGATTTTCTATTGCTTTTTTTTTTATCCCCAGAACTTAAGCACAGTGCCTGGCACATGGTAGGTTCTTAACAGATACTTAATTGACTAACTCCAGGTGCATTGTCCTATCCAATTCAATACCTAGGGGCATCTAGATAGACCTCAGACCTGGAGTCAGGAAGACTCATCTTTTGGAGTTTTAACAACTCATAATGTCACTCATAATGTTGCCCCTTTTTGCTTTTCAGCAGAGGTATGGTTCAAGTTAAGAAAACCTGCAATGGATTGACTAACTTTCAGAGTGCGCCTGGTGTCCAGGATTCTGAGCCATCTTTTTGCCATCACTGGGAAACCCAAATTAAATTGGAATCTCTCCAGTGCCCCCAATTCATTCTCTCCAGTCCACATCAGACAAAGTAATTGAACAGATGGACACTGCATTGTGTCTGGGAGTCCAACCAACTCTGGCTGTGTTGGATGGGGAGAGAAAACTTACACAAGCTGGGTGAATTCTGCAAACTACCAAAAGGGGTGGAGCCAGAAACCATTCCCCCAATTTTGAAGTTGCCCAGATTATGGGATTTAAATGAACTCTCTCACTGTTTATCTTCTCTTAATATCCACCCCATTTCCATCTGGAATGCCAAGCCAACAGCTGGCTCCTCAGTAGACAACACTGCTACAATTAACTACCTGGCAGGGAGTAACTGCCCACTGGAACTGATGGGTCCTCTCTGCAGAGCCAAATATGCCAGCCTCTGCCTTCTTCTAATACAGGGAAATTGGTATGAGGTCTACGGGAGCAGAGACCTTTCAGAACCCTCATCTTTGTCCAAATAAACACTCTTCAATACACTTTGATCACAACATGGCTTGGAAGGGAGATAGAAGGGAGTTGGGAGGGGGTCATTAGGAGGACATGACTACTGTTTTCCGAAAATTTAAAGGTTTAATGTTTGGAGAAAGAAACCAACTTATTCTCCTTGGCCTACAAGGGCCAAACTGGGGTCAATAGATGGAAACTACAGGAAGGAAGATTTTGGCTTAATATAAGGGAGAATTTCTTAACAGAGCTTTCTAAAAATGAGTTGAGCTGCCTGAGTATGGAGCAAGTTTCCCCACATTCTTAAGTATTTAAGCAGAGGCTAAATGGCCATTTGTTGAGAATGACATGAAGGGGAGGATACCAACTGGAGAGGGGCAAGACTAGACTGAGGGGCTTCTCTTTTTTGGTGACCCACTGGATAGTGTTAGATTTGGTGTCAAGAAGACCTGAGTTCAAATCCATCTTCAGACATTAGCTGTGCAACCCTGGACAAGTAAGACACTTAAACCTCCATCTGCCTCAGGTTTCTCATCTGTAAGATGGGGATAACAATAGCACCTGCCTCCCAACATTGTTGAGAAGATAAAATGAGATAATATTTGTAAAGCACTATATAAATGCTAGCTATCTTAAACATTTATAGTAGACATTTAATATGTCTGTTGATTTGAGTTGAATTAAATTGAATGTAATTGAATGATCTCTGGTACGACAATCAATTTCAGGATTCCAAGATTCTGGAGCTCAGTATCAGAATCTGCTAGGACAGCAAGTCCTATCAGAGTTTGTCTTCAGTGAGCTGTCCTGAAGGACAAGATGCAATGGATTTCCCTTTACTTAAATGCCCACTTTACCACTGAAGACCAAGGAAGCACCTTTAGTCTCAATTTCTTAGTTTTGCGGTGAAGTGTGAGCTGCCACTCCTGGGCGTTCTCCAAATTGTCATCTTGTATCCCCAATGTTGTATAAGGGAACAGAGTTTACACATATATGCATGTGTGGTGGGGTGAAGTGTGGAGTTGATGTCAACTGTTTGCTACCGGTGTGACTTTGGCCAAGTCACTTCCACCTTTTTTGAGCCTTAATTTTATCATCTATAAAATGAGGGGACTTGGAAATATTAAAATAAGTGCATGTACCATAGCCAGACAAGAACGTTTTGAACAGTAGTCAATTATTCAGTAGAAAAAGGCATTTAATGCCTTCCATCTTTAGGAACACGAGCTTCTTTTCGTTAGAAAATGCTGCAAAGGGCAAATTCAAAGCTGTTGTCTGCTGAGCTTTGCTGCCTTGCAGCCTCCTCCAACCCTCACTCCCCCTCCCTCATTATTGTTCCCCCCCACCCCTCATCCCTAACTCTTCTCATCTTTCCTGACTTCCTTGAGAAGCAACAGAGCATGATCCATGGGTGTTTACCAGCTTGGAAGCTGGCTCATGGGCAGCTTTGGGGGAGAAGAGTTAATATTCCATGCAGCAAGGCTAAATCACTTTCCAAACAAAAGCAGTCAACTGGTCTGAAGCCAGCTATCAGCAAAGAGCTTCTAACGCAGCAATGCGGAGAGATTTATTTTCATGTCACATCTTTCATAAAGCAAGACAAAGCACTCAACCAGAAGAGGTAAAGAACCACTCCCCACTGCAAACATCCGGTGGGGGGGAGGGGAGGGGCGGATGCTCAGCAGAGCTGAAGGCCTTCCCTCCCTTCCCTGGGAGCACCTGGGGGCATCTCAGTCAATCCCTAAGCCTCACTTGTGAGACCCTCTGGCATTGCACCCACGAAGAAATGCCTTCTCCTACTGAAGAATTAGCCGGTGTTCAGAGTATCCTTCTCTGACTATAGGATATGCATTTATTACAATCTTTTCAAGTCTCCTCATTTTATAGATGAGGAAATTAAGACTCAAAAAGGTGAAAGTGACTCGGCCAAGGTCACACCTGTAACAAGTAACAAAGCCAGGAATTAGGAGCCAGATCTTCTGATTCCAATTCTAGTGTTCTTTTGATTCTGTAACACTGCTTCTACGATGATTATAATAGTGTTATAGATTGTCAAAAACAAACCCAAAATATGTGCTGGGCCTAGTGCCCAGAAATCCACCAGCCAGTCCCTTGGGTGGATACTCACAAAAGAAAACCCCTGGCAAATGACAAGTGAAATTAAAAGGTATAGAGGGGAATGGAGGAAAGAGAGAAAAAAGACAGCGGGGTCACTATGCTGATGCATGAAGACAGGCCTTGCACTCTATCACAAATTGTACAATTCAGTTTTGAGACCAAACCTAACGAATTTCCCAGAGGATCTATTAATTGTATTTCTATAGCTCTCTGCAGTTTACAAAATGCCTTCTTTGTGATAATTCTGCAGGAGAGGTGGTGTCAGCCTTATCTCCATTTTACAGAGGGGGAAACTCAGTCTCAGAGAGATGACTGACTTATCTAGTTTATATCATTAGTGAAATGAGGTGGGAAAGGATTCAAATGCAGGTCTTTTGACTCTGTCTTGGGGTTTTTCCGTGACACCACAGCACATCCGAACTGAATAAGACTTTTCCTGGGACTTGTCCCTAGGCTTTACCTCAGCAAGGATGAACAAATTCCCTGTCACTCAACACAAACTACATTGGCCAGTTTCATCAGCTGGCCAGAAGAAGGTCAAATTCACAAGTGCTAAAAATCCTTTCAGAAGAGGTAACCCATTAAAATTCACTTGCCACCAAACATCCTTGCCTTCTGAGGCCCCTCCATAGATCTATAAGTCAGAGGTTGAAATGGTAACTGATATCTGTATATTACTCTAAAGTTTGCCGAGTAGCTATCAATAACATCTCATTTGACCCTCACAACAACCGAGATAGGTACTTCTGATATTAAGCCCTATTTTACAGATGAGGAATTGCCCGTAGTCATAGATGTCAGCAGCAGAATTTAAACCCAGTTCTTCCTGACCCCAAGTATAGCACATTATCCATCATACCAAGCTGTCTTGATGAAATGCTGAAGGAACTTGCCCAAAAGTAAACCATGGCTTCCTAGTTAACTTTTTTTTTCCTTACTAACTTTTAAGTGATCACTGTATGCATACATGGAGTTATGTGGAAGGATATCTCCTCGCTAAACTATGGGATTATCCTCTCTATCCTCCAAGACTGAGGAGAATGTGCCATTACAAGTATTTAGTAAATTATTCAGCTATCCAGGTTCAACTTCTGTGTATCTACTGAGGAGACGACGTAAGTGGGTGATACAGAGAGGCTCATGGTGGGATCTATTCATGGCGGGATGGGTCATCCAAGCGTGTTGAGGCTAGGAGAATGTATTTGTCCACAAATCATTGAGTGTCTTTTGGTATCTAACCTCTCTGTCTCCAACTTATATAAAGTAAAGACTCTGACCTTAAGAGAGAAAGAGTTAAAGAGCTGACCCAGAGCCAACTCTGAACAGCAGAACGGGGGAGTCATCGAGAAGATAAAGAGAAGAGTTTCTGAGGACAGACATAGTCCATAGAGTTTCACAGCTTAGAAAAGACTTTCCTTGCAATACCACTTTGAAGTAGAAAGGGCAAGTCATGTGAATATCATGTTACAAATGAGGAAACATGCTCAGAGAAGTAACCTGCCCATAGTCACTCAATTGAAAGGAGACAGAACCCAGACTTGAAAGTCAAGTGCTCTTACCATTTGCCCACAAATCCTCTAGTTCTGAGATCCAGCTGTCTCACAAAGAAAAAAGGGGACAGGTTTTTGGGAGGCAGAGGAAAAGATCAATTTAGCTACATTGCCGTCTCACCTTTCAATGCCCTTCTCCTCCCTTATAATACCCACTCAAATTCACTAAGCATTTTTAAGCACCTACTATGTGCAGGCAGTGAAGATACTTCAAACCTGCCATAGATCAATAAACTCATTCATCATCCACCGTGTCAAGATGTATCAAACAACTCATCCATGCCTGTAGATGGATACATAAGTTTGCCTCAAGGGGTCTACCCAATGTGCTAGAGGCCTTCCTCAATTTCCCTCAATATCAAGGGGAATGCCAGCAGAACATACAGGCCATCTTAATGACCAGCTCTTCTTCTTTTTCAATCATACATTTTTGATAAAAGTAATTTGCATGGCTTCTCCTCTCTGAGTCCTTATTGGTGAGTTATTTGAAAAGAATATACAAGACTCATAAGACACAAAGAAAAAAAAAGTAGTCTTGGACTTAAGACTCCTACATGTTTAATGGAAGACACATTTAAGAAGATAAATATAATTTGACCAAGAAGAGAATGCTAACAAGTAGATGGATCAGAAAAGGCTTCCTGTTGGATGCGATAACTAAATTGAGCCTTAAGGAAGCTAAGAGGTAAAGGTGAGATGGAAATCTACTCTAGGCATGTAGGACAGACCATGCAAATACATACTGTTGGGTGTTGAAATGCAAAGTATGGAAAATACCAATCAGACCTGTTTGGCTGGAATGGAGACTTCAGAAGAGACAACATTGTTAAATAGATCTAGAAAAGTAGGCTAAAGTCAGACAGTGAAGGGCTTAAAGTGCTGAGCTTAAGGGTTTGTATCTTATCCTCCAAGGCAATAAGGAGGCATTAAAGACTCTTAAGCAAAAGAGTGACATAGACTTCTATTTTAATAAGAATTTTTTTTGCAACTTTTTGGAGGATAGATTAAAGAAAGGAGAGATTGGAAACCAGGAGGAAGCCAATTAGGCAACTATTGCAATTATTAACCCAGGAGGACATGTGGTATTAAACTAGAATGGTAGGCCTGTGAGTAGAGAGAAGGCAACAGATGCAAGGTAAGTTGTATGGGGGAGGGGGGAACCCTTTCTCTCTTCTTTTAAATCTAGTCTTTCTCCACCCAACAAATTGTCTTTATCCTGAGGATACCTCCTCCTGTTTGGTACTCCTTCATTCTTACTAACTCTTTTCTAGAACTTTCCCATTATTGGAATCTTCTATATGAGCAAATATCTAAACCAGAAACTTCCAGTTTCCCTACCTACCTTCCCATAGCATCAGAAGTGGGGGGAACCAATCATACCCACCTGAGAAGAACCTAAATTGTCCACATAAAACACTTGGAGTTTCCCTGCCCCCAGCTGCCCTGATATGGGAAGTTAAGATCTACACAAGAGTCTTCATGAGAGCTTAGTCTAACCATACATCACATCCCAGGAATAGCTTCAACCTAAGCCATCCTGGATTCCTTTCTCCTGCAAGGGACTAAAAAAACATTGCACTTGAGGGTCCCTAGCAATACCCCTGGTCGAATCTCTTCCCTGACCTTTCTCATTCTGCTTCAGATGGGTCAGTCTCAGCCTTAGCTTAAGTTGGGGATGGGGGAAGGGGATGCATGCTACCTTATCACTCTTCCCTTTTTGCCCCTGACTTCCCCTCAGTGAATCCTTGAGTTTCTCTAATTAAAGCACGATTTCCATTAACCATTCTAAATAAAGGAACTATTGCTTTCAGCATGGACTGCAATGTCTGATACTACTGAAAAACCCACTTTGGCCTTGGCAGGGGACACAGTAGACACCAGGTAGAATCCATAAGACTTGACAATTGCTTAGATATGGTAAGTAAGGGAGAATAAAGAGTCAAGAATTATTATGAAGTTACAAACCTTGGATGAGTGGAAGGATGGTGTCACCATTAACCAAAATAAGAAAGTTTGAGAGGGGGACAGGTTTAAAAGGAAGAAGGGGGGGAGGAGGGGAAATGATGAGTTCTGTTCTAGACGTGTTGAATGTGATGCCTGTGAGACATCCAGGTGAAAACAACAGCAGAAAAATGGTGGTATAAGAATAGAATTCAGGAAAGAGATTAGGGTTGAATATTAGAAATACATATTATGTTCCATATAATATTATAATTTAATTTATAATATATAAATATTACCTACTATAATATAAATATGTATATATAATATATAGAAACACACATATATGTATATACATATATATATATGATCATTTCTATACCCAAGTTGATGAATGATTGCCCTATGCTTAAGTTGGCCCTACCTGTAAAACTTCCAAAGGTAGCATGGCAGTTGAGACAGAACCTTGTAGGATGCATCAATTAAGGATTTTTCCAAGGATGGCGAAAAAGGAGAAATGGAAGAAACCAAAGTGGCTATCAACATGGAAACAGACTTGTTCTTGGTCTGCATCCACTTTCCCATGTTAATACTATGATAGACTTGAAAAGCAGGATCCAATTCCCATAAGTAGCAATGAGCTCAGCAGTGCTGGGCTAAAGGCCTGACCAGAACAAAGTGGCCAGGAATGAGTGAATGAATCCATTCCCCAGTCCCAACTCCCCAGCTGACTGGATTTTGACTCTTTTCGAAGCTATGAATTGGTTACTTCTTGAGGGCAATGGCTGAGTGTTATCACTTGAACTATGTCTGAGAGATCTTGGGTGTTGCCTATAGAGAGGTGAAAGGTAGTCTAGATTCTGGCAGTCTCATACTCATCTTAGAGTTTATGTTCCACCAAACACCAGAGGGTACATAGGGAAAATGCCAAACTATAGTTTTGATTTTATTTTTGGACAACAGATGACTTCTGTCACTTGCTCCACCTCTTTTGTGAGTGGCAGTCCTCACTTCAATAGTCCAAGGGTGTGGTCTAAGTGGATTTCTCCACTTAAATGCTTGTCTCAGCTTTGACTCATTCGGAATCTGGGCTGTCCTCAGGTCACACTGAATTTTACACGAACATGGCATAATGGAAGGGACCACAGAAGTCTGGTTTGACAGTACACAGCACTTTAGTGATTACCATAGAAATGAAAAGGGTAAGTCCAAGTATATTGAACAAGTACTTGGGTTGCAAGTAGGCAAGGTAAATGCCAAACAACCTGAAAACAGCTCTCTGGAAAAGAAAAATGTACACATGACACTTTAATGTTACAACTGCCTTCACTTTCTTAAATCTAAACAATCAAAGAATAATAAATCAAGTCCTGATTTATAGCATTTGCCAGTTTCTGAGATATAAATGCTCACAATGAAAATTTACCATGAGCCAGTGACTACACATCTGTGGGCTTCTCCCAGTTTAAAACCTTCTTTAGCAAGTCTCCAGGGGTGGGGAACCTAGGGCCTCAAGGCCACATGTGGCCTTCTAGGTCCTCAAGTGCAGCCCTTTGGCTGAATCCAAATTGCACAGAATAACTCTCCTTAATAAAAAGATTTGTTCTGTAAAATTTGTTCAGTCAAAAGGCTGTACCCAAGGACCTAGAAGGCCACATGTGGTCTCAGGTTCCCCATCCCTGCTCCTGAGTCCTCATTTTGTTGGTTTTATTTACTGCCAGGTGCACCTTGGACCTTTCTGCTTTCCCTCTCCTGTGTGGGGGAGAATTCTTTTTGGGGGGGGGGTGATGGAGGGGAGATAGTTTTAAGTATCTCCCAAATCATTATCATCCTCTCTTGCTCTCAGCTTTAGTTAGGAACAAGCTTTATATGAGGCATATGGAATCTGAGGATTAAAAGGAGCATCAATCATTTGATTTCTAAATATTATGGTACAGGGGTCTTATGCCAGAATCCTCATAGATGAACAGCTGTTTCATATAAGCCCTCTGTTTTGTGTATTTCAATGCATTTGTCTAAGGCACATGGGTAAGCAATAAGACAAACTGGATTATCTCACTTTCCTGGGAAGTTCCAGACTTCAGATGTCCCCAGAGCTTTGCTTTCTTATATCCTTTATTTAATGCAGCAGAACCAAATGCCAGGTGGTGAATCAGAGTCACAGAGGCGAATGACCCATTTTAGAAAGGGAAAAACCCAAAAGCCAAGACAAGGGGGGGAAATCAAACACCTGCCTCTGGCTGAGATTTGAAGTAAGGCAGGCCAAGAGAGGAGAGCCTGGGTGATTAAGGAACAGATGGCTCTAGAAGAAAAACTGAAGGAAGCCCAAGCTCTGGGTCTATTGGGTGTTAAGAATCTTAGGATCTAGGTTTACATACCACTTCTAATATTTATTACCTCTATGACCTTGAGCAAGTGCCTTAACCTGGGGTTTCCATTTCCTTATCTGTAAAATGAAAGTATTGGACCAGATGATATCCCTCCAGGTATAGCATTATATGGGACAGCTTAGGTGATGCAGCAGAGAGAATGCTGGGCCTGGAGTCAGGAAGACTCAAGTTCAAATCTGGGCTCAGACACTCACTGACTGCGTGACCCTGTTTGCCTCAGTCACCTCATCTGTAAAGTGAACTGTAGAAGCAAATGGTAAACCACTCTGGTATTTTTGCCAAGAAAACCGCAGTGGAGTCACAAAGAGCCAGACACAACTGAAACAACTAACAACAACTAGAGATCTCTATTGAAGGCCCAATGACAGAGAAACCAAAGAAAGCTGAATGCCATTAGAGAGGAAAAGAGAATTAACAAGACTAGATGGGTGGCTTCATCCATGGGCTTGTCTTCATCATTCCTATCCATGCTCTATTCCTCCTACTACCCAGATCTTTCCACACAGATTTCACCTTCCTCAGGATTAGGAGAAAATTGAGCTTTCCCCAAGCCTTTTGTTATGAAAAATGTAATGTCATTCCCTCATTATTTACTCCAATTGTATATTTTGGTTTATGATAATAAAACAGATGGTGAAAAATAGACTCTTGTGAGCTACACCATTGAGCCATTAGACAAAGCATTTTATCTTCAAGCAATGTTTTCTCAAAGTTTATCACAGATTGATCATAGAGGTTGCAGGCCAATGACAGCAATGTAATCGACTTCAAATCTTCTCACACGCCAGGCTGAATTTTTGGTGAAAAGGAAGTCCTTCATTATTTCAAAAGTGTTCATCCAGGCCCTAGCTCTGGCCTTTGGAAACATCATTGTCACTGGTTCTGGAATCTGGCAGGATATTAAAATTTGTGTTAAAGATAGTCATATGTGGAGGTGGAATAGGTCCCATCACCATAGTCACTTGAGAAAGACTGAGGGTCTTTTTTCCCCAGAAATAACTTTTCCATTCCCCAGTCAAGAAATTCTGCTATTAGAGTCCCTTGGGATGAGGCAGCACCAGGTCTTTAGAAGGGCCAGACAAAAGCACAAATATCCCTGAGGAGGGGATACAGCAAGCTTTTTTTCAGCCCTTCCTAGCTCTACTTACATTTGTTGAAAAGATTAGAGCTAGCTGGTCATCTAGTTCAAGGTCCTAAGGGAACAGGACACAGGAGGATTGTTTTAATTGGGTAGAAGTGAGAGAACATAAAGATTTGATGCCTAGGGCTATAATAAGTGTATGGAAAACTCCTGGGGAAAGCCCCAGACAGCTGGGTAGCAGTGTAAGGCACTGGGCTACTAGGGAGAAGGATTTACAGATGTGGGAAGAGAAAGATGGGCACAGAAAGGGAAAGTGGGAGAGCACTGGTAACTAACTTCCCCATTCCTAAACAATAAGGTTGGGCTGGTCCTAATTAGCATATTGTGTTTTCTTATTTTCCCAATCTTTCAGGCGTCATGAAATTGGGGAGCTAAATCTATTTATTAACCTCCACTGTATCTTACCTCTTCCCCCTTGAACTGTACCCCATAGAAACAGAGAAACTACTTCCTGAATCATGAGGGCCTACTGGAGGTAGATGGGAAGAGAGCATCAGGTTACCTGAGGTAGAGATTCTGAGCTGGGTTAGCTTATCTTAGAAGAGGTGAATAAACTCAACAGCCAGTCCTGGCCAAAAGAAGCACTATCATTTCATCTAATCATCCATCTCACCTTTATCATGGCATCCATTGGCTGTAGTCCTGTCATTCATCATTCCCTGTTTCTTCTTTCTTCCTCTCTCTTGTGACTGAAGTCTGTGCAAGTTCAGAGTTTCTGCATGGGTAATACCATGTTACCTTTTTAGTCTCAAATACATACTGCCTTGAAAAAGCAGTATCTCCCCACCCCCACTCCCATACCACCAGCAAGTCCTAGGGAGCATCCTTCCTGGTTGAAGTCTCCCACATTATGTTTCTCGTTGATTCAATAAGAGAGTAGTATAAAATTAAGTTTGTGCACTTCATTTTTCCTCCCGTATTTAAAAACCCTGTAGGGAGTTATGTTAATTAAAGAATTAAGGGGAGAACACCTGCTTTTATTTGGAAAATATTGATTTTTTTTAATACTGTATCTAACATGAGTTATTTTTTTCTAGTTAGTGAAAAAATATTTTTAAAGAATGAAGAAGGAATAGTTAAAGGAAACGAGTTAATATGTCTCTAAGCTGTGACTCAAGTCTTATATGATCTATCATTTAAAAAAAACTGTATTTACATAAATTATAGAATGTTTCAAAAATAACACGATGTTGTAACAAAAGTCAATTTTCCCAACTGGACTGGAAACTTCCTGATGGTAAAAACTCTGTCTTCCCGTTTATTTTCCTGGTGGGCCTTGTACATAGTAGATGCTTGACAAATATTTGTAGAATGAATAAATGATTATCTCTTCATTCTCATTTTTCATTCTGTATCTTTTCTTTTTATCTTCAAAACAATGGAGAAGAGACATAGACTGGGAAACATTCTGTTTGGAAGCAAAAGATTTGACAACATGACCTCTCAACTCTAAAGGTAACCTGACAATAAATGTAGCACTGAGCTTGGGATCAGAAGAGCCTGGGATAGAGACATTTGCTAGCTGAGTTTCTGACAGTACGTCATTTAACCTCTCTGGGCCTTGGTTTTCTCATCTGTAAGAGGAGAGGTTGGACTGGGTGGCCTCTAAGTTTCTAGTCTGTTCACTTCTCTTCCTTGACATTCTTTGCACCCGGATATGCTTCGCCAGTGTGTTGGCACCTTTTCCACAATGACACCATGAAGGAAAAGCCGCTGGTCTCCAGCAGCAATTTGGATTGTATTCAGCTTCCCAAAGCCCAAGAGAACCTAATGTGGCCTTTCTGTTAACCAAGTTACACAAGATTTATATTCCTCTTAGTTTCCCCATGGTTCAGCAGGAGATCAGTATCAAGGAAAAAAGTCTGAGAAAGTGAGAGTTAAAAAAAGGAAATCTGCAAACCTTGACTTTAAATGAATAGACCTTCTTATCTGTCATTTCAAGAGGATGGTGTGAAGGTGTGAGAGTCTAGAGGAAAAGGCAAAACAAGTTCTAGAATGACTGTGAAATGTAGTGAAAATCACAACCCAAACCAAAATCGCTTGATGTGAGAGACGTGGGAACACAATTTCCAGATCTATAAAGCAAGACCATGTCAATGCCTTGGCATTTTCTTCAGCTTTGCCACCGACAAGGGCAAATGGTCAGTTAATGGCTTTTTTGTGTTATAGTTTGTTTCTCCCTCCCTGCACCCCTGCACCCCCCCTCCGCTTCTGTTTCCCTAGTATATGCTGAGGGGTGGGGAGAGGCGGTGAAGGGAACAGAAGTGGTTGGCACAAGGGATATAATCAAGCTCACCTTACAGTACATTAACATGACCAAAAACAGACACAGTCGAGATTCTTAATAAAACCTGACCAGAAACCACTAACACATCTCGGACAGGAGTGCTTTAACTCTGTGTAGAACAATGGGGGGGGGGGGGGAAGCAAGTAGTTATTAGACTTTTTCTCAATCAGGAATGTCCTGTTCAGAGACCTAGGAAGAAGCTAGGTCTTCTCCCTAGTCCTAGGGAGAAGCAATAGGGGTTTTGCCACAGGTTACCAAATTTAAAAGTTCACTGGGAGCACTTTTATTTCTTCAGCATCAAAGAAACAACAGGACTCACTCCTTCAGCGTTTTAGAAACAGCAGGTCTTAGTAACAAGTTAGCAAGAATAATTAGCGATAATAGGAAGCTGCAAGATGGTAAAATGGTAGGAGCTCCCTTCATCCCCCAACACCATGCAGCAGTCTGCTCAGCAGTATCCTTGTTCTGTGTCCCCAGGCCTCTGTCTCCTCATCTACAAAATGAGAAGGTCAGACTAGATCACTGGGGTTTCTTTTAGCTCAAAATATGTGGTACGGGGTAGAAAGAATCTAGGAGGTCGGCAAATCTAGTCCCCTCGGTCTGCAAAGGAGGAAACTGGTCCAGAGAAGTGACTAGCCCGGGGCCTGATTCACAGTCCAGAGCCCTTTCTTCTCCAGGACCCAATCCACATAGCCTTAGATAGACTTTAGCCATGTTCCAAGGTATCAAAGGCAGTCACCACTTTTAGGTTACAAAATATCCTCAATGTAGACTGAACTGTTGTGTATACTACAGAGAGATAGAAAGCGTGGTACTTTATATGTACAATCCAAATGGAAAGGAACAACTCCCAGAGAACAACAGCATGTACAGGCATCCCTTCCACATTGTAACTCTACCCATCACAGTTTCAATATATTGCAGGTCAGCATAAGAAGTTAAATTGGAATTTGGGGGGAGTTTTGCAGAAGCCACAGAGAGCACACAAAAGCCAGCAGACAACATTGTAAAAGTTTAGAAACTCAGAAATGCATAAAATGTATGTATAGTATTGGATAATATCAACCCAAATTTTACAATAAGGTATTGGAAATACCTCATAAAAGAAAAAGACAAAATTCAGACTTCTCTGGTATGAAGGGAGAGCCAAAATATTTTACATGGATTTTTCAGATGATGGGGGTGCTTCACCACTAACCCCCATGATGTGGAAGGGATGACTGGATGAGGTAACACAATACCAGCTATGGACATAGGTCCACATGAGGGAATACAAAGTAAGCGAGGGAGCATGAAGAATGGGGTAAGATTAATCAGGGAAGGCTTCTTGGAAGAAATGACTCAAACTGGTTCCTGAGAGAGGAAATATATATGAATTGAAGGGAAATTAATAGAGTCCAATCAGTAGGTAGAATATTATAAAGAAAAAACCCAGAGCAAGCCTTCCTTGACTTTCAAAAAGAAATGCATTAATTTTTCAGGAAGAAATGAGATGAGGCTGGATAACCAAAGGTGAGCTAGTTTATCCAGCAGTTTGAATGCCATTCTAAGAAGCGTAGATTTAATGTGGGAATAGTAAGAAGTTGTTGTCGATGGTCCTCAAACCAAAAAGAACATAATGAAAACATCACTTCAGGACAGCAAAATACAGGCTGACCTGACCTCAAAAAAAAAAAAAGACAGATGGGAAAGCCCCACTAGGACAATATTATAGTCATCTAGATGTGAAGAAATGGGACTCTGAGCATAGCTGTATTGGTGTATTTCATTGTTTCATCACATGTTGAAGCTCAGAGCTACAGACCAGGAGATAAAAGGGAAATGTATTTCCTCAGGGTAAAAGAAAGATTACAATACTGCCATCCTGCAAGATTTATTGAGTATCCACTAGGTTCATGGCCTCCAAATCTGGATTTCCTGTGGCATCATGGAAAGAACACTCGATTTACAGTCGGAAGACTTGGGTTCAAATCCTAATCCAGCTACATACTACCCGAGGTACCTCGGCCAAGTCACTTAATCTCTTTCTCTCTCTTTCCCTTTCTTCCTCTCTCCCTCTCTCCTTCTTTATAACATGAGAGCTCTGGACCAGCTGATTTCAACAATCTCTTCCAGATCAAAATCCTAAAGTCTTGTAATCTATTCCCTTTCAGATAAGATATTTAGAACAGAGTGGCTGTCTAATTAATATATACATGTATATATACATATATGTGTATATGTGCATATATGTATATGTACATATATACATATATTTTTTAAGGAATCTTTCAGAATTTGAGGACCATGTTTTAGTGTTAAACCTGAATCAGGAAATGGTGAACTTGGATACAGAAAGACAATTCATGTTCTCTCCTGCCTTCAGCAGCCTGTCCTATTAAAGCCATTTGTAAACTGAGGAGGATACTTATGAAGGGATGAAGCTAGGGCATTCCTAGGAGAAGAGAGGGAGCCTCAAGCCATCAAGGGGAGCTATATAGTATAAGAACAGCATATGGGTCTCATCAGAGATGAAGCATGGCAAAAAGATGGAGTCCATTCTAGGAATCAGAGAACATGGCAACTACCTCTAAGCAAAATCTCCCAAAGCTGAAATTCCCCCGCAGCTCTCAGCTTCATGGAGACAAACACAGAAGTCCCCATCAGCAGAGATATGCAATGGAACCATAAAATTGTTGAGACCCCTTAAGATCAGGAAGAGAAAGAAGAGTCTGACTTGTTTCTTCTTTAACATTTTAATACTATCATTTTGTTCACTGGAATAGCCTTTTATTAGAATGGCTAATTGCTTTTTAATAATAGGCTCAAGGCATTGCTTAAACTGTCTTGTTGATCTCTATAAAACCTCATTAAAACAAAATGAGATGGCCTGTCACTCTGGAAAATCAGAGGAAACTTCGCCTGCCCCAATACTTCCATCCCACCACTCCACTGAGCTCAAAAACACCTGTAGTAGTTGCTTCTGAACTATGTATTGAACTATGGCTTTGCTTCCTGACTTGATATCCCTTTGATACAAAATAACACTACAGAATGAGGTGATGAAATTATAGTTTATATGAAAGAGAATATATGAAAGAGACCTTAGCCAACGGCCTGTTCAACTCAATCTTAAACATGCTATTATTGTATATATTATTATATATCACATTACATATTATGTAATATGTAATATGTAATATTATTGTTATATATAAACAACCACTGAGGTTGAGAGATTAAGTTATTAAACCAGGGTTATGTAGCTGGTTGATGCTACTATTTTCTACATTTATGAATGAGGAAACAGAGGCAGAGAGAAATTAAGTGGCTTGCCAAGTTGGGGCTTGAACCCAGGACTTTCTGTCTCTAGACTCAGCATATGCCACTTTGCCTCTCCTAGTGGCTTGGACAACCTCACACAGCCAGCCACTTGCAGAACGAGGACAAGAACTGTGGAGGGCTTGTTGATGAGATGATTAATTGCCTGGTTAGTTGGTTGCCGCCTGGCTCACAGTCCAGCACACACCAGCTGTCTCCAATTCTGTAGATGGAGAACTTGGATGAATGCCGCTGGTTCACTGGGAACCTCACAATGGCAATAGGCTTTTGGGAAGACTTGAATCCTGCCCTCAGACACTCCGAGCTACGTTACCCTGGGCAAGTCACTTAAACTCTTTCAGCCTCAGTTTTCTCATCTCTAAAACAAGGATAATCATAGTGCTGACCTCATAGCACTTGTCGTGAGGAGCAAATGAGACAATACATGGAAAACCCATTGTCAGCCTTAAATCGCGATATAAATGCCAGCTTCTTATTATCCCCGCTTCCTCAAGTCACTAGCCTATCACAGACACAAAGGACCCTCTGTCTCTCTCCTTCCACCTCCATTGGGCCCAGGAGAAAAAGTTGAGCTACAGCCATCCTCCTAGGCCATCATTTGTCGCGCATCTGCTTGCGGATTTTTTGCCCCACCCAAATGTAATGTAATGTCATCTCTATGGGGAGGAGCTGCTTTCAGCTGCGGCTATGGATCCCCAGATACTAGCCCAACACTGCGCATAGTAGTACAAGGCTTATTGGGTGAGGTTCACGGTTCAGGATATTGGGCCATACCTGTTTAAAAAGTCCTCCAGGCCCAGAGAGAGGAAGAACTGAGGTTCCTGCTCCCTGGGTCCTAATCCCTGGATCTGGTGGGTAGGGGGTAGCTGCAGAGCATCAGCCCTGAGCTAAAGGATCTGGCCCACCTACCAGTGGGTATCTTAAAAGCTGGCTTCTTGAAGGAAAGCAACCATGGGGGTGGGGTTTGGGGGGAGAACCAAGCCGGTTGAACCGGCTACACAGGGAACTCCTAGGAACTGGAGAGAGGAGGAGGGAGCAAGAAGAGGAAAGAAGCCCAGGGCAGGATTGGGGGAGGGTGAAGGAGCCCAGGAATGGAGAGAAGGCGAATGAGGGAAAGAGGGAGGGGCAATGGGGAGTAGAGATAGATTGTGAGGAACTTTACTGATTGTGCCACTAGGTAGGGGAGCCCCGCTTGGGAAGGAGCATCAAGCAGACTGTGTTCTATGATCTGCCTCCTCAAAGGAGGAGCTGCTCCCACTCGTCTTTTCCTTGGACATTTCTGGGCCTGTCCTGCCAGGAGGAGGAGCTCTGCCCCCCCTTCCCTTTCCTCCCATTCCTCCCCATTCCTCCCCATTCCTCTTTACCCCTTAGAAGAGGTGAGATAACCAGTGAAACCTGCTGGCTAGCTCCATCCTCCCATCAAAGCATCCTAGCAGCTGGGAGCCACACTGCCAGCCTCCCCAGTCACAGCTGTGCAACCTGCTCAGAGGAGGTAAGCTGAGAGCTCCTAGCGCTTGGAATGAATTGGGAGGAAAGGGAATGTCTGTCCTCATTACTAGGCAAGTGGTCTCTCCCCCTGGAAGAGCTAACAACCCTGAGTCCTTCTTTTCCTTAGATGGAGGTTCGTAGGCTTTAAAGGTCAAAGGGATCTTGGAGATCATCTCTTTCCAGTCCCTCAGTTTTACAGATGAGAAAAGAGAAGCACAGAAAGTAGAAATGACTTGCTTAAAGGTCACACAGGGTGTGAGTAACAGTGCTGGGATTCTAACCCAAATCCAGTGATTTTTTTTCTCTAGACACCACAATAGTTCCCCTGGATTGTAACACCATGCTCAGTCTGAGCAGTGGAATTGGAGGGATGACTCCTATAAAACCTTTTGGAATCAAGAACGTATCATTGGGTTAGAGATAGGTAGGGGAGTTGTTGTCACAAGTTGAAATGTTTTAATTATTTCAGGTTTAAACAGGTAGCGTAGTGCAGTGGGAAAAGCATTGGATTTGGGTCCAAAAGACCTCAGTTCAAAGCTTGGCTCTGCTACTAACTACCTATATGTCCCTAGACAAGTCACTTAACCTTTAGGTTAACTTCTAGGAGACCCCATTTTCCCAACTTTACAATGAGGGGCTTGGACAAGGTGAGCCCTAAGGGCCCTTCTGGCTCGAACATTCTATGAATCTGGCTAGAGGCCTACAGATGCACCAATTGTTGCTATCTAGGGCTCTCTTACTTACAAAGATGATTCCTTTAAATAAGGTTGGGAATGGTGTGGTCTATCACACAGCAGGAGCAAAATGAATTGATGATGTTGATGAGGAACGAGGATGAGGATGGTGGAGGTGCAGCCTACTGGATTTTAGATACCTTCAGAGCAGGAGAAATGCGCCTCTTCGCCACTACCTGCTTCTAACAAATTCAGACTAAGTGTTTATTGCATAATGAGTGAATGAAAGGTTAAAATTAAACCTTCCCTCCCGTCTGAGCTGTCTCTGTGCTCCAAGGGTCTACAACCCAGATGGGGACCCACTTCAGCATGAGGTATTAAGCAGAAATGCCCCCCTTGCCAAGTAGCACCTTTCTATGTTGTTTGAGAGTGAGGCAGTGCTGTCCACGCGTAGTGGTCAGGTTTGGGGAGTGGGGAGGAATGATTCCATAGAGGGAACTCTACACCTTTTCCCATTACACTTAGAATGTGTCAGGTTCTATTTCCAATTGTCCTGACCACCTGGGGCAGTATTGACTGCTGTGTTGTTAATTGTTGATCTGTTGGAAGGAGGAGGTAGTTTGAGGTAAAGGGAAAGAAAGCAATTCTCCTCACTTTAAAAGTCAATAGATGGGGTCACCAATTCTAAGTCTTTCCAGACTTAAGGTCAGTGGTGGGGGGAGGGATCTGAAAGGATACAAAGGTAATGAGGATAGCTCTGAGAGGGGATACAAAGCCTGTGCTCTCCCCAACTCCCAATTCCAATTTAACGGAGAAAAATGTGTTATGCATGGGTCCAAATGACAACTTCATAATTACATGGTGAAGGATGAATGGTTAGACAGCAGTTTGTCTGGAAAAAAAGGCGGGGAAGAGGTGCTAGACTGATTCAAGGTGAGTACGTCAACAGTTGAGATAGAGCAATCAACCAAACCAAAGTGATCTTGGCCTCCATTAAGAGAAACAGCAGCCAGGAATAAGAAAGTGAGAATCCCACTGTACCCTCTCCAAGTCAGGCCACAATTAGAGAGTGTTGGAGTCAATTCTGGACAGCACATTTAAGGCAGGACATTAGCAAGGAAGACTAGTTTTCAGATAAGAATGACCAGGTTTTGGAATCAAGTTCAAGCCCTATGACAAATCAGTTGAAGGAACTGTGACTGTTTAGCCCAGATGAGAGAAGACTTAGGTGGGGGGACATGATGGAGGCTTTGTTCTTATTTTTCTGGTCCCCAGTGAGCAGAACTAATAGTTGGTAGAAGTTGTAGAAAGAATGGGGTGGAGGGATGTCTAATAATTAAAATTATCCAAAAAATGGAAGGGGCTGTCTTCGGAAGTGACAGATTTCTCCTCCTCTCTGGGGGTCTTCAAGGAAAGACTGAATGACCAATTGCTGAATATATTAAGGAGAGGATTTTTGTCCAGGCATGAATTTGACTATATGATTACTGAGGTTCCTTCCAACTCTAAAATCACTCTTCAATGATTCCTGGGGCCACATTAGGGAAAAGTGTGTTATTTCTTGATGTCTATTACTCAATCTTCAATGACTCCTTTCTTTGGACTTGAATTTGGAAAACACTCAGAAACCACTGTCAACATACCTCCCAGGCTGTCAGTGGCACTGGGGTTTCATAGTCAAGGGTAAATTCCAAAGCAAACTGCAGCCAGAAACACCCAACTAGCCCTTTAAAAAGTGGAGGTGGAAAGAGAAAGGTCCTGCAGAAAGAGAATCAACACACTGATTGCCACAGGTGGTAATTTCTAACATTCTATGAACCTAGAGATTGTCTTTAGAGAGGCTATTAACCCAGCTATAGAAGAATTACAAGGTGAGTTTTTTTCCCAGGTTTATATCAAATGCTTCCAGAAGGGGTATTTACAGGGGCAAAAGTACTGCTTGGTCTGTAGTAATTCTTGGAGGAACTAATTCACTTCTCCCCCAAAAAATGAGAGAGAGAGAGAGAGAGAGAGAGAGAGAGAGAGAGAGAGAGAGAGAGAGAGAGAGAGAGAGAGAGAGAGAGAGAGATGTAATCAAATCCTAAGGAAATATAGGCTTCCTTTCTCCCTACAGTTCAGTTAGACTTACCCAACCTGACTGTGCAGTTCGGACTGGCTGATGGAGATAAGCAGCTCCCAATCTCATTACTCTGGCAAACCTGCTGTTCTGGACACACAGAGATTCTGTTGATTGTAGAAATGCCTGAGGATCTTGTCATGCTCATAAAGTTTTGAAGGTCTTGGGAGTTAATGCTTCTCTGCCCCACTAAATCAAACCACACTCACAAATTCCTGCCTCACTTTACAGCTATTTCTGCAGACTAGGGTTTGTGATTGTTTTAAATTGCTGTTATTTGGGATCTAGACCTGTGATTTTATATGTGTGGAACTCTTGGTGTGGAAACTTCTTCCACTAATGCAAATGTGAAGTTTGGCTATAACTTGTAATCTGAATGAGTTGTCTAGGTCACTGAGAAACAGTGACTAGCCTATGATCCCACAGCTAGTATGCGTCAGGAACATTTCTGATTCCAAAGCCAGATCTCTAGCCATTATGTTATGCTGATTATCACAGCAAAAAGACACTAAACTAGGAATTAGAGAGCTCTAGTTCCTCATACTGGCTTCACCAGCGACTGTGTAGTCTTAAAAAAAAATCATCTAACTTCTCTTAGCCTCTGTACCATAGGATAATTCTATTGCTTTATGTACCTTAAAGGGCTGTTCTAAAGCTCACCAATTTGAAGGCTTTTTGCAAACTATAAATCATGATACAAATGCAAGATATCATAACACAGTCTTTGCATACCTCCCCCCCACTTTCTCTGTCTCTCTCTCTCTCTTTCTCTCTCTCTCTCTCTCTCTCTCTCTCTCTCTCTCTCTCTCTCTCTCTCTCTCTCTCTCTCTGTCTCTTGCTCTCTTTCTCTCTGTCTCTGCCTGTCTCTCTCCTCCCCCCCTCACCATTCCTTCTTTTCACTGCATCAGCCTTTACATAGTAATAGACCTAATCATCATCCATCATTCTGTTCCCTTATGTCTGTTATTCAGTTCAACTCAACAAACATTAAAGCAGCTATTCTGTGCAAGGCACTGTGCTGTGCCCTGAGAATACAAAGAAAACTACAAAACTAGCCCTGTCCACATGGAGCTTACTTCCTACTGAGGTGACACAACATCTATATCTATATCTATATCTATATCTATATCTATATCTATATCTATATCTATATCTATATCTATATCTATATCTATATCTATATCTATATCTATATCTATATATATCTATGCATATAGATATATATAGATATAGATATAGATAGATATATAGATATATATGGATAAATAAAAGTATATATGAAATACCAGGTAATTTCAAGGGTGAGGGGGATGGAGAGTGGGGTTTATATCTGGGATACCTGAAGCAAGGGCACTTGGTTGCCTAATGGCATTGACAGCCTGTGCCCATGCAGGAGAACCAAATTGGCAGGTCTTTGCAGTTAACTATGTGGCAGTTAAATTGGCTGCCTCATTTTTTTCTAGTAAGTGGCTAAAATAAAGAAGTGGCTCCAATAGACAGAGGTCTAGACCAGATGACCTCTCAAAGTCCCCTCCCATTCTGTAATTTCATTATTCTATGAATCTCAAACATGTTGTTTCAAATCCATTTGAGTTAGCATCTCTGTGGGGTCCATGGAAAGTTGTTTAAAGATCTAAACGTTTTCGGTCATGAGGAATCAACTGAAGAGGGCCTTTATTTCCATCATCATCATCACTAGCACTTTTATAGTGCTTTAAGGTTTGCATAGCACTTTACAAATATTTGATCTTCACAACCTTGGGAGATAGATGCTATCATGATACCCATCTTACAGATGAGGAAACTGAGGCAGTGACTTAAGGTCACACAACTAGTGTCTCACACTGGATCTTGAACTAGGCCAGTCCAGCACTCTATCAACGGTGCCACTTCTCTATCTCTTTTTTTTTTAATTACGGTTTGAGAATAGTTATTGCTAGGCATGGGAGCAGACAGTCCCTGGGACTGGAAAGGCTGAAGCTAGTGGATGGCTTGAGTGTGGGAGTTCTGAGATAAATAAGGTGAAAGCCTATTTTGGGTAAGGTTAACCCCCAGGAGCAGGGGGCCACCAGGCTGCCTGAGAAGGATGAACTGGGTCAGTTCAAAAATAGAGCAGGTCCAAGTTTCCATGCCAATCAGCTCATGAGTGGCTAATATACTTCTGGCCTGGGCCAGGTCAGGAGAATCAATCTTTTAAAAAAAATAAATTTACCTGAGAAGGCCCAAAATGGTCTCTATGGTCAGACTTGCAAAGGGGGTGAATTATTTATTTCAAATGAGCTAGGAATCCATGCAGCAACTAAAAAGTAGATGCTAGGTCCTACTGCTCCATGGGGCATACAAAACCATAAAATCCCTCACTTCCCTCTTTTAGTGAATCATTGTGTAGTCATTGTGACCCTTTAACGCCAAGTGACCTTAGAAAACAAAATTTTAGCATAGCATTCAAGGCCCTACATAAGTTGACTCCAAACTGCCTTCCCAGAAATGTGAACTGCCATTCTTCATGCTCTTTACTCAAGTGAGATTGGACAGCTGGTACTTTTCTACCTCTGAGTAATTGCCCATGCCCTTCACCAAGAATGCTACTCCCCATCATCTCCACCTGTTGAAATCCTAGGCCTTCATTCTTCAAGGCCCAACTCCAAGGGCACATGCTGCACAAAGCCTTTCCTTATCCCCTCCCAGCCAGAAATGATTTCTTTCCCCCTCTGACAAACACTCATTGTGCTTTATACCTCTCATCTATGCATCCTTGTTTGAATGTAGCATTGGCTCATGAGCTCCTTGAGAACAAGAGTGACCTATCTTGGCATTTGCCTGAGTCTAGCAGAGCAGTCTGTTCATGTTAAGTGCTCAATAAATATTTGTTGGATAAAATCAAACAAGGCCTGCTACAGATGTTTGACACCATGTGGCAGGTTATTGCTAAACCTGCCTCCCTTGTTTTCCCCATGATTCTCCAGTCTCAACCCAAGTGAGTGAATTTTTTTTTTAATGCTTCATCTTATCTGGCCACAGATGGGTTCATTTTTTTCTGACAAACCTTTTATTAATGTGCACACCATGTTGAGTTACCCTAGACCTGAGGTTTTTTTTTTTTTATTGGTTTTCCAGGTTATACAATTAGCAATGCCTCTCTGCTTCTGAGTATAAATAAAAGGTCAAGGACCTCCTTTTGGGCACCTCCAGTTTTCCTTTCTTTCCTTGATCTATTTTGAGCTCAATCTGACAAATAGCTGAATTTAAATATAAATGGTGCGACATAATCCTTTCCTTGCTGAGAAATAATCAGAATTATGGGAGGGAAAGGGATTAGCAGGCTAACTGAAAAGGAAAAAAAATAGCTTGTGGATTCTAGCATCTATATGAGAAAATATGAAGTACGTGTAGATTGCTGGGTTATGATGGAAATGTACTATTCTTCATCTAAAGGTAATGCTATTGACTCATCACACCCATATAGGCTATAAGGTATTTTTCTAATAAGATTAGATTATAGGACCATAGAATGAAAGGAACTTCAGAGGCCCTCTCATCCTACCTCTTCATCTTACAGATAAAGAAACTGAGATTCAGGGAAATTAAGTGAGTTTCTCAAGGTGACACAAGTAAAAATCATCAGAGGCTGGATTTCAAAACAGAATCCTTTTGCATCCAACAGTGAGCATTTCGGGGCCATGCATCCTGAGGCCAAGGAACAAAGTGGGACCTGAGCTCCCAGGCCTGGCCTCATGAACACCAAATTTTTACCACTATTAGAATTATAAACTAAGTGGGTTTCATCCTAAGAACTCTTCTGCATCTATCACAAGATCAGGTCTGGGTCTCTTCTACCTTGCACTTTCAGAAGCCAATATGCAGGTCACCTTTCTTAGCCCCTTCAGTTTGAACTTCTGCTTTCTCATTTACAGTTCTTCCAATCGATGCTACAAATCTCATCTCTTGACTTATGCTCCCCACACATCTTCAAACACTTATTCTGCAAGGTCTCTATCTGGGCAGGGAAAGTGACATGATCAAAAAAAAAAAAGTGCATCTTATTTAGAGACAAACCTTTGCCCATCTTTGACAAAAGAAAATCAGTCTGTATATTTTCCTCACTCCTTCCCTAGCATCTTCCTTCTGAGAGCATTACGATTTATCCTGTATACTATCATGTACATACATAGCTATCTAAGCCTCTTGAGGACAGGGACTGTTTTTGCTTTCCTTTATATCCTCAGTGCTTAGCGAAGTGTCCGGCACATATCAAATACTGAATAAATGCTCATTGCCACCTCTGTTTTTTGGGGGTTTCCCTCCCACAAATGCTGATTCATTTTATAGCCTGAAATAGAATTTGTTCTAGAAGGTGCCAAGATCTGGATAATCTTAATCTTGACTTTAAGGTAAAATCTTTGTCTCTGCCTCTGATTTATTGCTTTTAAACCTCTTCCCATCTCCTGGCTTCCTTCCAGCTAAAATCCCACCTTCCACAGGAAGACTTTCCCAATCTCTCTTAATTCTAGAGCGTTCCCTCTGTTGATTATTTCCAATTTATCCTGTATATGTTTTTTTTTTAACATGGTTATTCACATGTCATCTCCCTCATTAGATTGTGAGATCTTTGAGGACTGGAACTGCTGTTGTTATTGTTTTGTTACCTTCCCTTATATCCCTGGCACTTAGTCCAGTGCCTGCCACATAAGAAATTTGTCGACTTCTGAACAAGCTGGGGTTTGATCATCTAAGCCACTACGGTCTCCTAGTCATGGACTGAACTACAAGGCACCTCAGAAATCATCTGGCCTAATCCCATTATTTCTGTATGAGGGAACTGACTTCCACTGAGATTAAGTGACTTGCCGAAGATCACACCATTATTAAATGGCAAAACCAGCATTCAGACAAGTCCCCTGACTCAAAATCTAGCACTCTTTCCATTATACTGTTCTGTCTTTCTCTCATATGCCTTTATTCTCTCTTCCTCTTCCTTTTTTGTCGAGGAAATAGCTGTCTGACAGCAGACCTTGCCATGAGAGCTACTCAGTAAGTTGACTTCAGCATTGGGTTGTCTTAAAGGCTGTGGAGTAATACTGCAGAGAGATGGTGACACGTCTATGTTCTCAGACTAACTCCCTCCCCCTTGAGGAAAATATTCATTTCATATAAGTCCATGCCACGTCTCCTAGAGCAATGACACATATCCCTTTGTTATCACCATGTAATATCTGTACGCATGGTCAAAACCATGGAGACTCATGCCCTTCCCATGGATTCTTCCCATTGTCATCCTGAGGCAGTCTGTGACAGATTAGATACTATGTGAGGTGATTTGTGGTGAGAGGCTTCAGCTTTTGAAGGAAGACCTGTGGAAGGAAATGGCAAAGGAGACTTTTGGCCCCTGGTGGGGAAAGCTGAGCCGTTCTTCTCTAAAAGTGAAGAAGCCAGCCCTGTCCAATGTATCAGGATTGAGGAGATGAGCCAAGACCTGGAAATCTCCTTAGTTCAGAGCTTATGAGACATACACATGAAAAGGGCTTGGTTTTTCCCAGAAGAAGGTGCTTATATTAGTAGCCTGGAATTTGTTTTTCCCTGACATTCAGACCATAATTTCTGCCAGAGATGAGAGATTACCTCAAAGCTTTCCATCATTGTTCCTATCTAAAGCAAACGTTTTTAACCTGGAATCCACAGTTTCCCACGGGTCTATGCACAGATTCCATGGCATCTGTAAGCTTGGATCAGAAAATAAATTTTCATCTGTCTTTCCCGTAACCTCTGGTTTCCTTTGTTATCTTATATATTTTATCTTATGTATTTAAAAGTATTATTACGAAAGGAGTCTATAGTTTTCACCAGACTGGCAAAAGAATCTATGACTAAAACTTTTTAGAACCTCAGCCTTAGAGCACGAAGTGAAGTTTACATTCATTTCTGCCAAACCCCAGGGAGGTCCTATTCCTTAGCTCCCTCATATAGTTATTTTTCTTCATTTGATCAGCCAGTGTTAAAGAAATAGCAAAATCATCACATTAGAACTGTAACCAAAGGTCATCTACACTCTCTAAAAATCTACACTTTAAAAATCCCCATTAAAAAAAATTTCTCTTTCGCCTATGGGAGGAAAAGAATCTGACACATTTCTAAAACACAACTGAAGCCTTATTACATGGATGAACAGATTTCTTCTAACTCATTCCAGGCTCTCATATCAATACAATCATTTCTGAAACATTGTGGTTAGCCAGCCCTGATAAAAGCAAAGACAGTAAATACAGCATTGTTAGCAGCTTGGGGTGGGTGAAAACAGAAAGGGCCCTGACAGAAACAGCCAGGTTTTACCTGTTCGAAGATCGCATTTTGAAAGTACATTTAGTATTCTGTAGGAAGGGGCATAAGTTGAAAAGTACTGCAGAATTGGAAGCACAGCATGGCTAGGTCAACTAATGGATAAGGCCTGAGGGAATGGGAAACTTAGTTAAGAAACGGAGGTGGTGAGAGAAGGGGGGATTTTGGGACCGGAATGCATTAGAAAGGGCCTACATCTAAAAAACTTTGGAACTGATTGTGTGACATGGGAGACACTGGCACAGAATCTTTCAGTACGGCGTGCCCACTTCAGAGAAGGTACAGTGCTGTATGAGCAAAGCAGAATTAAAGTAGCTCAAAAGAAACTTGAGATGTGCACATTTAGAGAATCTACCCCAAAAGTTCACATGGGCTATTTGTGCCCAACCCATGGCAGAACATTCCGAGCTCGTATTGGTCTGAACGGCCGCAGTCGGACACACTGTACCTGACTCTAACATAGTGATGTCATTTTGGTCCTCTTCAAGAATGAAGGACAACAACTAAGGTGGAAAAGACCTCAGAAGCCATCTAATCCAATCCCTTGATTTTATAAATGAGGAAACTGAGGCTCAGATGTTAAATTGATTATCTAATTCTATAGAGCTAGGAAATGGTAGAGCTGAGATTTGAACCCATATCCTTTGTGTCCAAATCTAGCATTCTTTTCGCTTCACCATGTTGTCTTTAGTAAGCAATCAATACTGACATTTCTAAACCTATTTATCCCTCCTATCCCAGGCCATTTTTCTTCCCAAGCACTGGCTGGGAATTTCACCGGCTTCTTTATTTAGCTTGTACCAAGAACCAATTGTGTGTATAGCTGCTGTTCTTGAGTACCTGAGTACTGGGAGAAGAGGGGAGTTTAGGTTACAGGTAAATGAGGCTGTTTTGTAACAGGCCTTTCTTCTCTGTAACATTCATCTTTCAGGACTGCTACATAGACCTTGATGGATTTTGTTAACACAGGGCTCCAAACTTTGGGAGATATTTCTGGAGCAGGGTAGTCTGTTTTTAGATAACTATTAATTCTGGTCCTTATTGACACTAGGCACTGGTTGCCAACTGATGTTATTGTCACAGAAGCATCAAATTGGGTCCAAGTGCCTTAGCTTACAGAGAACTATAGAACCCCTATCTTCTATCCAGTGCCAACCATTTTCTGAACAATTTAATTACATGTGGGGTGCTCCCTCCTCCCCTTCATTATTAACAAGTTTATATTTGGCCCAGGGATGGGCTACAGCAGTCTTGTGACTCTCTCTCCCTCTCCCTTTCCTTCTTCCTCTCTTCCCATTTAAATCAGAGCCAAATACTTAGGGAGATGTCAGTAACTTAACTCTTCCTTTCAGTAATCTAAATCCTTCCTTTTCAGACAGACCTGGAGTACATTAGTTGTCAAGCCTCACTCTTTTCCCAGGTGATCAGCAGTGACTCTCTCACCCTCCCTCCAGATACTAGGTCAAACTTAGGATCACAGAATTTTGTAGATTTAGAGCCATAAGAGGCTTTAGAAGCTGTCCAGTCCATATACCCCAACAAAAAAAATTTACAGATAAAGAAGCTGAGGCCAAGACATACTAAGTGACTTGTGTAAGATCACACAGATAGAAAGTAGCCGAGGAGCTACATTTGAAACTAGGGTCTCTGGCACCAAATGCAATGCTCTTTCCACTATACCATGTTTTACTCTTAGGGTGGCTGATCTCATCCCCATAATGTTTAGATACCAGGATCATACTTATACTTTAATATCTCAATGGTTCTGTAACTTTACTGATGTGGTGCTCCTTCCAGTGATATAGATAACAACCCATTTTTTCTGCCCATCTTGTGAAACTCTTGTTCATATTGTCCCCCAAATCACCCACAGGGTTTCACCCAACATCAGCCAATTAGTCAACAGATCGTTATTAGCCACTTGCTATGTGCCAAGAGCTGTGCTTGCATGGATGAGTTCCTCCACATTCTTTTTGACTCAGCTTCTTCATGAAACATTACTGGATGCCTCAGCTCAAACCAGATATCTCTCCCCTCTTTGGAATCCCATTATACTTTGTTTATAACTCCTATAGCACTTATCACACATCCTACCTTGTTCTATAATTATTTAGGCATAGGGATTATGTCTGCCATTAGGTCATAAGCTCTTTGGGAGCCAGGACTGTTTTGGCAACCCAGGAAACAGATTGTCAGATTTGCACCTACTTCCCAGGATCGTTATGAGGATCAAATGATCTAATAAATGTAAAGCAATTTTCAAAATACTGTATAAATGCTATTGTTGTTATCATCCCCTGTCGTACCAAATGTACAACTTTGCATGGTCTTTAGTGAATAAATACTTACTGAATTGTAGAAAAGATGCAAAATTTTCAGTTTTCTCAGAAAACTGAACCCTTATCATAAGATCCTTATCCATATGAGCCCATTACCCAGGGGATAGCAAGAGGAAAATCACAGAAAACAGACAGAGGCTTTGGGAAGAAAGGATTTAAGAGGAACTGGATTGGGTGGCGAGGGGGGAGAAACACAGGATTAAAAGCTATATAGTGGTGTGGGGAGAGCATTATTCAAAAAATAAACAGACCACATATATGTTGGCTTTCTTTTACAAAATGCTTGAATTTGAATGAAGTTGAGTTCTCAGTGTAGATATTCTTAGTGCTAGCTCTGCTTACTTGATGAACTGAGGTCTCAGGGGCTCAGCTATTCCCACTATTTGAAGGCCTGTCATAAGATCTTATTCACTGTCTTGTTATTTAATTAGATTAAGAAGAGTTCAGTGGTATTAATTTTGCTAAGGAAAAGGTAGATGTTGTTGTAGTTTGCAAAATACTGTTCATTCGAAAAACATCACCACTGCTACACTGAAATAAAGGACCATCTTATCTTGTGGGTTAATAGAAAGAGCCAAGTATCTCCTTCCTCTCCCCTCCACTCCTCATTCAGCTCCTTTACAAAGGAGACGGCTTTGTGCTTTGACCTTCTAGGACATTTTATTTTGTGTTTTAACAACCGGCTTTGGAACCATGTAAAAGTGAAGACACATGATTACATACTTAGGGATGAAATGGACTTTAGAAACAGTCTAGTGACGACCCCTCATTCCCAGATGAGGAAACTGAGGAACAGATAAGTGGCAATAAGTGTCAGAGGCAGAATTCATACACAAATTGTCCATCTACTTAGCACACTTTCAGCTATACCATGCTTACATACATCATGCTGGAGCAGATTAATGGACCATTTAGTTGAATATTCTGTCATCTTCAGGGAGAACATGGGAGTTTTGCTCTCTCACCTCAGAAGGTTAGTGATGTCCTCCCCAAACAACACTAGCCATCAATTTAGCTTTAACCTTCTTAAACTTGTAAGTGGAGTGCTAGCCCATAGGGACAGATATGCTAGATATAAGATGCCTGTGCAAAGGACAGACATTTTTGTGAGAAAAATGCAGACTATATTACTGTTAAATTACATAGGTTTTATACTAGTCAAATAGCCACACTCAAGGAATAGTCACTGATAGTTAAATATAAACTTGAAAAGTCCCTAATGTAGTGCCCCAGAGATCTGTAGAATGATAAACATTATCCTCTTATGACCTATAAGGACTCCTCTAGTTCTAAATTTATTATCCTATAAAGTGGACATGCTTAGCCAGGAGTAGAGAAGACTTGGTGAGACACATGCTAATTGTCTTCAATTATTCAAAGGAAGGGCTAATTTACAGAATAGGATCAAAGATCCAGAGCTGGAAGGGATGTCAGAGAGGTCCCTTCATCTGCTAAATTTTATAACTAAGGAAATTCAGGCCCAGGGAGGTTAACCAAACTATGTATGGTCACATAAGTAGTTAGTGTCAAAGGCTAGATTTCAACCCATGTTCTCTGACTCTAGAGACAGTCTTCTTTTGACCCTAGAGTGCCGAACTGGAAGTAATGGGATAGAATTGGCAAAGCTCAAATTCAGGCTTTATGTGAGGAAAAATACACCAGTCAGAGTGGGGATTACTTTTGGGGTGTGGATCGGCTAGATGGCCACTGAGTTCTCTTTCAAATTCTAAATTCTTCAGTTTCATGATTCTGCTGGCATGCGATGGTATCTGAATCAAGTCAACAACAGGCATTTATTAATTGCTGACCACATACCAGGCACCACACCAAGCACTGGGGAGTCAAAGAAAAGCAAGAATAAGCCCTGCTATTGAAGAGCTCACAGTCTAACAGGGGAGACAACATGCAAATGTACAAGATAATGATAATAGCTCACATTTATGTGGCACTTTAAGGGTTTAGAGAACAGTTTGCAAACATTATCTCATTTTATCCTAACAACAGTCCTAGGAGGTAGTGAGATAGGTGTTATTATTATCTCAATTTTACTGTGAGGAAGTTGAGGCAAATAAGTGACTTGTTAAGGGTCATACAGCTAGTAACTGTCGAAGGCTGAATTTAAACTTGGGCCTTCCTGACTCCAGGTCCAACACTCTGTCCAATGAGTCATCTACCTTCCTGATAAACACGGGGTAAACTTCAGGGAATCTCTGAGTGGCCATTCTTTCAGGAATACTCATACTCTTCATCACTTGGTCACACTTAGAAAAAAAAAAACTTCTGTGGATTTTTGAGGCCCTAAAACCAAATCCTAGACATTGAAGTGGTCTTACATGGTCATTTATTCATGTTTTCCACTTCCAGGTAGTAGCCCCTCTGATAGGTTTTGAAAAATGTGAAGGGAAAGAGAACCTCAGTCTTCCTTCAGTAACTCATCCCAGCATTGAAGCTTCATTACCACAAAGTTTTTCATTTAAATCTCTTCCATTTATTTCAGTCTACACATTACCATAAAGAATGTAGGCCCCTTAAGGGTAGGGAGCTACTTCATTTTTGTCTTCATATTCTCAGCATCTATCCCAAAGTAGGTGCTTAATAAATATTTGCTTACGGACTGATGGATTAAACTAAGAGTTCCTGCAGAGTTTCAAAAGCTGTGACAAGAAGGGAAGACTAAGTTGTACGCAGAGTCTCCTCCTCTAAAGCTGAAGGACCTAACAGAACGTATTCGGATGGAAATCTCAAATGGAGTGTCCTAGTGTTCTATGATGAGCCCTGTACTATTTAATATTTTTGTAAGTGACTTAGATAAAGATAGAATGTGCTTATCAAATTTGCAGATGATACATGTTAGGAAAGATGACCAACACACTGGATAACAGGACTGAAAAGATTTCAACAGATTTGAATGTTGGGCTGAAGATATTAAGTTGAAATATAATGTGTATAAATGTAAAATGCTACAATTCAGAATCAATTCAGAAATATAATAAGGGGAAACATAACAGCAATTCATCTGAAAAAGTGAGAATTTCAGTGGACTTCAAGCTCAACATGGAGATACATTGATCAAAAAAGCTAATACAATGCTGGCCTACATTGAGAGAAGCATGATATACTGGATTAAAGAGAAAATAGTCCCACTATGTGCTATTTGTTCATCTCTGAAAATATATGTTTTGTTCTGGGCACTGACTATCCATTTTAGCATAGGCATTTATAAGCTGAAGAAGATCCAGAAGATCCGGCCAGGATAATGAAAGATCTTGAGACCATGGCATATAAAGATGTTTATGGACCTGGGCATGTTTTGTAAGAGAAAACTTAAAAACAAATATGAGAGCTGTCTTAAAAGTATGTAAAGGTCTACCATATTGAACAAGGGGGCATCTAAGTGGTACAGTGGATAGAGTGCAGAGCCTGGAGTCAGGAAGACTCATCTTACTAGTTTACTTGCTTGTGACCTTGGGCAAGTCATTTAACCCTGTTTGTCTCAGTTCCTTCTCTGTAAAATGAGCTAGAGAAGGAAATAAAGCACTTCAGTATCTTTGCCAAGAAAACCCCAAATAGGGTCACAAAGGGTTAGATATATTTGAAATGGCTGAACAATAATGTTGAACAAGGAATGGATTCATTCTGTTGGACCCTGGGGGAAGAACTCAGAGCAGTAGGTAAAAGTTGCCAAAGTTTATGTTAGATTGAGAAAAAACTTCTTTAAAATTAGAGCTATCGCAAACTGGTACAGACTACCTCAAGAGGTAGTGGAATCCTCCTCACTAAGGTTCATCAAATTGAGACATCTCGCCAGTGGTGTTGAGGTGACGATTGTTGGACTAGATGACCATTGAAGTGCCTTCCATCCCAGTGAGTCTGTGATTCCATGAGTATGACAGAATCTTTAAAGAGTCTATCCCCTCATTTTATAGATACTAAAGTTGTGATTTTTCTAAAGCCAAGATTAGGATCCAGGTCTTTGGACAGCTAGTTCAGGGCTCTTTCCACTAGAGTACCACCACCCACAAACAGGAATTCACAAGTCAGGCTGCTAAGAACTTTAAAGAAAACAATCTGTCGGTGCTTTTCACCCTTTGCATTTGTGATTCTTCTTCATTCTCTTTCTAGCATATACTGTTCTCTCCCAGTTAGAAAAGAATAAAATTTCATCATTTAGCCATTTTGTAAACAAAAGAAAAAGCTGAAGTGATATCCAATCATTGATGTGAACATTGTTTTTTTTTTTAATTTTGAAGTATCCAAGCTAGAAACAAAATGCTACAAGCAGTTATACAGATCATCCTCTCTCAAAGCTGTCAGTATTCTACTTCCATTGGGACACATACTTAATTTCCACAGAAGTAAACTAGAGTAGAAGAAAAAATGTATACCATTACAGGATTTGTCTAATATATTCATGTTCTTAAAATGGAAGATATTGATTTTCTCATGTCTGGCAAGATTCTGCTAAAATAACTAGGGAGGTTCTTTTCCCAAATATTGGTGCAATACAATCCTCTCTCTTTTTCCTCAGATACTGCAGTCATTTCTGAGAAGGGCTTCTCTAAGATTCTAGTTTTTATGGATAAAGATGGTTTCCTGCCCTTCTTACCTTCTCTTAGATTCAAAGTCTTTGTTTGGAACTATTCACTCTTGCAATTTATCTATCTATACTTCATTAGTTAATTTACAGTTTATTTTTTAGACATCTACTACATGAAGTATTTAGGGTGTTCAAGGAGGACCAGTACCTCTGGTGTGAGGGCTTGTCCATTTCAAGGCTACTCATATACTTTTGGTATCCACCTGCCACCCAACTTTCACCTGCAGCTCCAAGAATTTGTAGCACACTCAGTGGCCACACCCTGATGGTCTCAGAAGACAGGCTAAACCAGGTTAGGGATAAACAACAGCCCTCCAATCTGTAGACAGGTAAGAAGATGTCTACCCCTCTCCAAGTAAGTAAAGACTTCCCCTAGCAGAATGGGCGAATGAGAACAATTTGTTCCAATGGATATGGAAGCAGCTAAAGCAGGTACCATGGAGACTTAGAGCTTTATCAGACATCAAAGACCCCAAGGTCATCCACTGCATCCCAAGCCATTGCTGGCTAGCCGTTTTGCCACTGGACTTCAGTGACTATGGAAGAGAGAGTGAAGCTGATTACTTGTGCAGGTATGCCTCACTTAAATCTAATTTACATGCAAGTCACATTACCTTGATGTCCTCTTCAAAAAGGAAGGACAAACAACATCTACTACATGCTCAACATTATGAAAGGTACAACTGTTCGGCTCATTAATTGAGAGTTTACTATGTGCTACGTAGGCACTCTAGGGTATATTAGAGAAATTCAAAACATGGTTATATGATTCCTGCCCCTAGATAGCTTGTATAGTCTTTGAGGAGTCAAGACAACAACACAGAAACCAACTGGGGAACGGTTCAACATAGCATACAATCAATCACTTTTCCCACCTCTGTTCTTTGCTCTAGCTACTGTCTATGGCTTTCCTCCCAATACTTACCTGTGAAATTCCTATCCATTTTTTAAAAACCCCACTCAAGTGCCATATTTTTCTTGATCCATTTTGTTGTTAAAAACTATTTTCTTCATTGGACCTCACATAGCATGGTGGTTTTTTTTTTCTTGCACTTTTCACATATATGTATATAAATATATGTGCATATGTGTACACATATACATAAAATATACTATTGTATATTGTTGGTATAAGTGCTTGTATCTGATACACATACTAGTCTGTAAAGATCCATGTGGAAATGACTATTTTATTTAAATTTTATATCTCCCCAGTACCTAGTAGATCAACATGATGTCAATAAGTTTGTCAACTTCAATCAGTCATTAAGTATTTATTAAGCACCTACTATGTTTCAGGTACAATGCTAAATTCTGAGGATAAGAAACAAAAATGAAACTGTCCTTGCCCTCAGGAAGCTCACATTCTATTGGAGGGCAAAAATATCTAGTGCAGGATATAAATTACATGGGGTTATCAGAGAATGGCAAAACAAACATCCACCACAGCAGTCAAAGAAGGCTTCATGGAAGAATCCTTGGATTTTAAAGCTGATATGACCCACAATTTCCACAAAGTCATACTCTATTCTTTGTCATGGAAGTTCTTGAAGGCAAAGTCTTGAGGCTAAGCTCAGACAGTTCTACTATGCTGGAAAAGCTCCACCCAACTTAATCCAGTATAAAGAAAGTTATTCCCAATAGATTGTGATTAAATGATAAATTATTTAAGCATGGTAACCCATGAATCCAAGAAAAATTTTAAGTGGCTCTCAGTCCTGGGTGGCCTTTTTATTTCTCCAACACTAATAGAGGAATAGTGGCCATAAAGGAAGTGAAATTCACTAATAATCACAGTTTTTAGACCAATTGCAAAAATTAACTGTAGTTATACTGTGAGCTCTTTGTCAATTAATTAGTACTATCAAAGTGAACCATATTAATCCTGATATTCTTGTACAAAATAAAATAAAAAAACAAAGGTGGATACAGCTAAATGGGAAAATGGCTCATAGGCTCCCCTTCAACAACCAAAACAAATGAGTTGGAAGACTTGGTTTCATCATGACCCAAAAGTGATTTTTTAAAATCATTCCATAGGATCCTTGGTCATCTCAACTTGCAAGGCTTAAGATAAATGAAATTTAAAAAACAACTTTGAATATGATTACAGCTTATGTGCCAACATTTGTTGTAGAAGACGAAGAGGTAGAGGAAAAAATATATGAAGACCTGGACAAGATTCTCAAAAGCAGGTCGATATAACTTTGATACTCTATGATTAAAATGTGAAAGTAGGCACAAGGGACTATAACATATACAGAGATAGATAGGGAAAATATAGCTCAGGTTTGAAGAAATAAGACCAGAGGCTTATTGATGACTCTGAAGACTCATATCTATATGTCATGGATACCTTCTTTTAAGAAGTCATACCAGAATCAACTGTCTATGTTTGACTGTTCATACTCCCATACCAATAACTACTTTTTACCCACGTCAATGGGATTTTTTTTTGTCATGTTTGGTGCATGTCATTTTGCTTTAACCAATATCTTCTGTTTTTTATGGAAGGGAACTCAAAGAGGGGAAGTCACTTACCAAAGATCACAAAATGTTGGTCTTGAAGAATGAGAAGGACTTGGGGAGGCAGATAAAAGGGGTAATCAGGGACCTGAAGAAAGGCACAAAACTGGGAAGGAGAATAAGGTATAACACATTGTGAGGATACCTGCTTGCCAGGAGTAGAGGATGAATGTTTGATATCAGTTCAAAAGAGGAAGGGTAAAATAAGATTATGAAGAACCTTGAAGGACAGAGAAGCAATTGATGTCATAGAAAAAAGGAAGCTATCATAAGCTTTCATGCAGGGGAGTGATATAGTGCAAACAAACTCTTCACAGCCTGGATCCAATCTCTTTCCCAGACTTTATTATTCACTCCACATACTCTACAATCTGGCCAAAGTAACTTTCTTACTGCTCCCTACGTGATATCTCCACACTCCATGGCTTTTTGCACAGGCTCTCTCCCATGCCTGGAATATACCCTGTCCTCAACTCTGATTCTTAGAATTCTGAATTTCCTTCAGAGAAACACTTTCTCAAGTACCGTCTTCTACGTATGTCTTTTCCTGATCCCATTCCCTCCCTCACCAGTGGTATCCTCTCCCCCAAAAAGTGACCTTTTACTTACTTTGTGTAAATTTTAAACACAAATGTCATCTTCCCTCATTGGAATATGAGCTTCTTAAGGACAGAAACTTCTTTCTTTTTCTTTTTATATTCTACCCTCTTAACAGAGGGCCTGGCACATAGTAGGTGCTTAATAACTCCTTCATGATTGATTAATGCTCAGCTTCATGACTGTCTCTCAGCAGGGATGGAAATATGCTCTCATAAGAGGAATCCCTTCCTACAACTGGCTAGAAGATGAAGATTTATTTAAAGTGCTAGTGTACTCAAGCTTGATTTAAAGTAACTTGTCTAAAGAATGGATGTGCACACTGGCTTCTCAGTTGACTGAGAAGCCTTTCAGATGACTGTACACTTCCTGCTGAGGAGAAGGTAAATAAATAATGCTGGGGAACATAGCCGACAAGCCTGTCTCCTTGATGCACTCCCACTTGGTTGTCTGAACAGGAGTGCTCAGCGGGCTGGCAGAGGCAGCCAGAAAGCATCAGAACCAGGCTTGACTCAGTTAATGAACAGTCCTGTGCACTTGGAAATGATTCAGTGCGGGGAGGAGGGGAATTGTCTTCAGGGTGGGATATTGCTGTTTTTGAATAAGCGTACCTTACCTGGAGAAGTGAAAACTTAAGTAGGACATGATAGATGTCTTTATATTTGTAGGGCTGTTATATGGAAGATGGATTAAATTTATTCCGCTTGGCCCTAAAGGAATGCATAGGTAGAAATGAATTCAACATATTGTGTTCAATATTGGGAATATGATTTGTTTTAAGCATACTCCCTGCCCTCAAGGATCTTACAATGTAATATAGCACCACAAATCTAAGTACGGCATAAACTAGAATATGATACAGGCAAAAGAGTGATCCAAACAAACTCTTCTAATAAAATTTGTGGAGAGAGATGTCATTTTCAGGTGGGGGGGGTTGCCTTTGAAAATCTGAGCCTTAAAGGTAGAAAAAGCTTTCCAGAGGCAAGAGTGTGAAGGAAGTGCTTTCCAAGATGGCAGACCAGTCTTCGTAAGTGGAGTAAGGCATGAAAGAGCAGAGTGAATCAGGAAACAGCTAGTGGTGAAGTGTGGATGATAGGAAGATTAAGTGAATAGGGTTAGCATGACATGAGTTTAGAAAGATAAGTTAGGGGGTCAGGTAGGTGGCGCAGTGGATAGAGCACCAGCCCTGGATTCAGAGGACCTGAATTCAAATCTGGCCTCAGATGCATAACACTTACTAGCTGTGTGACCCTGGGCAAGTCACTTAACCCCATTGCGTAGCTGCCCCCCCCAAAAAAAAGATGTTAGAACCACACTGTAGGGAGCCTTAAATGTTGGGTTAATAGCTTTATATCTTCTGGTCAATGGGGGGCCACTGAAGGATTTTGAATAGAGGAGTGACATGGTCTAAGCTTTGTGTGAGGAAGATTATTTTTAACTGCTGTGTGAAGGATAGCTATAGTAATGATTGGTCATTGCATAGTTAACTTTAACTATGTCCTTTTCCTAAAATGAGCTGGAGAAGGAAATGGCAAACCACTCCAATATCTTTGATAAGAAAACCTCAAATGGGATCAGGAAGAGTCATATGCAACTGTGAACAACTAAACAACAATAACAATATGCCCTTTTCCTGACCTTCTCCCCACTCCATCCAATCATTTGTCAAGTCCTATTGGTTCTGCCTTCCCAATTTAACCTTTTCTTTCTTTTTTTTTTTTTTTTTGCTCTTAGGCAATTGGGGTTAAGTGACTTGCCCAGGTTCACACAGCTAGTAAGTGTCAAGTGTTTGGTCTGAGGCCGGATTTGAACTCAGGTCCTCCTGACTTCAGGGCCGGTGCTCTATCCACTGTGCCACCTAGCTGCCCCCAATTTAACCCTTTCTTAAAATTACCTTTAATTTGTATATACTTTGAATTTTATCTACCAATGTTAATTGGCACTGTTTTTTTCCAGCTAAGTCTTGGTGAATTTCTTGGAGCACTAAAGAGTTAAGTGACTTGCTCAAGGTCACACTAACTGTATGTTAAACGTGGGATTTTAACCCAAGTCTTTCTGACTCAGAGGTCACTTCACCAGCCACTATGCCACACTGCTTCACCTACAAAATATATTTAGAATAAATACAATTTAATTTCAGGACTCCAGGGGTTTCTCTTTTTCTCTCCTCCCCTCTCTTCCTTTACTATCTTCTCTTTTCTTCCTGTCTTCTCTCCTTTTCCCCTCTACTACTCTGTCTCACTCAAAGGAAAGATCATGGTTGTTCATGTACAAATTTGGTGGCTATCTGAATAAGAATGATAATTGAGGCCGTAAAAGCAGACAAGATCACCCAGTAGGAACAAAGAGAAATAAAAGGAAATCTGAGAACACATTCTAGAACAAGGGGTTCTTAACCTGGATTCCACAAATTTGTTTTTTGTTTTTGTCTGTTTTATATTTGATAACCATATTTCAACATAATTGGCTTCTTTTGTAATCCCATTCATTATTTTATGCATTTAAAGACATTCTTAGAAGTCCACAGGTTTCACCAGATTGCCAAAGGAAAGTCCGTGACAAAAATAAAAAAAAAGAAAAAGAAAAAGGTTAAGAACCCTGCACTCAGGAACACCCATGCATAGGGTATGAAGAGAAAGATAAATTAAAAAAGTAAAGGACAGAAGGAGAATGAGAAGAAACCAGTATCATAGAAACCACAGAGAAGTTTATTGTGTTCATGATTTGAGGTTAAGGCTAGGGTTAAGAAAGAAGAAAAAAGTTTCAAAGATTAAAATTTACATTCCCTTTGGGCAGAGCACCCACAAGTAAGAGTGTGATATCCTATGTGGACAGACGGAAGGAAGAAAGGAATGAACGAACGAATGAAAGAACGAATGAACCAAACAATTCTGGTTTGGTCCCCAGTGGACAGCTCCTTTTCTACTCACGGAGGTTGTTGTTTGTACTTCCTTCTCAAAGAGGACCATGGCATCAAACAACAACCTCTATGTTGTGTTTATGTGAAGACATTACACTTTAGGTTGGACATTGGCAAGCTGGGGTGCCTACCAAGGGAGGATGACCAGGAGAGCAGGAGAACTAGAAACCATGCCATTTAGAAGCAGTTGAATGAACAGGAAATGTTTAGCCTGGAAAAAAGAAGACTTGAAGGAAAGACGTGATATCTGCCTTTAAGTCTTTGAAAGGCTTTAATCTGCAAGGGGAGTTTGACTAGTTTTGCTTAGCCCTGGAGGGCAGAACCAGACATAATGGAAGGAAGCTGCAGAAAAGCAGATGTCAGCTGGCTGTTGTGTAAATGTCCTAACAATTAAAGCTGTTCTAAAGTAGAATGACTGCCAGAAAATTGCTGAGCTCCCAAAAATTGGATATTTTCACATAGAAATTGCCTGATCATTTTTCAGCGATTGTCAGAGAAAGGGTTCTCATTCAGGTTAGATTAGGTGCCCTCTGAAGTCTTAGCATTAGTGTGTTGAGAGATTAATTTTTTCCCATTAGTTATAAACGTTTATTGAATTGATTTCCAATATAAAAAGAAAAGGAATCAATGTCCTGACTGATTGCATTGAGTCCTATACTCCAAGCAAAGCAGCAGTGCTCTCTAAACATCAGGGCTATAAAAGACGTGGGTACCAAGTCACTGAATTATCAAGAAATCTCCATGTGATGTTTAGATTTCTGACTGTGAATGTACCCCCAAACTACAGAAACATGTGTTCTTTTCCTCATATCTTTACTATCATATATGTATTCTATATGTATGATATTTACCCCAATAAGTAGAAATTCTGGACGGCAGGGACAGTTTAATTTTTGTCTTTGCCTCCTCAGCACCTGGCACAATGCCAGGCACAAAGGATGGTGCTTAATAAATGCTTTATGTTTGTTTGATCACGGTAACCTAAAAAGTTCCCCAAACCACATAAGAAGGGCATCATTTGAACTCTGACTACCTACTCTAACTTGGGCTCTGTTCTTTTAAACTACCAGAAGGAAAAGAAGAGGAAGAAGGGATGGGGTTCACCAGGTTTCTCCTGGCTGCTCTTCTCCTCTCCCTCTATACTACTTCACTTGGTGATCTCATCAAGCTCCTATGGCTTTAATTAGCACATTTATGCAGATGATTCTCGATGTTTCCTGTCCCAAACATTTTGCTGACCTCTAGTCCCATATCTCCAACTGCCTTTCAGACATCTTGAACCAGTAGACATCTTAAACTCAATATGTACAAAACTGAACTCAATATCTTTCCTCTAAACCTTCCCCACTGGCACCTTCCCTATTATGTAAAAGACAACACCTTCCTCCCATTCTCTCAGGCTTGAAACATAGGAGTCATCCTGGATTCCTTACTATCTCTCACCCCCTATTTCTAAGCTGCTACCAAGGCCCACCAATTTCACCTTTGCAACATCCCTCAAATAAACCCCCTTCTCTTCTCTGACACTGCCACCGCTCTAGCACAGACCCTCATCACCTGAGGTCAATAGCCTGCTGGTAGGTCTACCTGCCTCAAGTCTTGCTCCACACCAATCCACTCCATTCAGCCACTAAAATAGTTTCTAAAACACAAGTCTGATCATGTCACCACTACCCCCCCTCACTCCCCACTCAATGAACTCCAATGGCTTCCTATTTCCTCTAGGAGCAAATCCAAAATGCTCTCTGTTTGGCATTCAAAGCACTTAATAACGCAGCCTCCTCCTACCTTTCCAGTTTTCTTAAACCTTACTCCCCAATACATACTCTTTGATCTAATGATACCATCCTCTGGCTGTTCCATGAACAAGATACTCCATCTCTCAGCTCCAGGCATTCTCTCTCTGACTTAATCCCATTCCTGGAATGCTCTCCTCCATTCTGACTACTGACCTCCTTGGCTTCCTTGAAGTCCCAACTAAAATTCTGCCTCTTATAGGAAGCATTTCATAACCTCTATTAATTCTAGAGCCCTCCTTCTGTTAATATATTTTTTTAGATTTATCCTGTACATAGCTTGCTTTGCATGTTTGTATGTTATCTACCCCATTAGATTATAAACTCCTTGAGGGCAGGGATTATCTTCTGCCTCTTTCTGTATACTCAGCACTTAGCACAGAACCTGGTAGGTAGTAGGCACTCAATGAATGTTTATTGAATTGAATTGAAGGGATATAGAGCTTACATGTACTTAGTTACAAGTCTTCCCCTTAAGAATGTATGCTCCATGAAGACAAGGACTACTTGTTTTTGCCTATCTTTGTATCCTCAGCACACAGCACAGAGTAATTACTGAATAAATGTTTGTTAACTGACTTGACTATTTGGTTTTAGAATCATCTTTGTTCCTGTGAAGTTTCCTAGTTTAAGAATTGGGCATGATTATTATTATTACTATTATTATGTTTGTTGTTGTTGCTCTGTTTGTACTCTTAGGGATATCCTAATACCTTGCTGCATCTCTAAAGGACTATGTCTTTTCATTTTTTTTTACTTCACCCATCCCCCACTACACACACACACACACACACACACACACACACACACTCAAAACACTCACTTATACACACACTCATACACTCACACATTCACACACACACACACACACACACACACACACACACACACTAGTTAGGACAGTGCCTTAACCAGAATGTATATGCCATGAGCAACTGCTGCTAATGGATGGTGATATCAGGGCCTTAAACCTTTAATAAGATATACCAGGTGAGGCAGTACCACTAGTCACTCTGGCCTTTCTATTGGTCTGACAATACTATTCACAGAACAATACTCACCACTTGAGAATGGGCTTCAGGCCATAATAAAAACCACTATCATAAGACCATTTGTATCTACCAGTGTATTTCTTAGGTTTATTCATGTTACCTTTGCTTGATTAAAAACCCAATGGTTTCCTTTTCTCTGTGCATTCAAAGAGACAGTGCAATGGAGACACAAGCAGTCAAAGAGATTTTGCTCACGGATTAGTTCCTTTGTACACAGCCCTTCAAAGGGCAGCCAAGCTTCAGTCTCATGGAGCAATTGCCTGAAACCTCCTGAATGATGCTCTTGGTTTTTATGCAGTGAGATAGGTGGGATGTAAAAAAGGATATTAAAATGATATTAAGACTTCTGTAATATTTCATTTGCAGCAGACTGGCAACCACATAGGTCTTCAACATTTTAGCAGACAGGAAAACGCAAGGGCAGACTGAAAATTTTCTGTTAATACGTCAAAAGAAACTGCAGTTTGAGTTGTTTTACAATTAAGTCAAACCTATGCCCAGGGGAGTTGGTGAAAAAATTTAGACTTGGGCAAACCTGTGGGCCAACAGTGGCTACCTGGCCTTTGGGTGCGCCGTCACTCCCCTGAACCCACAGGTTACCTTCCATTCTTCTCATCCTCCTCCACTTGCTGTAACTAGCTTTTTGAGTTACATCTTTTCCCCAAATTAGTCATTGCTTAAAACTCCTCTCCCCTCGCATACACAGTTACACACATCTACAGTGGATAGAGCACAGGGCCTGGAGTCAGGAAGACCTGAGTTCAAATCCAGCCTCATTTACTTGCTGGATGACCCTGGGCAACACACTTAACTAACTGCTCTCTACCTCAGTCTCCTCAATTGTAAATGCAGCTAATACTAGCACCTACATCCTTGTGAGGTTCAAATGAGTTCATGTTTCTTAGCACTATACCCGACAAATAATAGGAGCTTGATAAATGCTTCTTTCTTCTTTTTGCCTTTTGATCTTGGTGTCTTCCTCTTTGATTTCTTACTTGACTAGGGAGGACATCTGTGCCGTGACTATGACCATATTCTGTCTCCCATAGTATGCATTCCCTTTTCTTTTCTTTTTTTTTTAATTTTTATTTTTTTAATTTTTTTCCATATGCTTTGGAGTTGAAAATTTTTCTCCCTTTTTCTCCCCCCCACCCTCCCCAAGATGGTGCACAATCTGACATAGGCTTTACATTTACATACCTATTAAACATATTTTCTCATTAGTGAAGTTGTAAGTAAAAATTAAAACCAATAGGAGGAACCATCAGAAAGATGAAACACAACTGAACAGAAGGGAAAAATAAGTGAGAGCGATTCGACTTCCATAGTTCTTTCTTTGGATGTGGACAGCATTTTCCATCCTGAGGCCTCTGGAGATGTCTTAGATCCTCGTAATGCTGAGAAGCTTTCAGTTTAACATTCTTAGTCATTGCATAACGTGCTGCTTGTGTACAAAGTCCTCTTGGTTCTGCTCACTTCACTCAGCATCAGACCATATAAGTCCCAGGTTTTTCTGAAGTCAGCCTGTTCATCATTTCTTATAGCACATAGTATTCCATTACATTCATATACCACAACTTGCTCAGCCATTCCCCAATTGATGGGCATCCTCTCAATTTCCAATTCTTTGCCACCACAAAAAGAGCTGCTATGAATATTTTTGTACATGTGGGTCCTTTTCCCATTTGTTTGATCTCTTTGGGATATAGCCCTAGAAGTGCTATTGCTGGATCAAAGGGTATGCACATTTTTGTAGCCCTTTGGGCATAGTTCCAAATTGTTCTCCAAAATGGTTGGATCATTTCACAACTCCACCAACAATGTATTAGTTCCAATTTTCCCACATCCTCTCCAACATTTATCATTTTCCTGTTTTGTCATGTTGGCCAATCTGATAGGTGTGATGTGGTACCTCAGAGTTGTTTTGATTTGCATTTCTCTAATCAATAACGATTTAGAGCATTTTTCATATGACTATAGATGGCTTTAATTTCTTCATCTGAGAACTGTCTGTTCATATCCTTTGACCATTTATCAATTGGGGAATGGCTTGTGTTCTTATAAATTTGTCTTAATTCTCTATATATTTTAGAAATGAGGCCTTTATCAGAAGACTGGTTGTAAAAATTCTTTCCCAATTTTCTACCTTCCTTCTAATCTTAGTTGCATTGGCTTTGTTTGTGCAAAAACTTTTCAATTTAATGTAATCAAAATATCCATTTTGCTTTTCATAATGTTCTCTATCTCCTGTTTGGTCATGAATTCTTCTGTTCTCCATAGATCTGATAGGTAAACTATTCCTTGTTCTCCCAGTTTACTTATGGTATCAGCCTTTATATCTAAGTCATGAACCCATTTTGACTTTATTTTGGTATATGGTGTGAGAATTGGGTCTATGCTAGTTTCTTCCATACTCTTTTCCAGTTTTCCCAGCAGTTTTTTCAAAGAGTGGGTTCTTATCCCAGAAGCTGGGGTCTTTGGGTTTATCAAATAATAGATTACTATAGTCATTGACTACTGTGTCTTGCATATTTAACCTATTCCTCTGATCCACCTCCCTATTTCTTAGCCAGTACCAAGCAGTTTTGATGATTGCTGCTTTATAATACAATTTAAGATCTGGAATTGCTAGGCCACCTTCTCCTGCATTTCTTTTCATTAGTTCCTTTGATATTCTGGACCTTTTGTTTTCCAAATGAATCTGTTATTATTTTTTCTAACTCTATAAAATAATTTTTGGTAGTTTGATTGGTATGGCACTGAATAAGTAAATTAGCTTAGGCAGGATTGTCATTTTTATTATATTATCTTGGCTTACCCATGAGTAATTGATGTTTTTCCAATTATTTAGATCTGATTTTATGTGTGAAAAGTGTTTTGTAATTGTGTTCATAGAGTTCCTGGGTTTGTTTCGGAGGTAGACTCCTAAATATTTTATAATGTCTACAGTAAGTTTAAATGGGATTTCTCTTTCTATCTCTTGCTTGGGCTTTGTGGTAATATATAGAAATGCTGATGATTTATGTGGGTTTATTTTATAGCCTGCAACTTTGCTAAAGTTTTATTATTTCAAGTAGTTTTTTACTTGGTTCTCTAGGATTCTCTAAGTATATCATCATGTCATCTGCAAAGATGCCTGTTCTAATGCCTTCAATTTCTTTTTCTTCTCTTATTGCTAAAGCTAAGGTTTCCAGTACAATATTGAATAACAGTGGTGATAATGGACATCCTTGTTTCACCCCCGATCTTATTGAAATGCTTCTAGCCTGTCCCCATTACAAATGCTTGCTGAAGTTTTAGATAAATGCTATATTATTTAAGAAGACTCCATTTATACCTATGCTGTATTTTAATAGGAATGTGTGTATTTTATCAAAAGCTTTTTCTGCATCTATTGAGATGATCATGTGGTTTCTGTTGGTTTTGTTGTTGATATGCTCAATGATGCTGATAGTTTTCCTAATATTGAACCAACCCTGCATTCCTGGTATAAATCCTACCTGGTCATAGTGTATTATTCTTGTGATAAGTTGCTGCAATCTACTTGCTAGTATTTTGTTTAAAATTTTTGCATCTATATTCATTAGAGAAATTGGTCTATAATTTTCTTTCTCTATTTTGACTCTTCCTGGTTTAGGTATCAACACCATATTTGTATCATAAAAAGAATTTGGTAAGACTCCTTCTTCACCTATTTTCCCAAATAGTCTATATAGTATTGGAATTAATTGTTCTTTAAATGTTTGATAGAATTCACCTGTAAATCCATCTGGCCCTGGAGATTTTTTCCTAGGGAGTTCATCAATGGCTTGTTCAATTTCTTTTTCTGAGATGGGGTTATTTAAGTATTTTACTTCCTCTTCGGTTAATCTGGGCAATTTATATTTTTGTAAATATGTATCCATTTCACTAAGATTGTCAAATTTGTTGGCATATAGTTGGGCAAAATAATTCCTAATTATTGTTTTAATTTCCTCTTCCTTGGTGGTAGCTTCCCTTTTCATTCTTGATACTAGTAATTTGGTTTTCTTCTTTCTTTTTTTTAATTAAATTAACCAAAGGCTTATCTATTTTATTGTTTTTTCATAAAACCAGCTCTTAGTTTTATTTATTAGTTCAATAGTTTTCTTAATTTCAATTTTATTAATTTTTCCTTTGGTTTTCAATATTTCTAATTTGGTGTTTAGTTGAGGATTTTTAATTTGTTCTTTTTCTAGTTTTTTTAGTTGTATGCCCAATTCATTAATCTCCTCTTTTTCTATTTTATTTATGTAAGCATTTAGAGATATAAAACTTCCCCTAAGAACTGCTTTCGCTGCATCCCATAGGTTTTGGTATGTTGTCTCATTATTGTCATTCTCTTGAATGAAATTATTGATTGTTTCTATGATTTGTTGTTTGACCCAATCATTTTTTAGGATTAGATTATTTAGTTTCCAATTATTTTTTAGTCTATCTTTCCATGGCCCTTTATTACATATAATTTTTATTGCATCATGATCTGAAAAGGATGCATTTAATATTTCTGCCTTTCTGCATTGGATTGTGAGGTTTTTATGCCCTAGTACATGGTCAATTTTTGTGTATGTGCCATGTACTGATGAGAAAAAAGTATATTCCTTTCTATCCCCATTCAGTTTTCTCCAGAGGTCTATCATACCTAACTTTTCTAATGTTCTATTCACCTCCTTAACTTCTTTCTTGTTTATTTTGTGGTTAGACTTATCTAGTGCTGAGAGGGGGAGGTTCAGGTCCCCCACTAGTATAGTTTTGCTGTCTATTTCTTCCTGTAACTCCCTGAACTTCTCCTGTAAGAATTTGGATGCTATACCATTTGGTGCATATATGTTTAGTAATGATATTACTTCATTGTCTATGGTGCCTTTTAGCAGGATGTAGTTTCCTTCCTTATCTCTTTTGATTAGATCTATTTTTGCTTTTGCTTTGTCTGAGATCAGGATTGCTACCCCTGCTTTTTTACTTCAGCTGACGCATAATATATTCTGCTCCAGCCTTTTACCTTTACCCTGTATGTGTCACTCTTTTTCAAATGTGTTTCCTGTAAACAACATATTGTAGGATTATGGTTTTTAATCCATTCTGCAATCCATTTCCATTTTATGGGAGAGTTCATCCCATTCACATTCACAGTTATGATTACTATCTGTGTCTTTTTCTCCATCCTTTCCCCCATTTATGCTTTTCTTTCTCCTTTTTCCTTTCTCCCCTTCACTAGTGTTTTGCTTTTGACCACCGCCTCCTTCAGTCCCTTCCCCCTTTTATTATCCCTTTCCCTTTTCTTCCCCTTTAGTCTTACTGCTGCTTCCCTCCCTTCTTTCCCCTCCCTTTTCTTTCCCCCCTCCCTTTTCTTTCCCCTTTTCCCTCCTACTGCCTATAGGGCAAGTTAGATTTCTATACCTAACTGATTATATTATGCCCTTCTTGAGCCAAATCTGATGAGAGTAAGGTTCAAACAATGCTCCCCCTCCCTTCTTTCCCTCTGCTGTAATAGGATTTTGTGTCTTTTCCTGTAATGTAATTTACCCTTGTCTGCCTCCTCCTTTCTCAGTACATTTTCTAAGATCAGATTGATCCACTTATTTGGATCCATTTAACCCACTTGATTAGATTTTTTTTTTTATCACATCAAAGTCAACTAATATCCACCCTCTTTATGTATACTCCTTTAACAAGGTGTAATAACAATACAGTTCTCAAGGGTTGCAAGTCTCATATTCCCTTGTAGGGTTTAAACAGCCCCCCTCTTATTAACAACATATTGTATCCTTCTGTCCCATTTACCTTTTTAAGTCCTTCTTGAGTCCTGTACTTGAAGATCAAATTTTTTGTTGAGCTCTGGTCTTTTTATCAGGAAAGTTTGGAAGTCTCCTATTTCGTTGAATATCCACCTCCTCCCTTGAAAAATGATGCTCATTTTTGCTGGGTAATTGATCCTTGGCTGCATTCCAAGCTCCTTTGCCTTATGGAATATCATGTTCCATGCCCTGGTCTTTTAATGTAGAAGCTGCAAGGTCCTGTGTAATCCTGACTGTGGTTCCATGATATTTAAATTTTTCTTTCTGGCTGCTTGCAGCACCTTCTCTTTCATCTGGTAATTTTGGAATTTTGCTATTATTTCTTGGCGTTGTCATTTTGGGATCTCTTTCAGGTGGTGATCGGTGGATTCTTTCTATGGTTATTTTCCCTTCTGGTTCTAGGACTTCTGGGCAGTTTTCCTTTATGATTTCCTGAAAGATACTGTCCAGGCTTTTTTTCATCATGATTTTCAGGTAGTCCAATAATTTTTAAATTGTCTCTCCTGAGTCGATTTTCCAGGTCGGTTGTTTTACTGATGAGGTATTTTACATTTTCATCTATTTTTTCATTTTTTTTTCATTTTTTTGTTTCTGTTTGACTGTTCTTGCTCTCTCATAGAGACATTAGTTTCCATTTGTCCAATTCTAGTTTTTAACAGATTGTTTTCTTCTGTTAGTTTTTGTACTTCCTTCTTCAATGGCCAATTGTGTTTTTTAGGGACTTGTTTTCTTCAGTGTATTTTTTTTCCAATTGGCCAATTGTATTTTTGAAGGACTCTTTACCTCTCTCATTTGACTATCAAAATCCTTCTTGAGCTCTTCTAAGAAGGCTTTTTGGGCTTCAGACCAGTTCATATTCCCTTTTGTTGTTGCAGATGTGGGTTTGTTGACAATGTTGTCCTCTTCAGAATTTCTGTCTTGATCTTCACTCTTCTCATAATATGAATCTATGGTACGTTTCTTTTTACTCATGGTGTTTCTTTATTCCCTGGCCTTTAAAGAGATTGAGCTCTCCTGCTGGGGAACAGAGGGTACTGACCCAAGCTTCTTGTGTTGGGAGCCTAGGTCTTGGTCACTGGCTTTGTGTGCTGGGGCCTCTTATGCTGGCAATTGGAGGCTGTAGGTTTCTGGCAGCTTACCTTGTGTTGGGCTGGAATCAGCAAGGCTGGAACTTTCAGGCAATTCTAGGTTGCCTGCTTTTCCTTTCCTTTAGCTTTCTTCAGCTCCTTTTAGATGGGTGCTGCAGGGTGTTTATCTGCCTGGGGCCCCCTGCAGTGTTGTCTCCCTCGTTTCTGCTAATGCACTGGGAGATTCCTTTGGGTGGATGAGGCACTCTGGTGGTTTTCTGAGCTGGTTTCCACCGGTTCCCCCCCTCACTGAGGCACTGGGAGGTCCAGGTGTTGGTGTTTGCCTGCTCTACCACCTGGGCTTCAGGATTTCTTCACAATTGGAGGCTTCAGGGCTCCTACAGCTCACCTGGTGTTGGGTTGGAATCAGCAAGGCCGGGGCTTTAGGAAGCCTTTAGGTTGTTTTCTTCACCTCCTTTCAGATGAATGCCGCAGGGTACTTATCCACTGTTTTTGCTGAGGCACTGGGAGACCCCTTTGCCGGGATACTGCAGTGCTGCTCCTTGTCTTTCTTCTAGTTCAGGTGTTCCAGGGTGTTTTTTTTTTCTGGGGTGATATTTTCTGGGTTTTCAGAGGTTGATAGGGGAGAGTGAGAACGACTGCCTTTTCACTCCACCATCTTGGCTCCCGGAAGCGGAACTCTATGCATTCCCTTTGCAATGGCGTCTAGGCTTTTCCTTTCTCAAGGTTTGTTTTCCCCCTTCTTCCTGTTTACTCCATTCTTCTCTAGATTCCCTCACCTCCTCTCATTCCACACTTTATGGAATTAAACTTCATTAAACTTTTCCCCCATTGCAATCTCCATTCCTTTTACCCAAAACATCCTTCCAAATAACAATACCCTTTTCCTCTACCCACCTGATACTTAGAAATTTACCAATTTTTTGTCTAGCCATACTGAAAAAAAATTGGAATTATGCCAAAAAACTATTAGACTTTGACCCAGTAATACCATTAGTAGGTCTCTCCCAGAGAAATCAAAGAATGAGAAAAAGAGTTCATGGACAAAAAACATTTATAGCAGGTCTTTTTGTGATGGCAAAGAACTGGAAACTGAGGGGATGCCCATCAATTGGGGAATGGCTGAACAAATTATAGTATATGAATATGATGGAACAAGATATTGTTCTATAAGGCATGAAGAAAGGGATGGTTTGAGAGAGACCTGGTGAACTAATGAATTATGAACTAATGCAGAATGAAATGAGCAGAACCAGCAGAATAGTTTATATAATAGTGACAATATTATAAAGATAAGCCACTTTGAAAGACTTGGAAACTCTGATCAACAAAATGACCAGCCACAATTCTGGAGAACTCTTAACAAAGCATGCTGCTCACCTCTTGATAGAGAAGTGATGGACTACTAAGACATAATTTTTTGACATGGCTAACGTGGGAATTGTTTTGCTTGACTATATGTGTTTATAAGAGAGGCTTTATTTTTCCTGCTTTCTCAAGGGAGGCAGGGGAGAAGGGAGGAATGTTGGGAGGAAGAGAAATCAAATTCTTGAAAATAAACTATAATTAAAAGAACATTTTCAGTTTTGACACAGGCTTCTACTATAATCATCCTCACCCATGTATATTATAAGGCAGTAATTATCAAAATTATCTGGTACTGGCTAAGAAACAGAAAAGTAGATTGATGGGACAGAGTAGACATACAATTTACAGCAGCAAATTTAATAACCTTGCATTTGACAAATATAAAGACTTTAGATTTTGGGATAAGAATTTATTAGTTGGTAAAAATTGCTGGAAAACTGGAAAGCAGTATGGCAGAAACTGGGCATAGACAAATGCCTTACACCATTTACCAAGATAAGGTCAAAACAAACACACAACGTAGATAATAAATTAAGATTTTACAAGAAAATTAGAACATGGAACTTATTACTCATCAGACTTATGGATAGGTAAATAATTTATGAATAAATGAGAGTTAAGAGAGCAGCAAAATTAGGTGCAAAATAGGTCATTTTAAATACATTAAACTAAAAATGTTCCGTGCAAATAAAACAAATGTAGCCGAGATCATAGGGAAAGCAGAAAATTGGGGGAGAAGGGATTTTATAAACAGTTTCTCAGATAATGGTCTCATATATCAAATATACAAAGAACTTTGTCAGATCTATAAGAATACGATTCATCCCCCAATTAATAAATGGTCAAAGAATATGAACAGTTTTCCAATGAGGAAATCAAAACAATCTATAGTCATATGAAAAAATGCTCTAAATCATTATTGATTAGAGAAATGCAAATTAAAACAACCTTGAGATATCATTTACACCTACTAGATTGGCTAAAATGATTGAAGGGGAAAGTGAAAAATGTTGGAGGGGATGTGGAAAAATTGGGACAATAGTTTATTGTTGGAATTGTAAACTTATCCAACTGTTTTAGAGAGCAAGCTGGAATTATGCCCAAAGAGTTATTAAACTGTCTATACCCTTTGACCCAGCAATACCACTAGTAGGTCTATTTCCAAAGATGATTAGGGAAAAAGGAAAAGAGCCTATATGTTCTAAAATGTTTATAGTAGCTCTCTCTGTGGGGACAAAGAACTGGAAATTGCAGGAATACTCACACTGATTCTTTGACATTGAGCTTGACATCTAAGGAACTGAAGCGTAGAAAAGTGAAGCAATCTTCCAATGTCCCACAGCAAGTCAATAGCAAAGCCAGTTCTAGAAATAGAATCCTGACTTCTACTCATTGTTCTTACTAAACTGGAATGACAGCCTTGAAGTTTGAGCCTGTATAAACTTCAGGCTGTACATATAAATTAATTCATTTCAATAAACTTTAAATGTTTCCTGGGTACAGAGAACTGAGTGTGGGGAGGGGAGCAGAAGTAGTTACTCTCTCTGAGTCGTGAACTCATTTCCTTCAGATAAAGTAAAGATGCTCAATTTTCCATGTCCTGTGAAAATAACTACAACAACTGACACTCATATGATGCCTTAAGATTTTACAAGCTCTTATTTATGTGTTATCTTATCTGATCCTCACACTAACCCTAGGAGACAGGTACTAGTAGGTACTATTGTCCCTATTTCAGAAAAACGGATACCTACAAAGTCACTCGAACAGCCCATGGTCACTCAACAAATGAGTGTCAGAGACAGGATTCAAATCCGTGTCTTTCCTGACTCTAAATCTAGCACTCTTTCTGCTAGGGTCTACTTGATCATCATAAATCACAATAAAAAAGGTACAATTGGAGCTTTTTGCAAATGCACATAAGGAAATGTCTATACCTTTAACTCTGAATTGGCCTTTTATTCTGAATTTGAGCCTCAAAGCACAAATAGGCTTGCAGAACAGCATCTGCCCTCTAGAAGCCTATAGTCTGAAGTGTCCAAGGGCTGAACCTACTTTTTTATTGTTGACTTCATTAGGAAGAAAGCCATCTCTTTGTGATAAAAATTGGGTTTGGGTTTGTTCTTGTTCTAAATTATGCCTAGGACAGTCTTCTGTTATCCAGAGATATTTAGGGGCTACCAATGTGAAATCAAGTGAGGAAGAAATACTATGAAAACTGTATATTAGTATAATACTGCAGTCTTTTTTGAGTCCTGTCATGTGTTGTTGCATTTGGAAGGAAGAAATGAGAATGAAAAATGGAGGGAGGGAGAGAGATGGAGAAGAAGAGGGCTATGAGAAGGTGAAAGGAAAAGGAATAGAGGGAGAGGAGAGGAAAAAGAATAGAGAGGAAGGGGAGATAAAGAAGAAGTGAGGGGATAGGAAAGGGAAGAAAGAAAAAGGGGGATGAAGAGAGAAGAGAAAGAATAGAACTGGGAAAGGAAAGGGGTGGGAAAAGGAAAAGGGAAGAAGGAAAGGAAGAGGAAAGGAGATTGCTGTAATGATGGAGAGGAGAAAGGGGAAAGGAAGAAGAGAAACATTAGAAGGAGAAAGAGATGAGGTGAAGAGAAAAGATATTTAAAGAGAGAGATTACCTAAATCACTTCTCTGATTAAAAAAAAAAGACCTTTATAAAGTTTGACAGTAATTAAGGAAAGGCTAGGGTATAGTAAGGTCATCATTGTAAGAGAGACTGTTATGGCTGCCTCAGGAACTGTGGCTGATTTTCTCAAGAGCTGCTCTTCAGTGAGTCTCAATCGTAGCCATTAGTCTGATCTTTACATGCTCTGAATAAAGACATCTGCCGGAGAACACACTCCAGTCTGGCCTGGGAGATTTCACATTGGGACAACTGGTTATGAGGCTTGTGAATTCATCTTTGCATAGTAGTTTCCTCAGGGGAGGTTGTAGAGAAAACCCTTAGAGAGAGAATAAGCAGGTTATTGTGAGGAGTTGAGAGGAACAGCTGTCACATCAGGAGCCATACCTGTTGTGCTCTTATGAATACAAATGTAAACCTCACAGCCACAGCCTGAATTCCTAACTTCCTAAACCAAGTAATATCCATTTTTACTTCTTCCAAACAATTCAGCTTTAAATACTCCAACAAATTAAAACGCATACCAGCTTTCATCTCTGCTATAAACCCTTTATTTTAAATACTTTGTAAAAGAAACTTCTTTTTTGAAACATCTGTGTTTTCATGGGCATAGTGTCCTGGTGAAGAACTTTCAAGATATGCAGTCTTAGAGAGCTTGGGATGTTAAAAGGTTGTCAGTGCCCAGAATTACACAGTGTATGACAATGGCACAACTCAAACCCAGATCTTCCCAATTCCAAGGCCAGCTCTCAACCAACCCACTATTCTTCTCTGAAGAATCAAGAGCATAGCAAAAGCATGTGATTTCCTATTGGGGGGGCCCTCCCATTTCCCATTTCACCTGGTTGCATTCCTGCAGAGTTGGGAGCAGCTGTCAGCCCAGCCTCTGGCCTGACTTGCCTGTGGGTACAGTCTGTGTATTCGCATCTGTCTCCCATTTTATGGGGTGGTTGTGGTCCTAAAAATATTGACTGTAAAGTAGATATTTACATATCAAACCCAAGTTCCCCACTGACTTCCCTTATAAGACTAGAAGTCTATTCCGCTAGAATTGATTTTGCCACCAACATGTAATAAATCTACAATCTGGCTTCCATCCCTAACACTTTATTCGCACTCTTCTGTCCAATGTCACTATTGATTTTATTACTAAATCCAGTGGCCTTTTCTCAAATCTCATTCTTCTTGACCTCTTTACAGCATCTCTCTTCTCTGTTCTGCCATGCCTGTCTGATCCTTTCCAGTCTCCTTTGCTTGATCATCATCTATGAACCACCCACTATGTGTGTTTGTGCCCAAGTACTTTATCCTGCTACTTCTTCCTTATACTCTCTCCTGGGAAACTCATTTGCTTCCATGCAATTAACTATTATATCTATGTGGATGATTCCCACATCTACATATCCAGTCCTTATCTCTCTACAGAGTACTAGCTTGTCAATTCCACGCCTCCTGCATCTCTCACATGCATCCCTGTCTTTCTAACCATGTGACAGCCACTCTAGTTCAGATCTTAATCACCTCTTTCTTGAACTGTTGACTTATCCTCCTAATTGGTCTCCCTATATATAGGTCCCCTTTCCCCCCTCCCAGCTTCCCCAGCAAAGTTTGACCATATCATTCCCTCGCATATACAGCTCCAATGGCTCCCCGTTCCAATGGCATTTAAAGCCTTTTGCAGTCTGGTTCCCACCTATCTTTACAAGGTAGTATTCCCTATAGTGTGACAGGGGATAATAAGGTCATCTCTCAAGAAGACACAATAATGGCCACTTTGGAAATGGCGGCTCACTTCTTATGAGATGCTCTTCAGTGATGCTGAAATACATACATATATGCATATACATATATATATGTATGTATGTGTGTTTGCATATATGTGTGTATGTATGTATGTATATACATATGTACATATATTTTTTTCTACCCAAATTTCTTTACTTGTTGCTCTCTATACTTGACATTCAATCTCCTAACTTATGTCTTTGAACAAATTTTCCCTTAGACCTGGAATGTTCTACCTCCTGATCTCTACTCCTTGGACCCCTCAGCTCCCTCCAAAGCTCGGCTCAAATGCACCTCCTATAAGATAAACCTTTCTTGAATCCCTTAGCTCCTAGAACTGCCTTAATTCCCCCAACCTATAACACTCTGTATTTATTTTGTGCTTGTGTGTTTATGTGCATGTTGCATTTACTTATCTCTTAGCATGCTGTATCCCATCAATGGAATACAAGCTCTGTGAAGGCAGAGATTTTTACAAGCTGATATGCGCTCACTGGAGCCTAGTACAATATCTGGCAAATAGTAGGTATTTAATAAATGCTTGATTTAGAGCACTGACCCTGGAATCAAGAGGAACTAAGTTCAAATCTAGCCTCAGACACTTACTAGATGTGTGGCCCTGGGCAAGCCACAACCCTGATTACCTCCAAAAAATTAAAATTAAAATAATAAATAAATGCTTGATGACAGATTTAACATCTTACTGAAGAATGCAAGTCATTTAAAATCACATCTTTGAAAGAAAGTGGTAATTTCTTAAAAACACAAGTAATTCAGGTAATGTTAAATAGTTCATAGAGAGCTGGACTCAGAATCAAAAAGACATGAGCTTTAATCCAGCCTCTATCACATAACTCGCTGGGTGACCCTGGGAAATCATTTCATGTCTCAGTCTCCCAAGCAACCCTTTAAGACAATAGATCACAGAGGAAATGCCCGTCTGCACTGGTGTAGGAAGTTCCTCCCCGATAGTTCTTCATGCTGACAAAATCACAAGTCAGGATTTCTTAAAACAGCACCAAAATAATAATAAGTAATAACACAGAAAACAGTCACTAACTCTGAATTCTTGGGCTATTCTATATGTGTTCCAGTCGCTCAAAGAACACGTTCCAGTGACAGTTTGATTGAACAGCGTTCATTGGACTGGAAAGGCCCTCCACGTTCTATCAAACCTCTAAATCCATTTTCAACAGTGAGAGAACACTTAGACCTTGATTCCTAGCACTTTATGAAATCCACTGGCTTTTAGAAATCAACAAGCTGATCTGAGATAAAAGGAAGAGGAGATGGAGAATTGCAGATATAATTAGGGAGGGGGGTTGGAGGAAAAAGAGAGCTTAGTCAGAAATGATAGTCATTAACAGCAAGGGATAGGATTGTAATACAGGTTGTTCTGTTGTTGTACAGTCATTTTTTTCAGTCATATCTGACTCTGCATGACCCCATTTAGGGTTTTCTTGGCAAAGATACTGGACTGCTTTGCCATTTCCTTCTCTAGTTCATTTTATAGATTAGGAAGTGGAAGCAAACAGGGTTAAATGACTTGCCCAGGGTCACACACCTAGTCAGTATCTGAGGCTGGATTTGAATTTGGAAGATGATTCTTTCTGACTCTAGGCCTGGCGCTCTATTCACTGTACCACCTAGCTCCCTGAAATAAAGACCATTTTGAATAAGAGGTGTTCAGGTTTATATAATGCTTTCAGGTTTATAGAGAAACACAAAGCAAACTCCTGAAGTGTTCTGGTGGACAGTCCTTAACATCCAGGGCATCTTGAAGACACAAGAAGGGGATGGTCATTTGGTCAATCAGTAATCGTTCCCTAAGCATTTACCCTGTGGCAGGCACTCTGCTAAGTCTGGGGAAATCAAAAGGCAGAGATTTAAAAGGCTAACCCAGAAGTTCACAATTGGAAGAGGAAAGCTGCTGTCGATCAGTAGAAGCAGCATTGGCTGTCAAATCAGAAGTCATGAGCTTGACTCTCAAGACTGTCACTACTTGTGTGTACATGTGCAAGTCACTTTACCTCTTTGGGATTCCAGACCCTTAAAAAGCAAGGGATTAAATGACTTGTCAGAGCCCTTCTGGCTCAGCCTATGGGACTCTACAAGTTCATCCAAGTTTTGAAGATTAACATTGGTGGCCCAGTTGAGGCACTTACTAAGGGTTAAACCTACTGGGATTAAAAAGGGCTAGGAAGAAGTTACTAAGTGAGCTGGGATACCGGAAGGTTGAAGAGTCAGGTGACCAAATTCAGGTCAAATTCTCATGTATTTACTTATCTGGCTTCATATCAATAGCCACCTTCCAACAAAATGGAAACCCTTTGAGGGTCGTCTTTGTGTCTTCAGGCCTAATATAGTGCCTGGTACACACCTTAGTAGGAGCTGAGTAGACTCCTGTTGGATTGGATTGGAAAGAAGGTGAGGAGACTGAAGCATGGAGAGAAGTGCCTGAGTTCGAGGTCACAGACAAGAAATGGGTCATACCTGTCTCACCCCTTCAGCCTGAAAGGTCTTACAAACGTCCTGTCTTTTCCTTAACTAAACCCAACCATATATAATGCTTATCAAGTCAAGGAGAGAGCACTTATCTCCTCCAGTGCAAGATCTCTGAATGGGAAGTGAGGAATCTAACAACTTAGCTTCTGGTACAACATGATCCTAGGTCATACCGTTCGTCCCATGGAAGCCAATCTTCTCACTTCAGAGATGAGCAAACTGAGGCCACAACTTTCCAAGGTCACATTGGTAATAAGCTAGAGGCAGGATTTGAATACGGGTCCTCTGAACCTAGAGTCAGAACTCTTTCCCCTGAGCAAAGCTAAGGAACCTATGCTCACCTAGAAGGATTCCTTAGAGCAGAAGAAGCTTCTGGGATCTCAGAAACCACTTTGTTTGCTGCTTAATGAAGTTTGTGAAGGGCTGCGTTTGGACTGCAAAAGCAGATATAAATTGTTGCAGTCCTCAATTTTAACCTCTGCTATATTCTTCTAACAGCTTTCCTTTCTGAAAGACACTGCTTTTCCCCTCAGGCTTATTAATTTTTCAGTGTTAATGCATGTCCCTTATCTTCTTATTAGGCACCACTCCAAACATTTATGATGGAGTGCGGAACTGGCAGCAAGCTCTACTGTCTGTACTAAAGGTGCTGAATGTTTTGCTAGAGGCAGAATGGGGGAGGAGAGCACAAGGAACTAGGAGGCCTGAGACATGAGTTCAACTCCTGACTGTCACTCAACTGTGTGACCTAGGCAAAGATATTTCCCCTCTCTGAGCTTTTATTTCTTTATCAACAAAAATAAGGTGATTGGATCAGATAGACCATAGCCAAGGTTTCATATATCCAGTACTAAACTTGTGCCGTTTATAGTCCTATGATCCCAGAACTATCATGCTACTCACCAACGTTATTGAAGTACTTTTTATATTCATTTTCTTGACTAGCCCTGTGCATGGGCAGAGAAAACAGTCACTCATGTCATGTGATTTCATCAAATCTTAGAATTTCAACTTATCCACAAACATGCATTAAATACTTAGGATGTGTTAGTCATCATGCTAGGCTCTGGAGATACAAAGACAAAAATAAAAGTCTGTGCCCTCAGGGTGCAGCAAGTGAGGCAATATGCAGTCAAACCAGTCTGTATAAAACAGTGTCTCTTTGGCAGGGGCCAGGAAGGAAGAAGAGGCACTAGTGTATGTGAAGAGGAAGTTTATACCAGGCAAAGGTATGAAGATAGGTGCTAGATTGCTGCATTTGAGGAACAATAAAATCAGTTTGACTGAACTTTAAAGGGGTAGAGGAGAAGGGGGGAAGGATTAATATATAATAAGGCTGGAAAGGTAGGATGGGGCCAGATTAGGAAGGGTTTTAGAATGTTAAATGAAGGACTTGACATTTGTTTCTCGAGATCGTTGGGAGCTACTTGTGTTTATTTAGTAGGAGCTGACATAATCAGACCTGAACTTTAGAAAAATAAACTCAAAAAAAACCACTTTGTGGAGGGTGTCATGGAGAGGTAGGAGGTTTGAGGAAGGGAGAGTAATTAGGAAGCTGTCACAATAGACCAAGAGGGGAGCAACCAGAGAAGTGGTGAGAAGGGGATAGATGCCAAAGATGTGGATGTAGAAATAACAAGGTTTGGAAACTGAAAAGATATGGGAGGAGAGCAAGATTGAGGAGTTGGTAACAAGAGCTTGTATATCTGAGCAGCTAGAAGGATGATGGTTATTTCAGTAGAAACAGGGAAGTTCAGGTGAGAAGTGAGGGCTTTGAGGGAAAAGACAATGAGTTGTGCTTTGGAAGTGTTGATTTTGAGATGCCTATGGAACCGAAGCATAGAAATATCCACGAGGTAGGTTATGATGTAACACTCTAGCTGAGGAGAGAAACTAGGCCTGAAAATGGAAATCTAGGAGTCACCCGTATAAAGATAAGCATCAGACCTGCAGGACCTAAGCAAGTTGCTAAGTTAGAGAGAATATAGAGAAAAATAAAAGATGAGAGAGTGGGACCCAGGACAGAACCTTGGGTCATCTCCACATTTAGGATACGTGACATGGATGATCATTCAGCAAAGGAGATGGAGAAAGAGTCATCACACAGGGAGGGGGTGTTGTTATTTGTCCTTTGTTCTCAAAGAGGCCCTTGACATCATGGAGGTGATGTCATGACATGCAAGTGAATTAGATTTAAGTGGGGGAGGGCTGTGCAAAGTCACCAGCCTCACTTTCTCCTCCAGAGCCATCTGGGTGCAGTGGCAAGATCCAGATCAGGACGACTAGAGATGGCCCCAGATGCAGTGGGAGCCCTTGGCCTTTTAAAGCTCAGGTCTTTAGCAAGTCTCAGTTTGACTGAGGCAATGCCCATTCGGTGATTAAGAGACAGACAGGTAAGAGATAAAGTAAAAGAGAACAATGTCATGAAAATCTAGAAAGAGAACATCCAGGAAGAGAAGACGGTCAGCAGGGCCAGAAAAAATGAAGCTTGAGAAAAGACTATCAGATTTAGCAATGTCATTTTGGAGATGGTAGTTCCAGTGGGGTGATGAGGGCAGGAGCCAGACTGCAGGAGGCTTTGAAGAGAGTGGGAGGAGAGGTAGAAGCAATGAGTATAGAGTGTTTTAAAAGAGTTTGACTGCAAGAAGGAGGAGAAATATAGGATATTAACTTATAAGGATGGTAGGGCCTACTGATGGGAGTAGAGGGAGAAGGGTAGTAGGTATGGACAGCAGAAAAGGAACGGGAAAATAGAGATCAAATATTATTAACAAGGGCAATAATTGAAGGGGTGATTTGTAGGAGAAGATAAGAGAGGATAAGATCAAGGACACATGTAGAAGGATTGGCCTTGGTGAGGACAAGGACCACCCATTCACCAGAGATTTCAGTAAAGATAGATATAATGTGGGAGGGGGTCGTGCCAAAGGGAAAAGGTAAAACTCATAAATGGCCTTGATTTTTCTCATTAAAGTATGAAGCAGGGTCCTCAGCTGAGATGGTTGGGTTAGGAGTTTTGTGGGAGATTTCAGAAGAAAAAAACTGGAAAATTTTTGTGTTAAGTGGGATAGGCAATCAATTTGGGAGGAGTAAAAGAATTTCCTCACTGCAGTGAGGACCTAGTTAAGATTCACTAACAAAAATCTCTAGTGGGCCCAGCCAATACAGTTCTGTGGCTTCCTCCAGCTCCATTTAGTAACATGTTGAATAGAAACAAAGGAGGCAGACAGTAAGAGCAACCCAAGGTTGAGGTTTCATAGAGCGTGAGTTAATTTAATAAAATAAGGGAGTAAAGGATTTATTACTAGGGGATAGTTCTGAGTTGAAATGGTTCACTAAAGGGTCCAAAGTGACATTTATATTAATTCTGAAAGAGGAATTCCAGAGGGCACAGTGAAAGGGGAAGGCAGATCAGTGGTGAAACATTTGAGGAGTATAGTTGAGGTGAATGAAGGATGAGAAAACAGGAAGCAAGAGTTGGAGAGGAGGAGGGTTATTCTTTAGTCAATCAGAGATTTGAATTTCAGATTTGAAACAGAGCCTACCCTTTCATTTTACAGCAAGTAAAGAAAGACTCAGGCTGAGTAGTGATTAGCCCAAGGTCACCATGAATCAGGGACAGAGCTGGGCTAGCAATCTCTTGAATCTCGGTGGTCCAATTCTCCTTCTACCAGAGCATGAAGATGCCTATGCCCCAAGATAACCATCTCCCTTCCCAAACACCAAAGACAAACCTTTGTGCACAGTTTTCTTGACTTCCTTGGCCTAAAATCCCCACAATGACATCACTCCATTATATTAAACATTGTTAAATGTGTACTATCTCAATTGCTTTCCTTCCACTCCTCTCAGTTACTCTGTCCTCACCCACCCCTATCCCCCTCCTCTCCTCTTTCCACACAAACACACAGGATAGGTCAAGGTCAGCCTGCGCCTTCTCAAAACTTACATTTTCATATATACCTTCAGTTCTGCCCCCTCTCATTTCTTCCAGGATCTTATTCATCATTCATAGACATTCATTTCTACCACCACCTTTTCCCTTCTGCTTATTTTCCCCTCTACATATGTGTGTATGAGCAGATCTTTTATTGCAAAATAATTTTCCTTTGACCCTGCCATCCATTCAAGCAATTACCCTTTCTTTCTTCACTACCAAGAAAGAGTAGTCTACACTTGCTCTCTCTACCTCCTCTCTGTCCCCACTGCTCCATTAAAAGAGCTTTCATTAATTAACTTCTTAGTAATCATTTGACAAACATTTATTAGGCATTTACTATGTGCTAGTCACTGGGGATAGAAAGACAAGAATAAAACAATCCCTACTCCCGAGGAGTTTACATTCTATCCAGAGAAACAACATGTGTATGCACACACACACACACACACACACACACAACACCCCGTGAGGGAGGATTGGGAAAAGCCTCAAGGAGGGGATCTTGCTGTTGAGTCCTTTCAGTTGTGTTAGACTCTTCATGATCCCAATTGGGGTTTTCTTGGCAAATATACAGGAGTGGTTTACCATTTCCTTCTCCAGCTCATTTTACAGATGAGGAAATTGAGGCAAACAGGGTTAAGTGACTTAACTTAACCCAGGGTCATATAGGATCAGGTCCAGGGTCATACAGCTACCAAGTGTCTGAGGCCAGATTTGAACTCATGAAAATGAGTCTTCCTGACCCCAAGCCTGGAGTTCTATCCACTGCACCACCTACCTGCCCCACAAGTGGGAGATAGTATTAAACTAAACTTCGAAGGACTGAGGATTCTAAGAGGCAGAAATGAGGAAAGAATATATTCCAGTAAGGGTTACTTAGTCTTTTCTAAGTCTTCATCCTCTTTCTCCTCTCTTGAAGTATTTGACACAACTAATTAATCCCTTTTTCTGGATGTGCCCATTTCCTTTGGCTTCTGTGAAAATAATGATTCTGCTACTTCTGATTGCCCTTCCTTTGTCTCCTCTACTGACCCATTACCCTCTTTCTTCCCCCAAGATTCTACCTGACTCTCCTTCCTCCTCTCTCTCTTTCCCTTAGCTATTTCATCCATTTCCTGATTTTCAGTTATCATAACTGCTTTACAACCATCTTAGTTCAAGGACTCATCTTAGCTTGTCATAAACCCCTAGGGCCCAGTCTTTGCCTTCTCTAGTCCTGCCTTTACAAAACTGCCCAAGTAATCTTCCTAATGAACCATTTTGATCACATCGCAGCTTTTTAAAAAATTCTTGAGCACCTCCCCACTGCCCAATGTATTAAATATACATTCAAGATCCTGGTATTCTAGGCTCTCCACAATCTGGACACAAGCATCCCAGTCTCATAGTATAATACTCAATAAACTCCAAATTCCAGCCATTCTAGACTACTCTTCGTTTTTACTTCCTATTCTCATTCTGCCTTTTCCTACCTCCTTCCCTCTACTCAGATTGCCCCCTATACCTATAATATACTCCTTCATTCCCTCTATATCTAGTGAGGTCCCTTCCTTTTTCCAAGGCTCACCTGAACTACTACCTCCTCCATTAAACCTTCCCTAAATCTGCTCCCTGCCATTTCTAGAGTGATATAAAAACATGATGTCTCCTCAAATAATTGGCATTTTGTTCAAATCTCTCTGTTATACCCTCATTATTTCTGTAACATCCTCCACTACCACTCCATCCCATGAGACTGTAAATACCTTGAGGCAAGGCTCGTACTCTGATTTCACAAAGTAGTTTTTTTTTTAATAAGTGCTTACTGAAATGAATTAAACCAACCTTATGAAGTAATAAAATAATTATTGTACATTTAACTTCTTAGTAATCATTTGACAAATATTAGACATATTTTTATGTGTTATTGTCTTACAACAACTCTATGAAGTAGGTAATGCAAGCACTATTATCCCCATTTGAAAGGTGAGGCAACTGAGACTCCGAAAGATTTGTGCAAAGTCACAGAGCTAACAGGTGTTAAGAATTCAAACCTGTGATGTCTAACTTCAATATTTTTCCCAAAAGAATTACATTTTTAAGTCTGTCTACAGCAAGAGTTCTTTACCTGATTGATGGACTTAATTGTTTTGGGGTTTTTTAATGTGTTTTGATAAAGGTATTTACATACAATTGATTTCCTTTGTAATCCTATGTATTTTATTTTATGCACTAAAAACATTATTCTGAGAAGCAGTCCATAGCCTTCCCTGGACTTCCAAAGAGGCCCATAACATGAAAAGATTTAAGTACTCTTAGCAACAGCAATCTCCATATGTCAAAAATGTCGATTTCTTCGTTTCCCTAGGAACCATTTCATCTAATACTAGTGCCTCTACTAAGGGATGCTTATTAGCCAACAGCTTATCCAGATCTGTATACAGTGAGATGAGTGCCCTCCCCAGGCAGTGAAGAAAGACAGATGCATTCTAAACCATATTTGCATTTTGCTCTCATTAATTCAGGCCAGGTTCCCATCTCTAATGGCATTTGATAGCTTTGCTTTCCATGAGCAGCTGAGACTTTTATTTTCATGGGGTATAAATTAGGAATCAATGTGTTTTTGTCTGGAGTTTATCAAAGGTGACTGTAAACTGCGGTCGCCTACAACTGCTGGCAAAGTAATCTCTAGTTGTGCTGTGTGCTCGGGGGTTATCAGTCAGGCCTACAAGCCTATCCAGAGACTAAGACAAACCCTCAGACTGAAGAGCCCCCTTTTCTCTAACTTCCTGCTGACTTAGACTTGAAGTCGTCAATCAAGGCTGTGTCTAAAAACTCTTCACTTACTAGAACATTTTATTAGAATATTTTATAGGGGCTTAGCCCTTTAAAGCAGGAAGCCATGGAAAATAGGCAGCTTTCTCATTCAGGCTGTTATTTTATATATTCATCCAACCATCCCTTCAATAATTAAGAGAATCTAGGTGGCACAGTGCAGCGAGTGCCAGGCCTGGTGTTGGTAAGACCAGTTCAAATCCTGTCTCAGATGTTTACTGGCTGTGTGATCCTAGACAAGTCACCTAACCTCTGTTTGCCTCAGTTTCCTCATGTGTAAAGTGGAGATAATAACAGCACCTACCTCCCAAGGTTGTTCTGAAGATCAAATGAGATAATAAATGCAAAGTACTTAGCACAGGGTCTAGGCACATAGTAAGCACTATGTAAATATTAGCTGTTATTAGTAGCAGTAGCCTAGAATTTCCCAATCAATCCATAGGCATTTATTAAGCCCTCACTTGGTGCCAAGCACAGTGTTAGACATCAGATACAAAGACAAAGTTGAGACAGTCCCTGCCCCGTAGCATACAAAGACAAAAAGAAAACAGTCCTGCCTGGAAGAAACTTACATCTATTGAAGGGGAAAAGAGTGAGGGGTAAGGGTACAACACATTCTTAGACAAATGAATCTGGATATGCACAAAAGAAATACAGAGTTGGGGGAGGGAGGAACAGGAAAGGCCTCTTGAATGAGGTAAAACTTGAGCTGAGCCTCAAGAGACCTAGGGGTCAAGGTAAAGCAGGAGGATATTTCAATGCAAAGACACGTAAACAGGAGATGAAATACTACGTCTAAGGGAGAATAATGTATAATGAATCTAGAGAGGCAAACTGGAATCAGATTGTGAAGGGCCTTAAATTTCCAGAAATTTGGAGCCAGGAGAGATCTTAGAGATCATTTCATCAAATTTCTTATTTTACGGACAGGTAACTGAAGACCGTGGAGGCCAAATGACACAAGGTCATACAGCTGGTTAGTAAGAAAACTGGGACTAGATCATAGTTCTTCTGACTCACCAGTCAGGGTTTTTTCACTATGCTGTACCAGGCCTACTTCCAAAGGGGTTTGGGTCAATTTGTAGTATTAGACATAATGAAAAAACAGGGCAATTAAGAATAAACACAAGGGGCAGCTAGGTGGCACAGTGGATAGAGCACCAGCCCTGGATTCAAGAGGACCTTAGTTCAAATCTGGCCTCAGACATGTAACACTTATTAGCTGTGTGACCCTGGGCCAGTCACTTAACCCCATTGCCTCACCAGAAATAAAAAAAAAACCAAGAATAAACACAAAACAGGGAGCATTCATTCAACAAGCATGGTGCTAGCCCCCCTGTGTTATATGGCTATAGTTACAGGGACAAGAATGAGAAAAGTCCCTTCCCTTAAGGAGGTTACATCCATTCGGGGCTGGATAGGTGGCAGGGAATGGGAGACAACATGAGCAGAGACAAGTAAATAAAGCATACTCTAAATGAATACAAGTTAATTTCTTGCCATGGGAAGGAAGCAGAGGAAAGAGATGTAGCCAGTCCCCTCCCTCTCCAGGCTCACCAGAACTGAGCACTGAATTTGGCACTGTTTCCTGATAACTAAAAAAGGGGAACTGTTGAGTTATATAGATTTGCTTGATGATCATAGGAAGCATAAGCTCATCCGCAAAGGCAAAAACCATGCAGGAGTTGGTCAAATGAGTTTTACTTTCTTTCTGTACAAAATGCCTGATACATAGTAGACATCTTACAAATGTTTGTTGATTGGTTAACTGATTTCTTTCTCACTGGGAAATCTGTCATGTGATATAAATACTTTAACAAGGTATCCCCCTTTTGATATGACTCCGATGTATATTCAATTAAATTTAATTAAACAGGTATTCATTGAATACCTAGCAAACATTGAGCTAGGTCCTGTGGAAAACCCACCAAAGTATAAGCTAGAGTCCTTGCCTTCAACTAGTTTATAATCCAGTTGAGGAGACATGATCTAAACATATAGAAATTGTTTCATAGGTAGGAGTTCTAAAGATTCAAATGTAGGCTTAATATAAGAAAAAAATCTCCCCAGCTATTATCCCTGTCCAAGAGAGGACCGAGCTACTTTGGAAGGCGGTAGATCGCTCTCATTGGATATTTTAAACAAGCTGCATCACCTTGTGTTGGATATATTGGAGGGAAATTTTTTGTTCAGACACAAGTGGTACTCTAGATGATCACAGAGGCCTCTTCCAATGCTGAGGTTCTGTGATTACATAATTCATGATATATACACATGTATACGCACATGCATGCAGATTTATGTGTTATACACATAAATATATGTGGAAGAATAGGACAGAGAAAGGGACTGGACCTGTGATTCCATTGATGTAGGGAACTCCCAGATGAGAAGACTCCCTTTATCAGTGCAAATCAAAACAGGGCAATACAGTTTAAAATAGTAAATGAGCATTATAGACAGTATAATAGGAGTTGAAAGGAAGTATCACTGTGACCTAAGCAGATCAGCTAAGATTTCTCAGATGAAACGAACATTGAGCTGAGCTTGAAAAATGGATGAAGTTTAGACTTTTAAAAAAAGTATGAAGGAGGGACCATGTGAGAAAGGCAGTTAGGGAGGGCAGGAAGGGGACTGTTGAATAGAGGTATAAGATGGCACTACCAAACAACCATCAGGAAGTCATGTATTTGAGAGGACTTTTTTTCCTAATATTACTGATGATTACCATGGTACTACTCATACCTTCTTGAATGAATGGTAAATGGATGGGTGGGAAAGCATTTCTTAAGTACCTACTATGTGTCAAACGCACATAAGTAAGGCAGCCCTACCTTCAAGGAGCACAGTTCTAATTGAGGAGAAAGTGGAGACCTGGGAAGTGAGGTTTGGTCTAGAGAGTTCAGTCTCTGGTCCATGGTAACAATGGAACCACAGGGAATTTGATGGTTGTGCCCTTTACAGAAGCAATGGCAACATTGTAAGAGGTGGATAGTCTTCTTTGCAGCCGACCGCATCCATTCATGAGATGGCTGATTCTGGCTACATCTGCTGGGCATATGGCAGGGGATAGATTTGTGTGTTCTCTCTGTGAGGAAAAGGCTTTTTTGCTTTTGTTTTCTCTGGGAAGAGCCCTTGCTGCATCATGCTGCCACCTAATTACACTCACCATACAGGGTTCTACTGCCCTTTAGGGCCATCTGCAATTTTCATCCTTCGGAGATCCTGGCATACCAAGATTTGTGAAATATACCATCTCAATGAGAATATTGCCACTAAAATATGAACTTTTGCAGCAGTGATCAATTTGGGGCACTGAAAGAACCATTCAGTTTCCCAAAATTCAATCTAGCCTGAGCTCTACCTCTAGGTCAACCGGAGGCCCTTACATTAAATACACACACATGCAAACACACACAGATACACACATGCATGTGCCCACATGAACACAATTGCGTGTACATGGACACAAAAAGAAACACAAACACAGAGAAAAGAGATTGATCTGAGCAATCAGTGTTCTTGTTCTTCTTCATGCATGACATTCCATTTATCTTCCATCTCTCTGCCTTTGCACTGGCTGTCCCCACAGGCCTGGAATGCACTCTTTCCTCACTTGTCCCTCTTGGAATCAGTCCCATGATTCCTTCAAAAATATGCTCAAGCACAACCTTTGTCTACACGAGACTTTCCTGGCACCCTCGGTTCTTAAGGTCCTCCCTCCTGTAATTGCCTAGTATTTATTTTTAATATAGTCTATATCTACTTCAGTCAATAATTGGGTGCAATTATTAAGCATCTACTCTATGCCAGGCACTATGTTAAATGCTGTGGAAACAAAGGCAAAAGAGAGACAGTTCCTGCCTACGAGGAATAATAAAGTAGACAACGTGTACATATACTATGTTGGTATGTACAAGACACATTCAAAGCAGACAAAAGGCGACCTTCAATGGGAAGGTATTAATAGACATGGAGAACAGAAAACGCATCCTGTAGATAGAAGATAGCCATTGAGCTGCGTCTTGAAGGAAATCAGGAATTACAGTGAGGATGGAGAGCACTCCAGGTGTGGAGTACAGCTAATTCAGAGCTCCAGAGACAGGTGCTGGAGCATCATATGTGAGAAAGAGCAATTAAGCCAAAAAGTAAACACACTTTATTTATCACAATAATAGTATTTGTGCAGTGATTTTAGGTTTGCCAAAACCGTTTACATCCATTATCTAATTTGAGCCTCAAAACAACCCTGTGAGTGAAGTGTTATTATTATCCCCATTTTACCAATGAGGAAACTCAGACTGAGAAAGGTTAAAGGACTTGGCAAGGGTCATATGGCTAATGTCTGAGGCAGGATTTGAACACAGGTCTTCCTGACTCAAAGTCCAACCCTCTATCTACTATGCTACCTGCCTGCTTACGCACATTGATTATGCCCTTGATAAAACATAAGCTCTTTGAGGACAGGTGATGCATTTTTGTTTTGGGATTTTATGATCCCTACAGACTAGTGCCTGGCACATTACAGGTAAATGCTTGATAACACAGTAGAGGGAAAGACAAGGGTAGGGAAAGGGAGAGAGAGAGAGAGAGAGAGAGAGAGAGAGAGAGAGAGAGAGAGAGAGAGAGAGAGAGAGAGGAGAGATTTGTAGAAGTGGGGCATGTCTGTGATTTTGTTGGTGTGAAGAACTCCCCAGAGAGAGAATGCGTAAAGTGCTGGCCTTCAAATCAGAAATAACCTGGGTTTAAGTCCTGCTTCTGACACATGCTAGTTGTGTGACCCTGAGCATATCATTTAACCTCCCAATATCCCAATCAATTCTGTAAACCTGGAAGCTGCAAAACTTTTAGTTGCCATCAGGAAGCTCCCTGAGACTTTCTACCAAGATACAGACAGAGGTGGTAAAGTTCCACATTGTGGTGTGTGATTTTTTTTCTCTATACATTATGTGTCCTACAGAAGGCAGGGAAATGGAGCGAGTGAACTGAATTAAATATTTTGGAAGATTAAGGATTATTATAAGTTAATACAACTACAGAAAAGTTGCTTGAGGCTGCTTCCTTCCATGCTTATAATTACTTAGTTATTACCACCATTTAGGCTATGATCTGAATGACTGAGACTATGATATTGGAGTTCAGTATTTGTATGAAACAAAAGAGCTTTGCTATTTCATGGCTACACGCCTAAACTCGCCCAGATATTTTGCAAAGATTAGCTATTTATTGGTCATTACTGGATCCAGGTGAGAGAATATAGCTGGTACAGCACAATGCCTCCACACTACTAGAGAAATAACTCAGAGCATTTGACTAACAATTGATCATCAGGAGGTTACTTCTAGACAAAACATTCTTCCAAGTTTCCTTGCGGTAGAAAATTCTTCTTTAGGTTCGTCAGACGATCGAGTTATTAAGTTCTCTTTGCTTTGTTCCGAGTCTGTAATGCCAGCTGGAGAAACAGAAGGGATGTGATGCCCCATGTCATCCCTAGAAGTGAGAGAGGAGGGGAGCAAATTCCCTAATACCTACAAAAATCTAAGAAGGTCTTCCCTCTAGGAATCTCATCACCTTCATCTCAGAGAATTGATCTGGCAGCATTTAACTTTATGCTTTCAGAGCAAAGACATTTAAAAAAAAAACTTGCTTTGGAGTCAGAGAACTCAATTTTAAATCCTGGTTTTTACTTCCTACCTGTGTGATCCTGGACAACTCACTCAGCCTCTCTGGGCCTCCCATTTTTTCAACTATATAATAAGAGTGTTGGATGTGATGATCTCTAAAGTTCCTTCTCAGCTCTAAATCTCTGATCCTATGGCCCCTCTTGAAAACAAAAATAAGTTTTCACCAATGATTCTGGGAAGGACATTGTGCAATGCTGATAGATAGGATAGGAAAAGTCAACTGTTTCTTCTTGTTCAGTTGTTTCAGTCATGTCCCATTATTTGTGACTCTATTTGGATTTTTTTGGCAAAGATAATGGAGTGGATTGTCATTCCTTTCTCCAGCTCATGTTACATATGAGGGACTGAGGCAAACAGAATTAAGTGACTTGTTCGAGGTAGTGAGGCCAGATTTGAACTCAGGAAGATGAGTCTTCCTGACTCCAGACCTAGTGCTCTATCCACTGTGCCACATTGCTGATCCCAGTTGTTTCTTGAGTGGCTGATTAAACATTGGTTTTCACTTGCAGGGTCCCATTTTTCCACTTGTTTTTTTTCCTCTCTCTTCTATACAAGCTAAGGAGCTGGCCCAAATTAATATATCTAAAGCCTAAAATGAAGGGATTAACTAGAGATATGACCAGAGGTCTTCTGGTGCAAGCTTTAGTCACCAAACCTATTTTAAGAGAGTTGAGTACTGAAAGATTTCAGAATCGTTATAATCCATTATCTCCATTTTAATCCATCCAAATGCAGATTAACATGCTTTTAATTAACCTCAACCTTTGTTCGATAGAATTTTTTTTCTTTTTTTAAAAAAACGTTGTGTTGGTATCTTTTATCTTTACATCACCTTCAGTTCCTAATATGTCCTTTTTCCCTACCTGACACAAAGAACTGTCCCACATAATGAAAAAATTGAAAAGAAAGACCCCCCAAAAAAAGTAAAACTGATACATCACCTAAGTCCAACATTATATGCAGTGTTCCATCCTTATAGTCCCCCACCTCTGCAAAGGTAGCTGCATTCTCATAACTCTTCTTTAACTCTTCAAGGTTGATCATTATCACAGTGTTAATTTCAACTTTTTTGTTGTTTTTTTTTAATTTGCATTATAGTCACTGTGCACACAGTTTTTCCAGTTCTGCTTCTCCTTACTTCACTTTAAGTTCCCATAAATCTTCCTATTTCGACCTATTAAACCACAACAATATTCTATAATTTGTTTATTTCCCAGTCAACAGGGATCTATTTTGTTTCCTGTTCTTTACCACTGCCAAAAAATCTATAAGTATTTTGGGATATGAGACCTTGTTATTTTATGTTTCATCTTTGACCTGCTTGGAGTATATGAGATCTCTGGGCTACAGGATATATGCATTTAGTCACTTTTAGTGTAATTATAAATTGCTTTCCAGAATGAAAACCTTAATTTTTCAAGACAGCAAGAAGTCACACGGGGTCCACTTTAAATTTATGATCATCAATCTTGACTGGTCCTTCACTGCTCCGTGGAAATCCTCTTGCCTTTCCCTGATTGACTCCCTATACACTCCCCAAAGCAGCTATTCTAAACATTTTTGTCCCTTAAGCCATATAAACCAGTTGCTTCCCCTCCCTATTCCCATAGGACCTTGCCTCCTATTTTCCTGAGAAAATCAAGGCCAGCCATTGTGAGCTCCCTCTTCTTCCCTGTTCCACACCTGTTTTTTCACTCTTTCTTCCTTTATTACAGCCTCTGAGGAAGAAGCCCTTGCCAAATTCAACCCTTCTACTTGTGTCCTTGAACCTTGTTCCCTGTCCCATCCCTTGTCTCCTAGATCTTTCCCCAGCATTCTCATTTATTCTCTCTCTCTCTCTCTCTCTCTCTCTCTCTCTCTCTCTCTCTCTCTCTCTCTCTCTCTCTCTCTCTCTCTCCTTCTCCTTTCCTCTCTCCCTCTCTCCTCTCCCCCCCTCATTTTAACTATCCCCTTAAATATTGACTCTTTACCTGTTGCCTCCAAATGCATATAACTCTTCCTCATCCTCAAAAGCATTCACTTAATGCTGCTATTCCCTCAAGCAGTTGTCTGATGCTTCTTCTCACTTTCATTGCTAAAGTTGCAAAAAGAGTCATTTTATTCACTGCCACCATTTGCTCAACACACTGCTCACTTGTCAAGCCCGTGCAGTCTGACTTCCAAATCTATCAACACTTGTGAAACTTCTCCCTCCAAGGCTGGCAAGGATATTAAAAAGCTAAATCCAAACGGCCTTTTCTCAGTCCTCAGCCTACTTGACCTCCCTGCAACTGTTGCCACTGTATATAACACTCCCTGCTCTATGTATTCTCTTGCCTTTGTCTCTAGGACACTCTTCACTCTTGGTTCTCAGTCTCTGTTACTGGATCATCACTCCATCTTCTGCCCCCAGACAGGAGTGCCCCCAAAGGCTCTATCACGGACTACCTCCCCCCTTCTTTCTCTGCATTCTCTGTCTTCTGTACCTTAGCAGCTGCCGTGAGTTAAATGATCATTTCTCCATAGATGGATTCCCAAATGTTTGTATTCTGCCCTCAGTGTTCTCCTGCATTCTAGTCACTCATCAGCAACTGCCTGTTGGACATCTTTACCTGGATGTCCTTCAGGCAACTCAAACTCGATACAGTTAAAACAAAATTGATGATTTTCACCCCTCAGCCTGCCCTATTCCTGAATTTACCTATTGCTCTTAAGAAAACTGCATTCCATCTAGTTTTCCATTTTCTAGTCACCGTTTTCAGAGTCTTCTTTGACTCATGTCTCTCGTTCCCTGGCATTCAATCAACTGTCATATCCACACCTTTCATATGCCTCTCCTTCCCTCCACTCACACCTCTGCTACCCAAATTCGTGTCCTCATCACCTTGCGTTTGGACTACAGCTTCCTAATCCGTCTTCCTTCTTCCAGCCTTAATCCTCTTTAGTCTTTCTTCCACAAAGCCCCTGAAACAATCTTCCTAAACCACAGGTCCGACATGTTACTCCTCTGCTCAAGAAGCTTCCATGCCTCTCTGCTGCTTCTAAAATAAAATACAAACCGCTTTATTGGCATTTCAAGCTCCTCCCAATCTAACTTTAATATACCTTTCCTGCCTTTTTTCCTATCACTCCTCTTTGTTCCAGACAAATGGCATACATTCCATGAACTCAACATTCTCTTTCCCATCTGCATGACTTTGCCCAAGCTGCCTCTCTCACTGGAATGCATTCCCTCTTTTGTCTCCACTTCCTTAGAATCCTTAGCTTCCTTCAAGACTGTTCAGGTGCCACCTCCTACAGGAAGCCTTTCTCAATCTCCATAGTTGTTAAAAGTTCTTAGTATCCTCAAATGACCTTATATTTACTTATCTGGATATGGGTGCCCCCCCCATAAAATGTAAGCTCTTTGAAAGCAAGAACTACTTCATTTTTATATTCGTATTGCTAGTATCTAGCACATGGATCAGTGCTTGGATAAATTCATTGAAATGGAAGCTATGGAGAAAATTAGACTATCTGTACTTCTGGGCAGTTGTTTCGAACACGCTAACAATTTAAGACGATTATTTGAGCTTGACCTTGAGGACATTGTATTAACTATGTTGTGTCACCTGAGCGCCCAGGACACTTTTACTCTATCTCAGCTCCCTCCCATCCAGCTACCTTGAAACATCTATCATCAGTCACAGTGGGTTCTGGATGAGCCTGGATCTCAGTGCAAATCCATCTCAGCAATTGGATAAACTCAAGAGCACAAACTGTATTAATGATGAGTCGAGAGCATTGTATACAAAGAACAATGCATTACTTCACTTATGTTCATTTTTAAAATATTTTTCAAGTGCCTAACATGCACTCCTATGGTCTCTGGGCTTGTGACACAATTCTGAAACTTTCAGAAGCTGCCTTGAACTCCCAGCTGCTAGTGTCTTTCTCCTGAGCACACTGCAGTCTTTGTCTATATCTTCCAGATCTCAGGCAAAAGTATTGTGTAAGCAGAATCATAAGCCTGCCTGATTTAAATAGTTACAGATTAATGAAATTCTGCAGCATTCAAGATCCTAAGACCGATCCCAAAGGAGCATTGCTATGCGGTAACACTCGGATATTCATAACAACACCTCCTAGGATAAAGTAAGTTTGAGAGGAAGGCCAGTTCTGTCTGGGAGCTCTGAGTGATTCTATAAAGACTACACCTGGAACTGTCTAACATCCTCCAAAACATTTCTTTCTTAAGGATCATGTGTACACATGTGCATGTGTGTATAAGTGTCTATGTTTCGGAGGAGGGGGAGAGGAATCTAGACCTGTGATTTCATCAGAGCATGAAACTCCCTCTCCAATGAAAATCTTCAGCTAGTCTGTCATTTATAGCCTTAGAGAGTGGCCTGTGGCCCTGAGATGTTAACTGACTTGTTAATGGTCACAAAGCTTTATGTGTTTGAGGTAGAATGTCCACCTAGATCCTCTTGGTTCCAAGGCCAGCTCTCTATCTCCTAGGTCATGCAGCCTCTAGATCTCTGAGCATGAAAACACTGAAAATGTAAAAACGTTTATACATTTTACAAATACTGCATCCTTTATTCTTTGCTCTTGCTTGATACATTCTCTCACTATCATCTATGTGTCAAATCAGCAAAGATCTGGTAAAAAGAAATTACACTGAGAAATTTGGATTCTTGCTCTAGCCCTGAATGAGGACTAGCTATGTGACCTTGGGGCAAGTCATTTAATGCCTCTATGCTTCAGTATGTGCCTCTGTAAAACAGATGTCATTTAATATTTGCTCTGCTCACTTCTTGGGAATTTTGTAGCAAAATAATGGTTAATTTGGGGGGGGGGTGCAGCTAGGTGACGCAGTGGTTAAAGCACCAGCCCTGGAGTCAGGAAGACCTGAGTTCAAATCTGGCCTCAGACACTTGACATTTCCTAGCTGTGTGACTCTGGGCAAGTCACTTAACCCTGAATGCCTCACCAAAAAGGAAAAAAAAAAGAATTTCAATCATACAAATGAAAACTTTATAGGATTGTAGATATAGAACTGGAAGGAACATGGAATCTACCAAAAAAATTAAAACATTTTGCAGATGTGGAAAATGAGAGCCAGAGAGGTTAAATTATTTGCCCATAGTCACACAAGCAGTGAGCATTAGGTCAGATCCTCTGACTTCAGAGCCAGTGAGTGCCCTTTTTAGGTTGTTTTTTTATCATTATTACTAATTATGTTAATAGCAATATTATCAATAGTAAAACCCTTCTTTTTTTTCATGCTTTCCATCAATAAACATAGTCACACAAAATATGGCTATTTCATGCCATACATCAAGAGACAGGCTCATGCTTATATTAAGCCTGTCTCATTGCTGATACTCTCAGGTCACGTAGCAGAATGTGTTTGGTTAAACTACATATTGGGTCTCACTGTGTAAATTTCAACACTTTCTAATCTCCCCCTCTTTAGACATTGATTTAAATTAATTGTTATTCAAGGAGTCACAAGCTCTTCCCTGCAACCTCCTAATGATTTGACCTGCTGCTGTAAAATACCTATTTGAATCTGAGCTTTGGAAGCTTTCAGCATCAGTTATTTCATCAGAAGCCTATTTTCATCAGTTCACAATGAGTCACCCTTTCTAATTATTTTTATTGCCAAATTTCATAGAAATATGTTTAAAATGCGTTGAGGCCACCTTTATTTCTATTTTGTATACTAATAATCTGCACACAACAGGAAGTGAGAGGCAGCAACCTGGGTGCCAGCCTCCTTGTGCTACCTGCTCTTCTGCCCTGTGTGACCTTGGGCCAGTCACCAAATGAAACAATAGGTGCCACGTGCCTTTAAGTGCCATGTAAATGTGAGCTGCAATTATTATCATTTCCCTTCAGGGAACTTCACTTTTCTCTTCTGGAGAATGAGGGGCATGGACTAGATGAAAACCACAGTCCCTTTGAGTTCTGACACTGTGTCCAAAAATTTGATGGCTCTTCCAAATGATAAAATGGCCAAATCCAGCTATGCTAATAAAGTCAAGCAAATGTTCATGGAAGAGGGAAAAGGAAAGATATACTTCTCACAAATATGCCCAGAGGGAGAGTGCACAGTGAGCTGACCCTCTTGGTAAATAAATGAGCGGTTGTATATCTGGAAGTGAGTTGGGTAAATTCCATGTCATCTTTCTCTTAAGAGAAAACTCTTTTAAGATAGTTCTCTCTGAAAACAATTGAAGCCATCCAAAAAGACTAAAGGAGTCTCAGTGTCCAGGACTGGATAAAAGTTGTTAAAGGATTTTTTTAAGTGATGTTTTTGATTAGGAAGATTTGGACTAGGAGACAGACTTCTCTGACAGCTCTAGGAATAATCTCCAGGGAGTGAGAGAATAACTAATGCTTGAAAGACCAAGAGAAGAACCAGTTAGAATGCCAAAGCTAGCATAATAATAATGGATAGTATTATTTTATTACCTCATACTTCAACATGGCATGGTAAGGATTCTGAGTCCTTGAAGGTTAGGCCTATAGAGCATCAGCTCTGGCACCTCCTGCCAAGCTGGAAAAGCTTCAACAATGAGCACAGTGGCAGGGCCTGTCCTTTGAGGACCAGCCGGGCTAAATTTAGAAATGTTCATCGTCAGAAGGTTGGTCAACAGGTGATGATTTTTTTTTTCAACAATAACCCATGAAGACCATCTGCTAAGCTTGGAGTGGTTATGACCTGAGCTTCTAAAGGGAAATCTCCCATCACTGAAATCACAGCTTCCTGAAACAATGAAGTTTTGCATTCAGTTTTCAAAACCTTACTTTAGGACACTGATATATTGGAGCAGGTCCACAAAGTGAGCAATCAGTGTTGTGAGTTGACTCAAAACCACATAGTTGAAGGAATTGGGGAAATTTAACCTAGAAAAGAAAAAAAACCTGGGACCTGCTTGGCCTCGGAGGGAAAAACATGGTTCAGTAGGTGGATGGTTACATTTATAGGGTTCATATTTCTATAACGCTATATATAGAAGAGCTTTCTTTTTCCTCAAAATAGCAGTATGAGTGAGGCAATACATGAATTTTTTTTTTTAGCTTTTTGGTGAAGCAATCGGGGTTAAGTGACTTACCCAGGGTCACACAGCTAGTAAGTGTCAAGTGTCTGAGGCTGGCTTTGAACTCAGGTCCTCCTGACTCCAGGGCTGGAGCTCTATCCACTGCACCACCTAGCTGCCCCAATACATGAATTATGATGCCCATTTTCAGATGAAGGAGCTGAAGTTAGGTGACTTCCCAATAATGATATAGATTAAAAGCTTTTTTTCTACTACAACACAATGTCTCTTAGGCTCTAGTGTGATTGAGAAATCCAGAAAACGTCCAAAAATACATTTAAGTTTCAAGTTAAGAGAGGAAAAATCCTGTTCTGGATCAAGATTTCGAATTGGGACTGATTTTAGAGATTATCTAGTTCAACTCCCTCAGTGAAGAAACAGACCTTGAGAACTGAACCAGGGCACACAGAGAATAAGTGGAAGAGCTTGCTGTGATTTGAACCCAGGTCCTCTTAGTTGAAAGTCAGTCCTCTTTCTGTGCTATCTAATCAGAGTCACCAACTGGGCCCTAGCTATATTTCTGTTTGTTTCCCAAGAAAGCCGGCTATATCATTCAAACAATATTTACAGCAGTTAAGGAGCACATATGTAGCTTATAAATAAATGGCAGGAAGAATTACCTCTCAGATTTTTCTCCTGGAATAGTCTTTGCCTATTCCAGATCCCCCCCGTTCTTTTTACTTATCCACACTATCCAACACAATAGGCACATTTCACATTCTTCATTTCCTCTAGTTGTTGGTACTCTCCTACTTAACGATACATCTATCCTGTGTTTACTTACGTGTGAACATGTTATATTTTGAGTGTCAGTTGAGCGGAAGCTTCTTGAAGGCAGAATTGTCTCCCTTTTGCATTTGCATACATAACATAGTGCCTGGCTCAGAGGAGGTTTTTAACAAATGGTCCTTTAAAAGTTGTGCTTTGACTATTACAGATATTCAGGTTTAAATTTAAGTGGCATTTTCCCCGAAGCTCTTCACTGCCCTTACTGTTTCTTTGCTTAGTAGTCTGAAGGAGGTCCACAATTACCCTAGCAGCAGGCATTGATCCTACGTAAAAATTTTCTCCTAGACTTAGCTATTGATTAAACTTCTTTCCTTCCATATTGATTCCAAGAATTCTACCCTCAGTGAACTCCTTATACTAACTTCCAGATGCTCTCGCTCTACCACCTTATTCCTTTGTTCTTCTGCACCCAGTCATTGACCAGACAAGCAGACCAAAGCATTTGTACAAGTTACTGGAGAGATTGATGGTTTTGTGAAAAGAATGTTGATTGGAAATTTCCTGTGGGGGACATAAATCAAAGGGATCAAAAAACCTGTAAATGCCTCTGATTCTTGATGTGTATTTGAGGTCTTCACATAATCAGTGATTATGATTTATCACTCTCACTTGCCTTATTTGACACAATCAAACTGTTATCAATAAGACCTATGACAACTTCAAATAGGAGATGTATGGGGTTTTCAGAGCAGACTAATTGACAGCATGTGTATAATGATCATAACTAAGAGCCTTTTCTTTCTTTTTCAAGTGTCCTTGTAGTCGAGGAACTAAATGATATTCAGATAGAAGACAGAGAGACAGGCAAGGTTATAATCATCTGACATCGAGAGGGAGCCTAATAGAGTGGCTAGAGGTTGTCCTCTCAGATGCTATCTAGCTGTATGACCTAGGGCAGGGATGGGGAACCTGTGACCTTGAGGTCACGTGTGGCCTTCTAGGGCCTCGGGTGCAGCCTTTTGACTGATTCAAGTTTTACAGAACAAATCCTTTCATTAAGAGGATTTGTTCTGTGAAATTTGGATTCAGTCAAAGGGCCGCACTTGAGGAACTAAAGGACCACATGCGGTCTCCAGGCTGCAGGTTCCCCACCCTTGACTAGGGTAAACCACTTAAGCAATCTGGGTCTTTCATTGTAGGCAGCTGGGCGGTGAAGAACATGGAACACTGGACTTGGGGTCAAGAGGACCTGACTTTAGATCTTGCCTCAGACACTTGGGAGCTGTGTAAACGTGGGCAAGACTCTTAAAAATTCTGTGACCCTCAATTTCCTCATCCATGAAATGGGGATAATAATGGTATCGGTTTCACAGGGTTGTTGTGAGGAGCAAATGAAATAACATGTAAAGTGCTTTGCAAACCTAAAAGGATTATACAAATGCTAGGTATTATGATTATTAAGCTAGGGATATTAATAGTACCTACCATACAATGCTAATGCGAAAATCAAATGAGATTACATATGTAAAATACTTTACATGTATGCTTAAAGCATTATAGGGCTGTGAATTATTGTTAAATACTTTGTAAAGACTGAAAGGAGATAATTATTTTAGCATCATGTATGGATTACAAAGCTCCAGGAAGAATTTTCTCTTCGCTGTGTCATCCATTTAGCAGAAAATAGAATTGTACAGTAGAACTGAATTTAGCATTCATGGCTGCTGCAGAAATGCATAGCTGAGCTCTAGAACACTGCCCTTTGTGTTCTGGGAGAGTGCTTCTCACTTACAGAAATGCCATTCTTCCCCCCTCACACTTGGCTCCAACGTAGCAGCATTTTCTATCCCCTGTCTTTGCTGGCAGCTATTCTTTGGGGCAACGTCTTTTTTCCCCTTCCCTCTTCCAAAGGAGTGTCTATTGCCACCGACTTCAAAGGCCCTCACTGGGAGGCATCCGATGTTATCGGTGAGATGAAAAGCATCATAAGGAAGGGAGACCATCCTTTAGCATAGCACTGGGCCAGAGAAATGTTACAGCTTTCAAGCAGTGTTCACTGTCGCTGTGAAAGATACAGGCTCTGTAAAGAACTCCGCTTTTCCAGGGGTAAGTAGAAAGTGATCTGCCACCCTACTGTACTTCATCAAGATCTCCTCGGGCTATTGGCATTGACTTTTGAACATTAGCTAAAAGTTAACAGTCATGCCAATAGAACTAGAAATTAATTTAGCTGGTCTAAGATTCAAGTTCCTCCTCAGCCAGAAAGCTATTTTATTTTCCTTTAATTGACGGTATTATCACGGGCTAGTAGCAAGAGCTGTTTCCACAGACCGAAAGCTGAGAGTATGCAGATACAGTGGATAACGAAGAGTAGAGCCTGCATATATTTGGTGAGCATACAGAAATAAAACAAGGGTGTGCTACAGTCACAAAACAAAAACCATCAGATGCTTTAAAAAGAAGAGAGAGACCACCTTTAATTCAACCAGATAAACATGGAGTATAGAAGCCAGGCATTGTATAAATATTGTCAACCTCCGGAGTTTTAGTAGCTTTCCACTGAGAAAAGAGATTTTTCCTTTGTGGTTGTATCAAGAGGAAAACCAGTGTTGAAAGGAAAAGTTTGTTGAGTCAGGTTTTCCAAGGACATACATTGACCCTAAGCGGTCAGCATGAAAGCTGCATTGACTCTGTTAGGCCCATGGATAAGCACTATTTAATTCATTCCTGCTTCAGGGCACTGACGAGGGCAAGTCCAGCTGGGCATCCAAATCACTGGGTGAAAAGTGAAAAGTTGGCAAACCCAAATGGAAGTTTAGCCTGTGTGAGATCTAATAAGTAGCTTGGCCTATTGGTTTCCTGAATTGATTGTACAGTTTGGGCAATTATAAGAAATAGAAAAAGCCAGGGAAGATGTATCTCCTCCTGAGGAATCCACTTACAAAATAGGAAAATCTGATGAACTACTTTTCTGGGTCAAACCTTTCTGTCTGATATTATTTTGAATCCATATAACAAGGGGTGCCATGGGATTTTATTCTATTGATAGATGCACTGTTACATTAAGTCATTTATCAAGCAGATGACAAATGCTGCTTCCTCTTCAGATGCTCCTGACCCTAACCTTTACTAACATCCACTGAATTTTTCTTTCCAGTGCCAGTGATAATGTTTTCCCCTCTGCTCAGATTGTTTCTTAGATTTTATTTGTGTGATTTTCAATTGCAAATGTCTCCTTTCAGAGGAGTATCATAGAGTATCACTGTGAATTATTATTGTTCAAGGATATTAACAGCATAACCCAGGTAGCTGTGCACTATTAAGAGGCTGAAGGATGGAACCTGTGGAATCGCATCTCAGTGATATGGAACTAAAAGATGTGTCACCTTTCAGAACGTAAGAGGCTCATATGCTCATAGCACTATAGCTTGAGACATGGAATGGACCATAAAGGTCATCTAGCCCATCACCCTTATTTAAAAAATGGATGACAATCATCCATTTATGCAAACATTTCAGTATACAAAGAACATAAAAGATAACTAAAAAAGTTGTGAACTTTTAAAAATATATATGTGGGCATCTAGGTGATGCAGTGGATAGAACTCCAGCCTTGGAGTCAGGAGGATCTGAATTCAAATCTGGCCTCAGACACTTGACACTTACTAGCTGTGTGACCCTGGGCAAGTCACTTAACCCTGAGTGCCTCACTAAAAACGTGTGTGTGTGTGTGTGTGTGTGTGTGTGTGTGTGTGTGTGTGTATTGCAGAGAGATAGCCCTGTGCTATGTACCGCCTATTCAGAGGAAGAAGTGACTCCCAATTGGCTGAGACAATGCTGAGCTTGCTGTGCAATTCCTCCGCAATAGAAATATTTCAAATTCTTGCAAAGATTTTGGGGAGAAAGCTGAGGGCGCTGGTCAAGACAAAGATTTGAGCGGTGGACCCTTGGAGCAGCAGACATGTGGAGGGGCAAGTTCCAGCATGTTTCTTGACCTTCAGGACTTCAGTCTGGCATTCGATAGTCTGTCTCCGCCAGCTTCCTGGAGTCTTTATCTCCACTATGTTACGAAAGTCTCTCCCCAAAGTCTCTGCAACGAACCACACTAAACCCCTTGTGTCAATATGCAGCATCATGCTCAACATTTTATCAGACAATTAGGAGTCATATCTCCCTCCATGTATGCAGACCCAATACAGAGTTGTCCTTCCATACATTTGTCTCAGATTTTGGAAGAAGACTGTATAAATATATAAATGAACACACATATATACACAAATATATATTATGCATATATATATTTGGCAATATGAGATGCCTGAGAACTCAACTTATGAACTTTCCTATTACTATTGGGGTCACTGTCCCAGGCACTCAGACTTACAACTTTGATGTCATCTTTGGCTCCTTACTCATCATTCATCCCATATACCCAAATTCATCACATCTATCTATCTATCTATCTATCTATCTATCTATCTATCTATCCACATATGTGTATCTATATATGCATAAATATATATGTATATACTTTTTTCTTTCCTTTGTTCACTTTAAAAATAAATTATTGGTGCTCTTTCTTTTTTATTGCAATCACTACCCACAGATTGACTCCCACCATACAAGTTGAAACTCTTTCTTGAAATAAATATTTATAGACAAACAAAACAAATGTAAGCAAGTGGAAACCAGTCTCACTGGTATGGTCCCAGCACCCAAGATGCATGTTGCTATGGCTTAACTGATTCAGAGATTAGGCATTGCCCCCTCCCCAGTCACGTACTTTCTGTAGCACAGAGTCAAGCTTCTTGGGCCCTGTCTTCTCATTCTTTATTAGGCAATTCAAAGAATACTCTGATTTCAGTGACCACACTTCCTCGCCTTACAGGTGATGGAGCAGTCTTTGACCAGTGTCACATCAGCTCTTTGCCCATATAAGATAGAGCCTTGAGTGTCAGGGCAAGGGGAGAGGGGTTGGGGGTGGGGAATTGGAGTATGAATCTTGCACAGATCTAAACCATTAGCCTGCTTATGGATCCATGGGAGGGAAGACTAAAATGACCACCTTTGCTATTTCTCATTGGTATTTGCCCTCCCATGGTTACTATCACTGTGTGGTAGCATTGTTCTTCAGAAACAGCTCCTTCTCCTTTTGCCATATGTCAAATCAATATTTTGACTATGTCTGAATGTGGATATTAAATTCTTTTCCTCAGCTTCCTCATTTCTCTGCTAAGAGGTGGGAGTTACATATATATCATCATCAGTCTTTTGAAGTCATAATTGGTCATGGGTTCACAGATCTTTCAGAGTTCTTTCCCCTCAGACTATTATTTGATCATCACATAGGTTGTTTTCCTGGTTCTGCTCATTTTACTCTGTATCATTTCATACAGGTCTCTCCATATTTCTCTCAATCCATCACATTCATCATTTTATGGCACAATAATATCACACTACCTTCGTATGACATAATATCTTCAGCCATTCTCCCAATGATGGAGAATTATTTTGTTTCTAGTTCTTTGCTACAACAAAAAGTAGTGGAATAAATACTCTTATGTACGTTGGTCCTTTCCCTCCTTGGAGGTATGTGTCTAATAGTATGCTTGAGCAAAGTTTACAGGTATTTATGTAACTATATAATGTATATGTATAGTGAATTTAAGGGTATAGTTCCAAATTGCTTTTAAGAAAATATGAACCAATCCATAACTTTACCAATAATGCAATGGTGTGTTTATCCTCTTACAACTCCTCCAACAATTACTATTTTACATTTTTTGTCATCTTTACCAATATGATAGGTGTGAGGAGCATCAAAGTTGTCTCACTTTGAGTTTCTCTTATTATCAGTGATTTTGATCATTTCTATGTGATCCTGCATTTCTTCATTTGAGGACTACTTATTCATATCCTTTGACCACTTATAGATTGGGCAATGGCCCTTGTTCTTTATATGTATGTGTGTGTGTGTGTGTGTGTGTATATTTACACACACACATATATACACATATATATGTATGTGTGTGTGTATATATATATCCCCATTTTTCTTATATCATAGATTATTAGATTGTTACAGAAATTTATTGTGAAATGTTTTCCCAATTTTATCTGATCAAAATTGTCCATTTTTATCTTTTATCTCTTTACTTTTATTAGGTACTAATTCTCCCCCAGCCATTATTACAAAAGGTATGTCCTTCCCATTTTCCTCTTTTTTGTGATTTAACATCATATGTAGGTTGTATATCCATTTGATACTCTTTGTGGAATTTGGTATAAAATGTTGCTGTAAACCTAATTTACACAGGACTGCTTTCCGGTTTTTCCAGTCAAGTGAGGAATCATTACCCTGTTTATCAGTACTCTTGGATTTCTTTGTCTTCATTATATAGATGAAGAAATTAAAGCCCAGAAAGCTTAAAAGAGTTGACCAAAGTCACACAGCGAGCAGCTGAGAGAGCTGGAATTTGTCAAAACCTCCCCAGTTGTGAACTTCCTAATAACTGTTGAAGGCATTGTCCTAAGCACCCAGGCTTACAGACTTGGTGTCATCCTTGGCTCCTTGCTCTCACTAACTCCATACAGATGGTACATGGCCAAATGTTGTTGTTTCTGCCTTTATTATATCTCTTGTATACGTCTCATCACCACCTACATGACAACACTGCTTCAGGTCTTCATCGCCTCTTGCCTGGGCTATTATAGTAACCGTCCATTTGGTCTCCCTGTCAGAAATCTCTCCCCATTCCAATCCATTCTCCACTTAACTGCCAAAATGATTTTTCTAAAGCATAGGCCTGACCACGTCACCCCTCTTACATTCAATAAACTTCAGTGTCCCCCATCACCTCCAGGATCAAAAATAAAATTCTTTGTTGTTTAAAGCTGTTCATAAGCTTTAGCTTATGTCATTAGCTACATGAACCCATTTGCTGCTCCTCACAAATGACACTCCATCTCCCATCTGCATGTCTTTATACTGGCTATCCACCATGCCCAGCATGCTCTTCTTCTTCACCTCTGATTCTGAGGGGTTTTTGGCTTCTTCAAGAGTCAGCTCAAATCCCAACTTCTCTAGGATGCTTTTTCTGCTCCAATCCTTTCCCCCAAGCTCCAAGTCCCTTCCTGTCTGAGATTATCTTCTATCCTGTATACATCTTGTAGGTATCTAAATTGTTTACGTGTTGTCTCCTCTATTTGAATGTGAGACTCCTGAAGGGAGAAACTTATTTTGTCTTTGCTTGTATCCTTAAATTTAGCGTAGTACCTAAGATATAATAAGCATTTACTAAATGCTTTTAACTGAATGACCCCACATCTAGTATGTTTTCCTCTGTACCATAAATTGAAAGAATATAGAATTTCTCTAGATGGTTTGTTCTACCCTTGATTAGAAAATTCCATTCTCACAACTGGTGAGTTATCTTTAACATGGAATTTCTGAACATAATTTTTACATGTACATAGTGTTTGCATAATTTCTTGAGTGAGTCAAAAGATGAATAGGAAAGTATTGGGTCCTAAGGTGAACCTAGGCAGATCCCTAGTGGTGATTAGCTAGTTCAAAGAGTTTCGGTATTCAGTACTCCTTTCCACTTCTTGTCTTTTTTAATTCCACCACAAACTCTTTGTTATTGTTGTTCGGTTGTTTCACTCATGTCCAACTTCTCGTGACCCCATTTGGGGTTTTCTTGGCAAAGATACTAGAGTGGTTTGCCACTGCAAACTACGCTTTATTATTCAAAGTTTCAACTCATGGTGGGCACCAGGGCAGAGGGGTGAGAGTCTTAGACTTGAATTAGGAAAGCCAGCTTTAAATTCCTTCTCCAACAACTGTGTAATCATGAGCAAGCCACTTAATCTTCATGAGCCTCAGGAAACTTTCTGTGACCACATATTATAGATACGTGGTTGTGGAATCATGAATGAAATTGGCACACAAGGATTTCCATACCAATGAAATCACAGGTCCTTGACAAAACCAGAAAAATGAAAGTAAATATGTAATAGGATCATAGATTTAGAGCTAGGAGGTATCTTAGAAGCCATGTAATTCAAAACCGTCATTTGTAAAATGAGAAAACTGAGACTCAGAGAGGTTATATGACTTTCTCATAAAGTGTCATAGGCAAAATTTGAACCCAGGTCTTCTGACACCCAATTTAATGCCCTTTCCACTGTACCTTACTGCTTCTAAATCATGTCTTTCACAGCATTTGAGGCATACAATTTTTTTTTTCTCAAAGAAATCTGAAAGAAGAAAAGCCTTTATTGTCTAAGTATATCTGTGTCAGTTATCTCTGGCAAGTGCCAGTACATGGGCCATTTCAAATCATCAATAGCATGCGGATAAACAACTTCCTTTGTCAGGAGAGGCTTTTGTTATCTCCAAGGCAAGGCTTCTGCCTGCTGTCCCTGAATTATATGGTAACGATCTGGAAACACTAGGAAGGTGAAGAAACAGGGCAGATGTACAGGGAATCATCACAGAAATGCTTCCTGCCCCTGCTTGCCTTCTTGAGCTCACACCCCAGATGCTTAGAGTCACCACTGCGTACTTGATAAATGGATTCAAGCACATGGGTCAAAATAATTGGCCCTCCACTTGGGCCTACACAACCTCCTTTCAACACTTCCACCCACGAACCTCTAGTTCCCTGAAGTTACCTCATGAGCCCATCTTGATTTGTTTCTTCCACCTGTTAGATGTCACTGTAGAGGACATGAGGTCAGGGAATATGATGCTGGTAGCTCTTTAACACAGGCAGAAGTTGTATGTAAAACGAGGACAAATTAAGAGCATCCAGTGAGTACATACGAGAGGCAGCTCGGCATAGAAACTGCAAGTCAAGAAGGCCTCAGTTCCAATCACTAGTCAATCAACAGGCATTTTCTATGTATTTACTATGCATCAGCCACTGTGTTAAGTCCTGGGTATATGAAGAAAGACAAAAATATAGTCCCTGCCACCGAGAGACTCGTTCTAAAAGGGAGGAACAACATGCAATTACATACAACGTATAAAGTATGTAGATGGAAAATAGTCTCAGAAAGAAGGCACATGCAGTGTGGATATTGAAAAAGGCCTCCTGGAAAAGGTGGGATTGGAACGGTCTTGAAGCAAGCCAAGAGGCAGAAGTAAGAAAGGAGAGCACACCAGACATGGGGAACAGCCCTTCAAAATGCTGAGTTCCGTGTGAAGAGTGCCAAGTGGCCAATGTCACTGACTTATGCCGAGGGAGCTAATGTGTAAAAAGATTAAAAATTATAAAGGAAACAAGTTATGAACAGCTTTGAATGCCAAGCAGAGGGCTCTCAGATTGATTCTGGAGGAAACAGGGAGCCACTGGAGTTTAATGAGGAAGGAAGTTACATGGTCAAACTTGCACCTCAGGGGAACCATTTTACCAGCTGAGATGGACTGACGTGAAGAGAGATAATACTGGGAGACCAATTAGAAGGCTCTTGTAATAGTACAGGTAAGAAGTTATGAAGGTCTTCACCTGGTCAGTGGAGAGAAGGTAGCATATGAGAAAGATGTGAAGGTAGAACTGATAAAGCTTGGCAACAGATTGAATGCGTGGGGTGAGCATGAGAGAGGAGTCAAGGATGACGATGAGGTACAGTCCTGAGTGACTGGGAAGATGGTAATGCTCTAAACCTCAGTTTCCTCATCTGTAAAATAGTCATAATTCTACTTGTATTTACATCACAGGGTTATGAGAAAGTTTAAATGAGATGATATGTGCAAACCCTAAAGTCCACATACTGTCATTATTATTAAAGTGAGCAGCCTCGACAAATATTATTGAATACCATTTACTGTGTTCTAGAGAATTTAGAATTGGGATGATAAATAATTCATGAAAAAAGAAATAAACAAAACAAAGAAGCTTATGCTAAATACTGAAGGAGTGGTTCAAAAAATAAATACTACCTGAGCTCAGAGGATACCTGTGGTGATTGGGGAAGGTGAGATGTGTCAACTGGACCAGAACTGGCCTCTAACCTGTGGGTGGCCAAAGCCAAATAGAGCAGGCTAGAGACAGGAGAGTCAGGACACAAACAGAAGCTTAATTAATTTCAGAGTGAAGAAAATGACATTTGCAAAGGGCAGCCCCACCCCCTTCCCCACCACCAAGAAGGAGGGCTTAACATGCTGGACTAAAGGTAGGTCTTATATACATCCTGGGCTGGACCATGATGTAATCATTTTTAGGTCTTGAATTTATTGTTCCTTGTCTCAAGTCTTGGGGGTCATGCCCACCCTGCAGGGCACTGAACCAGAATTCTGTGATGGGAACAGGAGTCCGGTTCCTATCAGTGACAAGGAACAGGGATTGTGAATATGTGAAGGCTGGCCCTGGGAAATAGGGGGAGCTAAATCTCTCAGTGAACACCTGGTACTGGTCCAAGCAATTCACTATGCCAGAGGTTGATATCATCCCGGGAGCAAAGGATTATTGTTATGCCAAGCTCAGGACATAGCCTGCTTGCTGAGCCTTAGCTCTGGAAAACAGGGTATCTGCAAAATATTTTGACAGATGTAAGCTGTGCCTTGAAGGATGGTAGGGAAAGGGGCAATTCAGAAAAACATGAAGAAAGGCAGAGAAGTGGGTATGTTCACAGTAACTTTAAAGGAAAAGTAAAATAATTTGAATAGTGTCAAACTGAAAATTTGATACAGAGATGTTCTGAGGGGGGAAAAAGCATTGGAATTGTAGGTTGGGTCTAGCTGGCAAAAGGCTGCCATGCTTAAGGGGTTTAGAACTTATTATCTAGGCAATGTGAAGCTTTAAAGGAATTTGAGCAGGAAAATGATATGCAAAGACATGGAGATAGAAGGTGGGATGTGAGGAACAAAAAGAATGCCAATTTGTCTGGATTGAAGAGCGTAGGAGGAGACATAACGTCCAGTGAGTCTGGAAAGCTAAACAGAAGAGGTTATATTTTATCTCAGAGGTATCAGGAAGCCCCTGGAGTCACAGGGTCAGACCTGCAATTTAGGAAAATCACTTTTGCAGCAGTGGACTAGAGTGATGAGAGACTTGAGGTGGAAAAGCCTGATTTCAGAGAAAGAACTGACAAATAGAAGTATGTATAGAATGATTATATGTGTGTGTGTGTGTGTGTATATACACACACACACACACACATACATGTCTAACAGTAGCTACCTCTAGGGCAGAAAAAAAGGAAAAAGAAATTTACATGATAGCTTTATTATATACTTAAAAAGAACAGCAAGTTGTATATAATAGATTTGCAATTTCACGTGCAATAATCTTTTTTGTTATACTATGTTATATTTTTATTTATATTTTTTATATTTTTTATTTTTATTTATATTTTTATATTTTATATTTTTATTTATATATTTTTATTATACTATGTTATATATTTATATATGTTTGCTTTATTCCATGAATTAGAAATAAAATTTTTTAAAAAGAAAATTGTTGAAATAATACAGGTGAGAGGTGATGAGACCCTGAATTGAGATGGTAACTGTGTCAGTGAAGAAATTGAAATTCGAGAGCTGGTGTGAAGGTAGAAACGGCAAAATCTGGCAACTGATCAGATATGTAGGGTGAGAAAGAGTGAGGAGTCCAGGATAATGCTGAGATTACTAACCTAGGAGACTAGAAGGATGATGGTACCTTCAACAGAAACAGTGATGTTTGGAAGATCAGAGAGTTTAGGGGGAAAGACAATGAGTTCAGTTCAAAGTGCTTTCTTTACGAATAAGTCAATGGTGATATCATCATATATGAAAAATAGCATTATTAAATTGCCTAAAACAATTATTTCTCTGAGAATAATGATGGTTCTGCATCAGTGTGCCAATATGAAGAATTTTGACACTTAAAAGATGATTTCCTCTTCAAAAAGGGGCCAATAAAAATCTTTTTCTCACCCACCAAATCAGCTGTGACTTTCTGTAAGTCATTTCCCTTCTCTAGGCCTCATTTTCCTCCCCTGTAGAATAAGGGAGTTGAAATATATGGTAGCTATTCTCTGTCCTCTGCTTTGCAGTTTAGTGGGGCTCAGCTGTTCCCACCCAAGATTCTGTCAATGATTTTGTTCCCCTGGTACAAACTCAATAGTTGGAAAATATTCAGTGTAGATGTGCTGTGTTGAAAAGGTCAGCTTGGATGGGGAAGGCGATGTACATTGAGGGACTTTTTCGTGTTATTACACTGAGCTCAAACGTAATTACATTGAGTTTGATTACCATCCTTCAAACTTCAGGCTGCACTGATTCCAGTAAATAGATTGTCACCCACAAGTTTTGAGGACAGTGGTTCCCATCCATTGGTGTGAATATATTCAGCAGACCAGTTCCTATTTAATATTGCTCTATTTCCCACAATTACTGCCATATTACCTTATATCATAGGAAAGGCAGTTTGTCCTCTGCTGTCAAATAAACTTGATGTAATAATAGAAAATTCTGAAAAATTCAATCAAATACTATTGCTCCTCCAGGGAATTTTTAGGCTGATTTTTGTAAGAAGTAGGGGAAAAGACAGAATTGGATCATGTATAAAGCCCTGATTGTGTCTGTTACCTTGGGCTTCAGTGAAGCAGGAGAGAAACAACTGGATTTTCCTTTTAAAGTGGTTCAGGGAATGGTGTTGATATGCTTTTGGAAACTTTTTCAGGAAGTCACTGTCACTGCAGGGCCAGTGTCTGAGTGGTAATTTATTCAAGGGCTCAATTCCTTCAACATTTGGACAGGGTGAGTCCTTCACCCTCCAACCAAACATGATTACAAAACCAACTTTCCTCAATAAGAAAAGTAGCTCACTCTGTCCTTGCCAATAACTGTGGGTCCAGTTAAGTAGAGCAGTTCTGAACTAAATGCCCTTCAGTGGATATTCAGTACAATTCAGTCCAAACATCCAGGTGTAGTGGAACTCACAGTGGCTCTGCGTCAGAAGACTTGTGTTCAAATTCCTTCTCTGGTGTTTACCTTGAGCAAATCACTTTGTTGTTTAGCTAGGCCTTGGTTTCCACATCTGTTCAATGAGGGAATGACTTAGATGGTCTCTGAGGCTCCTTCAAACTCTAAATCTATTATCCTATGATACTCTGAAGTATTTACTGAACAGATATTTTTGTGCTCAGGTTGTTTGGTTATGTGTCTAACCCCTACCCCTAACCCTAACAAATCCCTCAAAGGCATGGACCATGTCTTGCTCATTTTTATATCCTCTGCAGTATTTGGAATGGTGCCTTTCAGGGAGTAATAATAATCAGAATAGTTATAATTGCTTTGTGTTCATAGAGCAGAGCACTCAACGTGGAGGCCCAGTGTGGTGTGGTATGGTAGGAGGGCTGGGTTTGAGTTGAAGGACTTGTGTTTAAATACTGGTCCTGCCACCTACCGCTTTTGTAGTTCCCTTGAGCAAATCACTTTACTTCCCTTAACCCTCCATTTCCTCATCTCTAAAATCAGGGGGCTAGGCTATATGGGCTCGGAGGTCCTTCTAGCTATAAATCCATGAAGGATGCTCTTCTTAAGGGAAATGTGGGGTTCCCTTTTTTGTCCGTACCTCTAGCACATAGGCTTCTGGCACATAGGATCCTAAGACCCTAGATTTGAAGTTTGAAGAGATGGTAGAGGTCTACAGCCAGGAGTGAGGGACTTGTATCCTCAAGGCCACATGTGGCCCTTTAAGTCCTCAAGTGTGGCCCTTTGACTGAATCCAAACTTCATAGAATAAATCCCCTTAATAAAAGGATTTGTTCTCACAAAGGTGAGAAAGGAATGTAATTTCCCTATCCAGAGCTCTTTCTGCTGTACTATTCAGCCTCTCCATCAATAAATGAATATTTATTAAACATCTACTATGTGCCAAGCACTATGCTAGGCACTGGGGATACAAAAGAAGGCAAAAGATAGTCCTTGCCTTCAAGGAGTCTGTAGTCTAATGGAGAAGATAACATGCAGGCAAATATACAAGATATATTATATATATATATATATATATATATATATATATATATATATATATATATATATATATATATACAAACATATAAAGAAATCTATATGTAGGATAGATAGGAAATAATAAACAGGAAGGCACTAGGATTAAAAGGGAAATCTTCCTGGGCATTTAATAAGTATTTCTTGAATTGAATTGAATTACAAGACATTTTAATATACATTTTCTTATTCTACAACAACCCTATGTGATAGGTAATATAAGCATTATCATCCCCATTTTTCAGAAGAGAAAACTGAGGCCCAGAGTAGTGCAGTGACCAGCTAGTTAATGGTAGGATAATGGAGACAGAACTCAAATTTAGATCTTCTGATTACATATTGTATATTTCCCTGTGCCATACTATCTCTGTAGTAGATAATGGAATAAATGTGAATTAAAATAAACTGAAGTGAATGGAATTAAAGTTCCAGGTCAGGACCAGAATTTCTAATCCTTCCCTCCACATATTTGCAATGGCTTCTTGTTATCCTTAAAATATGTTGCCCTGGAACTCTGTACTACAGTGTGCTACAGTTCCCAAGGAGAGACCCTGGACCTGAGAGTCAGTTGGCACTGATCACAGCTACATCTGACTTCCCCTTCCTGCCAGATGATGGTGGCCTTCCTGCAGAAACATTGCTTTCATCTACTTTGCCATTATTAGGATTTGGAAGTGGAAGCCAAGCCGTAGTTTATGCAGTATATCAGTGAGTACCTCTGTCCACTGGACTGCTCCAACATTGCCAGGGAACAGCTAGGGGGGAAGTGTCCATCTTAATCATGTGAGCAAAGTCTACCTGAAAAAAAGTGAGCAATCCCAGAGAGTCAAGAAAGTCTGGGAAGTTCCTACTGCCATGTACCATGTATCACTTACAGGCAACATGAACCACAGCAGAGTGGCAGCCATCACTTACTAAGTTGGGGTTCACTGCCCATAACAAATGAGTAGGCACAATGTGAGTGCCTCCAAGCTCAGGTTTCATCTTGGGTTGTTTTTGCAAATATTGATTAATACTTATGACTGTCCAATCCCATATGACTGTTGCTAGATGATGTGAACGTGGGAGAAAAGAGTTTTGCCACCACTGCTCATGCTTACGCCTCTGTGGTTTAATAAATCCTTTCCCATGAGCCACCTCCAAGTAATATGGAAAATGGTTTTAAGAAATGTTAAATCAGGGGAAAGGACTATACCACCTGCTGCTTCATTTTTCTTTTAAGTAGGTGAAAGTAATTGTGAATATTCATTGTGTAGCTTAAAGAAATGATCTGTATTTCTTCTAGGATAGCTCCCTTATAAATTTGCAGTACTTCCAAGGGAAAGAGCTCCCACGAAGAAATCACTTGCAATACTAGCCTGCAAATGTGCCATTTGAATTACTTCACAGGGGAAGTGTATCTTTCTAAGAATTCAGTCATATTTAAGAAGAGTTAAGCTCATATCTATGTGTGAAGCAAGAAAAGTATACTAGGAAGAGAATGCCAAATGGCATTCTGCTACTACAGGAATGTATCGTTTCCTTCCCAGAGCAGACAAAGATGGCCCTTGTGTGGTGGAAAGATCACTGAATCTAGAGGTAGAAGAACTAGATCCGCCTCTTATCAGATGTGTGATCTCAGAAAAATCATGATACCTCTCTGGGCCTATATTCTCCCATCTGTAAGATGGGGGTCAGAATGTTTTTCCTCCCTATCTCATTGGGTGGTTACAAGAACCAAAATAACAATGGCATAAAACCTTTTGTATAGTATTAGGTGGCCTATATGAGGGCCAGGGACTCAATCTATAATTTCTATTGTATGGAGAAGTCTCAGTAAGGAACTTCTCCCAATTCAGGTTGGTACTTTTTCTACAATCTAGAGTGTAAGACAGTTAAGTTGCCTAAACTAGAGCACAGAGAAGAGGACCTGTGTTTAAATATGACTTTGCCACTTAAAAAAGATAGGTGACCTTGAACAAGTCACCTGACAACTCTGGACCTCAGTTGTTTCCTCATTTGTAAGATGGGGGATGACTTGTAATGTCTCTCCCAGTTTTAAATCTGCGATCTTCTGATAATACGAATCTCTGACAAAGAGAAGGTTTAGATTACAGTGTATTAACACCACGTTTTGAAAACTACCTACCCATTAAATAAGATAATATTTGTAATGTCCCTAGCACAGTATCTGGTACATACTAGGCACTGTATCATAGTGTCCTCTGCCTTTTTGTTTGTGGCAATGCCCTGCACAATCTGAATGCTCCTTCTGCCTTGCCTCTAGAATACCCCGATGAGTTGAATTCTAACCTGTGGGAAATGATGCAAAGCTCTCTGATGAATCCAACCATGGTACAGGTGGGAGGGCAAGGGGGAACAGTGTGTTCTACAAGAGCCCCAGGCTGCAAGGGACATCTGACCATATGTTTGTCTTCTCATTCCTGAGTCCCTCCCGTCTCCCCCCACTCTCAGGTGGCTGAGAAGCCAAGGTGCCAGCTCTCTCTCCAAAGCCAAGAAAATAAAAGCTGTAAATGTCAGCTTGCTCACAAATGAGCACAGGCTGTTGCTTGCTTGGTGTTGGCTGAAATGTGAAGTGACAGCCCAGCCACATTCTTTTTTTTTTCTACTTTCCCCCTTACTCTACTTTGACTTTTTTTTTAAACTGCCTCATATTTTTTTCTGTGTTCATATACTCTGACTCTACCAGAAGGAAGGAAGAATACCACTATTGGGCCACAGGTGAAGAAGGTTTAATTAACATTACCTTCTTCAAGAGGCCTTTCTCCAGTTCCTAGTACCTTTACCTCTAAGGCTGTATTTTCCAGCTGTACTCTACATATGTGTGTGTATATATCTGTGTGTTTGTGTATCTGTATGTTTCCTACATTAGATTGTAGGCTCCTTGAGGATAGAGGTTTTTTTGCTTTTTCTTTGTATATCAGTGCCTAACACAGTGTTGGACACTTAGTAGGCTCTTAACAAAAGCTTTGTTGATTGGTTGGAAGGAATCTCCAAGGTCATATAGTCCAACTCATATATAGGAATGTATGTACCTCTAGTAGATTATACCCATTATGAAAAAGTGAAGTATGTGTTCATCTACTGTTAGGAAATTTCCTCTGACCTTAGAGAAATAGCATCTCTGTCCTGTTTCTCTTACCATGATTTCTTTGACCCAGTGTCCTTTTTTTCTTCTCAGAGTAATTATGTGTCCCATATTGAGGATCTGGCCAAAGCAACTTCCTGTTTTTATCTCCCACAGATCACTGTTTCAGAAAAGAGACATGTCCCAGGTGTCTTCCTCCCTCCCAGCCTGCCTTCTTTATATCCCTTGTGTAAATCTTTGCAGCAACAAAGTAAATTTGGAGTGGTAGCAATTAGGAGGGAGCTCATGCTTCCATAGAAAACCAGTTGTCAGGAAGACAGATTTCTGCATCCAAATTGTACACAGGTCACTATTCTGGTTAAGTAGCCAGATGTGTCCTAGGAATTGCCAAAATAGAAGACTGATAATTCTCCTTCCCTTCATAATCATCATAACCATAAAAATAGCTAGGCACAGTGCCAACTACTTTACAAATATTCTCTCATTTGATCCTCACAACAACCCTGGGAGGTAGGTGCTATTATTATCCCCATTTTCCAGATGAGGAAGCTGAGGCAAACAGAGGTTAAATGACTTGCCCAAAATCATATAGCTTGTAAGCATCTGAGGCTAGATTTGAACTCGGACTTTCTGACTTCAAGTCCAGCACTCTATCCACTGTACCACTTGGAATCATAAATTTTCAGCTGAAAGGGATGTTAGAGGTCATATAGTCTATTTCTCTCATTTTATCAATCAGGAACTGAGGCCCAAAAAGGTTAAATGACTTCCCCAAGGTCACAAAGAGTAAGTTAAACAGGCAGGATTTCAAGATCGCAGCCTCACCATGGCAAGGCTTTAGGGGACAACTTTATAGAAGAGAAGGAACCAAAATTTCACCTTTTATTGATCATTTGGGACCACCACGGGAACATCAAACAGAGTACCTTACTCGGAAATAACCTCATGGGTCATTTAGCATAGGGCTACACGGAATAACTGTGTTTTTCAAGTGTTTGAGTCTCATTTTCAGAGGGGTTTTTTTCTTTTTCCTCCATAACTGTTAGGCTATGAGTATGCCTGCAGCTTCTAATCTGATTGAGTATTTAGAAATGAGAAAGCTAAGCTTATTAGAATTCTGTGCAAGCTAAGAATAAATAGGTCCAAAGTAGATTTCCTATGAATAAAATGCATAAGCTCTAATCCTCAGACTTAGCCGTATCTATTTTTGACTGTAAGGGAGAGAAAAAGAAGGGGGAGATGGTGAAAAAGGAAGAGAAGGGGGTGTGGCAAGAAGAGGCAGTTGAATAAAGCATTTGTTCCAATGTTACAAGAAAACAACTAGAAATAACTTGAGGGGCTCCATAGAGACCTGGAGTCCAAAGTAGCCTTTTGCTGAGGGTGTTCTAAATGCTGGACTTGTTCTACTTGCTAAGCTGTCATTCACACCAAGAACAAAAATCTTTAGTAGAAATCTGTGTCGCAGCTAAAGAGAATCTAGATAAGTCATGAACAAATAAATCAACTCCAGTTTAATTCATAACAAGTTGGACCAAGGCATGGTGATGCTAGACTTGCAGCCTGGAAGACTTGGCTCCAATTCCACTTCTGCCCAGGAGACCTTGGGAGGGACACGTAACCACTCTTCATGTCAGTTCCTCGTCTGTGAGGGAGTCAGACTAAGGCCCCTTCCAGATCTAAATCTGCAATCCTATAATCCTATGACAACTCCAGTGGATCTTAGGAGAGCAAATAACTCCAAGACAAAGTTTGATTCATCTCCGACTATAGCCACATTTGACATATGGAACCAAGGGAACAGTAAAGATAAAAATCTTTACTCCAGTGTATAATTCATTGCACATATACCTACAAACGCACATCCCCAGAGAGTATCCACACCTATGCCTAAAGGATATCCGTACCTATCCTATCCATACTACCTTCCCTTCCTCCAATATTGTCTGTTTCAAAAGAATCAAGGAATATCATTACTGAGTCAGATTGAGAAGAGTATGAAAATGTCAGCTCCCAACTTCGGAATCAAAATGAAGCATTGGTAAGAGAAGAACAGGGAATATTAAATAATGGAAACTGATGACATGAAACCCACCTGCAAACAATTTTTTGAGTGAATGCTGGCAACAGAGTAGGGAAAAGGAAGGCAGGGGCTTAGCATCTTGAGTATCCAAATTAAGAATGACAGCTGGACCAAAATGTCAGGAGGTACTTAGTACTTTTCCTCAACTTCTGAGACTATCCTTCTCAAGGCTTATATCCAACTACCCATCCTACACACACACACACACACACACACACACACACACACACACACAATCACACATATACACATACACTACTCTCCAACCAAATCAAAGTACCCAACTACAACCCATGCTTTCCCACCTTTATGATTATTTCCTATGCCTAGAGAACACCCTTTCCCCATATCTGCCTATTAAAATTCTACCCATCTTTCAAACCCCAGCTCAGATGCTGCCTCTCCCATGAAGCTTCCTCTGACCGTCCTCTCATAAGCTGGAAATTAGATTCCCTGTCAGCTGTTCTCATATACTCCTCCAGGATATTGTATTTATCTGAACCTGTCTTATCACCCTAACAGATTGTAAACTCCTTTAGGGCAGGGATCATGTCTTATTCATCTTTGTGGCTTCCTAGCACCTTGCACATAGATAGTACCTTGTGTGTAATAAAAGTCTGTTGAGTGAATAAACCTTTTACTAGGGGAAAGTCTACAAAAGCACTAGCTCTGCTTGCCAGAACTCTCCTTACATTGGATACCACTGTGCCATGCTTGTCTATCAACTTCCAAGTTTTCTTCATCCCGGCACTTGTGGGCACACCTGTCTACTGAGTAGATGCCAAATTCAAAGTATTTGAAAGAAGCATTTCTGTCATGAGATGTGGAAAAGTGGAGGAGATTTTTCTTTGGGAAATATTTTTTAGAACATCTCCTACTGTGAAGTGGGAGCCACAGATGCCTGAAGAAACAGTGCAAGAAACCCTGGCGGGCTTAATGTTAACTTGAGTAAACACCCTCTGGCTTCTGTAGAATAACTACCTGGAGGGTTCTCAGAACAGTTTGCCCACTTCTAGGAGGTACACCTGGCCCACCAAAAGCATCCCCTTTGGACCTATTTAAAACCCTTTGTTATTCAGACGCTAAAAGACTTAATAGAAACTGGGTGCCAATATCTAGCTGCTACCCAGCCTCAATCTCTCATCATTTATGTTAATTGGGTTATCAGAGTTTTGAGTCAAGGAGATTTCTGGAAGCTTCCAACAAGTTGTTTGGAAATAGAGTGTGGGTCCATGCAACTCCTAAAAAAATTAAAAGATCCCAATTGCTATTAATTTCAAATATGCTGCTTCCTCTTTATGTGAGTTTCAGCAAGTTACTTTCCCTCTCTGGGACTCAGTTTCCTCAACTGAAAGTGAGGAGATTGGACTGGATAGTCTCTTAAGTCCCCTTCTTGTCATAAATCCTCTGAACCTATGAACTGATCTAGGATTCTGAGGGAAAATAATAATAATAATAACACCACCAACATGATACATAGAACAATTAATAGAATACATGACATTTTTCAAGAGGACAGTTTAAGCTCATTATTATTCTGCCTAACTTTAAATCCATTATCATCTCTTCTAAGTAGAACCAAATATAGGTTTAAAATTAAAGAGAGAGTAGAATCAAAATATCTCATTAATTATTTGACGTATATGGATGACACCAAGCTATGCGGTTCCACCAAAGAAAAAATACATTTAACAATTCTTAACCTCAGAATCTCCAATAATATAAGAAAATGTCATTTGAATTTAATGGCAATAATTTTTAAAATACTTCAGGGAAAGATAGAGATTGAAGGCTTCAAACTTAAATCTGGAGGCCAAATTGAACCAGTGTGTGAAGACAGTAATGGTAAATACTTTAGTCTCATATAGGCAAGACAGTTTTGAAGAAGAAAGATGCTGAGATTTAGTGTTATCTTGAAATCAAAGGTCACTGAGAAGAATACATTTCAGGCAATTAACGCCTACACTGTACGAGTTCTAACATATGCTTTTGGAACTGTAGAATGAATCAGAACAGATTTGGAAAGTGTCCTAATAAAACCCATATAATATTAATGAACCACACAGGCCTCTATCACCCCAAGGCAGCTGTAGAGAGTTGAACACTTCCCTGGCAAATAGGAGGAAAAAGATTGATAGAGATTCTTAAAGCATTTGATTAACAGGCTATAAGCAAACCACTTCAAGCAACACTCAAAGCTGATAATAGGTACACACTATTGGATTTGTCAAATGTAACTGAAGGTGGCCTACCTCCAGATGTAGCCTATGAAACAGCTAAGGTCCAAGAATGATCTCAAAAGGGCCCGCATGTTTGACATTAGGAAGAACAGCCAATAATATGTCCATAAAGTTGAGTAAATGATAAGAGTCACAGAGACTTATTTGTGGAAATGGAGGGATATGGCAAGTTAGGACCAGGTCATGGCCAACATAAATTACAAAAGGGTTATCCTTAAGGAGCCCAGACTTAATGAGCAATGAATCCTATTCAAAAGAATGGGAACAGCTGTATAATACATCACCACAGGCTGCAAAAATTTAGCACCTACCAAATACTTAGCAAGACATGACCTAGTGGTTAGAATTATATATAAGTACATGTCATAAAAACCTCAATGTATCCTTGAGGACTTAACTAATAAACTATACAGTCGATGGAACATTATCACAGACCAAGTTGTCGCCCATAATAGCCCAGTCATAATAATGATTCATGAAAACTTAAGAACACTATTTTAATAGATGTTGACATAACAATCTCCTAGCTGTATAGAAAATAAAGTTTTAAAAATCTAGAGACTTACAAAATCAATCAAAATCATGTGGGAAGAGAATGAAGTACATATCATTCCCATCATCCTATCTGTTACTAGGATTGTACCAGTGGGCTTACCAAAGATGAGCTTACATCCTGATACTTTTGATAACTACAAAAAAAAGTAGTTATTTTATCCACCTATTAAACAGTCAACAGACTATTAAAAATAAAATGAACAGCAGCAAGAGAGCAACTCCACCTAAAAAGAAGAGAAGAATGGTTTGTCTATATCAGCATCCACCTTTTTGGTTACAAAAGCATATATATACATACATATATGTATATACACAAATCGTTCTCATCTTGCTTGTATGCGTATGTATGTACGTATATATGTATCTGGGTAGCTAGGTGGCACAGTGGATAGAGTACTAAGTCTGGAGTGAGGAAGACTTCTCTTCCTGAGTTCAAATGTGGCCTCAGAAACTAACTAGCTGTGTGACCCTGGACAAGTAACTTAACCCTGTTTGCCTCAGTTCCTCAATCTGTAAAATGAGCTGGCAAAAGAAATGGCAAACTACTCCAGTATCTCTGCCAAGAAAACCTCAAATGGGGTCACAAAGAGTTGGACATGACTGAAAGATGACTGAACCTGAAATATATGTATCTGAGATGGGATTTGAACCTATTTCTTCCTGACTCCAAATCCAGTACTCTACCCTCTAGGCCCTACTGCCTCATTGAGAAGTCATCTGTGTACTCTGTCTTCCCAAACACCTACAAAATGTGCAACTGGTTAATTTTTTCTAATCCTACATTTGAGATAATAAATCTTTTAAACAATAGTGACAGAACAGCTTGGGAGAAGTTATAAGTTCCTATTTACATTTACTAACCTATGGAGGGAGGAAGTGAACGCAGTGGAGGAAGAGGATGTGTCCTTAATCTGGACATCAGGTTCAGCTAACCCAGAAAGCAATCAGGGCTTTACCTGGGTAAGGTGCTTCACCTGCACTTTTGCATAGACTTTTTGGTGGGGAGGGTGTGTCTAAAGCTTTTGAAAAATCTGCCTCTAGATATTGGCACCTAAATTCTACCTGTCCCCCTAGGGATATTCAGGATCTGATTGTCGAGGTTGTTTCACCTAGATTATTGGTGGCAGCATTCCATTAGTCATATGTGTCTTCACACAAACTTTTCTATCCCCAGCTCAGTTTCTAGAGGACCTTCTGTTTTTGCTGAAATGCATGAGTCCTCCCAGAGACTTATCAGACACCAAGACAGGCATTTTGTTACTGCTGCAAAATTCTGCTGCATTTCATTGTGCTTATGGCCCTGACAATCAGAGCAAACATACTTCTGGCTCTGTAGAATGTGGGCTAATCTAATGGTAGCAGACAGGAGGAACTGCATTAATAAAGTCATATTGTAACATATATGCATACACATGTATGCTGGTAGATGCAGGCCAAGCCCAGACCAACAACTTGGGCAGATCTGGTCAAACTTCTAAAATAGCCAGGCAGTTGGAAACCTTCAGGAATGATTTAAATGGTTTTTCCAAGACACATTTAGTTCAGGTTTAACAAGACAGCTAAAGTTAACAAGATGCTATTAAATTTAGTTGGTTATTTAATATGCATGTCTTCAAGAGTCGTGTGGGAGATTAATAGCATTATTAATACTAATTGATTTTTTATAATTAGTGTTTAGATTTCAATAGTTTTCATTAAATTGGAAGAGCTGAACCACAAGACCACTTGTCAAGCATGTTATAGTGGGGGTTCCTTTCATCTAGTTGGATGGCCACTGAAGTCCCTTCCAATTCTCAAAATTCTGTGACAACAGAGATGTGTCATATGAGACATAGCCTGGCATAGTAGAAAGAAGGTTGTTCTCAAAGTCAGGATGCCCTGGGTGCATATCCTTACTCTAACACATTTCAGCTGCCCGACTCTGAACATTTCACTTTAAAGGGTCCCAAGAAACTCTCTAAGATTATAAGTTTATCCATCAGGAGCTCCCTACACTGATGAAATCATAAGTCAGGGCAAAAAGCAAAAACACACATGTGCAGAAACAAGTCATTCTGAATAGATTTGGAGCCTCAGTCTGAGGCTGATTGGGATGACAGAGAGTAAGAGTGATAAGTAGACCATACTGCAGAAAGGAAAGGACCTTTTCATATCCTTGAAATAACTATCTGCAATATAGATATATACATGGAAATCAGGTCAAGGACATAACTATACTTATACCATGGTACATAACTATATATGTGTGTTGTGTGTGTGTGTGTGTGTGTGTGTGTGTGTGTGTGTGTGTGTGTGTGGTATGTAGGTATACAGATATCGATCGTAGTGTCAAAGGAAGTAAGGCAGGAAAATGGAGTTTTAGAAAGATTAAGCCAGGAGTGCTGTACGGAGTGGACTGGAATTAGTAGTGCATCTCACTCCCTTCTTTCCCTTTCCTGAATAGTCCTAGAGTTGGAGGTTTGTAGCACTGCCTACGCCTCATTAGAAAAGAAATGTCACCCTCAGCCTGGAGAGATGGAGAAGCCAGAGACAAAGAAAAATCCCTTCCATAAGCAAGCGCAGACATTCCAGAGCTCCCTTTGGGTGAAGCAGCTACAAATACAAGCCCAAAGCGCCTCCTAACGTTGGCCCCTCATGCGTGGATTCGGCGAGCGTTCAGGAGGCTGCTCGGTCCTGAAGCCGGAGCTGCTCCGGGGAGACGAGCAGAGCGCTCAGTACTTGTCGCTCCCTAGCAGCCACCGGGGCTGGCTGCATTCAGAAGGAAGATGGGGAGGAAGGGAGAGAGGATGGGGGGTGGGGGGAGAAGAGAAATAAACATATAAACATGCGCCCATTGTGAAAAGAGAAGCCAGATTCAGAGTGATCCTTATTTAGCATTGTCCAGCTCACTGTACTGTGGCCATGACCTGGCCCTCCCCCCGGAAATGCTTCTCTTGCTTTTCTTCTCGTGGGTGGGTTGAATGAGAGCCAGTTGGAACTTTGGTTTTTCAAAAGCCTCTGGCTCTTAGTGGCAGCCTGAGAGACAGGATGTTTGTTCCTTATGTCTCTGGTCCTGGCTCAAAAGGACTGAGTGACAAGGCTAGAAAAAAAATTTTTTTTGGAGTGAAAAGAATATATGAAATTGGGTTGGGGGGAAAGGGGAAATGTTCTTGCCCCACCTCCACTCCTGTCAGCCAGGGAGGTCACCATCTTCCCAAACAAAAGACAGTGGTCACAATTCCTGAGAAGTAACCTTCCAGATATGACAATGCCTTTTAGCATATGTAGAAAGCTGCAGTCTTAGCCAACCTGTGTAAATACTGACATAGTCCTGTTGTTAGCTGTGTCCAGGGGGATGAGCAGAAATGCAGGTTGTGGGCATTGGTGTGCATAGAGCATGAGAGGCTGTGGATGGAGCTCCCTGAACAAATTGGCCCCACTCCAACCATCACTACCCTCACCCAGTCAGAAACCTGTAACAAAAGAGGGGTGACTGCCATAAGCAAGGGTGACTTCCTCTTCCTTTGCTCTCATTCACATGCTGCAGAAAGGGCCTGGAGGAACTCATGAGATTATGCTGATTAGGTCCACTGCAAATTAATGATACCTAATATCACACTGCTTAGCACAGTGCCTAGCATTTAGGAGGTGTTTAATAAATGTTTATTGACTATATTGACCATCTCAACTGGGCTCTCACTACAACAAGAAAAAATTCTATTCCTCACTAATTAAATCACTATCCTACTGCCCAGGTTCAAACCTTTATCTCTTCTTAAGCCTTGAACCCCACAAACACCCCACCCCTCCCTTTCAGCCAAGGACCTTGCCTCGAACTTGAAAAAATCGAGGTGATTCAACATTCTTTACCTCTCCTTCTCACCTCATATCATTCAGACATTTGTCCCATTATCTCCTTCTTCACTGAGGTCATGGATGAAGAGGTGATCCTTCTCCTTACCAAGGCCAACTCTCTACATGCACCCTTGATTATGTCCTCTCCCATCTTCTCTAGCAAATTAGGTTCCTCCCAATATGTCTCCAGTTTCTCTTATCTCCGATCTCCTCCATCTACTAGATCCTTCCCTGATGCCCACAAACACATCAATGATTTCCGTCCTTAAAAAAATGATATCACCAAGTCAGACAACACGGAGGGAAGAGAAAAGAAGACACAGAACAGAACCTTGGAAGACACCCACTACTGAGTGGGTATGACCAGCAAAAGAGACTGGGGGGGAGGGGGTTCACAGATAGAAGATCAAAGAGAGAGCAGTGTCATGAAATAGATCAATAGAAATAAATAGACATGGATATGGATATACAGACAAGGTCAAGGACATAACCATACTTTTAAATATGTCATACCAAGGCATGGCCATAGTGGAAAAGGTTAAGGACCTAATGGAGATAACTGTCAGAATATTGGTGAAAACCACTGGCCTAGTTCTGTAAATACTGAATTATTATCATTCTTTTTATAAGAAATTTTTCTTTATTGGGCAACCAATCAATAAATATTGATGAGCACCTACTATATGACTGAAGCACAATCTTAGGTCCTTAGTTCAGAAAAGACAGAGGCATTGTGGGAAGTGTTATAAATAACAAAGAGTTTTTGATGATTTTTAACTATTATACAACATCCCATTTCTAAGCACTAGCCTTAGCTTTTCCAAAAACCATTCGAATGCATGTGTAAAAACTATCTTACTAGATCTATTCATCGAAAGCTTTCCTCCTTTGGAAAACATCCCCACGTACAAAGATGGATGAGTTTCAGTCAGTTGCATCATCCCTGGCCTTGTCTTCTCTCCACCCAGAAGCTAAGGACCTAAGTCTAAACTCTCAGACCCAGGAGATGTGTTGGAGGAAAAAACTGAATATGCATTTGGCTGGGGAAGGTGGAGGAACATCTGTGATTGGTTTTAATCACTCCATTTCATGACCCCTCCTGCTGTTTTCTGGCTGTTTTATATCATAGCCTAACAATGTTTCCAGGGAAGAATTTGATAAGCAGGCTCAACATTTCCTCATGATCCTAAAAGGTGACAAATAGGACTTGCTTAGCCAGCTCTCCCTCCCGTTCCCCACAAGGGAGTGTTCAATCTTTCATCTGCTTCTGCTTGGCTCATTAATAATAGAGACCTAATTGGTGGAGCTATTGAAATATAAGTATCTCTGTAGAAAAATTGAGCTTGCCACCTCTGCCCCTATTTTTTCCCTTGGAGGAAAACCCAAGACGTTGTCATTGCCTAGGTTAATCTTTCAAGTTATACTAAATATTGGCAATGCAATTCTAGTCAGGGATGTACCCCTTGGCACTGAAGCTATCCTGAGCAGCTGGCATGCTGTGAAGATTGTCTCCTGTGTGTGGTTTTCAGGGTTGACAAAAAGTGGTATTGCACTTAAAGAAAGCGATATAGTTTAGTGGGACCACTACCAAGAAAAGTTGAGAGAAGGTACATTGTAGTACGTTTGGGTTTGGGATTTAGGGCATTTATATGTGTGTGTGTGTGTGTGTGTGTGTGTGTGTGTGTGTGTGTGTGTGCGCGCATGTGTGTGTGTGTGTGTGTGTGTGTGTGTGTGTGTGTGAGAGAGACTTCAGAAAGCTCCCAGTGTGGAAACTCCCTACATCCATGCAAATGAGCAACTGTGAATTATACTCTTGGAGAACTACCTGGGATACTAAGAGGTTAGGCTAATTTGCCCATGGTCGGTTGGTGTCCGTGAGAGGAAGAGAGCAAACCTGTATTGCTGATTCCAAAGCTAGAACCCTAAACATTATGAGACATTGTCTCTTACTAATAAGGTTTGAGTTGGTTAACAAAGTATGTCTCTATGCCAACCTTTATTTGGGACTACCACATAATTTCCTTGTTTTCTTCCTATGTACCCAACACACTCATCTGTGCCCAGGGTCTCACACCGTGGACTTTATTTGCCCTGGAAGAACTCCATACTACCAAAGTCCTTACACTGCACTGAGACCTTGTCCCTCCCATGTCCCATAGCTTCAGGGCCCTGCTTTCTCATGTAATAGTTTAATCATCAATACTCCCTGCAGAACAGCAGATGTTATTGCATACATATATCTTCAGTCTATGAGATTTTCATATTTACCTTCCTATAACTCCTCCATAAAAGATCCACCCAACATAAAAGAGATGTTCCCTAACATCTTTGGTTAGCAATTCAACATTGAGGCTATGCGTTATCCCCTAGATCTCACTGTGTAATTGTCCCTCCTTTTTTCCAGTCAAAACTCAATTGGCCTCCACCTACTATACTATACATACCTTTTCTGGATTATAATTATAGCTCTTATATCACTTCTTGTTCCTAAACCTTCATCTATAACAACTCCCATTCTATGCCATTTAAAATTTTAAAAGTCTATACCATTTCAGACTTTGAGGCTTTGTTTCCAGCTGTTGGAGGGGGAGGGAACAGAGGGTAAGAGTGTCAGTGTCGAACTTAAATAAAAACAGATATCTATGGACCTCATATTGGCTAAGAAAATCACAAATTGACATTATTTTTGTTGTATTATATTTTTATTTACTTTGTCAGACATTTCCCAATTACATTTTAATCTGGTTTGGGTGCACTCAGGAGTTTTGCATCCCCTGGCTGATCAAGTTTGATACATCTGGTGGTAGATGACCAATGACTTACATGCATTGACCATCACAGGGAAGGGAAGGGACATTATCAGTGTTTTTTGAAATATCTTAAGTATAAATAGATATACATATATATAGATATAGATATAGATATAGATATAGATATAGATATAGATAGATAGATAGATAGATAGATAGATAGATAGATAGATAGATAGATAGATAGATATAGAGAGAGAAAGAGGCGATTTCCTCACAACTCTATGAGACAGGTAATACAAATGTTCTTATTCCCCATTTTACAGATGCAGAAACTGAGGCTGAGAAGGTTGAGTTAAATATCAGCGGCAGGATTTGAACCCATCCCTTGACTCCAAGTCAGATGCTCTTTCCTGAAATACAGGTCTGAACCCATCACCTGTTCAAGAAAATGATTCCCTCATGCTCCTCAGATAAAATACGAGTTGCTGTTTGTCAGTTAAAGTCTTTCACAATCTGACTCTAGGCTACCTTTCCAGGATCACTTCACATGACTCTCCTCAACACATGACATGGTCAAGCCAAACTGAACTGCTTGTTACTGTCTGTACACAAAATCCCATGCAAGTTGTACCCCAAGCCTGGAATGCCTCCCCTCCCTTCTGCCTCATAAACCTGTCTAGCTTACCGCAAACCTCCACCAAGTACCCTCCGTCACATGAAACCTCTCTCAATTCCTTCCAATCGCTCCCTCCACTGGTTGCTAGTTCCCTTCTATAGAAGTAATAGTTTATCTATTGTATCTATATTTTGCATTTAGTTCTCTGTGTGTGGGTCATTTCCTTTGATAGAATTTAAGCTCCTCGAGGTCAGGAATGTTTGATTTTTTTAAGCACTTGATAAATGTGTATTGAATGAATGAATAAATACATAGTATATATGAATATATTCATTCCTATACATATTAATTTATTCAGGAAACATAACACCGTAACTCAGTTTATGATGCACCTTAAATCATAGCATGAACCAGAAGAGTTCTTAATGATCGTTAGTCCAACCTCTTCCATCTTAGAGAGGAAGGAACTGAGGCCTAGAGGGGGAAATGACTTTTTGTAGGTCACATAGCCAGTTAAGGATATACCAGTCCCCAGTGTGGGGCTCCTTCTCCAACCGGCTGCCTTCTAAGAGCTCCAAGGAGCAGGATTTCAGCCCTTGCCCACGGCATGGGCCTCTCTAACAGTGAAGCTTCTGTGACATCCTCTCTTCCCAGCAGCCAGCCTGCCTCTCAAGGCATTTGTTTCCACTAAGTGTAGGACAGCTAGCATACGTAAGTGGCTCAATTAGAACTGCACCGAAAGCCTATAATTGGCCACCTGAAGCCAGTCATCCGCTAGATTTCAGACACACTCTGAAAAGTGGAAAAATAAAAGAAACACTGTCATCATCACTTACTGAAACATCACTTTAAAGCTATATCAGCAAGATAGAATGTGGCATTTATTAAAAGTAATATTAGGGCATGTTATTTGTCGGTGGGGGATAGGAAACCCCATACCATGTCACCATCTATGCCTGAAGAAATAGCTAAAATTACTGTGTTGGGACAGCATGGGCTGGAGGAGGGGTCTCCACCTTTTCTGTATCATGGACCCTTGTGACAGTCTGGTGAAGCCTATAGACTCCTTATAAGAATAATGTTTTAAAGTCATTGAAGAAAATGCTAAATTTAAGTTAGAAGTTAGCTAAGTTAAAAAAGTGTTTATTAAGCACCTACTATGTGCCAGGCAGTGTGCTAAGTACTGAAGAGCGAAAATAAAGACGTCATTTTCTTCCCATCTACCTCCATGGACCCCTGAAATCTATCAAAGTCAAGTTAGGAACCCCTGATCTAGAAGTAAGAGTGCTAGGCTGAGGCTGAGGAGACACAAGTTCTAGTCACTGATTTGCTAGTGCTTTCAAGTGTCACCTTGAGCAGATTCTTTCTTCTCCCTGAGCTTTGGTTTCCCTCTTTATGCAATGAGGGAATTGGACAAGATGGCCCCTTCCAACTCTAACAACTATGAGCCTGTGAGTCTGAAAGCAAGGGAAAGTCACTCAACTAAGAGTGAGAAGATCCAGGTTCACATCCTCGTCCTGACTGTTCCTAACTGGGGTGACCCTTCTAACCCCCTGGAGACTCCATTTGTTCAGCTGTAAAAACGGAGGTCACGATGGACAAGCAGGGGCGCTTGGAGCAAAGTGCTTTGTATGCCTTAAAGGAATAGAAAATGTGAGTTCTTATTATTAAGGGAGTTCTCACTTGTTTCTAAAATGATGAATGCTTTAGAAACCTCCAGTAGAGGAGATGACGCAACCTGTGTAGGTGCATGTCACCAAGAGGCCTCTTCAGTGTTAGGCTGAGTCAAAGGAGCCAGCGGAGAAGTGCAGGTGGAGAGGAGGGCTTGTGAAATTGCTAACGGGGCAAAAGGAAGCTGGCAGTGATGCAGAAACTGTGAATAATTCCTTGTGCACGTGAATATGCATCATCTCCAGCCCGTTTGGCCCATCTGTGGGACTGGGCTCATTGAAGCCACATGGAAACATGAGCTGGCACAGCTGTAGAGGGCGGCAGGGCAATCATGTGGAAGATCATTCTGATGGCACCTTTTCCAGTGCTGAGCTTGTAGCATGCCCATCCTTAGGGCTCAAGGGGATCTTGGAATCATACAGCCTTGACAAGCTCCAAGAGAGAATACCAATTGAGGCAGCATCTCTTACTGAATCATGGCATGGCAGACCTGCAAAGGGACCTAAGAGGTCATCTTCTCCCAACCCCGCCCCCGCCTCAGTATCTCAAGGTTAGAAAGGACCTCAGAGGCCACCAAGCCCAACCTGACCGACAGTCTCCTCTATGGCATACCCAATTAATGACTCATCAGGCTTTGCTTGAAGACTGCTATGAGAGGGGAACTCACTAACACTTAAAGCAACCCACTGTACTTTTTTAATATATAGAATTGGTAGGAAGTTTTCCATCACAGGGAGCCTAAATTTACAGCCCGCAGCTTTCTCTTATTTTTCTTAGTTCTGACCTCTAGGGCAAAGCAGAATAAATCTAATCTCTGTCACTTGGCAGCCATTCAAATTCATAAAAGATTTAAAACCAGAAGGAAGCAGGAGGCAGTCAAGTCCAACCCCTCATTTTACAGAGGAGGAAACTAAGGTGAAAAAGATTAATCACTTGCCTAAATTCCTGTAAGTAGCAACTAGCAGAGGCATAATTAGAATCCAAGACCTCTAAGTCTAAATCTAATACCATAATGTCCTAGTAGTACTGTACCACGATGTTCCCCCCCTAAGCCTTTTCTGCTTTAGGCTAAAAAGCTTCATGTCCTTCAATCAGTCTTCATATACCAAGAACTCAAGGTTCTTCAGTACTGTGACCACTCATCTAATGACAGAAGCAATACAATCGAAGCTGTCAAAGGACCTTTATTTTGCTGAAGAGACTAAAGCCCAGAAAAGGAAAGTGATTTGCCCAAGGTCACAGAGCTGGACCTCAAATCCTGGTCTCCTGATTCCCAGGCTTTATTCTGCCCCTCTTCTGAGCTCTGTACTAACCCAACTGAGGCAGTTTTTTGTGGTACAAGTCCTCCAAGTCTCTGCGCAGCATCCTCCCTCCACAGCTTCACTTCTGAGATCACTGTCTGACTGCCTGGTTAAAATCACTCTTGAAGGCTCCTCCAAGACAGCTCAATGTGTTTTTCCACTTGGCATGAGATCTAGAGAAAACTCCTTCCTCCTTCTCCTGCTCCTTCTTCCAAGTTCCTTTGCTTTGTTCTGCCATGTTAACATCTGCCTTTTGCTCAGAACAGAATTATCCATCCAAAGGTGCTGAAGTGTTTACTCCCCAGTCTATCATATTCCATCAATTGTTGTTGTGATACTCATTTGTGAGACTACAGGGAGTAAAATGTGTTATATTAAAGAAAAAGCCTCAGCTTGCTCCTATAATTTACAAATGAGAATGAAAACCCTTCTGTAAGATTGGGATTCATTCTTCTGAAGGATATATTTCCTGTAAAATAAGAGAATAATATTAGAGACTATAAGGGGCATGCATGTACCATGCAGATACCGTCCATACCCCACCCCCAATGGCACCTAGTGCCTTCATGCTACCTCATGGCTGTCCTGATTTCCACAACCACTGACTGACCAAGTGTGATATCTTACTGAGCTTACTCCCTTTCCTGATGAACTTTTCTTAGAATCTGAGAATCGGTATTTTACCCAACCTTACCCAAAGCATGAATATGCCTGCCAAATGCTCATTCACTTGAGAAATCTTTTACGAGATTCAAATGCCCCCCCCACCCCACACACAGTGCCATGCCCTCTGCTCACCAAACGATGTTTGATGATGAGTCTGAGCAATGATAGGGAGTGCTAGATCTAAAACAGGGAATGGGCAATGTATTGACTTAGGTTTTATGATATGGTTTTGGAGGGAGGAATATAGACTTGTATCCTTTAATTGCTAGTGCATTCCTGTCTGAAATGACCTTCTGTATACTCTATATAATCATGAGCTCCTTGAGAGCAGTGACTCTTTTGGCATAGGAGATAAAGCGCTAGGCCCAGAGCCATAAAGAACTGAGTTCAAGTTCAATCTCAGACACTTGCAAGGTCTGTCACTGCAGTCAAGTCATCTAACCTCTCTCTGCCTCAGTTTCCTCAACTGGGGATCACAAAGAAAACATATGCACTGACTATATCAGTATGAGGACCACTACATATGGAAATCCCCTCCATTGAAATGTTGACACCTTATCCATAACGTATAGTTTTAGAGAAATGTTTGAGGGCGCGAGAGGTTGAATTGCCCAAGATCACAAAGCTAGTACAGAGCAGGGGCAGGACTTGAACCTAGGTCTTGCTGACCGCACCTTCCTGATTGTCCACGTTTGTATTATTTTTGCTAGGCGAATGAGAGGGACAGTCTTTATGGTGTGGGCCTGTTTGTCCAAAATCAACATGACAATATGAGGATGGCCAAAACACAGGTTGGCATCTTCCCCATCCCCACTTCAGGTTCTTGTAATAAGTCAGGTTATGATTTCATAGCAGTTCACGATGATGACAAAAGTGAGGGAAGTGATGCATGATAATCTTGCAAAGTAACTGGTACCAATTTTCTTATTCCCATTTACAGATGTATTTCAATTCAGTTTCAGCTAAGCACTTAACACTATTGGGGGCAGCTAGGTGATGCAGTTGATAGAGTGATGGACCTGGAGTCAGGAAGACCTGAGGCCAAATCCTGCCTCAGATACTTACTAGCTGGGTGACCCTAGGCAAATCACTTAGCCCTGTTTGCCTCAGTTTCCTCACCTGTAAAATGAGCTAGAGAAGGAAATGACAAACCTCCCCAAAATCTTTGCCAAGAAAACCCCAATTGGGGTCACAAAGAGGCAGACATGACTGAAAAGCCTGGACAATAAGAGTTAGGCACTATGCCAGGTATAGGAAATAAAGACTAATACAAAACAGTCCCTGCCCTCAAGAAGCTTACTTTCTACCTGGGAAAACCTGCATATAGATAAATAAATACAGGTTCTGTTTAAATACATACAAAGTGATTGGAAGGAAAGAACACCAGCACCTTAGGAAAGGATCTTTCTAGGAAGTGGCACTTGAAGTAAGTTATGGATTCTAAGAGATTGCAGGGAGGAGGGAAGGGACAGCCTGGGTAACGTCAGGAAGGTAGGAAATGGAATATTCCAACTAAGGAACGACCAGTAGGCCAGACTGACTAAAACACTGAGGACAGCAGGAAGGTAGCGTGAGGTCAGTCTGTTAAGGGAAGGTAGAACCATACTGGGAAAGATGTTAAATGCTAAAAACAGAAGTTCATATTTTATCCTAGAGGAATTTTATCCTACAGGAAGCCACTAACGCTTATTAAGCAGAGGAAAGTGAGACTTCCGATATGTTAAATATGACTTGTCCAAGGTCTTGTAGCCAAAATTCAGTCATAGGCCCCCACCTCCAAGCCCAGGCCTTTTTCCACCAAAGTATTTTATTTTATATTACAATTTACCCTTGGATTGATCTCATTTGAGCTGTTCTATTTCTGGGTCTGTTGGCCCCAATGGTGTGGATGGCTAAATTTAAGCATTATTTGCAAAATAATTTATATGCAGAATTTTTAAATGCTCAAGGAAAGCCAGTATATTCAGTTGTTCAGTTATGAAATTATAGTGTTAGTGTCTCCAGTAGAATGGAGACTGACTAGCAGTTTGAATTTCTGATAGGAATGACCTCCATTCCCTGCATTCCCAGGGCTTGGATTTCAGTGATTCATAGATGTTATGGGTAGAATTTGTACTGTGTGGTATACAATTATACCATATGTCAATAGATAGATTTTCCTCCCAAACACAGCAGTACGATATGAAATTGATAACAAAGTCCAAAGCTCCCAGCATCACCCTGGCACAGAAATATCACCTCCCCCCAGCTCCAACCAAGGCAGCGTGGAGTTGTAAAAAGAGCACAGAAGGTGAGAGAGCCTGAGTTATTATCCCAGTTCTGCCACTTTTGGGATGTTTAACTGTGGGCAAGCAACTTCCCCTCCCTGGACTTTGGTTTCCTGCTCTATAAAATGAAGAGGTTTAACTAGATCTCTAAGGTCTTCTATCTCTACCATTCTGTGGTCCTGTCTGCCTACTACTACAGGCCTTGCTTTGCTATGTTAGGGTGACAGGAGGCTGGTGGCTGGGCTAGGAGTGGTCCAATCAAAAGTCAATCAACTCAGACACTTCAGTTAACTAGATTTGTCATATAACCTTGAAGAAAAAGAGAGGCCTAGTATGAGGTAAGGCTGGATCAGTAGCATGAAGCTCAGATTAGTGGAAGCTTTGGAAGCCAAGAAGAAGCATCAAAGACTTGATTCAGTGGGCAACTGCAGGTTGTTTTTTTTTGAGCAGGGATGCAGAAGATGAAAAAGATGCTTGGAGAAAATTACCAGCTTGCTCCCTGGGAACAATAACTTACATCCACTGAGGAATACAGAACCTGGTAGAATGTATTTACTATCCCCCTGTTGTGTTTACAGGTAGTATATTTGGGGTACAATCCTAGTCATAAGTCTGAATTGAAGTTGAGAATAAAAACCTCAGCAGAAGTAGTAAGAATCATGTTCCAAAGAGCTTTTCTTTCTGTGTTTAACTCTAACATTTTATCTTACAAGTCTAAAAAAAAAGGTTCATAGGTCCAGGTATTTGAGGACATTGTTGAAAATGACCAGCAAACATAAGAGATAGAGAGCTGGTCTTAGAGTCAGGATGCCTCTGACCCATGCTGACTGTGTGAGGGAGGTCATGGAAACTGTCAGTGTCCCAGGCAGCTCTCTGAGACTACAAATTACATAACGGTTGCCAAGTGGCATTGATAGAGTAGATTTCCCAACTGGAAATTTTTATAACATTGAAGTCACTGGTTAACAAAATTTATAATCCACGTTTATATAACACCTTCAGCTACCTTTCATACATTATCTCATTTGAGCCTTACAGCAACTCTGAGGTAAGGTACCATTATTATCTCCATTTTGTGAATGAGGAAAATGAAACTCAGAGTGGTTAAGTAATGTGCCCAGCTTATACAGGTCTTTGAGGATGAAAGGAAGTGCAGCATCCCCATCCTGAAAGAGGAGGAGGTGTACTGCTGAGGTAGCTCCCTAGGATCACTCAGATGAAATGGAGCTTCGCATTTCATGGAATCGCAGAATTGAAGGTGGCATCAGGGGATCTCTAATCCAAACTGCATCAGAGCAGGAAGCCTTTCTCTGTTTCTAATGGTGATCCTCTGGGGGATGAGAAGAGAAGCCGTGAAATCATCTGTTGCTTCTCTATCCTAACAGATGCTTGTCTGAGGCATTCACCTCGCTGGAACTGGCCTCACTCTGTTCGCAGAAGTTGCTATTCACTCATCTGGAGGAAGGAATTCAATTTCAATTGATAAACCTTCATTAAAGACCCTTCGGGTGCAGAGCTCTGGGTTAGGCACAGATGTAGAAACATCTCTTGGCTAAAATGCTTCATTTGGTATATGGTGCTTATTGTCTGTTAGTTGGATATGGCACTGTCATATGTACACACACACACACACACACACCCCCAAATAACTATAATACTGAATAATAAATAAAAGATTCAGAATATAGGTGGGGAAAAGGGAAGTACAAATGAGAAAAACTGACATCCTGGAGATCAGGGTAGATTTCAGTTGAATTTCAAAGGAAAGGTAAGAATCCAATAGGCAAGCTAGTGGAAGGACAGTTCTGACATTCAGAAGGCAATGAGCTAAACATAAAGGTGGCAAACATAGGGGCACTAGCAAGTGGTCGAGTGTGGCTGAAGCATAAATACACGAAGTAGGATGGTGACATTATGGAGTGCTTTCAAGTAACCCAGGCAAAGTGTTTGTACCTATTTAATAAACAATTAATTTGGTAATAGTTAAAAGGTTTTGAGCAAAGGAGTAGGATGACGAGACCTATCCACAAGGATGCCATCATCTTGAGCCTAGATTGGAGCAGGGAAGAGTGAAGATGGGAAGAAGTCAGGAGGCTGGTCAGGAGAAGTAAGAAGGATGTTTGTAGGAGCAGCTAGGTGACACAACAGGTAGAGCACCTGTCCTGGAGTCAGGAGAACCTGAGTTCAAATCCAGCATCAGACACTTGCAACTTACTAGCTGAGTGACCCTGGGCTAGTCATGTAACCTCTCAACCTCAGTCTCTTCATCTGTAAAATGAGGATAATAATAGCACTTACCTCCCAAGGTTGTTATGAGAATCCAAAAACACATGTGAAACATTTTTGCAAACCTCAGAGTGACACATAAATATCATTATTATTAGTATTATTTTTATTTTATGTGCGATTTGATGTACCAGTTGGGTACATTAAGGAAAAAAATATCCTATCAGCAATTGGACGTACACATCTGTACGTTAGGAGAGGGCCCAGGACTGGAAGTCTCCTAAACTGCAGCAATAGTAGTGACCAAGGCAGTGAATGAACTTGCCAGGGTTAGTTCTCACCGATGTGGATGTATCAGAGAGTGAGAAGAAGATCAGGCAAGGAAAGAATCTTGGGAAGCACTGAGATCTCTGGGAGAGTGATTCCATACAATGACAAAGGATTGAGGAGAAAATAGTTAGGGAGGAAATGGGTGGCAACAGCTGGGGATAACTTTTCTAAGAGACTGGGAAGTAAAAGGAGGAGAGAAAGAAGAGGAGAGGTGAGTTTATCATTTGTTTGCAATAAATACTAAAGGCGTGGGGTGGTGGTTAGGGCAGAGGAGGGGCATGATTATAAAGATGTGTTAGTATGAATACTTAGACAGTAATGTGGTGGATATTTTGAAGGAAATGCTAAACTTCAGCCAGCAATCATTGGAAATAAAGACATTTTTTTTTTCTCTCATTCAGGTTCACAGAGTCCCGGAAATCTGCTCACCATGGTGAGAGCAGACAGGGGAGGAGAATCCACTGACCCTAAGTTAAGAACTCCTGCTCTAAATATTCATTATTGGCATAACATTATAATATACAAACAAATTTTTATTATTAACACTTTATCCTCTTCAAAATACTTTCATGTAAATTGGTGCAAACCATGAGTTGGGAATTAGGAAGACACAGTTCAATCCCAACCCCTCTTCTTGTTAGCTGTATAGCCTTGGGCAACCTCATCTCACTGGTCCTGTTTCCTCATCAATAAAATGAGGGGAATCTTCACTAAGGTCACTTTCAACCCTGAAGCAATAAAATGATGATCCTATGATTAGTTGGGAGGCTCTTACCAACAATCTAATCAAGAAGTGCTGGAAAAGTAGAGAGGTGGGGCTGAGAGCAAAAGCTATTCTGGAGTGAGAAGTGATAGGACTTAGCAACCATTATAAAAGAGAGAGGAAGGAGTCAGCTATGATGCCAAGGGTTTGATCCCAGTGGTGAACTGAGGGTGGGGGAGATGGGACGGGGGAGAGGTCCTGAGAGACACCTCAACTAAATTTGAAGATGCTCATTAGAATAGGGATAGCTACAAGTAATAGGTATTTTGGGGCCCCTGCAGCTCAAGAAACCACCTAGGAAGGTATAGAAAGGAGTATAACCTACATCAATGAAGTTGGAGTCTATACAAACGAAACCTCAGACACAAGTTATTGAAAGAGTTTATGTGAGGGTGTAATTTCTGAATCCATAAATCTTACTTCATTTAGCTTCTCCCTGCCTCAGTTTGCTCATCTCTAAAAAGGGATAATAATATTCCAGGGGTAAGAACAAATGACGCAATGTATATGAAAGTGCATTGAAGAAGGTGAAGAGTTAATAACAAAAAAAAAATTGCATATTATAACCAGTTGTACTAATAATGTACATTTGGAGCAGGAGTTCTTAACTTGGGGTCCACATTTCTCTTCCCATCTATCCCTACCATGGTAAACAGATTTCAGGCACTCTGTAAACTTGAATGAAAGAAAAAAAAACACATCTTTATTTCCACTGACCTGTGGCTGAAATTTAGCATTTCCTTCAATTATTTAAAAATGTTATTCGTGAAGGGATCCATGATGGAAAAAAAAAGAATCATTCATTTTTAAGAATCCAGTAAATCAGGGATTTTTGGAGGAATGTTGTAAATAGAATTTTGTGGGGACACAGTCTTGCACAGATTGGAATATTAAGCAGAAAACGGCAGTTTTCAGTTTGTGAAGGGTTTGAGAGAAGTATTAATCCAGGATAAGCATCTGTGCAAAACATTATTTATGAAATACAGACATGCTTCTGATGAAAGATGTGTTAAGGGATAGTGCAGACAGAAACAATAAAATGCTGATCACACGCCTATTCATCCAACTCTCCTGGCTAACAATGGCAGAGACTATATCTCCAACTTAACCAAGCATTCTTGCATTTTGCTGAAGCTTGAAAAAGGCATTTGAAGGCAGGCTTTCAATTGAAAATATCTCCTGCCCAGAGAAATGAGCTTTCAAGGTGAATATATCACAAAATCACAAAAACTCAGAGGTAGAAGAAATCTTAGCCCAGCACATCCCCAAGCAGGAATGCCTTGCACACAGCCTTGCTGACAAGTAGTCATTTGGTCCCTGCTTAAAGATCTCCAGTGATGGGGAATTTGCTCCCACATGAATGATGGTCCTGATCATTAGGAGAGATTTTGTGTAGTGTGGTGGATGGAGGGTCAGCTTTGGAGTTAGGAAAACCCAAGGTCAAGTCCTTCCTCTGACACATATAGTCATGTGGTCCTGGGCAGGACGATGCACATCTCAGTGCCCCAGGCAGCTTTCTCAAATCTATCCAACACTTTGCTGATCTGCATCTGGTGGAAGGAGCTTTCACACAGGGAAGTTTTCCCCTCTGTGCCAGAAAGAATTAGGTAGGCTTTCCTTAAATCAAGCCTAAATTTCTTCTCTTCAACTTTCACCCATTGCTCTTAATTCTGTCCTCTGACTCCAAGCAGAACAAGTCTCTTATTCTTCCATATTTTCAGACACTTGAAGATTGTTATCTTGCCCCTCTAAAACTGTTGTTTTCAAGCCTAAGCATCTATACTTCCTTCAATGAATCCTTTTATAGAATGCTCTTCAGTCTCCTTCCCAATCTGGCCACTTAATTCTAGCAGAGTCATTCAACAATCAGCAAAAGATGATAGAAGAGATAGGAAAATTCACTCAATAAAAGCTAGCATTTATGTTGTGCTTTAAGGTTGCAAAGCACTTTACATATACTATCTTACTTGATCCTCACAACAATCCTGTGAAATATGCTTGTTTTATAGGTGGGCAAACTGAGGCACAGAGAGGTTAAGTGACTTGCTCAAGATCACACAGCTAGTAAGTATCTGAGACAGGATTCCAATTTAGGTCTTCCTGACTCCAAGCTCAACACCCTACCCACTGTGTCACCTAACTGCCTACTGGATTGTCAACGTGACCCTTTGCCTACCATCCAATGCCTTATACAATCTGACCTCTATCTTTCTTTCTATCATAATCTCCCACTTAATCCCTACATAAATCCTCTGCTTCAGCTAAACTAGTTTTTCACTATCCCTGAAACATCCTTTGTGTTTTTACCACCTCTGTGCCTCTATCCAGTCCATTCCCCCCAACTTGAAATGACCATCTCCCTTAACCCCATTTCCACCCATCAAAAATCTCATCAGTCCTTTGAAACTTGTCCATTAACGTGCCAACTCCCCCATGTAACTTCCCTGAGCACCCTAGCTAGAAATGATATTTCCCTCTTCTGAATTTCAATTTGTGAGGCCATTCAGAAAAGGAGAAACTTCTATTTCTGCAAGCCTGTAGGGGCATGCAGCTGCTTGAGATTCCCTGAACCTATTTAAGGACATGAGGGTATGTCCTCAGTTCTGGGATTATCTATTTTGGAAGTTTGAAAATGGTTTTAGTGTGCAGGGGGGAAAAAGAAAACCTAGTGGAAAGCAAATATTTCTGTTGAGTGTTGGAAGTTCATGAATCAATGTGGAACAGAAAGAATGATTCATTCATTGGACAGGAATGAGTAGATCTAGGGCAAGGAGAGAAATTTGATTGTGGAAGCTTAGAATGTTGAGAAGAAGATTCAGTGAATATGGATGGGAGAGAACTAGGGTAAGTATAGAGCTCGCAAGCCAGTCCTGTGCACTAAAACCTGATATGAGAAGGAGTAGAGAGGAATGAGGCTGTGACCTGGATCCTCAGATTCCCCCTTCACTATACAGATACCAATACAGCAGAGCAGTGATGAGAATGTACTATTCAAATTTGGTTTCACATCCCCTTTCTGAATCTGTCATTTTCTGAGTTCATTTTAGGTTGTTTAGAGAAGGAGGAGGAAGAGGGAAAGAACACTTGACAATAAGCTCCTAGAGGGAGCCATAATTCTTAATAAATATTTTGTGAATGATATTTATAAAAGGAGAAAAAATAGAACCCCAACCCCAACTAGATAAACTTTGTGTTGGGTGCTTTCTATTGAAAAGAGTTATTGAGTACAGGGAACTCAACTGTCACTCTCTCAGTTCCCTCCTAGGGCCTTTTTAGAAAACAGAAACTAATTATGGAACCAGATCAACAGTCTCTTTATTGATGCAGTCAAAGTAAAACCAGTAGGATGCAATTTAGATCTTCTCCCCCATCTTCCAAATAGCTGCAAAATTTCATACAAAATGAATATACAATTGAATTGCAAATTACTTTGAGAAACGTCAAGAAATCCTGGTGTAAAGAAGACATTCCCATTCCTACAACTTTCTAAAACCAATTATTAAAAACAAAAGTGGATGCTTCACAAAAGCATATGGGTCTTCCCTAGCCTGATGACTAGAATAGTAGCTAGAGAAAGACAAAGGAAAGAGAACAATCATTTTTTGAATGCCTACAATGTTCCAGGAACTGTGTTAAGCACTTTACAAATATTATCTCATTCTCCTCCCAACAGCCCTGGGAGGTAGGTGTTCTATTATCCCCATTTTAGGAAATCAAGGTTTAGTGACTTGCCCAGGCTTACACAGCTAGGAGGTGTTAGAGGCCAAATTTGAACTCAGGTCTTTGTGACTCCAGACTCAGAGCTCTATTCACTGCACCACTGAGCATAATGCCTGGCTCTTATTAAGTGCAGGTTAATCTTTCATTGAGAATCACAACAGTCCTGGACAGAGAGGTCAGATACAAGTAAAAGATCACCCTATTCTCAAAGAAAAATGCTCAAAAGAGCACTCGTGTGCTCACCCTAACCACTTTGCCTTGTGCCCCTCCACATGCATGCACACCCCCATTTCTACTGAGTTGTTCATTGCCCATCCTGCGGCACCATGAGCATGTGTTAAGTATTCATTAAAATCTATAGCTGGGTTTAGGGTGATATTTTCTCTCATACATCTCATTCAACAAATATTTATTGAGTACTTAATATGAGAAAAGAATTATGCTAGGGATTATGGCTCTTTCTAGGAGCTTACCATCAAGTGTCCCCTCCCTCTTCCTTCTCCAAACAAACTAAAAGGAACTCAGAAAATGACAGAGTCAGAAAAGCGATAGAAAACCAAGTTTGATTAATGTACTCTAATCGCTGCTCTGCTGTCTTGATATTCATACAGTTGTGCAAACTGCAGTGCTTCTCTAGGGCCCATCCGAACCCAGAAGCCTCCTACCCTGAGTAGTGTGCTACCTAACTGAATGTGGATGGGAGAGAACTAGCGTAAGTATAGAACTCGGAAGCCAGTTCTGTGCATTAAATTGCTAAGCAATACAGCAACTCTCTACCTAATCTGACCTCAACTCTCCCAAGTCTGAGAGAATGAGAGAAAGCTTCAGAGAGATGGAAGCATTGGATATAACTTTGAAGGACAGGTAGAATTTGAATGCTATCAGGATGGATACATAGAGAGTAAGAACCAAAGCATATAGGTAGGAAAGTATTAGATGCAACAACATGGATTTTGCAAACAACAGTTAGTCAACGATCATTAAGTACTTACCCTGTGCCAGGCACCATGTTAAGGACTGGGGATATAAAAGAAAGGCAAAAAATCTTCCCTGCCCTCAAGGAGTTAACATTTTAATGGAGACAGCATGCTAAAAAAATGAAAACAAAAACAAAAACAAAAAACAAACCAAAAAAAACCCCTACATATGCCTGATATATAGTGTAAAGGAAAGGTAATCTTGGAGGGAAGAGGGGATGAAAGGAAATCTGGAATTTCCTCTGCAGAAAGTGGGAGTTGAGCTGTCTTGAAGGAACTCAAGGAACCTAGGAGCTGAAAATGAGGAAGGGTAAGCATTTTAGGCACAGAGGACAGACAGTGCAAAGGCATAGTCAGGAAATAAAGTGTTGTGTTTGAGGAAAGCCAGTGGAGCTGGGTTGTAGTGCATGGAGGGGAATAAAATGTGATACTAGAAAGGTAGGAAGGAGCCAGGTTATAGAGTTGAATGCCAAACAGAAGATTTTGTTTTCATCCTGCAGGTAATAGGGAGCCCCCTGAGTTTATTGAGTAAGTGGGGGTGACGTGGTCAGAACTGCACTTTAGGAAAATCACATTAATAGCAAAGTAGTGATGGACTGGAGTGGGGGAGACTTGAGTCAGGCTATTGCACTGATCTGAACGTGAGGTGATAAGAACCTGTATAAGATCGGTGGATCTGTGACTGGAGAGAAGGAACACATAAGAGAAATGCTGTGAAGGTAGAAATGATCTCAAAAACCAGATTTAGAAGTGTAAGGGACCTCAAAGCCCATCTAGCCCAAGCCCCAGGGATGAGAGGCTATTAATCAGATCCTACCTCATGTCATTCACATAGCTGAAGAAACAGGCACCTCAGTAGGTTAAGTGACTCACTCAGAGTTACACAATTATTGTCAGAGGTGGGATATGAAGGTTCTGACTCCAGGGAAATATGAGATAAGGCTGTGTAGCAAGGTAAAGTAGAGGCAGGTTAAAGTGGAGCTCAAATGCCAGAATGGGGAGTTTATTTTTCATCCAATTGATAATGAGAACCATTGAAGGGTTTGGGGCAGAGGGGAGAGCCATGATCAAATTTGTATATAAGGAAAAAAATCTGATACCACATACAAGATGTACTGGGAAGAGGGCAGTTCAAGAGGAGTTTGGGGGACCAATAATCCTGGCTTAGGCTAAGAAAAAAAAGATCGCTTAAGCATTTTTCCTTTTTGACTGAGATATATAAATAACGATGGATGGGGAGAGGGGAGAGTGGACAAGGGACGGAAGAGATTGGATATAACACTACCCAATATTCCAACAGACTTCTTCTGTAATATGACACCCTGGATATTTACCTAGTCTTATTCATAGAGATTGTCCAATATTGGAGCTACCCAAATGGAAAGATATGAGCACAGCATTTATTCATTGTCTAATTCTAAGGCAAAGTTCTACCTTTCACATTGATTTTCTCTTCTTCTGTCTTTCAGATTTGCCTTGCCAAAGGATACCCCAGCAGACTGATGGCTCTTGCTTAGCCAAAGGTGACAATTTGATTGGTGAGTAGGACAACTCTTTTCATTATTAACCTCAGAAGACCTTGATGCGTGCATAACCTAAGATCCTGGTCGTTGGAGAGGTTGCTAGATATTTGGTCAAGGAAAAAAACCAAGACACTAAACTGGCATTAGGTTAGATGGCACGCAGTGGCTGGAATGGTACAGCAATGATGTAGTTAGTTTTCTTAGCTTCCCTGCATGGCACTGCACACAGGTGATAGAAGAAAGTTATTCACTTGGTCCATTCTGCTACCCTTACCCTACCCCCTTCCCTACTCACTTGATTACTACCCCTAGTCCCAAGGGTCTAATTCTTTCTAAATCAACATTTTCTCCCTAGCATCAATCCTACAGCTTGGCAGAGGAGAGAACACACCTGCTCTTCCAGTTTAGCCCCAAGGAAGACTTAGATCAGCCAAAATCTCTGCATTTAAACTCATGTAAACTCATTGAACAGTATCTCAAATTATGATAGTCAGCAAACTCAAGCTAATGAATTTGAGCAATAAGCAATTAGTGTAATACAGCAAATGCTGGAGTTGGAGTCGTAAGATATGGAACTAAGTCTTATATCTATTACTTACTTGGTATGTGAAACTAGGCAAAAAACAAGCTCCCTGAGCCTCAGTTTTCTCATATGTGAAATACAGCTGATGGTAGGAGCTACCCACCTGCAGCTAAATAGTGCAGGACTTGAAGTCAGAAAGATGGGAGTTCAAATCTGGTCTCTGAACTTACTAGTTGTTTGACCCTAGAGAAGTCACTTAATCTCTATCTGCCTCAGTATTTATAATAATAAAATGGTGATAATAATTGCACCTATCTCCGGGGATTATTGTAAAGATAAAATGAGATAATATTCATAAAGTGCTTACAAATCTTAAAGCATTGTACAAATACTAGTTACATTATTATCATTATTACTTCACATAGTTGTAGTAAAGATTAAAGAACATGTGTAAGGTACTTTGCAAACTTTAGAGCTTTATATTAATGTCAGCTGTTATTGTAAGCATACAACTTGGAGTTATATGAGCCGGGCCTGGATCCTTCAAGGTTCTCTTTTGTATTTTGCCATATGAGGAAGAAAGTAAGTCTCTCTGTCCTGTTAGTGATACACATACTGAATGACCGAATTCAATGGCCTCATTAACCTGTTTGCCATGTCCTTAGGGAAATCAAGTGGAAGTGTTGTCATGCTTTGTAATAACTAGAAGAGTAAGTCTCTATGGCATTCAACATTTGAGCTACAGCACAGACAGTTAAATCATAGGCACAGGGGTGGGGAACCTGGGGCCCTCTAGGTCCTCAAGTGCGACCCTTTGAATCCAAACTTCACAGAGCAAATCCCCTTAATAAAAGGATTTGTTCCATAAAACTTGGACTCAGTCAGAGCCCACACCCAAGGACCTAGAAGGCCACATATAAGGTTCCCCACCCCTCTTAGGACATCCCTTGGGGTAAAGCTGACACCTTAGCTCTGTGGGCATGAGGCCTTTAATTTCCAACAGGTGGTGGTCTCTAAGGCGGGAATCTTAATTCAGAAACCTTATACAGGACTTCCCTTGGTATTGAATACTTGCTGTTATCTCTACTTGCTCCCTTTGCTTTTCGTGTTTGTACCTTTGACAAGATTGCCTTTTCCTCCTTGTTGTTCAGCTGTTTTCAGTCATGCCCAGCTCTTTGTGACCCTATTTGGAGTTTTCTTGGCAAAGATACTAGAGTGGTTTGCCATTTCCTTCTCCAGCTCATTTGACAGATGAGGAAACTGAGGCAATCAGGGTTAAGTGATTTAGCCAGGATTACACAGCTAGTAAGTGTCTGAGGCAAGATTTGAAAGATAAGTCTTCCTAACTCCAGGCCCAACACACTATCCATCCTGCCATGTAGCTGTCCTGTCTTTTCCTAGCAGACAACTATTAAGTCCTTTTAATCCTTAATTTATATCACCCAGAATACAGTAAGCCAGAGTCCTTCAGTTAAGACCTGATTTCAAATCTTGACACTTGCAAGACCGCGCACATTTGCTGGATAGCTACTGGCAAGTCATTTAACTTCTCTGAATCTCAGTTGTCTTACGTGTAAAATTTCTAAGACTATAAGTCGCAGAAAAGGTGTTCACCTGCATTGGTAGAGGAAGTTCCTTTAACCAGCAATTGCCTATCCCAATGGAATCACAGGTCCAGTGCCTAAGCCTCCAATAGGCCTAATAATACCTGTTATACCTACCTTCCAGGGTTGTTGGGATTCCTGGATTCATAGAATATAAGAGCTGGCAAAGACCTTAAAGGCCATTCAGTGCAATCCAAAACTGGACAAGAATTTCTCTATATATCACAGCTACAAGTGACCATCTAGCTTTTGTTTGAACCTTACGGGAAGAAAAATGGATTACCTATTGAGGGAACCCATTCTGCTCTGGGCCAAGTGTGACTGTCGGGTCAGTTTTCCCTTATATCCAGCAGAAATCTGTCTCTGAAACTCCCTCCTCCTCCCCCCAATTGCTCCTGACTTTGCCCTCTGAGGATAAGCAGGATAGGCCTAATCCTACCTTCCACACAAGAGCCATTCAAATACTTGAAGACAACTATCATGCTCTGACACCTAGGCTTCTCTTCCCTGAAGAGCTCCATTTCCTTCAACCTGTCTTATATGTCATGGTCTCTAAATGACAAAGAGATGTCTCCAGTTTGCCCTCCCTCTGACTAGATAGAGGTATACTTCAGCTTATCATTGGGCTCCCGAACAAGTGAGATAATATATGTAAGCACTCTGTAAACTTAAAAATGTTACCTAAATGCCATTTAATATTATTATAAATGTTTATTAATCAATAAGAAGTCCATCCTACAAGTATGTCCCAGAATAATCACTCTCAAACTGTTTCCTCATTCTTCTCCTGTTCCGTGAGTTACAATAGCCCAATGTATCAAATTTGAACCAATCAGTGTGGGATTCCTCCACTGACTTCTACCTGTTTTCCAAGTTCATTTCTTCCTACTGGGGAGGCAGAATGCTTATCAGATCAGCTTCCTTTCTGTCCCACATACATCCACACCTTTCCTATGCCTTCTAAGGAAAAGCTGCCCTCTCCCCATTGTTCTGTTTCAGTGGATGAGCATTGTTTTATTGAAGAGCTAATTCAATACTCACCTCCTCCAAAAAACTAGCCCCACCCCAAGGTTCACTCTCTCATTCTGTAGGCTCTTAGCATTAATGCTAAGTCTATTTACAGCGTGACCTCACTTCTTCTGAGTTCACTTTTGGTGGATGCAACTAACCATAACTCAAAATAGAACTTAAAAGCAACCTAGGAGGCCTTGGGTCAGCCAAAATCCATGCAATTAAAACTCATGCAAGTTAACCATAAGAAAGGCCCCTCCAGTCCTCATTTAGAGCTTATTTACTCTAATTTTACATATTTTACAATTATAACAAGCTGGGTTATCTGGTTCATCAAATCATCACAGATTGAAAGGAGTGCCTTAGAAGAGCAGCGATGGGAGGTTGCTGGAGACAGGCCTGCTGGCTTTTGAGAAATATTTATAGCAGTTCTTTTTGTTGTGGCAAAGCACTGGGAACTAATTGGGTAATGGCTTAACAAATGATGGCATATGAATATGATGAGATACTATTGTGCTGTAAGAAATGATGAAAGGGATTGTTTCGGAGAAACGTGGGAAGACTTGTATGAAATGATGCAGAGTAAAGTGAGCAGAACAAAGAAACCAATGTGTACAATCACAACATTGAAAAGGCAAGCAATTCTGACAGATTTCAGAACTCTGATCAAAGCAATGGCCAACCATAAGCCCAGAGCATTCATGAGGAAACATGCCACCCACTTCCTAACAGAGAGGTGATGGACTCAGGGTGCAGACGGACTCAAGGTGACTCAGACTGAGACATTTTTTGGCTCGGCAAACAATTGAACTGTTTTTGCCTGACTATGCACATTTGTTAAAAGAGTTTTTCTTTTTCAGTGGGGAGGAGGAGTTGAGAGGGAAAGAAGGTGGATTTTCATTCATTGAAAAAAATAAAAGTTAACTTTTTTTAAAAAAACGATGATAGCTTGATGAGAAAGAAGAAAATTGGGGAAATTATTAATAAGCAGCCACAAAAGCCCAGAAAGCCTGGCAGTCTAGGATCATTTAGCGTAGATACCAAGAGCTTTATGCACCTCAATACGTAATAAGAAAAATGAGAATCCCTTTACTTTGGCACAGAAAAGGATGGATGTTCATCATAACAACTCTCAAATCATTTTTTAAAAAAGGTTAAATTATGTTAGGCATGCTCTCCTGAGGAAAGCAAGGAAGGCAGATGTGACCAGGAGGTTGGTTTGTTTTGTTTAACTATACTTCTTTGTTCCCAAGGAAGGTGTAGAGGGCAACTGGAAAGTGTTGATCACGTGAAAAAGAAAGGCATCAAAAAATATTTTTTAAAATATCTTTCCAATCATCTCATATTTGCAAAGATGTATTTTAAAGTAGTCACCAAAATGATTATTTAAAGTTTTGCCCCCTAAATCAGTAAGTATTAATTATCTGGAATGTTAACTTACGTGGACACAGTTTCCCTACATGTTCCCCACATAAATGAAGTTTTGATGCACATGATCTTTTTCTGTCTCCTTTCGTACATATATAAAATAGGAAACAATGCAAAGATTCAGGAAGGAATCAGTACTTTCTAATTTTTAATGCTTTCTCATGCCTCAGATTATCTTGTACTTACTTTTATAATCCAAAGAATATTATCACACATTCATATGCTGTTTTCTGGTTTGTAAAATACTTTATTTTCATCTATGTTTATGTTTATCCCCAATCTACGCCACCTCAGTGAGTTCCTTGAGGCCAGGACGGTGTTTCATTTTGCTTTAGTACCTAGAAAATTTCCTTGCGTATAAGAGGTTCTCAATAAAACTCTGTTGAATTGAACTGAATTGCAATGTCTTGTACTCTGTTGCTATGCAACTGAACGCTGAATGTTTCGTGTGCCAATCAACTAACAGATATTTGATATCTAACTGCATGGTAGACACTGTGCTAGGAAACAAATAAGACAGAGGACCTGCCCTCAGGGAGCTTACAATCTAATTTTCTACAAAATGCTCTGTCTGGTATTCAAACCTCTTCATAACCTAGCCCTCTCCTACCTTTCCAGTGTTCTACACCTCACTCCTCAACACATGCTCTTTAATCCAGTGGCACTGGCTTCCTAGTTGTTCCAGGAACAAGACGCTCCATCTCTCGGGTCTGGGCATTTTCTCCGGCTGCCCCCGTACCTGGAAGGCTCTCCTTCCTCCTCTCCAACTACTGATCTCGTGACTTCCTTTAAATCCCAACTAAAATCCCACCTTCTGTAAGAGGCCTTCCTCGACCCCTCTTAATTCCAGCTTTTCATTTTCCTTCTTTTAATTATTTTTCTTCTTTTCCTCTTTTAATTATTTTCTATTTATCCTGTACATAGTTTGCTTTGCATTTATTTGCCTGCATATCATCTCCTCTGTTGAATTGTAAGCTCCTTGAGGGAAAGGACTATCTTTTGCCTCTTTTTGTATCCCTAGCACTTAGCATAGTGCCTGGCACATAGTAGATCTTTAATGAATACTTATTGAATTATTAAATTGAATTGTCTCTTAGAAGAAAAAGAAGGTAGTATGAAACCTGTATGATATAATGCAATATGTGCCAGATGAGAGTATGCAGGAAAAGTTTCGTGGACAAGGTGGGATGGCAACTAGCAGAGGAAGGGGGAAGGGACATTCCAAGAGACATTCAACACTTGAAAGGACCTCAGAGATCCTCTCTTGCAACATCTTCATTTTACAGATGGTGCAATTGAGACCCAAAAAAGTTAAATGACTTAACTGTAGCTTACATTTCAGTGCTACATTCTACCCAGTACTTCGCGAATAGTATTGAAGAAACGAATGAAGAATGAAATTAAAAGTTCTATTCTCTCCAAAGCAGAAAGAATTGATACAGTCCCACGTGAGATAAGTGTTCTTAAGTCTTATAGATACATAAAAGACAAGTATTGCTGGATACCAACTATAACAAGGCAGTTTACTTTTCCCATTGTACTTATAGATACATGCCACATCATTAGAGAAAAACCTTGGTTGGCATCGCATAAATCACATCAGTAACTCTTTTTAGAGCCTAAGGCAAGTGCAGGTACAGGTGCCCAGATGTATTATAAACTCCAGAAGACAGTTAGTCCAGGAGACACTACTGGAGGGGGAGGCACAGATCATGAGCACCTGTGGACTGAATGAGTCATGTAGAAGATGGGTAGAATTCAAGAAAGGCATTTCAACTTCCAGACATCAAACCCAAACATACTGTAGGGTATGCAGACTGCTTCTGCTCTTTGCATAATTATAAACTCCCCCTCAAAAGAGTAAACATTGCTGCTGACTTCAAAAACATATGACAAAGTGGTATTAAATATGCATTGCTAATTGGACTTTCTAATTTTGCTAGCAGTTTCACGCAGACATGCACTATTCTGCAGATGCTGCAGAGTTTAAATAAAGCCTTCATCCTGCCTTGTGAAAAAGAAACCAGTAAGAAAAAGAAGGAAAGACCCGGTTTAAACTAAACAGTTCAACTTGAAGCCACCAGCGTATCCCTTTGAGAGTATTCTATAACAACAAAGCTTATGGAGGTGAACGTTGACAGGACCATTCCAGTCAAGGCGCTCATCACTTCTTGTCTAAACTATTGCAATAGCTTCATAATTGGTGTCCATACCTCTGGTCTCTTCCCTCTCCAATCCATCGTCCACATTGCTATTCCTAAACTACAGAACTGAACATATATATCACTCTGTTACCCAAAAAGCCTCTAGCGCCTCCTCCTTGCCTTTGGGATAAAATACATAATTCTCTGTCATTTTAAAACCCTTCATGGTCTGACTCCAATCTAGCTTTCTAGCTTGATTACACATTATTCCACTTTCACATGCTTTATAGTCCAGCCAAACTTATTTATTTGCTCCTCACACACACCATATCTTGCTTTTTAGGCCCTTGTATAGGCTGTTTCTGTACCCAGAATGCACCGCTTCCTCCCCTCTGCCTCTTAGATTTCCTAGCTTCCTTCAAAGGGCAGCTCAGGGTCCGTCTACTACACGAAGCTTTTCCTGATCTCCCGTGCTGGCAGTATCTTACCCCAAAAAAAATGACCTTGTATTTATGGACTTGGTATTTACTTATATGTGTATGTGTTGTTTCCCAAATTGAACGCAAGCTCCTTGAGAGCAGGGCTTTTATTTTTGTCTTATGTTTTGTCTTAGCACAGTGCTGGTTGGTTGATCAATTGACCTAGTAACTGCTTATATATAGGGAATGAGGGAAAGTCAAAGACAGCTCCAAGATTTCAAACATGAATAACCAGATTAGTGGAGTCTCCATCATTCTCATCATAGCTAGTTCCTTAGTCCAGTTGTAATAAAGTTCCCTTCAAGTATAATTCTCTGCTGGGTTCTTAGGGTTCTGCTCTTGTAGAATCCTGGTTCCTTGTTGTGTCTAGATGGTCCTCAGTGCATCTTTTGTCTCCCAGTGCAAAGGTTATTATCAGCCACAAATGCTACAGGAATGTTGCTACTGGGTCCAGAGTATACCGCTTACCAACACTAACATTCAAGACCTACATCTTCCAACCTTTCTGAGTTCACAAGGTCATAACCTGATCAGTTCTGCCTTTGGACACTCTGTCACCTTTTCACCAGGAGATCTTCTCTCTTCAATCAATCAATCAATCAATCAATATTTAACAAGTGCCTACTATGTGCCAGGCATTGTGCTAAGATTCACCAGATGCATTGTCTCCTACTACAGTCTCTCCAGTAATATGGTCAATCAGGAAGGAAGAGGGGAGAGAGAGAAGAAGGCACCTCCCTTGCTCACCTGCAATTCCATCTCAGGAATAGTGGAATCCTTAGCCTTAAAATTTCTAATCTTCTCAACTAGCATGTTATTTGTTTATATTGGCCTAGAGGTCTTAATCTGCCAAGTTGATCTTCAACTAATCACAAGCTATTTCCTGCATCCAGAGCCTGTGTGTTCCTTGATTAAGGACTTATTCACACCTAGTTTACTTATTTATTTAGTTTACTTAGTTATTTAGTTTACTGATTTATTTAAGAAAGAAAAATATAGTCTCTTCAAGGGAGGAGAGAGTATCTAAGATAAGAGAGTAGTTAGCAGTATCCAAAACCATAGATATGTCAAGAAGGATGAGGACTGAGAAAAGGCAATTTGATGTTGTCATTTGAATATCCTTGGTAACCTTAGAGAGAACAGTTTCAATTGAGCAGTAGAGTCAAAAGCCAAATTACAAGGAGCTGAGAAGTGAGGAATTCAATGAGTATAGAAAACTTCTTATAGATGTTTGACTCTAAAAGAGATGAGAGATAGAGGGTGATAGCTTGAGAGGATAGCTGGGTCAAGTTAAGGTTTTAGGCAGTAGGGGGAAAGGTTCCAGTAGCTAGAGATTAATCAAAGAAATTTCACCATGAGTGACATACATTTTTTCTGTATAAGTCTCATATTTGGTGAGCACCTGTTATGCAATATATATTGACGCTGCAATAAAACTGCCTTTTTCTATTTAAGTTCACTACTATATCCCATCTACAGAGCACCAAGCTGCCTGATGTTGCCTGAAATATTTCAAATGGGTTGGTATTGTACTAATTGAGGAGTGTTTGGTTTTTTGTTTTTTTCACCCTATCCTAGCAGCATTTGATGCAAGGGAAAGAATAAAATTAGCCTAGTAATCTGTATGCTTGTGACAATGTGTCCACATTTGGAAAATTTCAACCAGTCAGAATCCAAAAGTCGATACCTCTGTGTGTCTGGCACCCTGGCTGGAATGCTGATTTTTAAATAAAAGATGATGATCTTCTTCAGAAAGCATTTCAGACAGACGAATGTAAATAATCTTAATACAGAGGTGACTGGGAAGGAGAGTAGAAAGGGATTATTTCCCATATCTGGTGAGTTTCCGCAGAGAGATTTGTAAAATGGTGGCAAGATAAGATTCAAAAGCATAAGCAGCTAGAGTCAAGAGCCAGACCCTGCCCTTTAACCCCTGTAAAAAGTGAATGTAAAGCACAATAACTAATAATAATAGCTAGCAGTTAATGCTAGAGCTTTAGGGATTGCAACACATTTTATGTATCTTATTTCTTTTGATCTTTATAACAACCCTGTGACTTAAGGGTTATTACTACCCCTATTTTACAGATAAGAAAACTGAGAGTGAGAGAGGTTAATTGATTTGCCCAGGATCACACAACTAGAAATTGACAGAGGCTAGATTTGAACTCAGGTCTCCATGACTTCAAGTCTAGAACTCCACAAGAGGCAGCACTCAATCAAACAACGTAAAATTTAATAGGAACAAGTGCAAAGTCCTACATTTAGGCTTTAGAAAAAGAATCGGTATTACAGCTATAATATGGGGAACGTGCTATAGCAAGCAGTCGGATGAAAAAGCCTTGAGGATACCAAGCAACAGTGTGACATGGCTACTAAAAAAAGAGAATTCATATGGATTTACAGTAGTATCCAAAACATGGAGAAAATAATTCTACTGTGCACTAATCCCAAAGTATCAACCTTCTCCAAGGACAGCTAAACCAGATTAAACTGTAATTGCAAAATATTTAACAAAATAAATAAAAATACAATGAAACATAGATAATGTTAATTGATGGTTTTCTAAGTCATTATGTGGCCTGCAGGAATCTTTAAGTACCATCTAGTGCCTCCTGTTTCTATATGAGTTCAACACCACTGTTCTAATCTACTTAAGCCCTGCCTAGACTATTGTGTGTTCACTTCTCGGCTCCACATACATTTTAAAACATTGACTAGACAGAAGACCTCACCATCTACTGGACTACTTTTATTAGTTGTCTTTTCTTAGTCCTTTTAACTTGTCCCATCATAGAGAAGCAAGACTATATGGAAAGTTAAAATAAGTCTTGAAATTCCATATACAACAGCAACACACATATATAATACATATGTATGTATAGAATTCATTTTACAATTTTAGTAGAATAGTTTGCATGAGAAAGTAGGAAGAACATATGTATAATATGCCTGTGTACACACGTTTTGTAGTTGTTCAACTGTTTTCAATAGTGTCTGACTCTTTGCACTCCATTTGGAGTTTTGTTGGCAGATACTGGAATGGTTTGCCATTTCCTTCTCCAGCTCATTTTACAGATGAGGAAAATGAGGCAAACAGGGTTAAAAGTGACATTGTCAGGGTCACACAACTAGTAAGTGTCTGAGGCCAGATTTGAACTCAAGAAGATTAATCTTCCCAATTCCAGCCAGGCACTCTACTCTCTATGACACCTAGCTGCCTACACACACATACATATACATTGTATGTAATATGTGTGTAAGTATGTATTCCTGCAATGCTGTATACCTGGCTATCAGTCATAGACTACCACAGTCTCTTAAGAATGAAAGTTGAGAATCACCCAAAGAGCAATGAAGAGGTAAACAAGTAGGTGTATATACACATGTGTGCATACATACTTTTTTTATACTTTGGTTTTTGTTAAAATGCCATGGTAGTTTCTTGTTCATCATAGACCTTGAATCTCAAATACTGATCCACCCTTTGCCTGGCCCTATTGTTGGTAAAACCTATGAGTTCATAAATAAATCATCTATTTTTAAAAATCCCCCCTCCATTCCTGGGCTTGTGGCCAGATAAGACTATCTTTTCACAAATTCAGGCCCAAGGGCTGCTATAAAGTTAAAATTTAAAGTTTGGCCTTTGAACACATATAGCATAGATCTTGGAAGAGGAAAAAACTGATAGGCTGCTCAGAACCCACAGAAGGCAGCAGGACTCCTTTCTGTATTTTTAAGGGAGGATAAAAGTCTCACTTTTTAGTCTGTTCAGGCTTCCAGGAATTTTGTTCCAGCTGTTACCATTTACCCTGGAAGGGCTTAGCAGTAGGCCAAAAGCCAGAGATACTTCTGGGCCTAGCCCATGGAGCACGCCCCACACAGTAAGGCCTTTGGGGTACCTTAGTGGCCATAGCTCTTACCTTTTGAGAGGAAGGGGTAGGAGGCCACACTCCAAACTTTCCTCCCAATAAATCTGGCTTCAAAATTACAAGTTTTGTGCACAGGTTGTTTGTTCTGTTTTTCATTTTGTTTGAATGATCACTGATTTACCACAAGTGAATCCAATGTACGGCATTTCCTGTTAGAAGGGGGAAGGCCAAAAAGCCCCTGAAATCCAATTTGCTGTCTTTCGTTTGGATTGTAACACTGGACATTCTGCATGAAAGTGGAGCGTACTTTGGGTGAGCATATATCTCTGTTTTTTTATTCCTGGCTTGATATAATGATCAGTGGTTTGTCAAAGTCATCTCTGTTGTCACATCTTTTAAGGAATCTTGTATAATTTTTTGTTTGTTTGTTTGATGAGGCAATTGGGGTTAAGTGACTTGCCCAGAGTCACATAGCTAGTGAGTATTGTGTGTCCAAGGCCACATTTGAACTCAGGTCCTCCTGACCCCGGGGCCGGTGCTAGCCTGACACCTAGCTGCCCCCAAATCTTGTATAAGTTTTGATACAATGAAAGATACCTTGTTTGGAGAAACTATAAGGTGGTGTTTTACTTTACTAAATCAGTGCTTTAAAAAAAAAAACAATAATGAACGAAAGCATATAGAGTTGATTGTTTGGTATGTATATCTTAGGCAAACACTGAAAAGAGAATATGATCTTGGAGCAGAATTAAAAAAGAAGAAAAGAACTCAGACTTCATTGCCTTTGGGAAGTCTCATTACCCCTAAGTCATTCCTGAATCAAAGGCTTGTCATTTAAAAAAAAAAAATTTCTGGTGACAATGGTATCCATGAGCCGTAGACCACCACAGTCTCTGATGAATTACAATTAAGACCACCCAAAGGGTAATGGGGTAGCGGGTGTGAGTAGAATGTAACGCTCTTCTAATGAAGAATTTCTTAAGATCTGTAGAGTAAAGGGCATCATATACTTTTATAAGTGGAAGAGAGGAGCTGGTTATATGGCAAAAGCAATGGATAGTATATTCCTATATAGATGTAATATATATACACATATATGCATGTGTATATATGCATATATGTGTGTATATGCATAAGTGTGTGTGTGTGTGTGTGTGTGTGTGTGTGTGTGTGTGTGTGTGTGTATAAATCAGTTATCTAGAGCCAGGGTTTTTAACCTTCCTTATGTCATAGACCCCTTTCGCAGTCTGATGAAGCCGATGGATCATTCCTCAGAATACTATTTAATTCATAATTGAAGGAAATACTAAATTTCACTTAGGGGTTAGTTAAAATAAAGATATAATTTTTCCCATCCAAATTCATAGATCCCCTAAATTCTATCCATGGATCCCAGGTTAAGAACCCCTGATCTAGAGAACTGACTCCAGCATATTGGGGAAACTTCTATGAAAGATCTATACAGCAGGACATGAACAAGAGTGGCATAGGATAAGGTGTCACGGATAGGTCCTAATACACGTCACTGGAGAAAGTATTCCTATCACTGAGATCACAAAATCATTGAAGTGGAAGTATTGACAAACTAGAGCATGCCTGAAAAAGGGTGACAAGGATGATGAGGGAACTTGAAACCAGGAATGTTTGATTGAAGAGACAGGGCTTTGTTTGGAGAAAAGAAGACTTAAAGTTTTCTTTAAATATAAAAGGACTTAAAGAGTGCTTACATTTACTATTTTTCAGCTCTAGACAACAGAAACGGAAACAAGTAGTAAGTTCTCAATCACTGGAGGCTCAAGCAAAAACTGGATGGGTATTCATTCCCCAGGGATGTTATAGCTACTGTTATACCCAATACTAACTACTAGATACATTTTTCTAGAGATGGGAAATTGGGAATAAACTCAGTTAATACAGTTTGTATTGGCATCTCTAAGCTGGATCTGGTTACATATTCTATTATGATTTATTTCACCAATTCTGGTACACACTCCATAAGGCTTTGAAGCAGGGGAAGTTCCAATCCCAGACCAACACAGACGCCATATACCAATAAGCTCATATACCACACAATGATGCCTCAATGAAAGAACAAGAACCAAATGCCTCAGACACCACCCACTGTCTCACCAACATGCATAACTTGCCTTCATCCAAGAGACACCAACTGCTCCTTACCTGGAGTTTTCCTGCATAACCACTGAGCTTCTCCTCAGTTCTAAGGTTCTAGGATTCTAGGACTTCAGGTTTTAAAGAGTCTCTAGAAATTCTTTAGCCCAGACTCCTGATTTTGCAGATGAGGAAACAAACTGAGGAAGGTAATATAGAATTACGTTCAGTTGCTTCAGTCGTGTCTGACTGTTCATGACCCTATTTGGGGTTTTTTTGGCAAAGATACTAGAGCAGTTTGCCATTTCCTTCTCCAGCTCATTTTACAGATGAGGGAACCGAAGCAAACAGTGACTTGCCCAGGGTCACACAGCTAGTAAGTGTCTGAGGCCAGATTTGAACTCAGGAAGATGAGTCTTCCTGACTCCAGGCCTAGTGCTTTATCCACTGTGCCACCTAACTGCCCCAAAATAAAAATACACACTCATGGAATTTAAGGGAAACTTAGATGTCATTTGGTTCAACTTCCCACCCCATGTCTCCCTAACAGATGGTTATTTCAGTTCTACTTGAACCCTTCCAATGACAAGGACTCCATTATTCATAGCACAGCTGCTGTTGTTGTTCTTCCAACGTTGAACAGGTCAGGTTGCACAAGATGCAGCAGATAATGGCAAAACTATTGCATTCACTCTGCAGGATTGGATTGAGAAGACCAGGTTTCAGAGACAAGTCCAAAAGGAGACAACAACCTCTAATTCCCCAAATATCCTAGAGAAGAGGGGAAGGAGGAAGTCATAGAATGAATTATCCTCCAAAGTGTCATGGTGATTATTCTGTTTATATTTGTTGGGCACTCCGAATAATGGAGAAGCCTAGAAACAGTTGGAATAGGCAAAAGGGGAAGAGAGAATGTTGTCAGTGAACTGCATAGCTAGAAAACAGACATTGTGGTCACAAGTTAGGAGAATATGTAGGACATATGAGAACAACTTGAGAGGCACATGAGTGTAGTATAGTGGATAGAAAGCCAGCATCAGTCATGAAGACCTAGGTCCAAGTCTTGCCTTTGACACTTACTGGTTGGGATTTTCTAGGTGAATCCCTTAACCTCTTATATTCTAAGCAACTCTCTAAGTCAACAAGTTGCAAAGTAAGTCTAGATCTGCAGTGGTAGATGGGCTTTCCTTATTTGGAATTCCCTATACCAATGAAATCACAAGTAAAAGAAAAAAGAAAAACCTTGAGGGCAGATTGCCTAAACTGCAGGAAAGTGTGAGTGTGACATGAGAGTCATAGGGTGGATTGAAAGCGGTTAGAGATGTGGAGCAAGTCAAAATTCTGGCCCAATGAGCAAAATTCTTCAAAAGTGTCTGGTACCCACTAGACAAATGTGTAGTAGCCTGCTACTTCCCGAAAGGTCATTCTCAGCCACCTCCTCTTGTGGACCCCAGTCTACAAATAGAATGCTTAGGTAGTGGTTGCACTAATGGAAGCAACCCTAGGAAGAAAAAAAAAGAATCAGACTTGAAAACAAGCACTGGGCTGAAGGAAAGCAAGCAGAAATTCATTAAAACCAAACAGCAGGAATGCAAGAAGTTGAATAAATAGGGCTCTTCCTCTCCAGGCTCTTTTTTTTTTCTGTGTCTTCAAGGTAATTATCTATGAAAGAAAACCTCTGAGTGGGCTCACCAAAAGCAATACTGGTATGCTTTTAGCTTGGGAAATGGATCTGGAGTTGACTGGAGAGAGTCATGAATAGCCTTAGCTGTTAAGATGATGTTCACTAAGAATAAAAAGAAGGCAATTAAGAGATCCTCTTCACGATAAATGAAGTCATATCCTTTGAAAGAAGGACGTACCAAAAGTTTTGAGACACCTTAGACTCTGAAGCAAATGGAGTCTAAATATCATATCCAAGTGACTCGATTGCTGAAATAAGCATATGGAAAACAGCAGGTAATTAGTTGTCTACTTTTCCCCACTTTCAGACTGGTAAGTCACTCTCCTACCTGTAATGAGGTAACTTGGCATAGTGGTTTGAAGGCTGATCTTGGAGTCAGGAAGACGGCTTTGAATTCTTTCTCAGGCACTTATTCCAGGGATACAGGAAATCATGTCTTGTAACTTTAGGTTCCTTATCTGTAAAAGTAGAATGTTGGACTCAACCTCTAATGCCTTCCAGCTCCAAAGCTATGATCTGATGATCATATGGAGCTTTCTTGGATCAGTTCCTCAATGGCACAAGGCACTTTATACATAGTTGGAAAGTCCATAGATTGTTAATAATACTTTACTTTCCTAGAGCCATTTTTGTTTTTCAAAGAGATTTCATGCAACTTTACCCACTGAATCTTTAGAATGAATTTTTAGATGAATTTTAAGATGAATTGACAGCTCATGAAATGTGCAGGTTGTCTGTGGTCTTACTCAGTGGATGAAGTGTCTATGCCAGTGAAATTATTTATCTTTCAAAGAATCAAAATAACAACCCAAAGAAAAAGGCAGGTATTATTATGCCTGTTTTATATGAAGAAACTCAGCCATAAAGAGATTAAGTGATCATACTGAAAGCTAGTGGAGGGTCCAAAACTAGAACTCAAATCTTTCCTCCCTTAGTTGACTGCTCTTACTAGTCTACCTCATAAGAACATAAGAGCAAGCTTTTAGTTAACCATATTTTTTAAAAAGCAAATGCAAATGATTTTTCATACTTTCAAAGGGAAAAAAATGCAGTAACTTCTGTCTTGTTTTCATTGGGAAAGCACTGGATTTGAAGTCAGATAACATGGCTTCAAATTCTACCTCTGGAGAGAGGATTCTGAGAAGGTGGTAGAGTAGGTCAGAAAATTCCAGTCTCTCCAGATTTCCCCCACAAACAAGATAAAATAACTCCTCAGGGTGAATGAACATGGAGCAGTAAAAATAAATAAGAGTAGGAACACAACAGTGGTCCTCCTGTGACAATCGGGGAAGAGCTGTAGAAAAATCCCAGGATTTGGTCCCTGTGAAGAGTAAATACCTTCAGGTGAGGTCCACTTAAACAACAAGCAGCAAGTCCTGGGGTTAGCTGGGTTGGGAGGCTGTCTAAGCCCCAGCTACAAGAACTTTTACCCCCAGAATAGTGATGGTAGATCAGGAGAACCTCATTTGACCAGGAACATCAAAGCCAGCTGTGCTGTGGAGATGGGCCAGGGGCGAAAAGGAGCCAGCACATGCCCAATGAGTGCAGAATCAGTGGGATGGAGACACCACTGTCTGTGGGCCCTTACAGGAGGCTGGAGGTCTTGGTTTTGGTTTCAGGCTAGAGGGAAGAACAGAAGGAGAATCTGAGGCCAGAGGCACCATTTTTACCTCAGGACTCCAGGTGGTAACAAAAACTAAGCTGTTACCAAAAAAAAAAAAAAATGAACAGGCAAAGAAGAAAGAATCCAACCATAGAGAGTTGCTATGGGAATAGAGAAGACCAGGATTTGTCTTCAGAGGAGGATACTGAAGGAAAGAAAACCTCTTCTACCCTCAAAGAGGAACAAAAAGAATTCATAGAAGAACTTTAAAAAGACTTTAAAATTAAATGAGAGGGGTAGTTAGATGGCTCAGTGATTAGAGCACTGGCCCTGGATTCAGAAAAACCTGAGTTCAAATCTGGCCTCAGACAACTGACACATACTAGCTGTGTGACCCCGGGCAAGTCACTTCACCCCATTGCCTCACCCAAAAAAAATCAAATGAAAGAAATCGAGGAAAAACTAAAAAAAAAATCCCAAGAAAAATGAGATTATGAAAAGAAAATCAACCAATTAGAAAAGGAGATCCAGAATCATGAGAAAGAAAACAACTCCTTGAAGTTAAGTGAGTTACAGGAAGAAATAGACAGCAAAACTATACTAGTGGGGGACCTCAACCTCTCCCTCTCAGAACTAGATAAGTCTAACCACAAAATAAACAAGAAAGAAGTTAAGGAGGTGAATAGAATTTTAGTTAGATATGGTAGACCTCTGGAGAAAATTGAATAGGGAGAGAAAAAATATACTTTTAAAAATTATTTATTTATTTTTAGTTTTCAACATTCACTTCCATAAGATTTTGAGTTTCAAATTTTCTCCCCCTCCTTCCCTTCTTCCCACCCCAAGATGGCATGCAATCTGATATAGACTCTACTTATATTTTCATATTAAGCATATTTTCACATTAGTCATGATGTAAAGAAGACTTAGAAGTAATGAGAGGAACCACAAGAATGAAGAAACAAAACAAAACAACAAAAGAAAAGAAGAACAAATGGTAGGTTTCCATATGCATTCAGACCCCATAGTTCTTTCTCTGGATGTGGGTAGCATTTTCCCTCATGAGTCTTTTGGAGTTATCTCAGATCATTGTATTGCTGAGAAGAGCTAAATCTATCAGAGTCAGTAATCATACAGTGTCGCTGTTACTATGTATAGTGTTTTCCTCGTTCTGCTCATTTCACTCAGCAACACTCCATAAAAGTCTTTCCAAAGTCCACCTGCTCATCATTTCTTATAGCACAATAATATTCCATTACATGAATATACCACAACTTGTTCAGTCATTCCCCAATTGATGGGCATCCCCTCAATTTCCAATTCTTTGCCTCCATAAAAAGAGCTACTATAAATATTTTTGTATATGTGTGTCCTTTCCCCTTTTTTATGATCTCTTTGGGATACAGACCTAGTAGTGCTGTTGATGGATCAAAAGGTATACACAATTTTATGTCCCTTTGGGCAAAGGTCGAAATTGTTCTCCAGAATGGTTGGATCAGTTCACAACTCCACCAACAATGCATAACGTTCCAGTTTTCCCACACTTTCTCCAACATTTGTCATTTTCCTGGTTTGTCATGTTAGCCAATTTGATAGGTGTGATTTGGTACCTCACAGTCATTTTTGATTTGCATTTCTCTAATCAATAGTGATTTAGAGCACTTTTTTCATATAGTTATAGATAGCTTTAATTTCTTCATCTGAAAACTGCCTGTTCATATCCTTTGAGCATTTATCAATTGGGAATGACTTGTACTCTTATAAATTTGACTCAGTTCTCTATATTTTTAGAAATGAGACCTTTATCAGAAATACTGGCTATAAAAATTGTTTCCCAGCTTTATGCTTCCCTTCTAATCTTGGTTGCCTTGGTTTTGTTTGTGCAAAAACTTTTCAATTTAATGTAATCAAAGTCATCCATTTTGCAATTCATAATGTCCTCTATCTCTCACTTGGTCATAAATTTTCCCTTCTCCATAGATCTGATAGATAAACTATTCCTTGCTCTCCTAGTTTGCTTATAGTATCAGCCTTTATATCTAAATCATGTAGCCATTTTGACTTTATCTTGATATAGGGTCTAAGATGTTGGTCTATGCCTAGTTTCTGCCAAACTCTTTTCTAGTTTTCCCAGCAGTTTTTGTTAAATAATGAGTTCTTATCCTAGGGAGCTGGAGTCTTTGGATTTATCAAATTGTAGATTTCTGTGCTCATTAACTGTTGTGTCTTACATACCTAACCTATTCCACTGATCCACCACTCTATTTCTTAGCCAGTACCAAGTAGTTTTGAGGATTGCTGCTTTATAATATAATTTAAGATCTAGTATAGCTAGGCCAACTTCCCTTGCACTTCTTTTCATTACTTCCCTTGATATTCTGGACTTTTTGTTCTTCCACATGAATTTTGTTATTGTTTTTTCTATTTCTATAAAATAAGTTTTGGTAGTTTGATTGGTATGGCACCAAATAAGTAAATTAATTTAGGTAGAATTGTCATTTTTATTATTTTAGCTCAGCCTATCCATGAGCAACTTATATCTTTCCCATTATTTAGATCTGGAAATATACCTTACTCAGTGATACATTACACCTACACAAAAATTGACCATGTACTAGGATATAAAAACCTCACAATCCAATGCAGAAAGGCAGAAATATTAAATGCATCCTTTTCAGATCATGATGTGATAAAAATTACATGTAATAAAGGGTCAAGGAGAGATAGATTAAAAATTAATTGAAACTAAATAATCTAATCCTAAAGAATGAGTGGGTCAAATAACAAATCATAGAAACAATCAGTAACTTCATGCAAGAGAATGACAATAATGAGACAACATACCAAAACTTATGGGATGCTGCCAAAGTGGTTCTTAGGGAAAATTTTATATCTCTAAATGCTTATGTGAATAAAATAGAGACAGGAAGCTAGGTGGCACAGGAAATAGAGCACCAGCCCTGAAGTCAGGAGGACCTGAGTTCAAATCTGGCCTCAGACTAAACACTTGACACTTACTAGCTGTGAGATCCTGGGCAAGTCACTTAACCCCAATTGCCTAAAAAAGAGAAAAAGAAAGAAAAAGAAAAAAAAATGAATAAAATAGAGAAAGAAGAGATCGATGAATTGGGCATGCAAATAAAAAAGCTAGAAAAAGAACAAATTTAAAATCCCCAACTAAATACCAAATTATAAATTCTGAAAATCAAAAGAGAGATTAATAAAATTGAAATTAAGAAAACTATTGAACTAATAAATAAAACTAAGAGCTAGTTTTATGAAAAAAATCAATAGATAAACCTTTGGTTAATTTTATTCAAAAAAAAAAGAAAACCATATTACTAGTATCAAAAATGAAAAGAATGAATTCACCACCAATGAAGAGGAAATTAAAACAATAATAAGGAGCTATTTTGCCCAACTGTATGCCAATAAATCAAACAATCTAAGTGAAATGGAAGAATATTTACAAAACGAAATAAATTGCCCAGATTAACAGAAGAGGAAATAAAATACTTAATGCCATATCGGAAAAAGAAATTGAAGAAGCCATCATTGAACTCCCTAAGAAAAAGTCTCCAGGGCCCTATAGAGAAGGGAAGAATTTATGACCAAACAAGAGATAGAGAACATTACAAAATGCAAAATGGATAATTTTAATTACATTAAATGAAAAAGTTTCTGCACAAACAAAGCCAATGCAACCAGAAGGGAAGCAGAAAGCTGGGAAATAGCCAGTGTCTCTGATAAAGGCCTCATTTCTAAAATATGTAGAGAACTGAATCAAATTTATAAAAATACAAGTCATTCTCCAATTGATAAATGCTCGAAGGATATGAACAGGCAGTTTTCGGATGAAGAAATTAAAGCTATCTACAATCATGTAAAAATGCTCTAAATCACTATTGATTAGAGAAATGCAAATTAAAACAACTCTGAGATACCACATCACACCTATCAGATTGGCTAACATGACAAAATGGGAAAATGATAAATATTGGAGAAGATGTGGGAAAATTGGAACACTAATGCATAGTTAGTGGAATTGTGAACTGATCCAACCATTCTGGAGAACAATTTGGAGCTTTGCCCAAAGAGATATAAAACTGTGCATACCTTTTGATCCGTCAATAGCATTACTAGGTCTGTATCCCAAAGAGATCATAAAAAAGGGGAAAGGACTCACATGTACAAAGATATTTATAGTAGCTCTTTTGTGGCGGCAAAGAATTGGAAATTGAGGGGACACCCATCAATTGGGGAATGGCTGAACAAATTGTGGTATATGAATGTAATAGAATATTATTGTTCCATAAGAAATGGCGAGCAGGCAGATTTCAGAAAAACCTGGAAAGACTTGCATGAACCGATGCTGAGTGAAATGAGCAGAACAGGAGAACACTACACAGTAACAGCAACATTGTGCGATGACTGACTTTGCTAGATTCAGCTCTTCTCAGTAATTCAATGATCTAAGATAACTCCAAAAGACTCATGATAGAAAATGCTATCCACATCCAGAGAAAGAACTATGGAGTCTGAATGCAGATTGAAGCATACCATTTTCTCTTTTTTTGTTGTTGTTGTATTTTGCTTTTGTTTTTTCATGATTTTTCCCTTTTATTCTGATTCTTCTTTCACATCATGACTAAAGTGGAAATATGTTTAATATTATCATACATGTATAGCCCATATCAGTTTGCAGGCCATCTTAAGGAAGGGAGAGTGGGGGGGGGAATTAGAACTCAAGATCTTATAAAAAAAAAAGAATATTGAAAACTAAAAATTAATTAATTGAAAAAGAGAAGAAAGACAATGACTCCTTGAAAATCAGAATTGGGTAAGGGGAAGCCAGGGAAGTTATAAGAGATTAAGAAATAATAAAACATAAAGAATGAAAAAACAGAAGAGAATGTGAAACATCTCATAAGAAAAATAACATCTGGAGAACTGATCAAGAAGAGAAAACTTAAGAATTATTGGACTACCTGAAAGCTATCATCAAAAAAAGAATCTTGATACAATAATAAAATAAATATTTTTTTTAAATCATCCTGAAGCATTAGAACAAGAGGGGAAACTAGAAATAGAAAAGTCCACTGAATACCACCCGAAAGAGATCCTACAAGGAAAACCCACAGGAATATCATAATCCAATTCCAAAACCCCCAGCTCAAGAATGAAATATTATGAGCAACAAGGAAAAACACCATTTAAATATGATGGTGCCACAATTAGAACCACATAAGACCTAGCAGGAGTAACACTAAAAGACCTCAGGTCTTGGAACAGTATATAAGGAAGAGCAAAAGAACTGGTGTCTGGCTGAAAATATCATACCCAGCAAAACTAAGCTTAATCCTGAATGGAAAAAAAAATGAGTATTTAATGAATTGTCAGACTTTCAGGATTTTGTTTAAAAAAAAAAAGACCTGAACTTAATAGAAGATTTGATTTGCAAGATCTAAGCGGTACATACCAGTGACTAATTACAAGAAACTCAATAAGGACAGTTTACCTTTTATGTATGTAAAATGTAAAACTTATGCCTAAGATTTTTATTAGTAATTGGGTAGTTTGTAAGAAAGATTGGTATAGACCTGACTGTGATATGATTTTTAAAAGTAAAACCATTTAGGAACAGCTAAAAAGAGTAATTATCTCATACAAATGAGGTGTGAGAGGAAAAAACAACATTGAGTAATTATATGGGGGAGGAGAGCTGTTAGTTCTGGAAACCTATTTTCATCAGGAATGGGTTCAAGAAGAAACAGTACATATATATCTAAAAGAATCTAAAAGTCTTCTAAATTCCCAAAGAAATAAAACGTTAAGTGGATAGGGATGGAGGAGAGGACAAGGGAGGGATCTTTAGAGGGGAGGGTGAGGGGATAGGTTAAAGTGGCTATAGAAGGGTATATAATGGGAATGAGAGGATAAGGGAGGGATCCTTCGGGGGAGGGGGGAGGTAGTGGATAGAAGATAAGTAGAGGAGTCAGGAGGGATAGGAAACAAGAGACACGAATAAACATAAAATAAAGACGAGGAGTAGAATTTGTTAGGGAGGAAGGAGCAGGGGTGGTAATTACAATCTTGGACAAAGTTAAGGCTAAAATAGATTTAATCAAAAGAGAAAAATAGGGAAACCTCACTATGTGTCAGCCATATTTATCAATGTTGTTTTAGACTATTTAAAACAACTGAACAGCATAAAGTGGGAATATTGCTGTGGTGTAGGAAATGATGAGCTGGTGGACTTTGGAAAATATGGGAAGACTTAGACTTATGAAAGAAGAGGTTATCCACCCTCAGAGAAAAAAGAGGATGATAATAGCACTTACCTCCCAGGGTTGTTGTGAGGATCAAATAAAATATTTGTAAAGCAGCACAGTGCCTAGCAAATACGAAACACTTTATAAATTATTTTTACCATTATTACATTTTAAAACTGTCCCTATGCGGCCCTCAGGGATCCCTATGTACAGATTAGTGGCCTCCTTTTCTATTTGAGTTTGACACCGCTGGACCAAGTAATTTCTACAGTCCCTTTCAGCCCCAAATCCATAATCTTGTTGTAACACTAGGTGTGGCTGTGGAGCCTAAGAAGCCCATGTTCTCCTCACTTTCCCTTCCCAACTATAAATGGGAGGCATTAAAATCCTTGCAGATCACTCCTACTAGAATGGCACAGAAATGAGGTTTCTCCTCCAGGCTCTTCTAGCCCCACATATCCTTGATTTCAAGTAACAACATAACCATAGACAATGCCAACACACTCATAAGCAAGAATGAAGCTTACAAACTACCATGAACTGCTGGGAAATAGAATGATAGGACCACCAAAGCAGATGGAAAGAAAGAGACTGGAGAGGAAGAAGATGCACCTCAACTTCTTGGCATCAAAGCTGAGGGGGGCAAGGTAGAAGATGGATAAATTCACCAGGTCACAGCAGTATTTCATGGTAGGTTCATTCAATCAAATGTCAAGTTTTGTCCAGGAAAATTATTCGTTAGGTGGATCAAGCCGAACAAAGCTCCAAATCCTTGAGATTATAGTTGATTTTATAGTCAATCCAAGGTAGCCAAATTCTCAGCTCTCCTAGCTCTTTAGTCTTTCCTTCCCCTTGGAAAATTACTTGCCAGAATCCCTGCTGTGGTGATCTGGAATCTCATGGATATGGATAAACTTTAAAAGGAAAGATTGCAGGAAGATCTCTTGGAAAACAAGTGAAGCCAAAAGATTGACTTCTGATTAATTGCTTCATTATTCCCAAATTAAGAATTTGCTTTCATCCTGTATAAACTCATTATAATTACCATCAAAGTAATGAGAAGGTTTAATAGTTGTTCTTTAAGCACCCTTCTAGCTCTCAGTTGCTTCACTAACTCCCAAAGAAACTACAGATACTGTTACTTTATCTTTAAGAGACAATTGCAATGTGGAAAGAGCAGTTTGGTTGTTAGTTTTGAATTACAGTTGCAAATGTGCATCTCTCTATGGAGTTAGGGAGAGTGTGTGCTTGTTTTTTATCTACGAAAAATCTGTGGAAAAGACAGAAAAAGAAAGTGAGGAGAGTCTTATTATGAGAACTATCTTAAGATTTTTTATGAAGAAACATTATAAAGAGAATTTTATTTAGAATCTGTAAGGAAATGACAATTTATGGTACATTGTGGAGAGACTGTCAGTTCTGATGGTTGAAGAGAGAACAAAGAAAAAGGATCAAAATAACTTTTTCTGAGAGACTGAATTATCTCTTATCTTGAAATATATAAAGATGATTCTTGATAGATTTTAATCAGTATCTTGAATAAATTGAATGGTGGAATTGTGTTTCTACCATTATAGTGAGAGTTTAAGACTATTCCGGCTGTGATTTTTCACGCAGTTAAAACACTATAAATATTTTTCCATGTCTTTGTTTTGTTATTGATTTTATTGTTAGCAAACTATTCTGTAACATTTAATTCTAAGAAATTAAGGTATATAATTGGATATATGAGTAATCACTAATGGAAAAGGAAGTTCCTCCAGCTTATTAAATAAATACTACTTAATGAACTGGTATTAGTGTTTAACCTAATTGATTAATGAAAAAGAGGTTATAATTTTATTAATAACAAAATATCCACATATACTCCTAGATTGCTCTAAAGTTCAAATCAAATAAAAGCTCAAATATGGGAAGTAGTCAAGTGGCAGGTTAAAAGATGAACTATCAATATGGTCAGTTGATTCCAGTTTAGTGGAATTGAATAATTCATGGATCTGGTTCCCTAAAAGCAGTTATATGGGAACTGAATCCATCTCTTTGCTGTTTCTTTCTGCTAAAACAAAAGGAAGACACCTTTGAGGATAATAATACTTTGCCAAGAGATTTTAATTCCCCCCCCCATCTTGGTAATGGCCCTTCTTTTGTTCTTCCTGGAAGGATGGGCATTCCAGCTCCACAGAACTATAAAATCATAGTATTATAGCAATAAAGAGAACTTAGAGATCACAGAATCAAAAATTTTCACTAGAAAAAACCTGAGAAGTCATCTACTATGATCCCATAATTTTATAGATGGAAAACCTGATGTCTTCCTAAAAAAAGGCTGTCATCAAGAATGCCCTAAAAAGCAGAATTGGCCAAATGGAAAATTAAGTCAGAAAGCTTACTGAAGAAAATACTTCCTTAAATATTAGACTAGAGCAATTGGAAGCTAGTGACTTTATGAGAAATCAAGACACTCTAAAACAAATCCAAAAGAATGAAAAAATAGAAGAAAATGTGAAATATCCCATTGGAAAAACAACTGACCTGGAAAATAGATCCAGGAGAGAGAATTTAAAAATTATTGGACTGTCTGAAAGCCATGATCAAACAAAGAGCCTAAACATCATCTTTCAAGAAATCATCAAGGAAAACTGCCCTGATATAATAGAACCAGAGGGCAAAATAGAAATGGAAAGAATCCACAGATCTCCTCCTGAAAGAGATCCCCAAAGGAAAACTCCTAGGAATATTATAGCCAAATTCCAGAGTTCCCAGGTCAAGGAGAAAATATTACAAGCTGCCAGAAGGAAACAGTTCAAGTACTGTGGAAACACAATCAGGATAACACAAGATTTAGCAGCTTCTACATTAAAGGACCGTAGGGCATGGAATATAATATTCTGGAGGGCAAAGGAGATAGGATTACAACCAAGAATCACCTGTCCAACAAAACTGAGTATAATCCTTCAGGGGAAAAAATGGTCATTCAGTGAAATAGAGGACTTTCAAGCATTCTTGATGAAAAGACCAGAGCTGAATAGAAAATTTGACTTTCAAATACAGGACTCAGTGGAACATGAAGAGGTAAACAGGAAAGAGAAATCATAAGAGACTTATTAAGATTGAACTGTTTACATTCCTGCATGGAAAGATGATATTTATAACTCATGAGACCTTTGTCAGTATTAGGGTACTTGGAGGAAAAAAATTATATGTATGTATATATAGATAGATAGATAGAGGGCACAGGGTGAGTTGAAGATTAAGGGGTCATATCTGGAGAATAAAATTAAGGGATGAGAGAGGATTATACTCAGAGAAGAAGAAAGGGAGAGGTAGAATGGGGTAAATTATCTCACAAAAAAAACAGAAAAGAAAAGTCTCTTACAGTGGAGGGGAAACGGGGAAGGTGAGAGGGAATGAGTGAATCTTATTCTCATAGGATTTGGCTTAAGGAGGGAATAACATACACATTCAATTGGGTATGGAAATCTGTACCCTACAGGAAAATAGGGGGAGAAGGGGACAAGACAGCAGGGGGATGATAGAGAGGAGGGCAGATTGGGAAAGGGGTAATCAGAAGTAAATACTTCTGAGGAGGACAGGGTCAAAAGAAAGAATAGAATAAATGGGAGGGCAGGATAGGATTAAGGGAAATAGAGTTAGTTTTTCACAACATGTCTACTATGGACGTGTTTTGCATAACTGCACATGTACAACCTATATTGAGTTGCTTGCCTTTTCAATGAGGGTGGGTGGGAGGAGGGAAAGAGGAAAATTTGAAACCTAAAGTTTTAAAAACATGTGTTTAAAAAAAATGTTTTCACATGCTACTGGGAAATAAGAAATACAGGAAATGGGGTACAGAAGTCTATCCTGCCCTACAGGAAAATAGAAGGGGAAGGGGATAAGAGAAGGGGAGAGAGATAGAAGAGAGGACAGAGTAGGGGAAGGGATATTCAGAATGCATGCCATCTTGGGGTGGGGGGAGGGGGGAGATGGGGTGAAAATTTGGAACTCAAAAACTTGTGGAAGTGAATGTTGAAAACTAAAAATAAATAAATTTATATTTAAAAAAAAAAAAGCTGTCATCTAGTCCAGCCACCATTATTTTATAATTGAGGAAAATGAGGTACAATAATGGGATTTGGCTTTCCCCTAGATATCCCCCTTTGTTAGTGGCAGAGCTAGGATTAGCAATCCAATCTAAAAACAAAACTGTTCTCTGGATTGAAAGCTTGACAAGCAAAATAGCATACAAGAGATCTGGTATAATTCACTTATTCTTAAGGACCTTTGGAAACCAGTCTCAGGTGGTTAACGTTCTCGTCCACATACATGCACATTTGCTTGCAAAACCTAAGTTGAATTTCTCCTCTTTGGCCTTCTGTACTTTCCAGAGAAGTACCATCACATTGCTATGCTGCATTAAGAGAGTGCTTTCATTCTGTATTTTAATTAGACCCTGATATCTGTTAAAGACTGCCCATGCTTATATGCACACACCTGCAGGTTACCAGCTAGAAAGAGATCTAACATATCTAGAGACTCCAAATACAGATGAGGTTTTGAGTCATTTAATTCTTATAATCATTGTGTAAGCCTTGTAGAATGTATAGCCATTAAAAAATGAATGGACCGTCTTGATCCCAGGCCCTTCAAACTTTGTTCCAGTTTGTATTTTACCTCTTCTGTTGATTTTCATAATTGATGAAACAATACAAAGATGAAGTTGGCAGCAGTATTAGGAGGTCTTTTGATGGGGGGGGGAGTGGGAATTCAGTAGCCAATTGGATTTATAAAGGCAATTAGAATTTATCAAGAACTTAAATGGCCATCCATTCTTTCAATAAAACAAATGTCCTCATACCACTTTAATCTCATATAGTGTGTGTCCTGCCTTTGAATTTTCAGGAAAAGGCATAAATATGACATGGGGAATTGGGCAAAGTTGCTTTCAGACTATTAGAATGAACTTGTATACATTCTAATTTTCCTGGAACTGAAGGAACTCTCTTTCTCTTCTGTCCTGAACTTTTTTTTACATGAGAAACTTAGTAATTTACTTAATAAGTGATTCATAGAGGACACAGGGACCCTTTGACATGGAAGGATTGATGGGTGGACAAACAGACCTATTTCCCAATCTATTCCAATAAGACATTACTCCTTACTGTTCCATAAATATTCTGTGGCCATTCCCAATATTCAATTTTTTGGCATGGTATTACCAATGGAACATCTTATTACCTCCTCTTTACCTGTCCAAGTTTGACCAATGTTTATTTAAGTACCACATCATAAAGGAAGTGAGAGTTTTCAGAGCCTTCATATAGATTTGTTAGCTGTATGAGTGGAAGGAGGCAAAATCATAGGTCCTGAAAATATTGAGGCAGTGGGGTTAAGTAAAAAAAAAAATGTGCTGATTTGGAGTCAGAACATCTAGGTTCAAAACCCCTTGTCACTTACTATGTGTATAAACTTGGTCAAGTCACTGAATAGTTCTGAGCCTCAGTTTCTTCCTCTGTAAAATTAAGGGATTGGATTAGATGATCCCTGTGGTATTATTTTCCAACTCTAGATCTATGATGTATTGAGGTTACTACTACCTAGCTCACAGGTTTATTGTGAGAGCATATATGTGTAAAACATTCCCTAAACTGTTGAGAGCTGTGTAATAATGTGAGTTAAAATTACTAATTAACTCTGTCTAACCTTGGGTGATTCGTTTCATCTGTCTGGCCTTAGTTTTATATATCTATAAAATGAGGGAATTGAATAATACGCTGACTCAAGATCCTTTCAAACTTTACCATGCTATTCTTTTATTTGGTCTCATTCAATTCTTTGCCAAGGTCCCTCAACATACCCCCAGGGAAAGCAAGTGTCTGAAAGCTTTGGAATGAGGGGTTTAGTTTTATTTTGCCTCCACACACTCCTGGTTCTTGAGAGGTATTCCTCTTAGTTTGGAAAATCTATTAGCATCTAGCAGACACTTGCAATATTTTTACCACTGTTGCATCTAGTCCAATCCATCCCTGAAATGGAATCTCCTTAAACAACGTCGTTGTCCAAACTCAGCTAAAAGACTTCCAATGATGGCCTCCACCTCCTGAGGCAGCCCTATCTTCTTTGGATAATACCTTTGGCCTGACATCTGGTCTAAAGCATAGCCCTCTGCACCTCCACCTGATTGCTTCTAGCTCTTCTCCAGAACCAAGCATAAAAAGTTTATTTCCCATTCTTCATGACTCTTCAATACTTAAGCACAGCTGTCACCACATCGATCCTAAATATTCGCTTCTCAATGCTACAGTCTCCAGTTCCTTTCAATTCAGACTTCAAAATTTCTTACCTACTATAAAAGCCGTTCTTAAATTCCCAGGGAAATATAATCTCTCTCAAAGAGATTATATTCATACATCTGTCGTCTTTGTCACTCTCAACGTCTGTCTCTATATCTCTGTATCTGTCTCCTTTCTTCTTTCCCTTTTCACCCTCCCCAGTTCACTCTCCCTCCTTCTCTCCCAGATTCACCCCCTCTCATTTCAGTTTCCATACTTCTCCTCCCTAAGCCTGCTGATCCTTCTGACCTCACTCTGTCAGTGACATAAGCTTTTACCCCACCTCCCATCTCTGCAACCTGGTGATTATTTTTATTGCCTCCTCTTCCTCCCTTCTAATGGGCAATCAGTCATCAAGTTTCTTTGATATCCCCCCCAAGGTATTTCCTGCATCCATTCCCTACCGCTTTCTCTCTCTTCTACTCTCACTCATTTCTTCCACCAATCCCTGCCCCTGCTTTTCCCTTCAGATGGACCTTTTTTTAAAAGTATCTCAGTGGATTTTGAAAGTGTCAATTATTTCATTTATTTTATCTTAATTTGCTTCAAGTGTGCACCAAGATCCTTGATGTCCATGCTTGTTTATCATCAAAATTGTTGTAAATAAATCAGTATTCCTGTCCATAGGCTATGGTCCCTTTTTAATAGTATCCCTATATCCCTTAAGTGAGGAATTAATCACCCTTCTAATTTTGGTCAAATGGTGTTGCCTGAATTATTGGTACCCCAGGGAAAGTGAGATAATAGAGACATCTACCTAAATTCTACAGGTGCCTTACAAATCCATATGAGAGTAGAGCTGCTATTTCAACAAAACTAGATGCGGCTTGGTTTTTAATTGTGTTTGTGAAGCTTTAAACAATCAATAACCAAGCAGGGCTGAATTCTGATTCATGCCAAAACCCTTGTCTCCTGGGTTAGCTTACAATATGGAGGGAGTTTTAAAGTGCACTCAAAGCTGACCCATTCTGTTAGCAAATTGCCTCCCCTAATTGGCAAGGCCAGAGCCTTACCAACTCCTTATAAAATGTACAAGCATGGAACAATTTCCCAACCTTCCTCCCTGCCACCTCCTCCTCCTCCTCCTCTTCTCCTGTTTATTGGGGCTGAGTAGAGAGCAGCAATGCAAAGCAAAAGGATTTGAGTGAGGGAGGGCTGTGCAAGGTCACCTGCCTCACTTTCTTCTCTGGAACCATATAGGTCCAATGGCAAGATAAAGATCTGGATGACTGGAGATTGCCCCCAGAACTAGAATTAAAGATTCAAGGATATAGTTTTAACTTGACATGAGAGGAAAAAACAGAGGCACTAATAGAAGTAGTGATATCCATTTGGTTGCAAAGATTGCCTCAGTCAAGACCCACTTACTTTCAAGTAGAATAGTAGGTAATGCATAAGGAAATTCATTCCATTTATTCATTCATTTCAGTAAATGTTAAGTATCTACTGACATATGGTTTGCTGTGCTATGTGCTAGGAAGATACAAAGCTTAGTTAAGATATGTACTATGTCCTGATGAAGATTAGAGTCTGGTAGGAAAATAAGACACAAACACAGATAGTTATGTGACATAGTTAAGCTGCTCACCTAAGCTATGGGCTTACAAAGAGCTGATACAATCTTCAAGAAAGCCCCCCCCAAAGGTTCTCTTTTTGGCACATCTCCCTCCCAAGAGTTGCCTCTGGGGAATCTCAGAATATGGCTTAAATAGAGCCCTTGTATGGGAATCTACTGATGTGGGCAAGAAAACTCTCCAGCTCCCATAAAAGCACTCAAGGTAACAGTGTATATCAAATACAGGACATCTTTTATTTTGCTGTAAATCCAAGAAACAACACAAAATATTCATAGATGACCCATATATAGTTGATCCATTTTTCCTTCCTCTGGCTTCTCCCAGGCACCTATATGGTCCCTCTAACCATATAGTATTAATGTATGTCTTAGATAACCTTTAAAAGGGCAATGAACTTGGAATTGCTAGAAAGGGATATATACACATAGATATAGATATACACATGCATGTACGTGCGTATATATTTTTATGCATATCTCTATATGTATTATGTGTGTATATACCCAGCAAACAGGAAAAGAGGAGGTGGGAAGGCATTCCAGGCACAAGAAGCAGTATAAGTAAAGGTAGAGAGCAGAAAAAGCTATGTTGTGTGTTTGAGGGATTAAAAAGTAACCCCATTTGGCTAAAGCTCAAAGTACTTAGAAAAGAATAATGTGAAATACAGCTGGCAAGGTAGGTTGGGGTCAGATAGTAGAGGGCTTTATCTGCCAAGGTAAGGAGCTTAGAACATATCCAATCAATGATAGGCAGCTACTGAAGGTATTTTAGCAGATCAAAGTAATAGAAAAATAATCCCAACAGTCTTACAAAGGACAGATTGGAGGGCAGAGAGAGCTGAAAGCCCATTAGGAGGCCATTGCAATAGTCCAGGCAAGTGATAATGAGTCTGTACTGGAGGACAAAACAACTAAAAACAAAATCAGTAGGAACAGATCCTAGAGAAATTTCAAGGGTGGAATCCAGAGGATATGACAACTGAATATACACATGGGAAATTGGATGAATGGTGGGGCCCCTGACCAAAAAGATGGCAAAGTCAAGAGCAGGATTAGGTAAAAAGTCAAAAGCTCCATTTTGAACTTACTGAGACTGAGATGTTGTTGGGACATGGGAACTAGATTCGAGTTCCATAGTGGAATACATCCACGGCTCCTATGAGACCAGCCTTCAAGAAGCCTCAGATTTACAGATTGGTTCTGCTTAGGGAAGAAGCCAGAGGAAAGGAGTGGGGGTGAAGGGGGAGCAAAACTAGCTGGTAAAAAAGCCAAAAGCCTTATTTCTGTGATCCCAGAAGCAGCAGCTGCAGAGTCCTAACCTTTCATTTCCTCCTAGTTGGAGTTACTGCAATATCTGCTACCCTCTCTAAAAAGCCAGGTAAATTCCCTTTCCTGCAGTGACTCATTTGTAATCTAACCCATTCTCAGGAGAGTCTGAAAGGAAGATGATTTCTTGGGATGGGACTGTGAATTTGTTACTGGAGCTGCTTCCTCTTGGAGAATCTTCTTCATTAAAAGCTGATTGAGTTACACGGCTCATTCATTTGAAAGTCAAAAGCAAGAGCCAAGGGGTTACAAGTTACTGCTCCACTAGTCGACAATTCTCCTGAGCACCTTGGTTTTGCCTGTGATAAGCAGCCTTTTGGTGAATCACTCCAGCATTTCATTTCAACAACTTTAAATCAGTTCCCAGAGTCTGTCTTTGGTGGTTTCAGGTTTTTAAATTTGTTTTTTCCCCTAATGTGTCCCTCTCTCTACCCTAAAAAGCATAAATAAAACAATTAATAAAGACTAGCAAGTTTATTTTGTCATTTGGACCATTAGCTATATGACCTTGGGCAAGTCACTTGATATCTCTCAGGGCATCATTTTCATCATGTGTAAAATGAAGGTGTTAGCCTAGATGATTTCCAAAGTCCCTTCCAGCTCTACATGCTAGGATTTCATAACTCTCATTTTGGCCTCATTACAATCTCGACCAGTTCAACAAGACAGTGTCTACTACTCCTCAGTACCTCATTCTTTTGTCTTTCTACTGATTAGCCCCTGCGAATCCTTAACCCTGCATCGCTCTTATCATCTACCTTTTCCATTCCTACACCTAAATATAAAAAGTCAAAAATCTGTGAGGACGGGGTCCACTACAAAGTTCATATTGTCTAAACTCAGGTGGTTCTCGCCCCTGGGGATGTCTGACCTAGCTGGCACATGCCTTCCTGCCAGCTCTCCTTCAGGCTGCCCAGCTGGTTATAGCAGTTGGTTGGCAGTTGGTGAGGATGGCTGGTGCCTTCTCCACAGAAGTTGCTTCCCTGCATGGCACATCCAACCATGATGTCTCCTCCAAAGGTTAGTCTTACATCTCCACCATCCTACTAGACAACCTGTAGGTCCGAAATCCTCAAATTCAACATGTCAGAAATAGAACTCATCATCTTTCCTGCTTTATCTGTACTGTCTCTTAACATCAATGTTTCTATTGATGGCATTATTACCTTTCCAGTTACACAGGTTCAAAACCTTGGCTTCATCACTGACTCCCTTTCATTCCTTTCCCACGTCTAATCATGTACCACATTCTATCAATTCCACATCTTCAACATCTCTCACCATCCATGCCTTTCCCTCTCCTTACTCTACTAGCTTCACTAAATTCAGGTACTCGTCATCTCTTGCCTAAACTATTGTAATATCCTCCTAATAAGTCTTCCTTGTCCTAGTCCACTCTTCACACAGATGTCAAAATAATCTTCCTAAGGCACATGTCTGACCATACTATCCACTGAGGGGTGTTTTTCAGCATCTCCAATGAAAATACAAACTCTTTAGCTTAGCATTTGAAGTCTTCCTTTCGGTTTGATTCCAAATTTCCATTCTAGACCTTCACCTTACTTCCCTTAAGGTGTACTATGCATTCTAGCAACAATAGAGTTGGTCCCCATACTTGAAATGCAGCTTTTGACTCCATGAATTGGGACTGGCCATTTCCTGTTCCCCTCATTTCCACCTGTCAAAAATTCCTCTCTTTCTTCAAGGCTGTGCTTGGTATCATCTCTTTGAAGTCTTCTCTATTTCTCCCCATTGAAAATTTTCACTCCTTCCTCAAATTTTCTTAGAGTGCTTTGTCTAGGTCTTTCCTATATGGAAGTTACATTTCATGCAGTATTATCCTTGTGCACATTCCACTTCCCTAGAAAGGCAATGTAATTCAGCAGATAGAGTGTTGGGCTTGGAGTCAGAAAGACCTAAGTTCAAATCCCAACTCAATCACTTACTATCTTTGTGACCTTGGGCAAGTCCTTTAACCCTTTCCTGCCTCAGATTCTTCATCTATAAAATGGGATTAATAATATCCGTAGTACTCACCTCACAGGGTTATTGTGTGAATCAAATGAGATGACATATGTGAAGTGTTTCTGCAAACCTTAAATTATTATACAAATATCAAGTAGAAGTAGAAGTAGAAATACCACCTCCTTTGGAGAAATAATTGTCAGGTTTTATCTTTGAATCTCCAAACAATTTGACTTGAAATGCTATTCTACTGACATATCCATTATTATTCATTCAAGGACTGCCCTTTATCCCATCCTTTCCTGTTTCCTCCAAGAACTTATCCTCTATTTAATATATTAGATGAATCAGCATCTAAAAAATATCTGGAAAAGTTAGAAAGTTGAGTCTTGAAAAGATAGAATCCTAATAAAATGAAATTTATAAAAATAAATGTAAAGTCTTATGCTTGGGTTTTAAAAAAAATTCACAGGCACAGGCATGGCTAGACCTCAGTTTATCTCAAATAAAATGGGGATTGTATAGTGAATGGAAACAGCAGTACGAGTAGATGGCATAATACAGAAACCAAAAAGCAAATGCAACCTTAGATAGCATTACAAGAGTATCCAGGACAAGGAAAATGATTGTCTAGACTTCAAAAAGTGATGGGGAAAATATTAATCATGCAGATTAAACTTGAAAGTGTGTTGTGCATACAGTTCATTTCTGGAGGACCAGTTGCTAAATATTTACCCACACACTGCTGTGAAAAAAGCAAATGAAACCTTAGAGTACATGAAAAAAAAAATCCAGGACAAATGAGATGATCAGCTCTATGTACCCTGCCACTTTAGGATCACTGTGGGAGGGTGTTCAGTTCTGGGTATCACATTTTGGGAAGGATAATGATAAATGAAGAGTTTGCAAAGGGCTTCAAGATGACATCATATTGGCTGAAGGAAGCAGGGATCCTTTAGGCTGCAGAACAAAACACTTTGTGGGAAAACATGCTATCTGTCTTCAATTATCTGAGGGCCTGTGGTGTAGGAGAGGGGTTAGATTTGTTCTCCTTGGCACCAAATGGTAGAAGTAGGTCAAAGGGTGGAAAAGGAATATTTTGGCTTGATGTACAAAAAAACCTTTTAACTCTTAGAGTTATCCAGAAGCAGAATGGGAACCTCAGCAGGTAACAGGTCCCCCCTTGCTGGAGGTCTCCAAGCAGAAGCTGGCTGTTTACCTGTTATAGGGGGAATTTGGCTCTTTCTTACCTCTGGGATCAGATACAACCTCTTTCCTTTAGCATTCAAAACACTCCCTAATCTGCAAAAATGCAGCCTTATTCCACATTACTCCCCTTTATCTGCCGTGTGTTGCAGCTAAACTGAGCTACTTGCATTTAATGTGTGTGTGTGTGTGTGTGTGTGTGTGTGTGTGTCTGTGTCTGTGTTGAGGAGGCAGAGGAGGACAAATGTTCTAGTCCAGCCTTCACCAGGAATATAGGACTATTCCCCTTTTTAGAGCCTAAAACAAATAGTCAATTAGAAGTATCCTAAATACTGAACTGGTAATTCATTCTCTGGGTGCCTAAAAAATCATATCAAATTCTGTACTGCCTGAGTTTGCTTCTGCTGCTAGCCACAGCACTAGCTGGGTGAGTTCCGGATTAGTTTATTCTGAGGACTAAGTTCTACCAGAAGAAAAGACAAAAAAACCAATTAGACCCCTTCCTCTTCCTCCTTCCTAAAGAAAAACAGACAGACAGACAGACACACACACACACACACACACACACACACACACACACACACACACACATACACACACACACACACAAACCACAAAGCTTCCTCTCCCACTCCTTCCCCTGCCCCCAGTGCTTTTATATTCCTGCCTCTCATTTCAGAATTCATCTTCCAGTGCCTCAGGCAGGTGTACTGAGGGAGACCTCCCAGGTGGGGCTGCCTGTGGATCAGGGGTAGGGCTAATCATGGAGTCATCCAGGTCAGTTCTGATGGCCCATTTGGCCAATAAGGGTGAATTCCAAGAGCAGGTATAAAAACATAAGGTAATTATAAACTAGCCCTTCTGGCTATTATGTGCTTTGCAGATGGGAAGATGATTCCTCTCTACCAGCTGCTAATTTGAAAACAGATTTTTTTTTCCCTCTCCCACAAAGAAAGTGAACCAACTAGACTGGTAGCAGTTGCCAGGGCAACACAGCTCAGCTACATACTTCGTTCACCCTGTTGATGTAGAAAACTAAAAAAAAAAAAAAAACCTGTCTTCGTTATTTCTCAGATATGCTGAAGTGACACTACACCTCGTGGCATAAGCCTGAATCAACTTTTCCATAGAGAGAAGAAAGGGGTGGGGGTGGGGAGCAGGGTGACAGATAAAGAGAAAATAGAAGGTCAAGGACTTTCTGTGGCTTCTTAACTTACCCAATCAGGACTAAGTGTTAATGAGTTAGAGAAAGGAAAGAAAAATGAAAGATTGAGTGAGTACTCGTCCTTTAGAAAAGCTATGAATATGGTGGCTTAGCTTAACTGGTTGGTGCAATACTGAGATCATAGGTTTGATCCCCTAGTGATCCAATTAACTTGTCCTAGTTCTGGGGGCACAGACTGCACTCCCTAAAGCTAGCCAGCCATTTTGTAAGTATATTCTGTTCAGATCAACCAACAAATTGGAACTGCCTCCAATGGGCAAGACAATGCTATGACAATCATGATTAAATAAATGAAGATGATATTGATGGTAGAGTTGGTGAGGACAATTTGAGAGAGAGGACTGAAATAGGGCAAATCCGCTATTCCCCTAGCAAGTAAACAGTTCAACATACTAGTCAGAATTAGGAATAATGGATGGAAGTTGCAGATTTAGGATTAATGTATAGGAAAATGGTCTAACCACTAGAACTGCTGTAAGGTGGAAGGGACTGCTTAGAGAGGTAGAGGGCTCTCCCTCATTGAAGATCTTCAGGCTGGATGACCACTTGTCTGAGATATTCTGGAGAGGATGACATGCAGGCTGCCCTAAATGGCTTCTGATATCCTTCTCAAGCCAAGGTTTTGCAATGCTGTAATTTAACATCATTCCATATGTGTCTCTTAGCATAATGCTAGCCTCCTATATACAAAGAGACAGGGGGTGCTACAGAAGGGAGGGGGTGGCCACAGAAGCAAGGAAAGATTAAAGGATTTGTTTAGTCAGGTTTCTGTTTCCTGTCAGTTCTGGAGGTGATGGAGAGGTATGTGGAGGATGAAGGAAGGGTGTTTGGTTTTGATATGGAAATGTTATCAATCCTCCTGTGGTTCATTAAAAAACCCATTAGTCACAAGAAGTGAATAGATTAGGAAATCAGGAATGGAAAAAAAAAAAGCACAAATGTCTGGTTTTGTAGGGAGTGAACTGTCTGTCTAAGCTCTGTAAGGAAGGCCTGTGGTGAATGCTAAATGTGAGGGCCAGGCGGGGGAGGCTTGTGTCTGTTCTGATTTGAAGAAAGTAATGGGGAAACTTGCTTTTCTTGCATCTCCCAAAGCTGGTGCTGCAGTAGACATGTTTAAAACACCTACAGATGGTCCTAACAGCAAACCAGGTGGTTTATACAGCTGCACACCACTCCTGATTCTGTGAATGCATTACTCATCCCTTCATTTTCTCATTGCCTCCCCATAGCCTTGATTACCTGGGCAAGGATTGGTAACCTTTGAATCTTAAGCAGTGAGAAGCATTGCTCATGGGAGGGAGGGAAGGAAGGAAGAAGGGAGGGACGAAGGAAGGAAGGAAGGAAGGAAGGAAGGAAGGAAGGAAGGAAGGAAGGAAGGAAGGAACGAACGAAGGAAGGAAGGAAGGAAGGAAAGTAGGTCAAGAAAAGGAAAGAAAAAGTTAAGAAAGGGAGAGGTGTAATAGGAAGAGTGAGGGAAAATAACAGCGTACATGATAAACATTGATAGCATCATTGAATCACTTCAAAAAGTATGGGACAGATAGTGTAACTGGATGAGTTCCCAAAGGTAAACGCCTAAAAAGAGAGCAGCTGAAATGTGGAGCTTCATTGTTACAGACTGTTAGGAGTTACGGAGTTTCCTGCAAAAGAGTCCTCACTCCCAACACTGTAGCCCACCATTTTCATTTTCAGTGTAACCTCTAATCCCTGGGAACCAAACAGGAATTACTGTATCTTTCCAGCAAGAGGACAGAGCATATGTCCATCTCCAAAGAATATGTCCCAATCCAATAACCAGGCTTCTCTTGAACACCACCACTGTACTAATACTTAGAAGTACCTGTTATGTGCCTAGGAGTACATCAGGTACTCTTTGTAGAGGGAGAGCAGAGGCTGGAAGAGGTATAGAGATAAAGGACATGGGCCTCACCCTGGAGGAATTTATAATCCAGTTAATGAAAAATTGTCTGTACATATGAAACAAGAAGAGAATGATACAAACAAAATATAATGAAGTACTAGATCAAACAGAAACAAATCTCAACATTATGATACAGAGATTAAATATGGAAAGTGTGGGGTCTCTATACAAATTATCCTCTCAACAACCCTGGGAGATAGGTGCTATTATTACTGCCACGTTATATATGAGAAAACTGAAACAAACAGCAGGCAAACCTCTGCTGCTCTTTACTCAGTAGCATATTGCATCATCCAGTTAGATTCCAATACACGAAGCAAATGCAAAGCCTTTTTTCCCTTTCCCCTCCCAAACTTGGGGCAAACAGGAGGCATATAAATAAAGAACTGGTACTTGTAAGAGGGCTGACCTCTCTAAAACTCTAGGCGGCACTAAATAGCTGGAACTTGAGCTTTCTCCCAATAAACCTGCATCTTTCTTCAGTCAGTCTGGAACTATTACTGAAACCTTCCTCCCAGATGATTGCTTTGGTGCTTGGTTTTGTCAAACAGCAATGACGAAACTACTTTCAACCCCTCTGCTGGGTCTTCCTCTCCTGAGAGCGTCTTCAGTCTCTTCCCCACGGTAGCTCAGCCTCAGCTTATTTTCACCGCTTAAATCAAGAGTTTCACAGTACTCAATGATTCACCTTTTACTTATGAGGTAATAGATCATCAAATTTCCCCTACAAAATCAAAAGTTCCTACCTAATCATACCTCAGTCTGCATATAATTACACGATTTTTCACTTTATTGAGTTTTACCCTCTTAAATTTTTAAACAGTTATATGCAAATAAGCTGAAGGATTACAATGCCCTATAGCCCTTAATTCCCAAATGGCCCCCCATTTGCGTCCTTGAAATTGTTTCTTCACACTCATATTAATCAATGTTCAATAAATCAAAACTTCCATTAAACCATCACATTATTCACATTCAAAAGAAACACCTTATGTCCTTTCCAAAGTGATGCAGACAAAGGTCTGAATCAGTTCATTTTCAGCCTCAGTTGATCAGATTACATTTGAAAGCTATGTTTCTTTGCACACATATTTTAGCAGTTTTTTATTAAACCAAAATTCTTTTCCTATTTCTTTCAGGCACCAAACTGTTTGTCTATGAAAGACATTATGTTATATCCTTTGGTATTTAATAAGACCTTTTTTCTTTATTACAAAAAATGTTGGGTTTTTTCTGCTGCTTTCAGCATTAAACTGCACCATATTAAAGGGCAATACCTTAAAATGAATTCTTATCCTTTTTTATGTGATGGACCTCTTTGGCAGTCTGGTAAAGCCTGTGGACCCCTTTTCAGAATAATGCTTTTTAAATGCATAAAATAACATACATATAGGATTACCAAGGAAACAAATTATTACTAAGGAAGCCAGTTATCAAAATATTTTTTAGAAAACCAAGTTCATAGGTCCCAAGTTAAGAACTCCTGCCTTAAAGGGACGGTACCTTACATTTGATGCAGAAAGTAAGCACTCTGGTTAGTCAGCAAATGGAGAGAGAAATATGGACTAGGAACCCTTGAGGTCACAGAAGCCACCCATTAGCATATACTGTGTAATTGCCTAACCTAGGCTAAAACTTTCCCCACTAGTATTTGTTTTCCTACTTTTCTGCCCCATCTTTATTCTTTTTGCAATTTCCTCTGTTTGGGATTCATGGCTTGTCATCTCATATTCCAGCATTTGTTATTTCAACCAATGAGAACAATCATCTCCTTTAAAAGGCAAGGTAGGACAATGAAAAGATCATTGAATTTGGAGGCAGAGGACCTAGGTTCAAATCTTGATTCTACTGCTTACTATCTTTTTGACCTAGGATCATGAGATACAGATCTAGAAGAGATCTTGAGGTCATCAAGTATAACCCTCTCATTTAACAAACAATGAAAGTGAAGCCCACAGAGGCAAAGTCACTTGCCCAAGGTCACACAGACCATGAGAAACAGAACTAGAATTTGAACCCAGGTCCTCTGTCCCCAAATGCATTGCTATTTACATTTTATCACAAGTCGCTTCTCTTCCCTAGGCCTTGGTTTTCTCATCCATAAAGTGAATAGTGAGGCAAAGTAATATACAGTTGTTAACAATCATTCTGGAAAACAATTTAGAATTACTCAGTGCATGTATTGGGGTAGGGGCAGGGGAGAATCCAGAAATTACTAAACTGTTTCATATCTTGTGATAGATTCTACTACTAGACATGTACTTCAGAAGAGGTAAAAGACAGAAAGAAGGAACCTCATATCCACTTGTTTAAATGCAAAGAGCAGGAAGCAGCTAGGTGGCCCCATAGATAGAGTGCTGGGTTTGGAATCAAGAAGACTCATCTTCCTGAGTTCAAATCTAGCCTCAGACACTAGTTCTTTTACCCTGGGCAACTCACTTAACCCCATTTGCCTCAGTTTCCTTATCTGGAAAATGAGCTTGGGAAGGAAAGGGCAAACCAGTCCAATATCTTTGCCAAGAAAACCCCGAATGAGGTCATGAAGAGCAAGACATGACTGAAAAATGATTCAACAACAACTCAAAAAAATGTGAAGCAGAGAAAAAGAGACTTAGAGTCTTTTAAATAGCTATAAAGGAAGGAAGAAAGGGTTACACAAGCATAGTGACCAATTCAATTCAGCAAACATTTATTGAATGCACATTATGCTCAAGGGACTGAGTTGGCTGCTAAGAATACAAGGACAAAAATGAAACTATCTCTGCCCTCGAGAAGCTTACATCATTCCCGAGGGATACAGCATGTACACAGATCAGTAAAATCAGTAAAAGGTGATTGGAGGTACACTAGCAACTGAGGGGATTTGAGGCTTCTTAGAAGAGGTGGCCCCTAAGCAATATTTAAGATTCTATTCTAAATACAGTTGATTAGAGCCATGACGCATGGCTAGGCTTGCCAACAATTCCCTTTCTTGGAGAAGGTCCAGGCAATGTAACAAGTTATAAAAGCAATTTCATAGAAGCAATGCCCTCCCCACCCTTGTCATCCTATGGCTTGGTGCAGCGTCTGGGGTATACCAGAGCAGCTAAAAGAGCTCCCAGCTAGCTCTCAGCTCAGCAGGACCACTTGATATAAATAATGAACTGATCTGACCATTCTAACTAATTAATTCTTTAGGAGCTCTTAACGGCCAGACAGATTTCTCACTATATTTAAGAGGCCTACATTTCTCATATTAGACAGAACAGATTTTGAACAAAATTAAATCAAGTTTTTAAACAGTCTTCAGTTCATTCCATCCCATTTCCCAACAACTCCAGTGTCACAATGATTCCAGTAAAGTATGTGTACCTTGGTGTGGCCCATGCCAAGGCCAAAGATCAAGAAGGAAATACTGTATCTGCTGAGTGAAAGTTCTCCAGGGGAAAGGTGCTCTCCTCCCTCCTTCCTGCACCTTAAAATAAATATGGGACTCCTCATCCCCTTTGCCCCTTTTCCAATACTGTTCCAATTCATCATTGTCATTATTCAATGATGGGGGATGGGGAGGTGACCAGGAAGAATAATCCCTGTTTCCTGGGCAATTTTTCATGCAAAAGGTATATAGAGGGACTTTCATAATGAGCAGACTAGACAAGAAGGGAGAGGAATATTAAGTCTGGCTAAGCTGTCAAGTAAAGTTTTCTTGTTCTATCTCCACCCCACCCCACCCCATATTAACTCTTTGTTGCCTGTGTTTAGATGTACCTAGGGCAAGGTAAATATGCTCTTTGAGAAAAGTTCCTTCCAATGACTTAGAATGCCTGAGGGAGCTTGTTAACCTCTAGAACTGAATGTATTTTTTATCCCAACGAACAAATGTTTATTCAATGTATACTATATGCAAGGCATGGTAGTAGTCCTTTCCCTTCCATGCATATGACTGAAGATGGATGCTCTAGATAATAATCCGTCAGCCAACTACGAAGCGCTGGTGTCATGGTGAAATCACTATGGTAGGAGTTGGGAGACTTGTATTCTAGCCTAAATTCCACGTATCAGGTCAGAAGATAAATAATAAAGCCATTTCAACTTTTCATACCTTTATTTCCTGTCTACACAAAGGAACTTACAAATATAGAATGTTAGACTTGAAAAGGACTTTAGAGATCATTTAGCCCAATCCTTAATTGTCCCAGAGAAGAAAACTGAGTCTCAGAGAAGGTAAGTGACTTGTCCAAAGTCACACAGATGGTGCCAGGTCTTCAAGGTCCAAGTCCGAGCTTTTTTCCATTAAACTACCCTGTCTTTATTCATGTCCCCCAAGTCAGTCCAGCAGGGTAGTTATGGGCCAGGAGTTGCAAATAAGCTGATAAAAGTGGAAGTACTTTGAAAAGTATAAAACTATTATGTAGAAGCAACTTGCCCATGATCAAATAGCTAGTAAGCATCTGAGGCCGCATTTGAGCTGTGGTCGTCCTGCCTGTAGGTCTGACACTCTATCCACTGCACCAACTAGTAGAAAGTTGTGTGTTCACTTGTGAGAGGTAATGGGAAGAGCACTGTGTTTTCAAATACACCGATAAACATATGTTTGAAACGTGTTTTCTGATGTTCTGTTGGCAAGGAGGAATGGACTCCTCTTCCCAGTCATTATTTTTTCATTCCATCCAGCCTTTGCTTGACTTTCTTAGAATGGGAACATCTCAAAGCCAGGTGGTTCCTTAGAGATGATCTGCTCCAGCTCCGTCATATTATACGAATGAGGAAACTAAGACTCAGAAATGGGAAATGACTTGCCCAATACAACACAAGGGCCAAAACACAAACTAGCTCCCCTGATTCCTAGGCCAGTGTTCTTAGACCGGTTCTCATTTCCCCAAACTATTCAATCCCCATGAAGAATCCTACCCCATATTCCTTTTCAACCCCTAAATGAGGCTGGGCATATTTATTGAGTGGAAGATTTTGGTCTAATAAAGCCACTGGATAGTTGTGTGCAGGTCTTCCTTCTTGCTGGATTTATGGGGACCTCCCCCAGAACTGTTTGTCTTCCTCCATTTTCCTTTCCTTTAGGGTGAGTTATTGTGCAAGCGACATGAGCACTGTGCAAACAGTTCATAAATGTGACCACTTCCAAGAGAGCTGTTTGTATGGTCAGAAGAGTGTTCAATTACGTGGCAGGAGGTAACAGACAGGATGTGTTGCCTGCAAAATAAATACACAGCTACTCAAAAATGGCCCCCATGCTAGAAGTAGGGCTGGGTCAGGGTTCAGGCTTTGGCAAATCAGGATGTTGACTGGGCTTCCATTTGTGGAAAGGACACCAGAAGTACACACGTTGACTTTGTCTCCTACGACAGCCTTATGACAACAATGTCTGTTGACCGGCTGGTGGAGATTAGGGCTCTAAAGAGTACTTCCATTCTGAGAGCCAGAGATGCCTCAATGAGGTAAGAACCGACCAGTCTCAAGGACTGTGGTCTGATGACATGCCCTTCTCCAAAGCAGGCTCATCACTCCCTCTGACCATAGTCTATCTGGTAGAGTTCCAAGGACTCAGGCCACCGCTGAGCTACTCAGGTTTAGGATTTCAAGAAATATACACAAAGCCTCGAATTAAGTTGATCTAATTACAGCATTTATTGGATGATATATAAATCTTGAACAACTCACCCATCCTGAGATAGTGCGATCTATCAAGCATTTATTAAGCACCAACTGTGTACCAGGCACCACACGTGGCCCTGAGAATGCACAGTCAGAAAGAAAAAAGTCCTTGCTTTTAAGGAACTTATATCCTGACACAACATGGATAGATATATACATATACACGTACATATACATATCTGCATATATATGTACAAAACATGTATAAATTGATACAAAACACATAGAAAACAGATATAAGACATAACTAACATAAGGCTAAAGGAACTTTGTCCCAGGTTGTCTACTTCTTCCCAGGGGGGCATGAGTCTGCCAGTGGAGCTTTGTCCTAAAGAACAAACTATCTACCTGAGCATTCGATGCTGACCCATGGAACCACCACTACCTCCAGGCCAGATTCATGTAATAGTGGGTTGCCTTCACCTTTAAGCACCAAAGGGTCAAGGAACCAACCATTACCTCCCATGTGGTAACTGGAATCCAGCTATTCCTGCTGCTTGTCCTCTCATCCTGACCTCGGCTCCCCTCGGTTTCTTGATTATAGGCTCATTTCTACTGTCACCATTTAAAAGTGCCCATTTTGTCTGTAATCCCTGCTACCAGGGAGGCTGAGATTGGTGGCTTACTTGAGCTCTGGAGTTCAGAGCTGCAGGGGGCTAAGTCGATTAGGTGTCCACACTAAGTTCTGCATTACTGTGTTTGGGGGAGGTAGGAGGAAGAAAGGAAGTGGGGAGCACCAGGTTGCCTAAGAAGGTGCAAACTGGCTCAGATCAGAAATGGAGCAGGTCAAAAGTCCTGTGCTGATTAGAGAGGGATTGGGGGGGGGGGAGAATATTGCTCCACTTACAGCCCAGGCAAGATAGGGAGACACAGCCTTTAATTAATAGAAGATGGAAGGGGAAGAGGGGAAAATGTCTTCATCCTGTTTCTCCATTAAAGAATTCAGGTAACGAATGATAAGTGACTGTCTCATGCTTCATCTTGGTTAAGGTTACTACAGAATCTCAGAGTCAGGGGGACGTCAGAGGCCATCTGTCCAAACTGTACCTGAACAAGAATCCTTTCTCCAGATTCCAGTCTTTGCTTGAATATCTTCAGTAAAAGAGAAATGAACCCTCTCTGTCCTAGAAGCCAAGGTGGCATGGTGGATAAAGCACTGGACTTGGAGTCCAGAACATCAGAGTTCAAATCTAACCCCAAATACCTATTAGCTGTGTGACTCTAAGAAGCTACTTAACCTCTGTCTCCTTCAGTTTCCTCATAGTAGCACCTACATCTTAGGTTGTTGTAAGGATCAAGTGAGATAATGTTTATAAAGTATGCAGAGTATCTGGCATGTAGCAGGTATTTAATAAATGCTTGTTCCCTTCCTGGGATAGCCATTCCCCCAGGCCTTTTCAGATATCTCTAGCTGTTGGATTTGTCCTTACAACAAGCATAAATATGCCTCTGCAAATTTCACCTTCTGTCCTCGAGAGCCAAGCAGAACAAGTCTAATCTCTGTTCCACAGGTTAGCCTTCCAGATGTTTGAAGGCAACTATCATCGTGGCTCTGCCACAAACCAGCTGGGCAGTTCAATTCACTTTATTGAGTCTCAGTTTCCACATCCATAAAATAAGTCAATGGGGTATGGCAGAAAGAGCATTGGATTTGGAGTCAAAAGAGTTCAAATTCTAGCTCTTACTTATCAGGAATGTGACCTCTTTCCACTATGACGTGTCGTCTACTCCCTTCTCATATTTGTCAAAGAGCCAACGCTTTTTCATTACAATTCTCGTATCTGGCACCTCCTCTTTATGCCCACTGTCCCCTCCCAATCATAAATACTAACAACACACATGCAATTTTATGATCATTCGCCAATGGGTCTCTCCCTTGTTCAGTACATCCTTCATTCTTCATACCATTAGTAGATACCCTGTATATACATTTCAAATCACAAACACGTAATAGCAAGCAAGGAGACACAGTGGACAGAGCGCTCGATTTACCTGGTCCCAATCCTGCCTCAGATGGTTAGTGTATATCTCAGGGCAAGCCTGACTCTGTTTCCTGACCTATATAACAATAATGATACCACCTAGCTCATGTGGTGGTTGTCAGTCAGTCAATAAGCAGTCAGTCATTCACTGTGCCAGGCATTGTGTTAAGCACTAGGGATACAAAGAGAGGTAAAACGTAGTCCCTGTGCACTAATGTGTCCAATGGAGGGGACAACATGAAAGCGACTAGGGACAAACAAGTTATGTGTAGAGTAAACTATAATGAAGAGAGAATGTAGGAGATGGGATTTTAGCTAGGACTTGCAGGAAGCCAGGAGGCAGAGATGAGGAAGGAAAGGACTCAGTGCATGAGGGACAGCCAGTGAAAATGCCTGGAGTCTGGACATGGAGTGTCTTATATAAAGGAGAATAAGGAGGTCAGTATTACTGGATCTCAGAGCACATGTAAGGGAGTAAAATATAAAGACCCGGAGTTGGAGGGGAAGGACAGAGAGGAAAGGTTATTAAGGGCTTTGAATAGCAAAGGATTTTATTTTTCATTCTAGAGATAATAGGGAGTCACTGGAGTTGATTGAGTAGGGGATGACATGAACAGACCTGCACTTCTTTTTTTTTTTGTGTGTTTCTTGGGAGGGGTTTTGGGGGGTAAAAATTATTTATTCTCTGGTATAATTATTAGAGTTCACACAGTCATAAATGACTTTGGGTAAATATAAGCATGAGATAAAAAGCACTGTTAACAATGCAGCTATTGTTTTTTTCCTTACAGAAACAAAATAAACATTGTGAATTAAACTTGCTTCAGTTTTTAAAATTCGGTCTCAGTTATCTTTTTTTAATTTAATTTAATTTTTTAAGTTTTTATTATTTTATTGTATTTTTAAAATTAATTTATTTTTAGTTTTCAATATTCACTTCCACAAAATTTTGAGTTCTAAATTTTCTCCCCATCTCATCCCTCCACCCACCCCAAGATGGTATACGTTCTGTATACCCCTTCCCCTAATCTGTCCTCCCTTCTATCTCTCCCCCCTTCTCTTATCCCCTTCTCCTATTTTCCTGTATGGCAGGATAGATTTCTATACCCCATTTCCTGTATATCTTATTTCCCAGTTGCACGTGAAAATAATTTGTTTTAAACTTTTGATTTTAAAATTTTGGGTTCCAAATTTTCTCCCTTCCTCCCTCCCCACCTACCCTCATTAAGAAGGCAAGCAACTCAATACAGGTTATGCATGTGTAGTCATGCAAAACACTTCCATAGTAACCATGTTGTGAAAAACTAAGTATATTTCTCTTCATCCTATCCCACCCTCCATTTATTCTGTTCTCTCTTTTGACCCTGTTTCTCCTTAGAAGTGTTTGCTTCCGATTACCCCCTCCCCCAATCTGCCCTCCCCTCTATCTTCCTCTTGCTCTCTTGTCCCCTTCCCTCCATATTTCTGTAGGGTAAGATAGATTTCCATACCCAATTGAATGTGTATGTTATTCTCTCCTTAAGCCAAATCCAGTGAGAATAAGATTCATTCATTCATTCATTCATATATATATATATACACACACATACATACATACATATAATTTTTTTACCTCCAACTACTCTGACACTGACCAAGGACTCATGAGTTACAAATATCATCTTTCCATGCAGAATGTAAACAGTTCAGTCTTAATAAGTCACTTATGATTTCTCTTTCCTGTTTACCTATTCATGTTCCACTTGAGTCCTGTATTTGAAAGTCAAATTTTCTGTTCAGCTTTGTCCTTTCATCAAGAATGCTTGAAAGTCCTCTATTTCACTGAATGACCATTTTTTCCTCTGAAAGATTATACTCAGTTTTGTTGGGTAGGTGATTCTTGGTTGTAATCCTATCTCTTTTGCCCTCCAGAATATCATATTCCAAGCCCTCCGGTACCTTAATGTAGAAGCTGCTAAATATTGTGTTATCCTGATTGTGTTTCCACAGTACTTGAACTGTTTCTTTCTGGCTGCTTGCAATACTTTCTCCTTGACCTGGGAACTCTGGAATTTGGCTACAATATTCCTAGGAGTTTTCCTTTGGGGATTTCTTTCAGGAAGTAATTGGTAGATTCTTCCAATTTCTATTTTGCCCTCTGGTTCTAAAATATCAGAGCAGTTTTCCTTGATAATGTCTTGAAAGATGATGTCTAGGCTCTTTTTTTGATAATGGCTTTCAGATAGTCTAATAATTTTTAAATTCTCTCTCCTGGATTTATTTTCCAGGTCAGTTGTTTTTCCAATGAGATATTTCACATTGTTTTCTATTTTTTCATTCTTTTGATTTGTTTATAGTCTTGATTTCTCATAAAGTCACTAGCTTCCAATTGCTCCATTCTAACTTTTAAGGAAGTATTTTCTTCAGTAAGCTTTTGGACTTCCTTTTCCATTTGGCCAATTTTGCTTTTTAAGGCATTCTTCTCCTCATTGGCTTTTTGGACCTCTCTTGCCATTTGGGTTAGGCTATTTTTTAAGGTGTTATTTTCTTAAGTATTTTTGGGGGGGTCGCTTTTGGCAAGCTGTTGAATTGTTTTTCATGATTTTCTTGCATCAGTCTTAGTTTTTCCTCTACTTCTCTTACTTGCTTCTCAAAATCCTTTTTGAGCTTCTCCATGGCCTGGGACCAATTCATATTTTTCTTGGAGGCTTTGGATGTAGGAGCTTTCACTGTGTTGTCTTCTTCTGGTCGTAAGTTTTGATCTTCTTTGTTACCAAAGAAAGATTCTATGGTCTGATTCTTTTTGCGCTGCTTGCTCATGATCCCAGCCAATTACTTGAGTTATAAACTCTTTATTAAGGTAGGAGTCTGCTTACAGTATGGAGAATGCACTGTCCCAAGCTTCAGGGGTTTTATGCAGCTGTTTTCAGAGATACTTCTAGGGACCTGAAACTTTTCAATTCTTCCAAGGTGCTATGATCAAGGGCGAGGTGTTTGTTCCTTTCCTGGCCTGGGCTCTGGTCTATGAATGACCACAAGCACTCTTTTCTGCCTTGGAACTGTGAGGTAGATTTTCTGTACACCACCACTCCAAGCTCTACCAAGCCAGCACTCCTCCTCACCCCCGGACCACCACCCAGAACTGTGACCCAGATCCAAGCACAGGCAAAGCTAGAGAATCCTGTACCAGCGGAGAGATCCCTGCAATCTCCCTCTGATCAGCCACTTGATTCCCCCTCAGACTTTTCCTACTGACCTTCTAAGTTGTCTTTGGTGTTCATGGATTGAGAAGTCTGGAATCCACCACAGCTGCCAGTGATTCAGTCCTCTGAAGCCTGCTCCAGGTTCACTGAGGCCTGTGTGCCCATGCCAAACCTTGTTCCTCTCCCAGCCCAGAGCGATATACCTTTCCAAACAACCAGCCAGATTGTCTTGGCCTGGAAATTTGTTTCACTCTGTCTTTTTGTGGGTTCTGCTGCTTTAGAATTTGTTTAGAGCCTTTTGTTACAGGTATTTGGAGGAGTTTTGGGGAGAGCTCAAACAAGTCATTGCTTTTACTCTGCAGTCTTGGCTCTGCCCCCCGCCTTGTTTTATTTTGTTTTTTTTAATAGGCAATTAGGGTTAAGTGACTTGCCCAGGGTCACACAGCTAGTAAGTGTCAAGTGTCTGAGGCCAGATTTGCACCCAGATCCTCCTGACTTCAGGTGTGCTCTATCCACTGCACCACCTAGCTGCCCCCAGACCTGCGCTTAAGGAGCATCACTTTGATGGCTGAATGGAGTGAGAAGATGTATGAGGAAGACTATTACAGCACTCCAAGAGTACTTTGGGCAGGTACCAGAGGGGTGGCAGTATCAGAGGTGAGAAAGGGCCATACGTGAAAGATGTTACAAAGGTAAAATCAATAGAACTTAGCAAGAAATGGATAATAGGGGGTGAGAGAATATAAGGAGTGGGGGATAACACCCTAGGTCACCAGCCTGGTACCCTTGATAGAAATAGGCACATTTGGAAGGAGGTAGGGTTTAAAGGTAGAAGGTAACGAGTTCAGTTTTGGACCTATTGATTTTAAGGTGTCTACAAAACATCCAGTCTGCTGTGTCTAATAGGCAGTTGACTATCAGGTTAGAAGAGAGGTTACGGCCCAGTAAGTTTGTCTGAGAATCAGCATAGAGGTGATAATTGAAGCCATGGCAGCTGATGAGACCACCAAGTGAAATAGTTTAGAGAAAGAAGAGAAGAGGGACCAGGATATGGCTTTGGGGGGAAACCTAAAGTTCACAGGTGTGACCTGAGTGAAGATCCACCCAAGGAGGCAGAGGAGGACCAGTCAGACAGGAAGAAGGATAACTAGGAGAGAGCAGGGACAAGAAAACCTAAAGAGGAGAGAGTACCAAGGAGAAGAATTCATGTCAAAGACTAAGGAGGAGCAGCTAGGTGGCACAGTGGATAGAGCACTTGCCCCAAAGTCAGGAAGACCTGAGTTCAAATCTGGCCTCAGACCAAACACTTGACACTTACTAGCTGTGAGATCCTGGGCAAGTCACTTAACCCCAATTGCCTAAAAGAAAAAGACTAAGGAAAGAGAAAAGGGCAAAAGTGAGCCCATGGTTAGTGAGTGTTACCTGGATGAAGATCCAGTAGAGGAGACTAAGGAGGAGGGGGTCAGATAAGTAAGAGGAGAACCGGGAGAAGGTGATGTCCCCAAAACATAGAAATAAGAAAATATCAAGGAGAAGAGAGTTATCAACAGTGTGGTAGGCTACAGAGAGCTCAAGAAGGATAAGGATTGAGAAGAGACTGTTAGATTTGACGATGGTGGCAACTTTGGAGAGCAGTGTGAATGATGACAGAAGCCAGACTATAGAGTTAAGAAGAGAGTGAGGGAAAGGATTTGTTATGAGGATCCAATGAGATTTTGTATATAAAACACTTTGTGACCCTTAAAGCTCTATCTAAAAGTTCAATATTGTTATTATTTAATGTGTAAGGCAGTGTGTTAGTTACTGCAATGCCTATAACACAGGCTGTGCTGTCAAGGAGCTTACAATCTCATGAAGGGAAAGGTTTTCAAATCAATAACATCTACATAGGAGAGTGAGATCATTGTAAAGGAGAGATCCAAGCAAGGAACTGTGAAATGAAATAATAACAATAATAATTATATCTTTACCAAATGTTTTCTAAGTATCTATTTTATTCTCACAAAACCCTGAGAAGCAAGTGCTATTATCATCTTCATTTTACAGATGAGGAAACTGAGGCAGACAGCAGTTAAGTGGTTTGCCCAAGGTCACTCAGCCAGTAAAATTCTAGTAGACGCCAAAAAGACACTAACTAGGTACACTGAATCCAGGTCCAGCACTCTATCCACTTGTACCACCAAGCCTCCATGGATTTGATCATATTACTTTACTGCACAAAACTCTTCAAAGACTCCTTGATTAAATTATAGAACTTGAGTATTAGAAGGGACCTTAGTATTCATCTATCTACCCATACCCAAGAGGAATTCTGACTCTGCCATATCAAATAAGTGATCATATGGTCTCTGATTAAAGACCGTCAAGGAGGAGGAATCTACCACCCCACTGAAGATGTCCGTTCCACTTTGGGACAGTTCTAATTATTAAGAAACTTTTCCTGACATTAAGCCTACATTCACTTCTTCAATATCTATCTCTCCTTCCTGATTCTGACAGAACAGATCTGGTTCTTCATCCATATGAAAGCCCGTCCATTATTTGAAGATGATTATCATGTTTCCCATCTCCCATTCTTCTCTTATCCAGGCTAAACACTCCCAATTCTTTCAATGTATCCTCAGATGGCCCTTCACCATCCTAATTGCCTTCCTCTGGAGGCTCTCCAGCTTATTAGCATCCTTCTTAAACTGTTTGCAAGAATGGAACACAGTGCTTCAGGTTAGGTATTACAAGGGCAAAGTACAGTAGCACTATGCCTATCACCTCCTTATTGCAAGAAGCAAGTCCTAACTAAAGGAAGCCCCAAATCATTTTAAATGTTTTGGCCACCACATCATACTGCCAACTCATATTAAGATTTCTCTCCACTAAACCCTCACAATATTTTCAGGCAAAAATTTTGTCTAATTGTGAAGTTGGTTTTTAGAACTGAAATTTAAGACTTCACATGTCTCTCTATTAGATTTCATTTTATTAGATTCAACCCAGTCTTCTAGTCTGTCAAAATCTTCTTACATGCTGATGATGTCATCTATCATGTCACCTATCTTTCCCAGCTTTTAGTTATTGATAAATCTGATGAGCATGCCATCTGTAGTTTTACCTGAGGCATTGATTAAAGCATTAAATAGCAGATAAGGGCAAGCACCTGTTCCTATAGAGATCCACTGGAAACCTTCCGACAAGTCATTTTTGAACCATTAATATCACTGCTCTTTTAGTCCAGCCTTTCAACCAGTTCTGAATCCATCTGAGTGTATGGGTGAAGAGGACACTTTTATCAAGAGTTGGGGGAAAGGCCTATCAGAAAGGTAGAGCCCTGGATCAGTTTGCTGTGCTCCATCACCCTAAATATTAAAGGGTAGTATCTGAAGTGGGTGGTGGGGAAGCTAAGTGGCATAGTGTATAGAGTACCAAGCCTGGAGTCAGGATAACTCATCTTCCTAAGTTCAAATCTGGCCTCAGATACTTACTAGCTGTGTAATTCTGGGCAAGTCACTTAACCCTGTTTACCTTAGCTCCTCATTTCTAAAATGAGCTGAAGAAGGCAATAGCAAACATCTCCAGTATCTATGCCAAGAAAACCCCAAATGGAGATACAAAGAGACAGACACAACTGAAATGACTGAACAACAAATCTGAGGTGGGTTTTGTGTGAGGAAAGGGCAGTGGCTTTGTGATGGCTGTTTAAGAGTGAGTTCCAGCTTGGAAACAGGGCAGATGAAAAGAGAAAGGAAGGAAAAAGACAAAAAGTAAATGTATTTTGGTTCATGGTGAAAGTAATAGTATTCCCTTCACATCATCATTACAACCAATAACCCAACTTGAATTATTTCTCCAGTGGTGAAGCTGGATTTGTATCATACAACTTTGTCACAGGATGTTCTCTTTTTAGCCAGCAGCACCCTTCAGAGAAGTTAGGAGGCAGGAATAAGAACGGAATGAGTGAAGACAACCTAGTAATAAGTCCTGAAACTCTAAAATAGGTTAGCTATTGTTGAACTATTTGGTTGAAAGCAGAGATTCTTACCTCATACATCTTCAAATAATTAAAGGGTTGTCATATGAAAGAGGGATTTGATTTGATTCTGCTAGGTTTTACAAGGCAAACCCAGAAGGAACATGGGAAGAAATTGCAGAAGAGCAGGTTGTGACTTGACATAAAGGAAAACATCCCAACAGAGCCATCTAAAAATGGAATGAACTGCTTCAGTATGTAATGATATCTCCTCACTTGAGCTCATCATACTGGACAGAGGTGTTGGGTCACCACTTGTTTGGGAGGTAGAGAAGATTCTTGTTCAGATATAGGTTGACAATATGAATGATAACATAATCTGAGATTCTGTAACTGCATATATCTGTGATAGTAAAAGCAGAAAAAGTCCAGTACATGTGGTGTGTGCTTATGACCTCTATCTAGAGAAAAGAGCAACAGATCAGGAAACTGGAGATCTGAATACCAGTTCTGTCCTCTTTCACTATATGACATTGGACAAATAAGTTAATTTCCCTTGGAGCTCAGTTTCCTCATGTGTAAAACAGGAACAGTAACACAAACTGGCTTATGGTCTCTATTTGTTTTCCAGAAATTGACCTAGCTGAGGTTGGAAAGGTTCAGGACCAGGTTGAACCTAGAGTAATGAATTTTGAGTCATAACAATTCTAAAAGATCAAGAACTAAATTTTTTTGTGGAATTACAAACTGCATTTGCTAAGAAACATGCTTGTGCGACCAAATTATAGAAATTGAAGGATATCCACTCAGTCTACCTACTCTCATTACCCTCTTCACCACCATCAACACTATAGGGATGACATCATATTTTCAGGAGTCATTCCTGAAATTAGAATAAAGGAGCTAGTAAAGGGTGGTGAATATTGAGAAGTAAAAGACAGTTTGACTTTTCTCTGAAAGCCAAAGAGCCTATGATGTTGTCTTTTGTTTAGGACAGGACCTGGACCCATTTCACTGATAATATAGATCTCCTAGATCAAGAAAATCCCTCTACCAATGGAGGGTTATGGTCTTGGAAAGAGACCTGGGGCACTGAAGTTAAGTGACTTGCCCTAAGCAAGACAGTCTGTGTGAGACACCAGACTTGAACCCAAGTCTTCCTGTCCTACCACACTGCCTCTTTGTACACAAATACAATGCTGCTGATAAGTTTCTTTCCATCCCAGCCACCATTACCATGACCCACAATTAGAAACAGACTGGGAATTATTTCTCTGCTGGCAACTCTAGATTGAACTATCCTTGTTCTCTCACTAGTCCATTAGCCAATGGCACTCACAGGGGAGAAAGCCGACCTCAACTAAGTATCATAAAATCTAGCTAGAGCTAGAAGGGACCTCTTATTGTTTAGTTGTTTTCAGTCATGTCTGACTCTGTGGCCCCATTTGGATTTTCCTGTCAAAGATTGTTCAGTCGTTTTCAATTGTGTCTGAGTCTCCATGACCCCTTTTAGGGTTTTCTTGGCAAAGATACTGGAGTGATTTGCCATTTCCTTGTCCAAATCATTTTACAGATGAGGAAACTGAGCTAAACTGGATTAAGTGATTTGCCTAGGATCACACAGCTACTAAGTGTCTGAAGTCATATTTGAATTCAGGTCTTCCTGACTCCAGGCCCAGCACTCTGTTCACTTTACCACATAGCTGCCCTAAAGAGACCTCAGAGAACCTCTAGTCCAATTCTACCATTTTACAGATTAGGAAATTAAGGCCTAGGAAAATTTTGATTGCTCAAGGTAAAACAAATAGTAGATATCAGAAGGGGGTTTTGAACCCAAACCTTCTAACCCCAGAGCCACTGTTCTTTCCACTATATTATGCTGCCTCCTTGAAGTGTGCAACTATTGAAGAGTAAAGACACATGCTCTAGGTGCAAATGCCAACTCAGAACCATTAGCATTGTGGTCTAAACTACTGAGCTGCCAGCCCAGACCGCAAGGAATAGCCAACAATAGGCAAGGCCATAACTTCCTTCATCAAGTTAGAACCACCTCATAGATGCAGTTCTCTATCTTCTCAGACTAGGTAAAATCTTCATAGGCCTTTCAACAAGTATACTCGGGATACTCTTATGTCCATAGGAATAGATGATGATGACATTTTAATGATTTATGAAGAGCAAGATGAGAAAAAGAACAAGACCATACCACTGCATTTTGCACAAATTTAAGAGGAGGAGCAGTGTAAATTTTTTATACTGTTCTCTTTAAAAAAAAAAAAAATGAATCTCCCTAACTTACCCAGGCTGAAAGTACAAGAACCACTGTGGAGTTTTGATCTGTTCTGCTTCCTACCTGGGTTGGTTCACCTCTCATTAGGCAACCTGGTGCCCCTTAGAATTTACAGCATTAGTGCCAGATTTAGGTAAGATACCGTTAGCCTACTTCAGCTCAGATTTTCTCATTTGAAGTGATCCACCAGCTTTAGCCTCCTGCATCTGGCTATACTTTATTTTTTTAAATAATTTCATTAATTTCTTTTGTCTTGACATCTCACTTATTTCCGAATTATCATCCCCAATATTCCCATTCTCCAGAATTAAATCCTTCCTTGTAACATAGTAAAAAATGCTAAGTAAAAGCAACCGACAGTGTGACTGCTTATAACAATGTAAGCAGGATTTTGCAGTCTCTCCTGGGAAGTAGGGGCAGGGGAGGCGGCTATCTCTTTTTAATCTGTCCTCTGAACCGTCCAAAGGAATGTTCAGAGTGAGGTACAGGGCACCTAGAAGTGGATTCTGGTACCTTCCAAGTATGATGAGTAGCAGAAATGTTGATACTTTTGAGGTGAAGGCCTTGGTACACCCAAGAAAACCAGTCATTAATTCCTACTGCAGAAGGAAGAATTTAAGAGCCCTTCTCTCCAAAATAAGTTTTGCCTCAGTTTCAAGGTCACTCTGTCATTGCTGCAACCTAGGAGTGCTTATTCAGCCTCTGGTAGCTTGCCAGACTCTGAACCACTACTCTCTCTTTATTCTGGGCTTCTGGGCCCTCTCTCAGATCAGATTGGCTCTGACCTATCACTCTGCACTTTGCTTTGATTCTTCTGGTCTTGGCTTACAGCCACATATCCACAATTCATCACTGCTCATAGCCTGCCATGACAGTGACTCACCAGAGAGACTACTTTGTGGACAAGCAGAGAAGACTTCAGCAGCTGGAGATGACTGTGGGTAAGAACAACTGGGCCAAAATGAGTGTTCTTTCACCCCCTAGGCTTCAGTTTTTTGCAACCAAAAAAAAAAAGCTAAACCTCCTGTAAACCGAATTTTGCAGCAATCTTGGAATGGCTGCTCCCTGTGACATCTAATTCTACTGGTATTGTGGAACTGGCCATTTGAGTTTATAAGGAACTGTATCTAACACCTTTTAATGATTTAGCTTTCTTCCAAAATTCCTGTAAATTGAGGATGAAAATGTGTTTTCCAGAAGTGTTTTAACCTGCTGCTGAGAACAAAAGCTGATGGACCCATTTTACTTTCAGAATTATACTCTCCAGTGTTTATTAGCTCTTCTCTGTGTTCTTGGAGATGTCACTAAGTGCCCATACCAAGAGACATCTCTAAAAATGTATTACACTTCTAACCCATTAACAAAGACTGTATTTTATGATGATCTAAGGGTTTGGAATAATTGGTGTGATTCGCCCATAGGACATAATAAATTCAACGTGACTTCTGTTTCTGACTCTCTGACTCACCTGAAGTCAACAAGAAAAATCAAATTAAAAAACAACTGAAAAGAAAATTAATTTTAAAAAAACACATGTACTGTGTCCATTTCTAAAATGAGGAAGTTTTGAATTTAAGACCACTGTGTCAGCTATAAAGTGCTATATAAAGATGAATTGTTAGTAAGAAGTGGCTCCTTCCCTTTGTACACTTCCCATGCGCCCCACTGATGAACCTCTCCTAAAAACATTTGCAAAGGAGATAAAATTGCAGCTCTTTGGCCGTTGTCCAGTGAAAATCACAAAAATAAAAGGAGTATAGATGGTAGATTGAGTACATTTCCCTCACAGATATCACATGAGGTAATAATTGTAGAGTCCTTAGCACAGTAGCTAGAATGCAACAGGCACTATACAAATGCCTATTTCCATTCTCTTCCTCTTCTTTCCCCCACATCAAGGCATAAATAATAAATTTTCGAAAGCACTTTATTCAAAACCACCGTTCAGTCAGTCAGTAGCTAATAAGCACCTGCCATATTCCAAGCACTGGGCTGGGCACTAGGGATACGAAAAGAAAGGCAAAAGCCAGTCTCTACTCTGGAGGAGCTCAGTCTAAAGGGGGAGACATGTTCAGCTATGTCCAAACAAGTTATATGTAAGAATTGGATATAATCAATAGAGGTAAGGCACCAGCATGAAGGGAGATCAGGAAAGGTTTCTTGTAACTGTAATTTTAGTTGACAGTTGAAGGAAGTTAGGAGGCAGAAATGAGGGAAGTATTGTAGGAATGACGAACAGCCAGTGAAAAAGCCTGGGTCTGGAAATGGGGTGTCTTCTGCAAGAAAAAGCAGGGAGGTGAGTATCACTGAGTCCCAGAGGATACTCTGGGGAGTAAGGTGTAAGAAGACTGGGGTGGGGGAAGAATTTGTAAAAGGCTTTGAATGCCAGAGGATTTCACATTTGAACATGAAAGTGATGGGGAGTCCCTTTAATTCAGCGGTGGGGGGGTGGTAACATGGCCAGATCTACAGTTTAGGTAGATTAATTTGACAGCTGAATGGAACATAAGCAGGAATGGAGAGAGACTTGTGGCAGGGATATCAGTCAGCAGACCATTGCAGTAGGGCAGACATAAGGTGATGAGAGTCTCTGTCAAGGTGGTAGAAGTGTCAGAAGAGCCTATGACTAAAAAAATAAAAAAAAACCAACCACAGCTGACTTGAACCCCTCTTTCAGTTCAATTCAGTTAAGCACAGAATGAGTTCCTGTACTGAATGCTGTAAGAGAGGGAAAGACATGGTCCCTACCCTTAGGGAGATTACAATCTATTAGGAGAGTAAACCTTGTTCATAAATAAAATGCAAAGGATTATGTCAGAGTGTTTAATAGCAGTATAAATTACTTTTGGTTTTCAGTCATGTCTGTCTCTGACCCCATTTGGTGTTTTATTGACAAAGAAAAGGTACTAGTTTGCCATTTTCTTCTCCAGCTCATTTTACAAATGAGGAAACGGAGGCAAACAGGGTTAAGTGACTTGCCTAGGCTCATGCGGCTTGTAAGTGTCTGAGACTGGATTTGAACCCAGGAAGATGAGTCTTCCTGGTACTCTATCCACTTTGCCATCTAGCTTACTCTCAGAGTTCAAAGGAGTGAAGAGATGTTCAAAGGAGTAAAATGGTCAGCCTGACCAGTGCATGTTGGGTAAGTGAGGGGTACTAGATAGCTAGGATGTGGCCCTGATAGGTGGGCTGTCCATGGCTCAGTTAAGTCCAGCTGGAGAAACCCTCCTTCTGCGAGTTCCTGATCAAAGGTGAGAATGAACAAGCCAGCTGTCAGTGTGAGCTCCAAGGCACCAAACACCCTCACTTCTTTTCACCTCCTCTTTCAGCTAAAGTCAATGAACCTAATTGCTCCCTAATTAGCACAAAAAGAATCTCTGCTTCTATCAGCTGAGTCCCCTGTCAAGGTTATAGCACGTCCCTGGGTTGGCTCTTCCTCCCTGACACACTCTGGCTGGCTGTACGTAGCTGCAGGGGAGAAAGAATGGGCAAGAAGCCAATTACATCGAAATGAAATCTGGTCCTTGGAGGCCCCTTGTTGGGGTGAAGATAATTTCATGTTCCTGAAGATGACAGATGTTTCTTTATTTGGGGCCGATCTAAAGGGTGAGGGGTCATTTGTAACTAGGATTTGGTCTACTTGCTACAGCAAATCTATCCTTCCTGCTTTAATTTTTTTTTCCCCGTGTACTTTGATATGCCTGTTTCTGATAGATAACCTGAGTCTGCCTTAAATGTTTTAAATATCCAGGAGTAGCTGATAAGGCCTAAGCAAATAAAAGGTTAATGGTAATACCAAAGTAGTCAGGAGAAGTGGTCCTTGAGGTACAGCTTTAAGGTTAGGAAAGATCTGGACAGGTGGCAGAGAGAGAGGAGGACGCTATAAGGCTGAGAAACCAGATTTGTCACTGCCAAGTAACTTGTTAAAAAGTAGACTGTCAACCCTAGTTCAAACCCTCATCTCTTACCTAAACTGTGGAAATAGCTTCCTGACTTGTCTTCCTGCTTACTGGTGCATGTAGTCTTCCTGGTACACAACCCTGACCATGCAACTCTCTGCTCATAAACCTTCAGTGGCTCCCCATTGCCTGTGAAATAAAGTATAAATTCCCAAATCTAACATTCAAAGCTCTACATGGCCTGACTCAACCTTACCTGTCTAGCCTTATCTCCTACCACTATTGTATTCACTGAATGGGTGTTGCCTCACTCAAAGTGAGAACCTGAAAAGACCTTAGCTTAAAAGAGCCAAGGTCTCCCATTGCATTCTGGGACATCTCCAGTCATCCTGATGGATGTCTGGCTACTGGACTCAGATAGCTCTGGAGAAGAAAGTGAGGTTGGTGACTTTGCCCAGCCCTCCCTCACTAAATCAAAGTCAATTGCAAGTCAGTCATCATCATCTCCCTGATGGCGTGGTCTTTGAGAACAGAAACCACACAACCTGTATTTCATGAACTCTCTGTTCCAGCCAACCTGGATGATCTTCCATCCTTTTTCTTGCTTTGCCCTCTCTTGTCTCTGTGTTCATCCGTAGTTTCTGCCACGTCTGAAATAGCCTCTCTCTAGTCCACCTCCACCTGTGCAATTCCTTCCTTTCCTCCAAGGTACAACAAAGAAGCCATTTCTCCCATGAAATCTTCCTTTTCTGTATCCCCCACGTAACCTTTCTCATCCCTATAGTTTTAATAGCATTGTAATGAAAAGTAATATATCGTATCAATTAACATCAGGTAACATAATCAGTGAAAAAGCATAATGAAGTTACTAATATATGAACAGGATGGTTTTCACTCAGTCATCTCTTTATAAGGTTTGGATCTCTTTCACTGGGTCAAGAAATACATTAGTATGAGTGACTAAGAGGATTAGTCTTGTTCATTGACCTTTGATATTAATTGATACTCAGTCCATCAGTGAGCTCAGTGAAGAGAGGTTGAAGCCCAGGGGTTGATGTTCTGGAGGTGAGCATCAGAATTCAAGACAAGACTTGAGAAGTTACCACTGTTGGGGTAAAGGGAGAGTTTGTCCCTCTCTCTCCTCTTCTCTTTCATTGACCACATCATCAGAAAGAAAGGACCAGTAGGAGATAATGCACCCAACTCAGAGCAAAGAGCCACCAAAATGACATGTGGACAAACATAGACAAAGAGGAATGAAGAATGATGGTCACCTGAGGGAGGAATCAGTTTCAGGACACAGAACCCCTTGAACCAGAAAGTAATCCTTACATGGACTCAAGAAAGGGTTTTCAGTAACCAGGATTTGTGAATTGACCCTCTGACCACACGTTTTCTATACATATGTTTCACTACCATCATTCACTAAGTTTAAGCCCATTCTTCCACTGTACATATTTATGGAAGAAAATGCCCCACAGAGGTGAAATGTTTTGTGCCAACTGTTCTTACTACATACTACCATGGTATAGGCATTTTTCTAAAAGTTAATTGAAGCTACTGGCTGATACCATGCTACTGGAAGCTCATGAGACGTATTACTTAATACTGTGTTACTTCTAAAACCATGAGAAGAGGAATAGTCAGCTATCCTCTAGGGACCCAGCATGCCAGTTCAAGTAGGAGTGCGGAAGTAGACCCAAAGGGAATGCTACAGTACTTTACCTGGACTTCTCCAATGACTTCATGTTCCATGCAGCATAGGCCTTTCCCACAAGTTTGTAAGTCTCTTTGAAAGTAGGATCTGTGTCATCTGTTTATATTTTCAGCACCTAACACACAGACATAGATAGATACAGCTAGCTAGCTAGATATAGATATCTACCTGTGTGTGTGTGTGTGTGTGTGTGTGTGTGTCTGCTAGTACCTTCCTAGGCAAAGTTACCTTGTGCTTCATTTGTATGTGTCTTGTATATACTTATGTATGAACATGTTGTCTACCTTGGTTGAAGGTAAGCTCTTTGAGAGAAGATATTGTTTCTTTTTTGTCTCTGTAACCCAAGTACCTGAGGACTAAGAAGTAATAAGCAGATGCTTGTTGATTGATTCCTGTGTCAAATTGAATTGAAAATACAGTCAAATTACATTTGGTGTTATATAATTCCCTACTTTCTTACCCTCCCTCCTCAAAACAGGGGTCCTTCTCCACCAAAAATGTCAGCAGTTTGTAAACAGAATCAATCTATATGCATTTGATCTATGTGTAGACTATCTACCCACATTTAGTCATTGAATCATAGAATTCTAGAGCTCTGGACAGCAATTTACGAATCATCTATTCAACCCCTACTTGAAAGATAAATCTTATCTACAACCTCCCTGCCAAGTGGTCATCCAGCCTCATTCTTTCAGTGAGGGACAACTCATTACTAAGTTGTGTCATACCATTTTCAGAAAGCATTTTAGTACTCTTTTGAAGTACCTTTTGTACTAAGAAAGGTTTTCCTTGTATTGAACTGAACTGTTCCTCATTATAACTTTTCCCCAGTAACCTGACTTTCTTCGCCTGAAGCCACAATACATAAATTTAATGCCTCTTTTATGTGTCAGCCCTTTATATATTTAAAGATAGCTATCCTATCTTTCCAAGTCTTTTCTTCAGATTGAAGCCCCATAGTGTCTTTGTTTGGTGATTAGTGTGTTAACTTTAGTTTCTGTTTATACTGTGTGAAGAGTTTAGTCTGTGTAGAAATTCAAGAAGCAGATAAATTGAGAAGAAAATACAAATAAACAGAGGCCTGACCAATGAAAGCCATGGGCAGTATGTCCTGCCTGCTGCCAAACCGTGTTGGGAGGCTTGATTCTAGATGCGCTTGACGATGCAGAATGAATCTTCATTTTAGAGTACGCAGGGATGATTATTTCTACTAACTGTGTGATAAAGAAACTGATTTTTGATTGGTTGCTGAAACTTGATATATTTTCAAAAAGCACTAAATGAACTTAGAACTTCACTAAAAGTTTTGGAAGTTTTTGGAATAGATGTATACTGTTTTATTACACTTTACAGATCATGGTTTTCTATCAGGATGTCATCAGTTCAATTTTATGTGGAAAAAGAAAAGTGGACTTATCATATGGCAAGGGCCAAGGAAAATATGTGGACACTTTTACGGTTTCATTGATATCCTTAGTACTACAGGAAAAGTCATCATATAACGTCAGGCGCTGGGGACATAAACACAGAGAGAAAGAGACAAAGAGAGATAGAGAGACACAGAGAAAGAAACAGAGAGAGAGAGAAAGATTTGTGTCTAGTGGTACCTCTCTAGGTACCTACCCACCTTTCTAGGGTGGGAGGATGAAGGAAAAAAAGAAATTTACATGATAATTTTGTTGTATATTTAAAAGGAATAGCAAGTTTTACTTAGAAGATTTGAAGTTTCGTGTACAATTATCTTTTTTTATTGTACCATGTTATGGAAATGCTTGTTTTATTCCACAAATTAAACAAAAGAAAGAAAAAACCAAAAGGCACTGTTGTACTGAGAAATCAGCTAGTGAGACCCAGACATAATTTAAAATGTGGATTTATTAGAGCGTGGCTGCAAGGGGTATGCACACCCAAATCAAGCAGCCCCAATCAGGGGTCGAGCTAGGGTTTATATGGAAAAGAGCATGGGAAAGAAATGCCAGGAACACTGATGAGGTAATCCAAAGATGCAGGTGTCTTGGGAAAGTACAGGGAGTATACCGGACAGGGAGGGGGATGGATCTTTGGAGTCTGGCAGGAGGAAGAGTCCTTGGGCTGGCCAAGGACACCCCTCTCCCTCTGTCTTGATGAGAGAATGCTCTGCAACAAGGGAAAGCTTTCTCACAACACAGGAACTTACTGAGGAATTGGGAGGCTTCCAGAGACATGATCTGAGGGCTGAGGCCTGAGCAGCCCAGCTCTGTGTAGCTGTACCAGGGAGAGAGATAAGGGTCATGCTGAGGCCCATGCATGAATGACTGCTAGGCACAGTCTCCTTGGGCTGGGGAGTGATTGTCAGACAGTGTTTTCTGAGACTAGGGAGAAATTGGGGCACAAGTAGAAGCACAAGCACCCGAGCACCCCGTTATTATGGGTCAGAGATCACACAAACCAGACCAGGTGTCCTGGTCTCTGGTATAAACGTAATTACCTAAAGTCATTATATCGCAAGCTTTCTCGTCCATTTGCATTGGAGGTAAGGGCTATGCTGAGCTATGTGAGAGTACATTTCACTATTGTTTAGATTTAGGAGGAAAGAGGTCTGGGGCAAGATTAAGCACCAACTTTTGTTTTCCATGGCTTAAAGGGCCCTACTACCTAAATGGCAAAATAATGTTCTGCTTTACAGCACTAAATGGGCAAATGGCCAACAGGTCTGAGAGTCTCTTTCCTTCTCTCTCTGTCTCTCTCTCTCTGTCTCTCTGTCTCTCTCTCTGCCTCTCTCTGTCTCTCTCTGTCTCTCTGTCTCTCTCTCTCTGTCTCTCTCTCTGTCTCTGTCTCTCTGTTTCTCTCTCTGTCTCTCTCTCTCTCTCTCTCTCTCTCTCTCTCTCTCTCTCTCTCTCTCTCTCTCTCTCTCTCTCTCTCTCCCTTCCTCCCTCCCTCCCTACTTCCCCCTTTCCTACCTTTCTCCCTCTCTCTCACCTTCCTTCAAGTGAGGAGGCAAGGACTGCTGTAAGCCTTGAGGCAGAAAGAGAGAAAGCTCTCAGGACAACAGCCTACTTTCCTCACCCAGGTCAACACAAAACCACAATCACCTAGTCTTGCTGTTGCTTCAGTCCCCGTTGTATCTATTCCATTTTGATTTAGGTGGAGTGTATAAGCTCCAAAAGGTTGGACTAGTGAGCTACCAGAATTCCATAAGAGATATCCATGCCAAGGTTTTGCAGATAACTGAGCCCAGTGAGCAGCTAGGTGGCACAGTGGTTAAAGTGCCAGACCTGGAGTCAGAAGAACCTGAATTCAAATTCAGCCTCAGACACTTACTAGGTATATGCCCCTAAGCAAGTCGCTTACCCTGTTTGCTTCAGTTTCCTCATCTATAAAATGAGCTGGAGAAGGAAATGGCAAACCACTCCAGCATCCCCGCCCCAAAAAAGCCAAAAAAAAACCTAAACTGGGTCACAAAGATTTGGACATGACTGAAAAAGGACCAGACAGCAACAAAGAGCCCAGTGAGGAGTTAAGACTTGATCCAGCATAGCCATGGATCAGAGAAAGTCAAGAAGGAGTGACAGTGCCTCCTTCATCACATCCATTGGCTGTGTCACATTTAGAAGTGAGTCTATTGGGGCACAAATATGTTGTAGTAATTGATTTAAGGTTAAACCCACTCTTTCCAGGGACTGAAATAGTGTAAGGGAGAAGATGCCCCCAGTAGTTAGAGAGAAATTACTTGTGACTTCTGTCCTTGTTATAGAGTCTCAGTAAATATCCCTTAGCAAAAGCTAATTGATGTTAATCGGTTAAATAGCATTGAATCAATCAATGATATAAGGGCAACATTAACTATAACTGGCCATTGGTATTAGGGAGAACAAGCCTGAAGGGGTGCTCAGATTAATAGCATTAGAAAAGAACTTCATAATCTCTCAGAGATAACCCTAGAGTCCTGAGGAGTATGTGTAGCTATGCTCCTGCACATAACTTGTTTGTATACAGTGTTTTCATGTTTTCTCCCCCATTAGACTGTGAGCTCCTTGAGAACGAGAATTGTCTTTCACCTTTCTTTGTAACCTGGGCATTTAGTACAGTACCTGGTACATTTTTTGTTGTTCAGTCTTATTTTTAGTTGTGTCTAACTGTTCATGACCCCATTTGGGGTCTTGGCAAAGATACTGGAATCATTTGCCATTTCTTTCTTCAGATCATTTTATAGATGAGGCAGCTGAAGTAAATAGGGCTAAGTGACTTGCCCAAGGTCACACAGCTAGTTCAGTGTCTGAGACCAGATTTGAACTCAGGTCTAACTCCAGACCTAGCACTCTATTCACCTTGCCACCTAGCTACCCAACTAGTACTTAATAGATATTTATTGACTGAATGACTGTTCTGTGGGACCTAATTCATCAGTTCCTGTGGGAGTTTCACTGTGATAGGCCATTCAGAACTCCAAATTCCACATGATCATACTCGTGTCAACTTCCCAAATTGTAATGTACCACAATCACAATGATGCCTAGAAGAGGCAAGAAACAACTGTGTGCTAACCCAGTGTGAGTTTAAACAGGATAGATAAGTGAGGGGAGTTAGTTTTACCTCTCCAGGCCTCACTTTTCCTTTCTGTAAAATGGAGGTAGCAATTTAGGCCAACCTCACTATAAGGATATTAACTACTCAGAAAATACTTAATAGCATATAAAATGCCAAGCATCTGTGGCCCTATACACCTGGGAGATCTTGCCATCTGGCCGTGGATACCCAGAAAGAAATTATTTGCCCTGAAGGCAACCACTGTACTCCTAACTTCCTGGAAGGAGTTTTAAAAAGCATTCCCTCAAGGGGAAATAAAACCTCATTTCCACCCTTTGCTATTGTTGCAGCCCAATACATAAAATCTTAACACAGCTGTCCAATAAGCTTGTTTTTATTTGTTTGTTTTTCTGACAGCTTTGGAATTATTTTCAAGCTACCATCTCTCGTTCCCTTGAGCACATGTTCGCAGAAAATCCGTCAGCGTCCCACCCCATTACAGGACTGGAAAGTCTGACAGGCTTTCTGCGGCATCTAATCCGAAAAGTGGACTAAGTATCCAATTCACTAACGTGAAGGGAATCCCTACCAAACTCAAGCACTGTGTCAAGAGCACTTGATTTAGAGTCAGAAGGGCACAATTTGAATCCCAGCTCCGAAATTTACTCTATGTGCGACTTTGGGCAAGTCACCTTTCAGTTACATTTTACCTTCCAAGTTCCAGGTCCTTCATATTTGAAAGGATGGGATTGTACTAAAGGTCTCTATGATACCTTCTATTTCTAAATCCTTATACGTAGGGATGGCAAAGAAAACTCCTGCTAAAGAGACACACCAACACTTTCTCTGCTCTTTATACTCGCAGCAAATTGCCTACGGCACTAAGGGGTAAAGTCCAGGGTGACTGTCCAGAACCAGTGTGTCAGAGGTAAGGCTTGAACCCAGGTTTCCCTGCTTACAAGATCAGCTCTCCATCTACATCATTTGCATCTCTAAAACCTTATAAGATACTGGTGTGGAATAGCTTCATTAAGACCCGGGAAATCTTTCCTCTTCACTTAGTTTTTTAGGCAGCTAATACATTTTTGTTTGATTGATCTTAAAGGAAGGGTAGAGAAACAGAGGCCAATAGAGAGACAAGACAGAGAACAAGAGAAAGACAGAAAGAGAAAGGGAAAGAAGGGGGAGAGAACAAGAAGGAGAGCAAGAAGAAGGGGAGGAGAAAGGAGAGTGGAGGAGAAAGAGGAAAAGGAAGAAGGAGGAGGAGGAAAAAGAGGAGGAGGAGGAGGAGAGGAAGAAGAAGAAAGAAGGAAGATGGAAGAAGGAAGAAGAAATTAATAGGTCTGATTGAACTAGGTTTTTTGGTTTATATAACCTGTTGCCGTTGAAAATGGCATAGTAACAAATCAGTCAACCACTGTTGTCTCAGATTAGAATAATCAAGGCATCTGATGCCCCAGCTTTGCCCCAGCTTTGTGCTGGTTGTTGGTAATTTGGGATTTCGTATACTTATAGGTAAAGCTTTTTCACAGGGAATTTTGAAAAGCTCAGGTGATTTCAGTCACCCCTCCGCAGTAAATGGTAGAAATTGGATCCCTATCCTGGATAAAGAAATGAAACCAGTGAGTACTGCCTTTTATGTTCATATTTGATTGAATCTGATTGAGACTTCTGAGGTTGACCCTTTGATGACTGGTGTGCCTCCAGGGAATTGACAATCATTTGAACATTTTGGGGAGGGAGTGGTATCGTGGGGATTTGGTTGTATGATTTATAAAACTGAAAATTAGAGTTCTCTCTAGGGCACTTTAGTTTAATATTCTGTATGGGAAATTGAGATCAAAACAAATTAACACATGTATACAACAGGCCCCTCTTCCTGGCCACTTCCATCTCTCCTTTCTCCCCACCATTAAAGAAACAGACAGGTTATAGATCAGCTGGTTAGTGGCCAATTTATTTCCAATTTTATTCATCCTTTTGGAGCTGAGCATATGGGGATTTGGAGATGTTTTATATCTCCAACTTAATGATCTTTATCACGACTGCTTCAATTATACACACTATAAATATTAAATCTGGGCAACTTTCCTTTCATCTAGATTACTAAAGGACTGTTATGGAGGGAGGGGGAGACAGGGTGCTGCTGTTGACTTAATAGGTAGAATATTCAATGATGAGAGAATGTGTAGCTGTTTAAGGTTTAAGAAGTAAAGTTCCATGGTTCTTATGCAGTGGGCATGAAGCATCATAGCATCTTCCCTGAGGTGAGATTTAAGTGTAAAGTTGGATTTACACTGATTCTGCCATGCTGTCCCTCTTCTCCATTGGTGAGTTCCTCCATTTTGGAGAGGGCCCCAAACTGCCCAACTTTCATTTCCTTTTTAGCTCTACTTCTGGACCCTCACCCTCACCCCTGCATAAGTGCCTCTCTAGTTCCCTCCACAGCCATATCCACTTTCAGCTTCTTCTTATGTTATCTTCCCCCATTCAAATATAAGCTCTTAGAGGGCAGGAACTGGCTGTTTCCTTAAAGTTGTATTCCCAGAGCTTAGCACACTGCCTGGCACGTATTAAGCACTTAATAAATGCCTGATGTCATTGTGTAAGTGTCATATTGGTATAACACACTCTTAAAGGTAATGGCTATAAAATATTACCTGAGAAGTAGAAAAGCAAAAGTTCAGTCAATTAACCATTCATTTTTCCATGGGCAATGGGATTATAGATTTAGAGATGGAGGGGAACTTAGAGACTGTCTAGTTCAACCCTTCTTTGTTATTTTACAGATGAGGAAACCAAGGCCTAGAGAGGTTAAATAAATAGTCAGGATGACAAGTTCAAGGTATAACATAGCAGTCAGACTCCAAACCCAGTCGCTAATGATTCAATGTTAGTTTGGTAAGAGGTCTACAGGCAAGTGTCTCAGAGATATGTGCTCTTTAACAGTTTTATCCATGCCTTGGATAAAGTCTTGGATAGCATGCTCATCAGTTTGCAGATGACACATCCTAGGATGGATGGCTAACACACTGGATGACAGTCAAAATCTAATATGGTCCTGACAGAATAGAACATTGAGCTGAGTCTAATAAGATGGATTCATTAAGGATGAATGTAAAAGTCTTACACTTTGGTTAAAAAGATCAACTTCACAAGTTCACGATGGGGATGAAGGAGGCATGGTTAGACAGCAATTTGAGGGGGAAAACTGGGCATTTAAGAAATTCAATGAGTCAACTGTGTAATATGGCAGCTAAAAACTATAGTCATCCAGAGTTCCCTGAAGAAAAAGAGACCCTCTAGGAATAAAGAGGTAATAGAACTTCCATGTTTTGCCCTGGTCAGTTCGCATCTGGAGTATTGTGTTCTCTTATGGAAACCACACAGTTTGGGAAGGAAATTGATGAGATGGAGAGTAACCAGAGGAGGCCTTGAGGCCATGCCACATGACGATCTCCTGAAGGAACTTGAGATTTAGTGTGAAGATGAGAAAACTTAGGAGTAACGAGATAACTGCCAACTATTTCAAGGATGTCACACAGAAAAGGAATTCAATTCTTTTTGTCCTCAAAAGGGAAAACCAATAGCAGTGGGTGGAAATTGCAAAGAAGCAAATTTGAGTTAGCAGGGCAGTCTTTGGAGGTAATGTGTCCTCCCCTGCTGTGTGTCTTGAAGTAGAGGTTAAAGGACCATTTGCTCAGTATGTTATAGTGAGGAGAAAGGGGGAGAAAGGAAGGGCACAAGCACGTATTGACTACAAGGTACCAGGCTACGTGTTTGACAAGTATTTCCTCATTTGATTCTCACAGCAACCCTACGAGGTAGGTGCTATTATGAGCCCCATTTTACAGTTGAGGAAAATGAGACAGGCAGAGGGCAACTTTCCCAGGGTCACACAGCTAGTAATAAAAATAATGATGATGATGAAAAGGATAATAGCTTGCATTTATATAGTGCCTACCATATGCTAGGCACTGTCCTAAGTACTTTATTTATAATTATTGTCTCACTTAATCCTGACAACCACACTGTGAGGTAGGTATATCATGATTCCTATTTTATAATTGGGGAAACTGAGGCAGACAGAGGGCATCTTGTACACAGCTAGTAATAATTATAATAACAATAATTAATAATAATAATAACATTGCCTATTCTGTGCCAGGCACTTTATAAATATTACCTCATTTTTATCCTCACAACAACTCTGGGAGGTATGTGCTATCATTACCCCCATTTTAGAGTTGTAAAAACTGAGGCAGGCACATGTAAAGTGACTTGCCCAAGGTCACACAGCTGGTAGGTGCTGGATTTGAACCCAGGTCTTCCTGACTCCAGTTCCAGCACTCTATCCTCTTTACCACCTAACAGAATATTCTTTGGGGCATGGGTTGTATTGCATTAGTTAGCTGCTAGTGTCCCTTCCAATGCTCAAATCCAGTGAAATTCCATGAAGTCCTCTGATTCCAAATACAGCATGTGCCATACTTCTTTTGTCTACATGAGGCCAAATAGCTGATTTGATTGGATCAGGTCACTTTTTCTGGTCTTGGGTAGTTATCACCCAAAAGACATATTGGAAGTCCACAAAGGAAAACTCTCAGACGTCTAAAAGCAGAGGTATGACATTCATAGGATTCCTGTCTTCATTCAATGGGAATACTAAGAGCCAAAATATCAGCACTTTCCTCTGCAATCCTAGTAATCCTAAATAAATCACTGTCCTGTTGTGGAAATAGCTATTAGCCTAGAAGTCAGGACATGAAGCTTCTACTCAACCTTGAGTATCATTTACTGAAAGAGCCCTAGACCATGAGCCAACAGACCTGAATTCTAGTGCCAGCTCTGTTATAAATTGCAAGTGACACCTCAGCCAAATTCTGGAACCTCTCTGGCTTCAAGGTCCTCACTTTTAAAATGACATTCTAGGCCTGGATTATCCATGCGGTCCCTTCTATTCCTACCTCTGCCTGAGTGACCTTGCACAAGGTAATTAACCTGTATGAGCCTCTGCTTCCTCATTCAGAAAATGAGAGAGGTGGGCAAGATATAGAGGTTCTGCACCTTTTTGTGTGACGTGGTCCCCTTTGACCATCTGGTGAAGCCTATGAACTCACTGTCAGAATAATGTTCTTAAACACCCAAAATATATAAGGTTACAACAGAAACAGATCATATCGAAATAGTTATCCAAATATTTAAAACAAAAACACGTTCAAGGATCTCAGGCTAAGAAGCCCACTTTCTCATATAAATCTTCTGGTTTCTTTCTCCCTTGCCAGCCATCTTGGTAAAGGGCCTCTATTAGAGGAACCTCCTAAACTGAATGCAGGATGATAGTGGCTGCACACACACATAAAAAAAAAAAAAATTTAAACCCTAGAAGTCAATCCATTTGAAGTGGGGATCAAAAGCAATAATTCCATCTGAAGCCACAAACAGACCCCAAACGTGATCAGACAAAGCAAATTAGTCATCGCAGCCACCAACTGTCCAACTTTAAGGAAATCAGAGATTGAAAACCATAATGCAAGGATAAAAAAGAACTTCCGTCTCCACGTGATCATCAACGTTGAATAGGGTAAAGTGTGTCAGAGAGCACAGCAGGGCATGTACACTGCCTGTCACTGATTCAGGAGATTTTGATCTTATTATACGAAGGTTAGATAGACAAGTACAAAATGAACCACATAAATTTAATCTTTTATAAAACTGACCAAAGGTTAATTTAATAAGTAAATAAATAAATAAATCCCATGACCTATCATCCTCAGTTTCCTCATTCTACTTAACACTCTGAAAGGGAAATCTCTTTTACTGCCTCTCTTAATATGGGAAGGCTAGCAGGCTGCCCTGGCAACCTAAGGGGTTTGGTTTGGTTTTGGTTTTGGGTGGGGAGGAATGAGAAAAAAGACATGAAGCACTTCATAAAGTTTTATTACATTAGTATTTCCATTGACTAATGTCTGGTATCGCCTGGCACATTTTGAAATTCTAGGATCATAAGTATGAAAATACAGGGGAATTTTTAAGAAGTAAAAATAGGCCCTGTAGAGGGAAAAGCAATAAAACTTTGAACTTTGAGTTATAAAGAGGGTTGCATTTGTTTAAATTAAGTTTGCCTGGAAGGAAGAAAGTTGTTACTGTGGAGTCACTGCTCTGAGCATGCATGTAAGTGAGCTGGGACAGTTAAAGGGCCAGTAGCATGGAAATCATTGACCGGGCATCATTTTGCCTTTCTCAGGAACTAACAGAAACCTAACACCTATTGCTCCCCAAAGATCACTTATCAGGGTGTAAAGAGGAATATGAGAACCAAAATTATAACATAGTAATAATAATAAATAATAATAACTAGTAATTATATACTGCTTTAAAGTTTGCAAAGCATTTTACAAATATTATCTCATTTGATCTTGACAGCAACACTGTGAGGTAGATGCTGTTATTACATCTATTTTACATATGAGGCAGAGCTAGCTCAGTGTTTGGGAGGCTCTTAAGGAAAGTGTGGGAGAGAAGAGGTATTTGACTACCACACTGAAGGTCTACAGAGCCATTGTGCTGACTCATTGTACGCCTGTGAAACCTGGACAGTGTACCAGCGTCATGCCAGGAAACTGAATCGCTTCCATTTGAATTGTCTTAGGAAGATTCTGAAAATCACCTGGCAGGATGATACCAGACACTGAGGTCCCTTCTCAAACTAAACTGCCAAGCATGCAAACTCTACTGCCAAGAGCACAGCTCAGATGGGCTGGCCGTGTTGTTCAAATGCAAAACGTGGGCTTCCCAAAAAGACCATTTTATGAAAAACTCACACTGGGCAAGGCTCACATGGTGGTCAGAAGAAGTGATACAACGACACCCTCAAGATCTCTCTGAAGAACTTTGGTGCTGATTGTATGACATGGGATGCACTGGCACAGGACCAGCCAGCATGGTGTGCCCTCATCCGAGAAGACGCTGTGAGCAAAGCAGAATTGAAGTAGCTGAAAAGAAAAGCGAGATGTACAAATTTAGAGAATCCACCCCAAATGTTCACAGGGCCTATTGGTGCCCAACCTGCGGTAGAGTATTCACAGCTCATATTGGTCTGACCAGCCACAGTTGGACGTGCTGTAACATGACTCTAGCATAGTGACGTCACTTTGGTCCTCTTTGAGAACGAAAGGCAACCAACCTATGTATGAGTATGAGGAAATTGAGGCAAAAGAGGTCAAACAACTTGCATAGGGTCACAGTCATTAAGTATCTGAGGCTGGATTCAAACTCAGGGCTTCCAGTGCTCTAATCACTGCACCACTTAGCATAGAATGATAGCATTTGAGAACCAGAATGCATAAAGAGGCATAGCATTTTAGCCATGGCCTCAGGACTTTCCTAGTCTAACATCCACTTATTTAAAGAGGAGTGAAAGAAACTGAGGGAGGGGGTAGCTAGGGGGCAGCTAGGTGATGCAGTGGATACTGGCCCTGAAGTCAGGAGGACCTGAGTTCAAATCCAGTCTCAGACCAAACACTTGACACTTCCTAGCTGTGTGACCCTGGGCAAGTCACTTAACCTCAATTAGAAGGAAGGAAGGAAGGAAGGGAGGGAGGAAGGGAGGGAGGGAGGGAAAAAAGAAAGAGTAAGTAACTTCTCCTTACAAGCTATATGTGAGGGATGGATTAGATGATTTCTCTCCGCTGAAAGGGACTAAACCAGGTTGAGGATAACCAAGGGGCCTCAAACCCATTGTTGAGTAAGGAGAGTGTCTACTCCAAGACTGTGCAATGGGCAGAGGAAAACAATGTATTCCAACAGCCATGCAGGAGGCTGAAGAAGGCACTATGAAGTACTTGGAGTTTGGTAAGGCATCGAAGATGCCAAGATCATCCACTGCATCCTAAGCCATCACCACTTGTCTTGGCTTCTGTCCTGCCACTGGACTTCAGTGACTCTGAAAGAGACATGGAAGGTGAGGACTTTGTTCAACTGACTCACTAAATCCAACTCACACACAAGTCAAAGCAACACCCCATGATGTCATCGGTCCTCTTTGAAAGCACAAGACAAACAACAAGGGGACTTTAAGCTCTAACATTCTACAGTTTTGTATTTCCCTTTTTGATTTCTAGTCCAGTATTCTTTGCAGCACAGCCTGAATGCTGAAATTCATTGCCATGGCTTTTCCCATTTTTTTTTGTCTGACCCAAGCTTCAGGTCTACTCTTTATGTCTCTCCTGGGTATGCAGTCAGCATACAAGGGTCACTGAAATAGCATCTCTGATTTAGACCTGGAAAGGACGTCAGGGGTAGGCCACCTAGTCCAATTCCTTCATTTTGCAGGTAAAGAAACCAAGACTCAGAGATATTCTGTGACTTGCTCAAGGTCATACACACAGTAAGTGGCAGAGTTAGGATTTAAACCTGGATCCCTACTCCAAATCCCATGGCGTTTGTCTTCTAATCCCAGGTCTACAACTAAGGGACCTTGAACAATTATTTAACCTCTCACTGGCCCTGAGTTTCTCATTTGCAAAATGAAAGAAGTTAGACAACACACTCCCTAAGGATTATCCCGACTCTACTATTCTACAAAGAACATTAATAATGAATATAAATTCAATTACTCATATATATAGTGCATGTGTAAAAAGTCAACCCGGTGTAAGGTACAGTGGAAAGACCACTAGATTTGGAGTCAAAAGTTCAAATTCAAGCTCTGATATTTGCTAGCAGCTGTATGATCTTGGTTAAGTGATTTTACCTCTCCAAGCCCTAATTTCTTCATCTTTAAAATTGGAATAATAGAATAATACTGATGGGGATGGGATCTGAACCCTTAAAAGGAAAAGACCATGTCTTTGGGATCTGGACTCCAAAAAGGAAAATCCCTAAACTTTCTCAGATCTCTGGTGTTTGCCTGGCCTTTCACTATGGCTACACCCCAATCTCCCAATTCTGTTCTGTTACCTCCCAATTGCCTCCGGCCACTTCCCACTCTTAACACTATCTAAACTCCATTCTCCCTTGGCCAGGTGCCTGGCATTCTGTTCACCCAGCTTACTGGCCACTTCCATCCAGATCCTCCTTAGACCCCTCCTCCAGTCACCCCAAACTACTTGGCTACTCCTAGATCTTTCTATATATAAGGTCCATCTGGCTCCCATTAAGGTGCTGAGATTCTTTAAGAGTCTAGCCAAGGGCTCAGATTCTTAAGATCTGGCCCACATGGCAGATGTTTTTTAGAATATCCTTGTCTTTGGCTGAAAGAAAGCTAGGGTCAAATTCATTCGGGCAGGACCTGCATGTTGTGATTTTAGGGACCCAGCACCTCTACACCTCTAAACCTCAACGAGACCACTTGCATTCATCTACCTCATGGGACAGATGTGAAGATCAAATGAGGAAAGGCTTCATATGTGCTCCTACTTTATAAATATAAGCCACTGTCCCTAAAGTGACCTGCTTCTAGATTTGTAATCCTAGGATCCCTCTTCCCCAAAATTTCTTGGAACACTAAGACTTTTCCTTCTCCTTTATCACAATACACAGCTTGTGTGACACTAGGTAAGTCACTTCCATTCTCAGAGTCTCATATAACTCAAACCAGATTAAAATTTAATTGGGAAATATTCAACGAAATAATAAATACAATGAATCATAGATCATGGTAATATGTAGTTTTCTAAGTCAATCTGTAGCCTGCAGGGATTCTAGGTATGACAAACTCTTTGAGTTTGATGCCCCTTGATTAAATAACCTGTGAGGTCTCTTTCGTTTCTGAACTTGGGAATCTCCCTTGAGCCAAAGGTATTTGTGTCTCTGTCTTCCTATGCCTTACCAAGGCATCTCACTCCATTTTTAAACAGCAACAATTGTTAGGGATGTTTCTTTCATGTCAAGCCTCAGTTTGCCTCTCAGCAACTCCTACTCACTGATTCCAGTTCTGCCCTCCAAGATAGCCCATACTAGAATGTAAACTCCTGGAAGGGAGAAGAAAGATGTCAATTTTTAAATGTCTAAGTTCCTCAGTGCCTAGCACGGTGCCTCAATACCCCACAGGCTTAATCAAGGTTTGTTCAATTTAAATGAAATAAAATACGAAGTTGAAGCCAGAAGATGTAAATGGCTGCTTCTTTATTGTATTCTGCCCTTCAAGGCTTTGAAAAACACTCTTTTTATCCTTCTGTTCAGAAAAGAGTTGTAGAGTTTCTTGCATGCAATGTATTCATGCTTAATTAGAATCAACTTAATTATGTTGCTAGTAAACAAAAGCAGAAGACTTAAAAGAGAGAGAGAAAACGTTAAAAAACACATTTCCCTCTAGAGGGGGTAAATAAAAGGAATTTAAGCTGCGTGTTACCATCATGAATATAGTTTAAAGGAAAAAAGCACAGACTTGGAGTGAAAATATTTCCATTCAAAATCTGGCTCTGCTGTTTACTGTCTATGTCATCTTGAACAAATCACTTCAGGGTGGGAACCCTGCAGCCTCAAGGCCACATGTGGCCTTCTAGGTCCTTGAGTACGGCCTTTTGACTGAGTCTAAGTTTTACAGAACAAATCCTTTTATTAAGGGGATTTGTTCTGTGAAGTTTGGATTCAGCCAAAAGGCCACACTTGAGGACCTAGAGGGCCACATGTGGCCTTGGAGGCTGCAGGTTCCCCACCCCTGGAACGTACCTCAGCCCAGTTTTCTTCTCAGTAAGATGGGAATAGTAATAGTACCTACCTAGTAGGGTTGTTGTAATGATCAGATAACATGTAAAACACTTTGAGTATAAATGCTTATTATTATTATTAAGCTGTTTAACTGTGGTTTAAGTTAACTTGTCTGGCCCACATTTTCCTCATCTATATAAAATGAGATTAGACCCAATAGTCTCTACGGTCCTTTTCAGCTAAACTCCTATGAATTAAAAGATTTCCTGTTATCTTCTTTCCCAAGATCCTTTACCTTTCATTAAATAGGCCACTGGAAAATCAGAGAGGCCATGTGGTAAAATGGGAAAAGTGGAGTCGGGAAACCAAAGATTTGAATCTTGGCTGTGATATTTACTAGCTGTAGAACCATAGGCAAAGCACTTAACTTTTCTGTACCTCAGTTTCTTCATTGATGACACAGGGAGACTTGAACTTCCTAGGGTTGCTTTATAGAGCATTTGAGGTAATGTAGTTAGGACTGTGTGACTCAAAAGTGAGATAGAAGGATAGGTTATTCAGAGGAGTGTGAAGAAAGACTTTCCCTTGTAGTAAAGCATTTAGCAGGTGTCCTTCCTCCTTGGTGGAAAATGTTGCTTGAAAGAATCCCATTTCTAGGGGGCAGTTAGGTGGTACAGTGGATAGAGCGCCAGCCCTGGAGTTAGGAGGACCTGAGTTCAAATAGAGCCTCAGACACGTAATACTTCCTATCTGTGTGACTCTGGGCAAGTCACTTAACCCCAATTGCCTCACTAAAAAAAAAAAATCCCATTTCTGCTACTTAACATGTGATCTCTTGGCCTCAGTTACTTAATCCGTAAAATGAAAGGATGGGGTTCTAAGGATATTTCCAGCTATATGTCCTATGATTTGGTGGTAGCCATTAAAAACTATTTAATGTGATTGGTGTTAGGGAGGAAGAGGAGGAGGAGATAATTGCTCCAAGGAAAAAAAAGCTTCCTTTTAATAGTCATTACCCAAGAAGTTGGTCTGTACCTTGTCTTCCCACCAAATTTCTATTCTGAAAAACACGGGGGAGGAGCCTCTGAGGCTTTAAGGGATGGATTGTGGAACTCTTGAGGAGCAATTCTCAATCTCCTGCCAATATCAACAGGGCTATTTTGTTCTTCCCAATCTTTATTTTCAAGCTTTATTTTCTTTTAAAGGTCCTAATCACCCTAAGACTGGTGTGATTTCGCATTAAAACCCAACTCATATGCAGCTTCTGGCATGCCACACGTGGATCTCAGAATCTCAGAGTTAGAATGGGCGAGGCCATCAGATCCAATCTGTGGCTGAACGAGAGTTTGCAGGTCAATATTCCAAACAAATAGTTACCCAATAGGCTTCCTATGAAAGGCGACTCAGTACCAGTAAAGGCAACTCATTTGATGTTTAGACAAAACAAGTCATTAGTAAGGTTTTTGGTTTTTTGTTTAGTTTTGTTTTGTTTCTCTTTATATCAAGACTAAATTTGCCTCTCTGAGAAATCCACTCATTGCTCTGACTTCTGCCCTCTGAGGCCAATCATGGCATAACAGAGAGAGTCCTGGACTTGGAGTCAGGAAGACCTGTATTCAAATCCTGCCTCAAATCAAACGAGCTGACCTCTTTGAAGCCCAGTTTCTTTAGCTACGAAATAAGGGGGATGTACTTGAAGCCCTCCAGGATCCCTTCTCACTCTGAATCTATGATCCTATAATTCTTCTTTTCCGTCACAGTCTTGCAAAGACTTGACATTTATCACTTCTCCTATCCTTCCTTGTACTAGACATTCCTAAGTCATTCAACAAGTCTTTACAATGCATGCTTTCTTATTCCTCCACCATTCTGATTGCCATTCTCTGGACAAACCCCAGCTCATCAATTTCTTTCTTAATATCTAGCCTTCAGAATGAGGCAAAAATTTCCAGATGGGACATGGCCAGGGCAGAGTATAGCAGGATTTTCATCTCCTTTATTTTGAACACAGTGATTCTCTTAATGTAACCTACTGATTTTATCTTGCTGCTTGTTTTCTGATGCCTTTGCATCATAGGGATGATTCATATTGAGCTTGCAGTCCACTAAGCCCCCCAGATCTTTTTTAGACAAACTGTTGTCTTAACAACACATGTCCCATTCTGTCACTATAAAGATGATTTTTTCATCCAAGTCTGTGACTTGACACCGATCTCTGTTTGGACCCAGGATCAGATAATGAGTCTTCTACTTTCTACCTATGCGACCTTGAGTCAATTGCAACTTCTTTACACATGGCACTATGTTGATAACAAGGCACATTTTTATGATGATTTTTTTACATAGCGATTTCCTCACTATAATCCTATGAGGTAGAGAGGGTAAATATGATGATCCCCCACCCTTCAGAAGGGGAAACTGAACCTCAGATAAGTTAAGTAGTTTGACCATTGGTTGTACAGGTGGTAGGGGTCAGAGCCAAGCTTTAAACCCAGATCTCTCAAGTAAAGGAGTGATCCTGGTTGCTTGGATTACTCTTTTCTATAATAGGATGTACAGTCTTAGAATTCAAAGATCATACAGTTTAACCTCCTCATTTAATTAGCAAAGGAAAAAAGTGAGAGCCAGAGAGGAACTTTTCAGAAGTTCCGCAGTCAGTAAGAGGTCAGGCTGTTAATTGAGCTCACAATTCCTAATTCCTGGTTCAGTGTTGCTTTGACTACGTTATCTGTTGTCGCTGTTGAGTCATTTCACTCCTGTATGACTCTTTATGACCCCATTTGGAGTTTTCTTGACAAAGATACTGGAGTGGTTTGCCATTTCCTTCTCCAGCTCATCTTACAGGTGAGGAAACTGAGGCAATTAGGGTTAAGTGACTTGCCCAGGCTCACACAGCTAGTAAGTATCTGAGGCCAGATTCCTGACTCAGTAGTAGTCTGTGAATCTTGTGTGATTCTTCATTGCATACTGAAAAAAATCATATTGTGCTTCGTCATTTGGCTCTACCAGCCCCCAAAAGAAAGGCACACAAGTCATGGGGTTGGCTTCATGCTGATTCTATGACAGCTATATTTGTGTAGAAGTATTCACTTGGCCAATGTGACTGCTCACCCCACACCCTAGGTCATGACTGCTACATGTTTGCAACTACTTCAAATACAGCAACTGGAAGCCAAGCAGGTGCTGTTAAATGTTTAATAAAGATGTACGCATGGCACACCTTTGATTTTAATCTACTAACCCTACTAACAAATGTTATTAATAAACATTAATGATGAAGATTAAATAACAAATGTGAATGCAGATTAAGTTGCATTATTGCTTCTTAAGTGATAAGTCTTTAAGTCTAGAAAATCCAAAAAAATCAAGCCCTGATTTGTAGCATTTGTGAATTTCTGAGGGCTAAATGTTCACACCCCAAAATTTAACCATCAGCTCTCCTAAACCAGTGAGATTCCTTCTAGGGCACCCCTGGAGTCACACCTACCCTTTTCATTCAGTTTTTCAGGAAGCAAACACCTACTATGTGTCAAGCAGACAGGCAGGATAGCATCGTGGATCAAGATCTGGCCACAGAGTAAAGCCCGGGTTCGAGTCCCTAACACATACTTCCCATGTGACCTTAGGCACGTTACTTACCCTCTTAAGCACCGAGAGCAATTTCTTTAAGACTATAATTTGTAGAGTCTTGAAGAAGTAGATAATGCTCTGAGTCAGGTTGTCTGGAAAGACCAGGGGGTAGAGGTTCTCCTAGTCAAGAGGGCTTTATTGAAGCAAAAGCAATGGGTTGGTCCTTAGAGATAAGACAGGGGCTTACTTTTATACCCAAGTTTGGGGCACTCAGATAGGGGTGGGGTTATGCGCCTATGTGGGCCGTTAACCCCAGGGAAGGATGTCGGGAAAGGGGAAGCAGGTATATAAGGGGAGGCAGGAGAGGGAGAAACAGGTACGCTGAGTATGTTACAAAACACTTCAGGGCTGCGTTCACAAAGCAGGGAGCTTAACTGGCAACATTCAAGGATACAGGCACAAAAAATAGGGGTTGGTCATGTATACAGAAAATAACAAGGTTTTCTTGTCCACAGATAGAGCCCCCTGTTACTAGGCAGAGTCAGATTGAGGCAAGGCTCTTATCGTTGCTGGGCAGAAGTCAGCCACATCAGTCTCTGTCGGTTATTCCAGACACTGCTGGTCTCCAAATGATTTTCTTTGAACATCCCATCAGTATTTTTTCCCTGATTGGTATTCTAGGGGTTTTCCCAATGGCACTTGGACAGCAATTACAGCTCTTACTATGAGTTGTCACTGTGGAGCTACGTAATAATTGTCCCAAGGTTCCAACTCCTAGATGAGAAGGGGGTAAATTGGAAGCTTACAGAACAGCAGAAGGGGGAGTGGAGGGGGAAGATGTTACTGTGGGAGGTGAGCCTCATGTTTGGTTATTGGGAGTCATGTTGTAGACAAGCTCCATGTGACCCAGCTTCCTGCTCTCTGACTGATTGATCACATATCCCTTGGGATCAAGCTGCAGCCCTCCACTGTGGGCCCTAATCCCCACATTGGTAAACACTGTCTTATAACAATGACATTGCAGGAGTAGTACAAATTTGCTAGGCACAATAATGTGCCCTTTAGGCCATATGGTACGACACAGTCCATGCTGATGGAGTACAATGTGGCTATGTAGCCAGATCCAGAACATGAGAAAACCACATTCTCTAATGAATCTTACAGAGCAGGGGTTCTTAACCTGGGGTCCACAGACCCCCAAAGATAGATTTCAACAGGTCTGTGACTTTGGATCAGAAAAAGTTACATGTTCATTTTCAGTAACCTTGAACTAAAATTTAGCGTTTCCTTCAATTATTTAAAAACATAATTCTGAGGAGTCCTTAGCCTTCAGTTGGCTGCCATAGAGTTCACATGAAGTGCCTATCATCAAAGAGATGTATGACCAGAATAGAAGATAAGCTAGTCATATGGCAAGAGCTAGGGATAACTGATGAGCCACTTATATCCTCCATTGGTAACCACACAATGGCAAGAGAGCTACAGAGAGATGAATGAATGAATGATTTGTTTATGGTTTGAAAAGTAGAAAGCAGGGATCAACCTCTGAAAACCCAGAAAATATCACCCAGGAAGAAACCCTGGAACACCTGAACTAGAAGAAAGATGGGGAACAGCAGTGCAGCAGCCCAGCAAATAGGTCTCCCAGTGCCTCAGCAAAAATAAGGGAAATAGCACTACAAAGGGCCCCAGGCAGATAAGCACCCTGCATCATTCATCTGAAAAGAGCTGAAGAAAGCAACCTAAAGTCTTCATAAAGCCCCAGCCCTGCTGATTCCAACCCAACACCAGGTAAGCTGTCAGAACCCCAGGAAAAGATCCTGAAGCCCAGTGGTAGAGAGGCAAACACCAACACCTAGACCTCCAAGTGCCTCAGTGAGGGTAGGGAACTGGTAAACCAGCTCAGAAAACCACCAGGTGCCTTGGCACTCTACCACAAAGGAATCTCCCAGTGCATTAGCAGAAACAAGGGAGGCAGCATTGCAAGGGGCCCCAGGCAGATAAACACCCTGCAGCACCCATCTAAAAGGAGCTGAAGAAAGCTAAAGGAAAGGAAAAGCAGGCAACCTAGAATTGCCTGAAAGTTCCAGCCTTGCTGATTCCAGCCCAACATGAGGTAAGCTGCCAGAAACCTACAGCCTCCAATTGCCAACATAAGAGGCCCCAGCACACAAAGCCAGTGACCAAGACCTAGGCTCCCAACACAAGAAGCTTGGGTCAGTGCCCTCTGTTCCCCAGCAGGAGAGCTCAATCTCTTTAAAGGCCAGGGAATAAAGAAACACCATGAGTAAAAAGAAACGTACCATAGATTCATATTATGAGAAGAGTGAAGATCAAGACAGAAATTCTGAAGAGGACAACATTGTCAACAAACCCACATCTGCAACATCAAAAGGGAATATGAACTGGTCTGAAGCCCAAAAAGCCTTCTTAGAAGAGCTCAAGAAGGATTTTAAAAGTCTAATGAGAAAGGTAGAAGAGTCCTTAAAAAATACAATTGGCCAATTGGAAAAAAAGTACACTGAAGAGAACAAGTCCCTAAAAAACACAATTGGCCAACTGAAAAAAGTACACTGAAGAAACAAACTAAAAAAAACAATCTGTTAAAAACTAGAATTGGACAAATGGAAACTAATGACTCTATGAGACAGCAAGAATCAGTCAAACAGAAACAAAAAAATGAAGAAATGGATGAAAACATAAAATACCTCATCAGTAAAACAACCGACCTGGAAAATTGATCCAGGAGAGACAATTGAAAAATCATTGGGGTACATGGAAATTATGATGAAAAAAAGAGCCTGGACAGTATCTTTCAGGAAATCAGAAAGGAAAACTGCCCTAAAGTCCTAGAACCGGAAGGTAAAATAACCATAGAAAGAATACACCAGTCACCACTTCAGAGATTCCAAATTGACAACACCAAGGAATAGAACAGCAAAATTCACAAAAACCAGATGAAAGAGAAGATGCTGCAAACAGCCAGAAAGAAACAATTTAAATATCCTGAAACCACAGTCAGGATTACACAGGACCTTGAAGCTTCTACATTAAAAGACCACAGGTCATGGAACATGATATTCCATAAGGCAAAGGAGCTTGGACTGCAGCCAAATCACTTCCATATGCTTTTGAGTTTAAAATTTTTCTCTCCCTTCCTTCCCAAGAGTGTGCACAATGTGATATACGCTATACATCTACATTCCTATTAAACATATTTTCACATTAGTGAAATGAGCATGATTCTTCAAGGGAGGAGATGGATATGCAACAAAATAGGGGACTTCCAAAGCTTCCTGATAAAAAGACCAAAGCTCAACAAAAAATTTGATCTTCAAGTACAAGATTCAAGAAAGACATAAAAACATAAATGGGACAGAAAGATACAAAATGTTGTTAATAAGGGCGGACTGTTTACATCCCTACAAGGGAAGATAACACTTGCAACTCTTGAAAACTGTATTGTTATAACACCATGTTAAAGGAGTATACGTAAAGGGGGTGGATATTAGTTGACTTTGATGTAATGATAAAAAAAAATCTAATCAAGTGGGTTAAATAGATCCAAGTAAGTGGATTAGTCTAATCTTAGAAAATGTACTGAGAGAGGAGTAGGCAGACAAGGGTAAATTACATTACAGGAAAAGATAGAAAATCCTATTACAGCAGAGGGAAAGAAGGGGTGGTGAGCATTGTTTGAACCTTACTCTCATCAGATTTGGCTTAAGAAGGGAATAACATAATCAGTTAGGTATGGAAATCTAACTTGCCCTAAGGGCAGTAGGTGGGAAAAGGGGAAAGCAAAGGGAGGGGGGATGGAAGGGAGGGAAGAAGCAGTGGGGGCAAAGGGGAAGAGGGGGAGGGGGATAATAGAAGGGAGGAGAGACTGAAGGAGGCAGTGGTCAAAAGCAAAGAACTGGTGAGGAGGGGAAGGGAGAGAAGAGAAAGAAAAGCATAAACGGGGGGAAAAGGATGGAGAAAAAGATACAGATAGTAATCATAACTGTGAAAGTTGAATCACTATCTTTTTTTTCTCTTCTGTTGAGTTTTGTTTCCTCTTTCTGATGGTTCTTCCTATTGGTTTTAATTTTTACTTACAACTTCACTAATGTGAAAATATATTTAATAGGAATGTAAATGTATAGCCTATATCACATTGTGTACCATCTTGGGGAGGGTGGTGGGGAGGAAGGGAGAGAAAAATTTTAAACTCAAAAGCATATGGAAGTGATTGTTGATAAATCAAAATAAATTGATAAATCAAAATGAGAAAAAAAAACTAGAAAGCAGGGTGGAGGAGGCACACGTGTGGTTGCAGGGAATTTGTGGAGAAGAGGTACAGGCCACATGTAGGATTTACAAGAGAAGCCACTCTATCAAACCTTAGGCAAATCACTTGACTTCAATGGGCCTCAGTTTCCTCATTTGTAAAGTAAGGGAGTTGAACAGGCCATCACCAGTTGTCCTGATCTATATCTTGCCACTGGACCCAGATGGCTCCAGAGGAAAAAATGAGCCTGGTGACCTTTTACAGCCTTCCCATGCTTAAATCCAATTCACTTTCAAGTCATGGCATCATCTTTCTGATGTCATGGTCCTCTTCAAGAAAGAAGAACAAACAACAAGGGAGCTAGACTAAAAGACTTCTAAAGTGTTTTCCAATTCTAGAGCTATGATTCTAATCATATGTTTCATAGGATGAGAGGGTGGCAATCTGAATCAATGGGTACAGTTAAGTTATGGAATAAGATGGTGTAAGACTAGAAAGGTAGATAAGAACCATGTTATGGACATCTTTGAATGCTTGGTTAAGAAGTTTGAGTTGTATTTGGTAGGCAATGGGGAAATAGAGCTTTGGAAGTTGTCTGTCTATAGCTAAAGACTGGAGCTCTGAAATAAGATTACCGAGAGAGAAAGTGTAGCCCAAGAAGAAATCCATGGGGAATACTCTGTGTGTGTGTGTGTGTGTGTGTGTGTGTGTGTGTGTGTGTGTGTGTGTATACACACATATATACCTATACACACATGTATGTATATATAAATACATATATACACACATGTTATACACACATATACCTATGTACATATGTACATACACACATACGTACATATATATCTCTGTGTGTGTGTGTGTGTATATATGTATGTATGTGACAGGAGAAGAAGAGAAGTCAATAAAGGAGACAGACAAGGAGAAGTAAGAATTATAAGAGAACCAAGAGAAGCAAGTGTCCCATAAACCACTGAAAGAGAGAGTAGCCCAAAGGAGAAGATGTCATCCAACAATATTTGATGTGGCAGAGCAGACAACAGGAGGAAAACTAAGACAAGGCCATTGGATCTGAAAATTAGGAGGTCGTTGTTGACCTGAGAGAGGCCCGTTCAGAAGAGTGATGGGGATAAAGGCCAGATTACAGAGGATGGAGGGCACAGTAAGAGCAGGACGGAAATAGAAGCAAACATTGTCATCTGTTCTTTTAAGAATTTTGGCAGCAAAAAGGAAGGGGTGAAATGAGGGTAGGACCTGGATGGGATAGATGTTTGGGGGACCGGTTTTTAGATTTGTTTTTCACATAGGAATGGTCTGATTGTTTCATTGTTTGCATGGTTCATACACTGGTTTTTGAAGTAGCTGTAAGTGTTCCATTCATGACCTGGAACGTGGGGTGGGCTGTCGGGTAAATGCTTCTATACAAATATAGCTGCAGCAGAACTAGCTTGGAGTCAACCCCAAGACTTATGGGCCTTTCTCAGGAGCACTGGTAAAGCCAGGTATTCTGTAGTGAAGAATCACTTAGGATTCTGAGGATAAAGGCAACATAGTACAGAGAAGGGGCTCTTAACGTTTCTGTGTCATGGACCCCTCTGTCAGTCTGGTGAAGATTTCAGACTTCTCAGAATAATGTTTTTTAAATGCATAAAATAGGATTACAAAGGAAACCAATTACATTGAAACATATAACATTGCCCCATCCGAGTTATTAGAACCCCTAAAATATACCATGAGCCTTGAGTTAAGAAGCCTTGGTACAGTGAAAAGAACACTGAGTTGAGGGTTTGTAGGCTAAGGTGGGAGAAACCAGTGGAAGAAGAAAGACTAAAGATGCCAGAGAGAGAATAAATAATCCATGGATCTAGGTCCTGGAGGACAGGTGAGAGATTGAGGTCAATCAAGGTCAGAGATGAAGGGGATAGCATTGGCAGGGAATGGGCTACCTCATCCCCAGAGAGTAAAAGAAAGGAAGAGTGGGTGGGTGGAGATATAACAAGGATTTGGCATTTGCTGGAATTCTTGCAGGTGGCTTCATTTTCCTTAATAAAATAGAGGGACTTCTGCTTCCAGAAGCCATGATGGTGGAATAAAAAGGTAGTGGCTTTCACTCTCACTTACCAACCTCTGAAAACCCAGAAAAAAAAAAACCTGGAACAGCTGAACTAGAAGAAAGACGGGGAATAGCAGTGCAGCAGCCCAGCAAATAGGTCTCCCAGTGCCTCAGCAAAAATAAGGGAAATAGCACTACAAAGGGCCCCAGGCAGATAAGCACCCTGCATCATTCATCTGAAAAGAGCTGAAGAAAGCAACCTAAAGTCTTCATAAAGCCCCAGCCCTGCTGATTCCAACCCAACACCAGGTAAGCTGTCAGAACCCCAGGAAAAGATCCTGAAGCCCAGGTGGTAGAGGAGGCAAACACCAACACCTAGACCTCCAAGTGCCTCAGTGAGGGCTAGGGAACTGGTCAAAACCAGCTCAGAAAACCACCAGGTGCCTTGGCACTCTACCACAAAGGAATCTCCCAGTGCATTAGCAGAAACAAGGGAGGCAGCATTACATGGGGTCCCAGGCAGATAAACACCCTGCAGCACCCATCTAAAAGGAGCTGAAGAAAGCTAAAGGAAGGGAAAAGCAGACAACCTAGAATTGCCTGAAAGTTCCAGCCTTGCTGATTCCAGCCCAACATGAGGTAAGCTGCCAGAAATCTACAGCCTCCAATTGCCTACATAAGAGGCCCCAGCACACAAAGTCAGTGACCAAGACCTAGGCTCCCAACACGAGAAGCTTGGGTCAGTGCCCTCTGTTCCCCAGCAGGAGAGTTCAATCTCTTTTAAGGCCAGGGAATAAAGAAACACACCATGAGTAAAAAGAAACGTACCATAGATTCATATTATGAGAAGAGTGAAGATCAAGGCAGAAATTCTGAAGAGGACAACATTGTCAACAAACCCACATCTGCAACATCAAAAGGGAATATGAACTGGTCTGAAGTCCAAAAAGCCTTCTTAGAAGAGCTCAAGAAGGATTTTAAAAGTCTAATGAGAAAGGTAGAAGAGTCCTTAAAAAATACAATTGGCCAATTGGAAAAAAAGTACACTGAAGAAAACAAGTCCCTAAAAAACACAATTGGCAAACTGGAAAAAAAGTACACTGAAGAAAACAAATCCCTTAAAAATACAATTGGCCAATTGAAGAAGGAAGCACAAACTAACAGAAGAAAACAATCTGTTAAAAACTAGAATTGGACAAATGGAAACTAATGACTCTATGAGAGAGCAAGAATCAGTCAAACAGAAACAAAAAAATGAAAAATAGATGAAAACATAAAATACCTCATCAGTAAAACAACCGACCTGGAAAATGATCCAGGAGAGACAATTTAAAAATCATTGGACTACCTGAAAATCATGATGAAAAAAGAGCCTGGAGTATCTTTCAGGAAATCAAAGGAAAACTGCCCTAAAGTCCTAGAACCAGAAGGTAAAATAACCATAGAAAGAATACACCGTCACCACCTGAAAGAGATCCCAAATTGACAACACCAAGGATATAATAGCAAAATTCCAAAATTACCAGATGAAAGAGAAGGTGCTGCAAGCAGCCAGAAAGAAACAATTTAAATATCGTGGAACCACAGTCAGGATTACACAGGACCTTGCAGCTTCCACATAAAAGACCGCAGAGCATGGAACATGATATTCCATAAGGCAAAGAAGCTTGGAATGCAGCCAAGGATCAACTGCCCTGAAAAAATGAGCATGATTTTTCAAGGGAGGAGATATTCATGAAATAGGGGACTTCCAAACCTTCCTGATAAAAAGACCAGAGCTCAACAAAAAATTTGATCTTCAAGTACAAGATTCAAGAAAGACATAAAAACGTAAATGGGACAGAAAGATACAAAATGTTTTTAATAAAGGTGGACTGTTTACATCCCTACAAGGGAAGATGACACTTGCAACTCTTGAGAACTGTGTTGTTATTACACCATGTTAAAGGAGTATACATAAATGAGGTGTATACTAGTTGACTTTAATGCAGATAAAAAAAAAATCTAATCAAGTGGGTTAAGTGGATCCAAGCAAGTGGATTAGTCTAATTTTAGAAAATGTACTGAGAAAGGAGAGGTAGACAAAGTAAATTACGTTACAGGAAAAGACACAAAATCCTATTACAGCAGAGGAAAGGGGGGGTGGGCATTGTTTGAACCTTACTCTCATCAGATTTGGCTCAAGAAGGGAATAACATAATCAGTTAGGTGTAGAAATCTGACTTGCCCTATAGGCAGTAGGAGGGAAAAGGGGAAAGAAAAGGGAGTGGGGGATGGAAGGGAGGGAAGAAGCAGTAAGGAAAGGGAGAAAAGGGAAAGGGAGGGAGGGACTGAGGGAGGCTGTGGTCAAAAGCAAAACACTAGTGAGTAATTTTTACTTACAACTTCACTAATGTGAAAATATGTTTAATAGGAATGCAAATGTATAGCCTATATCAGATTGTGCACAGTCTTGGGGAGGGTGATGGGGAGGAAGGGGGAGAAAAATTTTAAACTCAAAAGCATATGGAAGTGATTGTTGATAAATCAAAATAAATTAATAAAGTGAAAAATTAAAAAATTAAAATAAAATAAATAAAATAAAATAGAAAGTGAGGTAGTCTCCAAAAAAGAGGCAAGGAAGAGAATTAATCAGGGGAGGATGGAAGGGGCTTCAGGAAAGTGGAAAAGATTTTATACACTCCCTATGAGAAATATATTAGGGAGTGATTAAGAGATAAATTAAACAATTCTTTTGCAACAGTGAGGACTTATAATGACTTGTAAGACTCACAGACCCAGAATCTTGTTGAAAAAAGAATATATAATATTCTGTTTTTGAACTGCCTGTCCTTGTATTTTTTCCTCCTCTCACCAAACCTTTTTCATACTTAAGATTATCAGCTCTTTCAAAGTGAATAAATAAACAAGCACAGAGAGAGAGAGAGAGAGAGAGAGAGAGAGAGAGAGAGAGAGAAGAGACAAAAACAGAGAGAGTATGTATGTATGTACACATATGCTTTTCCTAATCTCCACCAGGCTAGTCTGTGAACCAGCCAAATTTTGACAGATTTTTCCACTCACAGACTGGTGTTCAAAGTTGAGAATTCCACCTGCTCTTTATTTGTTGCTCAGGGCATCTGTGGGTGGCTCAGGGTGGAAGAGTCTTATACCAACATGGACAGCTGTGGAACATACAGATCCAGGAACTGCCAGGGACCTCATTCCTGGGCTGTGACTTTTCCATTGGGTGTAGAGGAGGAAGAGAGAAAAGGAAAAAGAAGTTCCAGAAACTACAATAAGTAATAACTTAGTGAAGGCTGAGAAATCCCCAGAAGAGACTTCTGTCTCTAAATGGCAGTGGGGAGGGAGAAAAGGGCAGAGAGGAGCCATAGGACTAGCAGAAGGAGAAATTATTGAAATCCCCCCACCTCAATTTGTGATTCCTATAAAATAGGGATGGCTAGAGCACTGGACTTAATAAAATCAGAAGGATGTGAGTTCAAATCCTGTCTCACCTACTTACTAACTGTGCGATCCTGAACAAGTCACTTAACCTCTCCCAGACTCGGCTTTCATATCTATAACATGGCAGTAATATCTATCTCACAGGGTTGTTTGAAGATCCAGTAATATAATACATGTAAAGCACTTTGCAAATCTTAAAGCACCATATACATGTTAGCCATTAGCTGCTGCTCCTAAAGTCAGTCTTCTGTCTTTCCCCAACACAGCCCTCCCTCATCCCCAGTCTAAAATTCTATTTAAAGGCTAGTAGATGATAGGCTACCCCTTAGGGTCTCCTTAAGAACACAAGTCCAGGATTCCTGTGGCCCTGGAGACCATAAACAGGGTTGCCAGGACAGATCGGGTTTGTGAATTCCCATTTGGTGAGAAATAGTTGCAGAAGGAAAAGGAAGAAATAAACATCCATTTTAAGAAGTGTTCAGGACAGGAAAGAAAATGCCTGAAATTCAGAATTATAAGTCAAAAAAGAAGAAGAACTGTAATTAACCCAGCAAGTTAGCCTAGATGTGTCAATGTCTCAGGGGAAAAAAAATGAAATAAAATGAGAGATGATGCCTGTGAAAATAATTGGTGCCCAATTACTGCAACTTCAAGCCCAAGGCAACCTGAAATGTAATTAGTGATGATAGGTAGGTGAATGGATAAGTTCACTGTTAATGTTTGATGTCACATCAAAGAATAAAATCAGAGTAACATGAAGCTTGGAGGCACCTCAAGGGGTCATATAGTACAGTACCCTGCTTTAGACAAACCACTCCCTAACCCCAACCCCAAAAACCCAAATCAGTGATAATCCCCATTCCACAAATTCCAGTCTCTCTGTTTTACTGCTTAGTTTCCCTGACAAGACACTTTTTCTTTACAACTAAATGAGCCCCTTCTTTCAGGAAGAGCCTTCCTGTCTTGGAAGCACAGGTCATAGGATTGCATTTATGAAGTTGGGTTTCGGTTTCCGGGTGAGCTACAGGCTTGCATGTGATCAGTGACGTTCTCCAAGCTCCTACCACGAGCAGATCTCTGCCTCAGTCTCTCTGGGGAGACAGGCGTGAGAAAAATAAGGTCTGCCTGGTGCTTACCATCAGAGCACTTACTCTGTAGTAAGGGAGACAGATTACACAGAAAAGACAACCTGGCAGAACTAGCGCGGGCTCTGGGGTCAGAGGACCTAAATTCAAATCCTGCTTCTGATGCTAACTGTAATGCAGAACATTATTTGACCATTTAGGTAGTAGGGCCCTTTAGGCCATGGAAAGCAGAAGTTGCTGCTTAACCTTGCCCCAGACCTCTTTCCTCCTAAATCTAAACAATAGTGAAATGTACTCTTGCATAGCTTAGCACAGCCCATAATTCCAGCGCAAATGGATAAGAAAGCTTGCAATATAATTGCTTTAGATAATTACGTTTATACCAGAGACCCGGACACCTGGTCTGGTTTGTGTGATCCCTGACCTGTAATGATGGGGTCCTCGGGTGCTTGTGCTTGTACCTGTGCCCCAAATGTCTCCCTAGTCTCAGAAACACTGTCTCTGACGACCACTCCCCAGCCCTCAGATCATGTCTCTGGAAGCCTCCCAATTCCTTAGTTGTGAGAGCTCTTTTGTTGCAGAGCATTCTCTCATCAAGACAGAGGGAGAGGGGTGTCCTTGACCAGCCCAAGAACTCCTCCTCCTGCCAGACTTCAAAGATCTATCCCCCTCCCTGTCCGGTATACTCCCTGTACTTTCCCATCCATAGCCCCCCAAGACACCTGCATCTTTGGATTACCTCATCAGTGTTCCTGGCATTTCTTTCCCATGCTCTTTTCCATATAAACCCTAGCTCAACCCCTGATCGGGGCTGATTGATTTGGATGTGCATACCCCTCGCAGCTGCACGCTAATAAATCCACATTTTAAATTATGTCTGGGTCTTGCTCTCTGATTTCTCAGTACAACACTAGCTACCTGTGAGACCTCGGACGATCCAATAATCCAATGAACATTTATTAAGCACCCACTGTGTGCCGGGCACTGTGCTAAGTGCTGTGGGTACAATTAATGAAAAGAAAGACAGTCCCTGTTACAAATCTAATGGGGGGACGCAACACACAAAAGGAAGTAAGAAAGGTTGTGGGAAACCAGGAGGGAGCCAGTTCAGGGTCATCTTGCTCAGAGGAGTTGAAACCAGGTAGAGCAATAGATGCAGAGGGAGGCGAGACAGAAAAGCCCAGTTTCTGCCCCTCTGTAAAGGAAGGCATTGGAGTAACTCCTCCCTCCAGGCCTCCAGTCAAAGGGAAGGAAGACTGAGAGAGGTGGTGTCAATCAAGGTTTGAGTTAGCAGCATGGCGACCCTAAGAACAAAGCCACATAGGAAAAAATACTGAAGAACTTGGTAAAACTGAGCACAAACATGCTGAGTTATCAGTTTTTTGTGTGTAAAACAGGTACTGTCCAGGTCACCATGCAAGACATCAGTCTTTTCTCTGTGTGATAGAGTGACATCTCCTGTACATGTTCTGGTGCCTTAAGTGATCCACATGAGTACCAGATACCCTATAAATGGCAGTTATAGTATGTCATATTCTAAGTATTGGAGGCTTCATTAAGCCTTTTTTTTTTGTCTTGAGATTTTATTTTTATTACATTCACAGTATTAAGATAAGTTCAAAATAACATTGAAATCAAGATACTGTATCATTCTATTTTTAAAAATACAGGGAAAAGTGGTTTACCAGTGTGAAGAATTTCACAAACAGGGCTAGATCTCAAAGCTAGGGCAAGAATGAAAGAGACAAAGACAGAGACAGAAAGGAAGGAGGAGGAGGAGAGGGAGACTGCATCACATAAAATAGGTTGGGAGTACTTAGAGAGAAGCACCTCAGGCAACATGGGAGTCGCATGTGAAGTCGGACTGCCAGCTTTCTACAACATCAATCCCTAGAGGGCAGGAACTATGTCCCATTGCTGGTTCATGTAGGCCCTACCATGCTGTGAGCCTATAGTTAAAATTAAACGATAACTATAGCTTAGTCTCATCTGCTCTGTGCCCACTCCCCTGTAGCTAACTACAATTCTTTCTGCCTGAGGCAGATAATTATCTTTTTGACACAAAGGCACTGCCTTTATTTGGTTTGTATTTTCTACACATTCTTAGTAGAAAACTGTTTTATTTCATTTCTTAGAAATCTCCCACATCTGATTTTTGGGAAGTTCAAATACAATGAAGATAAATGGAACTTGGGAACATGGGATTCTTGCCCATGAAGAATAACCCCATTGACATTTTGAATCTGTCTTCTCCTTAGTTTACAGGCAGGACCAGCCCTAGGCAAAATCATAAAGCAGTCAGGGTTTGCCTTCAGAAACCGCCTCCTGTGTACCCTGTCCTTCTCTTCCTCCTCTCCCTCCCACTGATGGACCCATTTGGGTCAGCTCTGCACACATCCTTAACTCCAAGATCCCATCCAAATTTCCCTTTTTTTGTATCTGACACAGTGCTCTGTGCAAACTCGTTCATTGGTGATGGCAGCTTGTACTAGTCTACCCTTCACAAACAGCATTTCATTTTAACAGGGGGCCTGTGAAAACCCACAGCCTTGACCAAATCACTGACTCAGATGGTTTGAGGGAGGATATCATCCTCATTTTACAGAAAGGCAACACACACTGAGAGGTGAAGTCATTCACTATATAGCCATCACACACTGCATTTATTAATCTCAAAACAAGGACTAGAAGCCAGGCCTCCTAATTCATGATCCACTTGTCTTTCCATGGGACCAAACTGTTGCTTTTGCCTTGTTAAAGATCAAGACAATATCTGAATCTCCTGAGGGCCTTCTGATTTAATCCCTGCATTGTATTCATCTTTCAGCCTTAACCTACCAGTCAAGATGGCGTTGTCAGCGGATTCCTCTTGGTATCGCAGGCAAGGGCAAGTTAAGGACCGCTACTCCCAGTCTCCTTCAGAATCCACCCCACTGCTGTCTGTGGCTAAAGAAAGACACAGCTACAATCTGAATCAACAACGGGTCATTTTTCCTAACAACAAGATATTTCACCAAGACTGGGCAAAAGTTTCCAAGTTTTACTCTGGCAACAGGATTCATACCACCAAATATACCCTGTTCAACTTCGTACCCCGAAACCTCTTCGAGCAGTTTCACAGGTACATAGATATTGGTAGTAAGTAGTATGAGATCAGGGGATCGGAGCCCTAGAGTTGGAAGGGACTACAGGGGTCACCTAGGATAGAACCTTCATTTTACAGATGACAGAACTGAGATCCAGAGATGTGACTTGATCAAGGTCATACAGGTACTTCTCATTAGTCAAAAAAAAATGTCAATGTGTTTCAAATAGAGATTAACGGATCTTCTGAAGGTTTACTAGGGTGAAGAATATTACAAACATGGTTAGATCTCAAAGTTAGGGCAGGAACAACCTAAGAGGTTGACCTTTATTTTTTTAAGAATCACGGTTGACAGAGAGACAGTTTATGACAAAGGTGAATTAAGAGGGACTTTAGTTAGACACAAGAAGGAATTCTGTGATGATAAGAGGCAATATAATACTGGGACAGATGGAATTTCTTTTATGTGTCCTTAAAGTTTAATAAATTCTGCTCAGTTTTAGAAGAGTTTAAAGGACAGATTTGATGAGATTAGGAATCAGGGGTTGTGAATATTAGTCTCATTTCTGCTACTAACCAACTATGTAACTTCAAGCTGGTCATAGAATTGTAGAATCCTAGAACTGAAAGAGATCCTAAATGATAATCAAGTCCAATCTGATATTTTGCAGCCCAGTACCAAAGGCCCTCATATGACATCCCCAACAAGTGGTCTTCTGTCACCGTCTTTTTTTTTTCTTGATATATATTTTATAGGTTTATTATGTGTTGCTCATTAGTGTTTTATTTCTTTAATTTTAGCTTTTGACATTCGCTTTTTTAAGATTTTGAATTCTAAATTTTCCCCTTCTTTCCCCTTCCTCCTCCCCAAGACAGCATGCAATCTGATATAGGCTATATGTATATATACATTCCTATTAAACATATTTTCACATTAGTCATGCTGTGAAAGAATCAGAACAAAAGGGAAAACCATGAGAAAAAAAAATGAAAATAGCATGCTTTGATCTGCATTCAGACTCCATAGTTCTTCCTCTGGATGTGGATATTTTCCATCATGAGTCTTTTGGAATTGTCTTAGATCATTGTATTGCTCAGAAGAGCTAAGTCTAACAAAGTCATTCATCGTACAATGTTGCCATTACTGATGTGGTACTTGGGTGCTTGTGTTCGGGTGCTTGTACTTGGACCCCAATTTCTCCCTGGCCTCAGAAACACTGTCCCTGACAGTTTCTCCCCAGCCCAAGGACCCTGTGCTTAGCAATTACATGTGAGTGGGCCCCAGCAAGACCCTTATCTCTCTCCCTGGTGCAGCTCCAAACAGCACCTGAAGGATTTATTAGTTTAAACTGGCTTTGCGCTGGGTCATAAAGACATTCTTACCCACTATTATACTATCCTACCGCCCTGCCACATTATCTCCATCCTGGGCTCCTCATTAACTGTATTCTAGACTTAAGACATATGTATACTCCCTACATCTATCTTGTCAAACAAGACATTGATTGGTGGCAGATGGGACAACTCTCAGTTACCCCTGAACTCTAGTTAACTTAGTGACATAGCAGGCCTAAAATTACATTTCCATGTGCCCCCCCCCAACTTTTCCCAGTGAACTCTGGGTAAAACGCCTATTCAGTAGGTACAGGAAGTACATGTTCTTTTAAGAACTGACCACTCCTTAACCACTCCCTAATCCCACCCTGAATCCCCTAGTTAGCATATTTGGCACATGTTTTATTGTATTTTATCCTATATAAACTTTAACTGTACCTCTCTAAGTTTGCAGGATCCTTTAAGAATCCTTGCCCGATGAAAAGCATAACAATAAACTTTGCCACCTTGGCTTAAAGAATGCTGGAGTCTGTGAATTCATTCCAGACGACCCATCCTGTAGTTCAGTCTTTGAGGGGTCTCAACCTCTCAGCCCGCAACAATGACTGTATACAGTGTTTTCCTGGTTCTGCTCATTTCACTCAGCATCAGTTCATGCGGGTCATTCCAGGTTTTTCTGAAGTCTGCTTGCTCACCATTTCTTATGGAACGATATTATTCCATTACATTCATATACTACAACTTGTTTAGTCATTCCCCAATTGATGGGATCCCCTCAGTTTCCAATTCTTTGCCACCACAAAAAGAGCTGCCATAAACATTTTTGTGCATGTGGGTCCTTTCCCCTTTTTTATGATCTCTTTGGGATACAGACCTAGTAGTGCTATTCATGGATCAAAGGGTATGCACAGTTTTATATCCCTTTGGGCAAAGCTCCAAATTGTTCTCCAGAATGGTTGGATCAGTTCACAACTCCACTAACAATGCATGAGTGTTCCAATTTTCCTACATCTCCAACATTTATCATTTTTCTGTTTTGTCATGTTACCCAATCCGATAGGCCTGATGTGGTACCTCAGAGTCATTTTGATTTGTATTTCTCTAATCAATAGTGATTTATAGCATTTTTTCAAATGACTATAGACAGCTTTAATTTCTTCATTCAAAAACTAGCTGTTCATATCCTTTGACCATTTATCAACTAAGAATGTCTCTGTCATCATCTTGAGTGCCTGCAGTGACAGGAAGTCATTATTTTACAAGCTAGCCCATTCAATTATTGGATATCTACATACTGGCAAAGTCTTGCATATATTACACTGAGATTTGCTTCTCTGTAACCCTCTTTCATAGTTCTGCCCTCCAGAGGATCACAGAATGTTTCTGATCTCTGTTCCACTGACCAATCCTTCAGGTATTAGAAAATAGTTATCAAATCTTCTCCTGGCTAAGTGTCCCAGGAAACTTCAACCTTTAATGGCAAGATTTTCCAGATACCTCTGGATATCATTCTCTCTCCCATCAGCCCATTCTAGCTTGCCCATGTCACTCTTTCAGTGATACCCCAAAGAAGACACAACATTCCAGACATGATGTGACTAATATAAAATGTGATAGGGACTATTATATCTCTTCAATTAAATATTGTAAATTCTGCCAATGCCTTAGCTCTTTGGAGCAACCACATTACATTTTTGACTCCTGTTAATGTTGTGGTCAACTAAACATTTTGGATCAGCCAAAACCCACTGCCTCTTTAACAAGAACAGCTGTTAAGACATATTTCATCCAGTCTGTATTTAACCCCTTTAAGCTTCCATTTTCTTATCTGAGAAATGTGCAATAAAATGCCTGCCACGTCTACCCGACAAGATTTGTTAAAATTGAATAACATATGAAAGCCTTTTGGACAATATAATACAATTTGCAAACGCTGAGTACTACTCTAAACCAGGAATAACCGGGAGTCTATGAACTTGGTTTTTAAAAAATATTTGGATGACTTAAATATTTCAATATAATTAGTTTCCGCCGTAATGGTACATGTTTTATTTTAAGCATGTAAGACTATTAATCCGAGAAGATATTTGCAGGTTTTACCAAACTGCCAAAACCGTGACACAAAAATAGGTAAGAACATCTGCTCTACAGGTCCCCTTTATCCCTAAAATTCTCCAGTTCTAACTGTATTAGTGGATAGAGCGCCGGGCTTAGAACTAGAAGATCTGAGTTTGAATCCTGCCCACCAACCTTACTAGCTAAATGATCATGGAAAAGCTACTTAACTTCAAAGATTCCATTTCCTCATCTGTAAAATGGATATAATATTAGCTGATGTTTAGATAGTGTATTATGGTTTGCTGAGAGCTTTACAAATATTATCTCATTTTAACCTCACAACAACCCTGGGAGGTAGGTATCGTTATTACTATCTCCTTTTTACTGATGAGAAAAGTGAGGCAGAGAGAAGGTCACACAGCTATCACCTGATTTGAATTGGCTCGATTTGAACTCAGATCTTCCTGAAAACTCCAGTAGCATTGTACCACCTTGCTGCCTCTCTAGAATAATTCTTTTACAACCACCCCTGCAGGGTTCTGAGGAAAAGACTCTGAAGACATTCAAGCACTTTGCAAATGATTGATTAAAATTATTATTATAAGAATATAATATTTGCTTGTACAAAGTCAAGAATATGAAAGAAAACCAGAAAATGGAATTTGTTCACTAGGTACTTTCTGTTTCATTGGGGTTTTTTTTATTTTAATTTTTTTTTGTCTTCCAACTATGATTTGGATTCTAGCACCTCTTTGCCTCTTGCAGGTGGGCTAATCTCTATTTCCTCTTCCTGGTGATTCTGAACTGGATGCCACCTATAGAGGTCTTCCACAGAGAAATCACCATGCTACCTTTGACTATAGTGCTGCTGATTATCATGGTGAAAGACGGCGTGGAAGACTATGAGAAATATCGATTTGACCAAGAGATCAACTCCTCCAACATTCAGATATATGAAAAGTAAGAAAAATAATATCTGTTTATTTTGTCATTTTTCAAAACAGGTCTGTGTGGCCCTGTCTGTTTGTTCAAGCAAGAAACTGGCCTCCCTTTTGTGTTGCAACTTTCCTCTTTTTTTCACAGCAATTATTTATTGGAGCCAATTCGAAAACATATAAAACAATAAAGTCATTCAACAAAGTGCCATAAGATGTTATCAGATCAAATCAACGCGATAATGATAATAACAATAATAACTTACATTTGCACAATAGTTTAAAGTTCACAAAGAGTTTTCCCTACAACAATTCCATGACAAAGACAGAAAAGGGTAATTGCTGCTCATTTCAGTTCACCTTCCAACATTTTGGGGATGTTCCTTTTAAAGGTTTTGAATGTTTTGTCTTTTCCTTCCATCTATATCTCTATCCTCCACCCCATCCCCAGTACAATATATAACAGCTCATTTGTCTAGAAGGCAGAAGTTTTCCACTGGGTATAAGAGGAGAAATTGAGAAAGTAATAGAACCATTCAAGAGTCATACAGCCTCATAGCTCCTCAGCTTTGTACCCCACCTCTGCCATGATGAAGAAAAATATTAGTTTTCCTAGCAACCAAAGATATAGATGATGTCAACCCAACTACAACTTTTTCTTTGTGCTCTGACTTTTAAGGTAAATTAATCATGGATAAATGGCAGACATCAAACATCTTGGACAGACTCAACAAAAGTCTTTTTCAATGAACTACAAGCAGTATCTCAGCACTGCTATTTAGTGTGGTTTTTTCTCCTTTTTTTTGAATTTTTTATTAATTTATTTATTTTAGTTTTCAACATTCACTTCCTCAAGATTTTCAGTTCCAAATTTCCTCCCCATCTTGTCCCTGCCCCACCCCCAAGATGGCAGGTATTCTGAATACCTCTTCCCCTAATCTGCCTTCCCTTCTATCTCCCCCCCTGTTCTCTTATTCCCTTCCCCTTCTATTTTCCTGTATGGCAGGATAGATTTCTATATCTCATTTCCTGTATATCTTATTTCCCACTTGCATGTGAAAACAATTTTTTAACATTTGTTTTTAAAACTTTGGGTTCCAAATTTTCTCCTTTCCTCCCTCTCCACCCACTCTCATTGAGAAAGCAAGCAACTCAATACAGGTTATACATGTGTAGTCATGCAAAACATTTCCATAGTAGTGATGTTGTGGGAAATAAGCTATATTTCCCTTCATCCTATTCCCTCCCATTTATTCTATTCTCTCTTTTGACCCTGTCCCTCCTCAAAAGTGTTTGCTTCTGATTACCCCTTTCCCCAATCTGTCCTCCCTTTTATCATCCCCCACTCTCTTATCTTCTTCCCCCCTATTTTCCAGTAGGGTAATATAGATTTCCATACTCAATTGAGTGTGTATGTTATTCCTTCCTTAAGCCAAATCCAATGAGAATAAGATTCACTCGTTCCCTCTCCTTTCCCCCATTACCCCTTCACTGTAAAAGCCTTTTCTTGTCTGTTTTATGTGAGATAATTTACTCCATTCTACCTCTCCCTTTCTCCTTCTCCCAGTATAATCCTCTCTCATCCTTTAATTTTATTCTCTAGATATCACCCTACATCTTCAACTCACCCTGTGCCCTCTATTTATCTATCTATCTATCTGTCTATCTACCTATCTATCTATCTATCTATCTATCTATCTATCTATCTATACATACACACACAAAATTTTTTCCCTCCAACTATCCTAATATTGACAAAGGTCTCATGAGTTACAAATATCTTTCCATGTAGGAATATAAACAGTTCAACCTTAATAAGTCCCTTAAGATTTCTCTTTCCTGTTTACCTCTTCATGCTTCTCTTGAGTCTTGCATTTGAAAGTCAAATTTTCTATTCAGCTCTGGTCTTCTCATCAAGAATTCTTGAGGGGCAGCTAGGTGGCGCAGTGGATAGAGCACCAGTGCTGAAGTCAGGAGGACCTGAGTTCAAATCCGATCTCAGACAAAACACTTGACACTTAGTAGCTGTGTGACCCTAGGCAAGTCACTTAACCTCAATTGCCAAAAAAAAAAAAAAGAATACTTGAAAGTCCTCTATTTCACTGAATATCAATTTTTCTTCCTGAAAGATTATACTCAGTTTTTCTGAGTAGGTGATTCTTGGTTGTAATCCTATCTCCTTTGACCTCCAGAACATTATATACCAAGCCCTCTGATCCCTTAATGTAGAAGATGCTATATCTTATGTTATCCTGATTGTGTTTTCACAATACTTGAATTGTTTCTTTCTGGCTGCTTGCAATATTTTCTCCTTGACCTGGGAACTCTGGAATTTGGTTACGATATTCCTAGAAGTTTTCCCTTGGGGGAATATCTTTCAGGAGGTGATTCATAGATTCTTTCCATTTCTAATTTACCCTCTGGTTCTAAAATATCAGGACAGTTTTTCTTGAGAATTTCTTTAAAGATGATGGCTAGGCTCTTTTTCAGATCACGGCTTTCAGGTAGTCCAATAATTTTTAAATTCTCTCTCCTGGATCTATTTTCCAGGTCAGTTGTTTTTCTAATGAGATATTTCACAATATTTTCTATTTGTTCATTCTTTTGGTTTTGTTATACAATGTCTTGATTTCTCATAAAGTCACTAGCTTCCATTTGCTCCATTCTAATTTTTAAGGAAGTATTTTCTTCAGTGAGCTTTTGGACTTCCTTTTCCATTTAGCCAATTCTTCTTTTTAAGGCATTCTTCTCCTTGTTGGCTTTTTGGACCTCTTTTGCCATTTGGGTTAGGCTATTTTTTAAGGTTATATTTTCTTCAGTATTTTTTTGGGTCTCCTTTAGCAAGCTGTTGACTTGTTTTTCATGATTTTTTTACATCACTCTCATTTCTCTTCCCAGTTTTTCCTCTACTTCTCTTACTTGCTTCTCAAAATCCTTTTTGAGCTCTTTATGGCCTAGGACTGATTCATATGTTTCTTGGAGGCTTTGGATGTAGGAGCTTTGGCTTTGTTGTCTTCTTCTGGTTTTATGTTTTGGTCTTCTTTGTCACCAAAGAAAGATTCTATGGTCTGACTTTTTTGTGCAGTTTGCTCATGTTCCCACCTAATTACTTGAGTTTTAATCTCTTTGTTAAAGCAGGGGTCTGCTTCTAGTGTGGAGCATGTACTATCCCAAGCTTCAGGTATTTTGTGCAGCTGTTTTCAGAGATACTTCTGTGCACCTGTAAATTTTCAGTTTATCCAAGGTGGTATGATAAGAGGCAAGTTGTTTCTTCCTTTCCTGGCCTGTGCTCTGGTGTTTCAGTGATCACAAGCACTCTTTTCTGCCTTGGAACTGTAAGGAGGATTCCGTCTGCACTGCCACCACAAGCTTCACTACACCAGCTCTCCTCCTCACCCCAGGACTGCCAGCCAGAACTGCGACTCAGATCCAAGCACATGCAAAGCAAAAGAATCCTGACTCAGCACTGGCAAAGAGATCCCTGAAATTCCCCTCTGATCAGCCACTTGATTCCCTTTCAGACCATGGGCTGAGAGCTCCTAAAGCAGCCACCACCCTGGGGCTATGCTGGGGCTGGGGCTGGGGCTGGGACTGAAATTCTCTCTCACTGTGGTCACAGACCTTTCCTACTGATCTTCTAAGCTGTCTTTGGTATTTGTGGGTTGAGAAGTCTGGAAACTGCCACAGCTGTTCATGATTCAGTTTCCTAAGGCCTGCTCGAGGTTTTTCTGAGGCCTGGTCTTTGCCTGTGTGGCTAATGCTGAACTGTGCTCTTCTCCCAGCCTGGCACAATAAACCTTTCTAATCAACCATCCAGGTTCTCTGGAAATATGTTTCACTCTGTCTTTTTGTGGATCCTGGTGCTCTAGAATTTGTTTAGAGCCATTTTTTAAAGATATTTGGAAGGGTTTGGAAGACAGCTCAAGCAAGTCACTGCTTTTACTCCACCATCTTGGCTCTGCCCCCTCTGCTGTAACTTTCTTATGTACAACTCATCCATAAAAATAGAAAAACTCATTTGTACAGCTCTTTTCTTTGAAGCAACTGAGAGAAGTAGATAATGCAAGGATCCCTTTTTAATACATGGTAAAATTGAGATTCAGTCAATTAAATGACGTGCACATAGTGTTTGAGGCAGGATTTAAGATGGGACCTGAGCCAATGTTCTTTCCATACACCATATTGACTTTCTCCATGCTGGTGCAAGGACATTTAATAGCAATGTAGGACTCAATGAGCAAGCACTAGACATGGGGTTACAGTATCCTTATTTATTATCAAATATCATAAGATTAAAAACCAACATGGTGTAATGACTAGGGGTTCATCCTTAGTATCAGGAAAACTTGGGTTTAGGGTCCACCTCTGATCCATACTGCCTATGTGACCCTGGGGGGGGGGGGTGGAATCATTTAACCTATCAGTGCCCCAGGTAACTCTCTAATCCTCTAAGCTGAAAAAAAAAAGGTACTAATCACCATTGGTAGTTTTCTCCCTGGGGGTTCTGTATATCAAGAAAATCCCTGTCCCATCTTTTGAAGATTGGAAGCAAGGGAAGGAACAATAATTATAGTACCCATTTATAATGTCCATTAGGGTTTACTACACACTTTCCTTATGACAAACCTATAAGGTAAGTAGTATAATGATACCCATTTTTATACATGAGGAACCTTAGGCCCAGAAAGATTTTGTAAATTTCCCAAAGTCACATAGCTGGTAAGTTGGAAAGATATGAAATTTGAATCCAGGACCTCTAACCTCAAATCTAGTGCACTTTGCACTATTCACTGCCTCTCATATTTATATAGCACTTTGAAGTTTACAAAGTATATGTGGTACAAATAATACAAGTATTATTATCCCATTGTGCAGATAAGGAAATCAAGGCACTTAAAGGTTAAGTGATTTTTCCATAGTCACACAGCTAATAAGTGGCATAAATGAAGAAGTTAGCAGAAAATGACTGAAAATAAATGTTGAAAAATTTAAAAGAGCAATGCATGATACCAGTGAAGAGATATGAGAACATGCCCCTGCTCCTCTCCTTTGAAGTGTTTGGGCCATCGGTGTGGGATATAATTTTTTTATTGATTGATTAATTTTTCTCATTGTTTTTCTCTCCTTCCTCTTCTTTTTTTTTTCTTTTAAATATTATTTGCTGTATGGGATGGCTGTCTGGGAGGGAGAAAGACAAGGGGAGGAATACAGGGGGAAATTAGGTGGTATAAAAACAAAAGATACCAATAAAAATTTACTTCAAAATAATTTTTAAAATGAAGAAGTTGGGCTACATGATCTCTAAGAATCCTTCCAGCTCTAACATTCTGTGCCTAGTCCACTGTGATCTCATATAATTTATCCAGTGATGTGAGATGCCTGGCAAATATTTTTAGGGATTTTTAGGACACTCACTGACATCTACAATGTGAGGTATGCCATGCCTACGATGGGACGAATTAAGATGATTGTCCCAGGATCAATGCTGCTCGAGTGACTGAGGCTGAGCAGTAACTCAGAGAGGCAGCCAGTAGAAGAGGAAAGAAATTACTCTGCTGTTTGGTCCTTTATAAAAGACTTTAGACATATAGATAGACAGACAGACAGATAGATATGCATACATATACATGCATACATACACATGCATGCACATACTTATATGTGTTTGAATATATATGTGTGTGTGTGTGTGTGTGTGTGTGTGTGTGTATGTATGTATGTATGTATGTATATAATCAGTCCATAATATCCACCAAACAGCATGGAAGTAAATAGTTGCTGTCTCACCCACCTTCCTTTTGTAACTTTCCTCTTTAAATAATTTGCATGATGTCCATTTGTAACTCTGTTTTACCTGGATATAAATTAAGGTGAAAGAGGAAAGAGAGAGAGAAAGGTGTACACAAAATGACTTTTGCTTTGTCCTCAAATCCTGACAACCTGACAATAATTATATATGTGTGGATGTAGATACAGCTGTAGATATGGATGTGTGTGTATATATACATGTGTGTGTATATATATATATATATATATATGTATATATATATACTTATGTGTATATATAACATATATCCTTAGAACCATCAGAAATGCCTCAAACTCCAAAATATCCAAGAGTGAGTGAGTGAGCGAGTGAGGAACTTTGGAAAAGATCTTCCAAGTGATGTATAAAAATCGTGTTATACCCCTATTTTCCCAGGAAAATACAGTGGGGAAGCAAAAGCCACCTGCTTGGGCATCTGTTCCCCAGATCACTGGGCCATAAGAGGCAGAATTCATTGTGTATTAGCATTGAGGGATGGGGCATTCAGGTTCACCCAAGAGTCTGATGCCAAAGAGATGCTGAGTTGTTTTTTTTTAAAATCATACATTTCACAACCCAGAAATAATTGATTGGAAAATTGTCAAGAATTAGCCATATTTATCATGTCTTGATAATTATGTAATGATAAGAGAATAGGATAACTGATATGCACAAACAATCCAAAAACTACAGGGACAGCCAAACTTGAAGCCCATTCAGTCAAATGTGAATGAATTTATGAGATCCTTTTCTAAAAGCAAATCATAAGATCATAGGATTTAGATCTGGAAGGAAATTTTAGTTCTCTGAGGGGAAGAGTAGGTAGGAGTGAAGAAAGAGTAGAGAATTAGCTGTGTCACTAACTATTTATAGGACTCTCTATGAAATCAAATGACCTGTCTTAAACCCCACAACCTCTTCTGTAAAATGAAAGGTTCGGCTAGATGGTTTTTATGGTCCCTTTTAATCCTAAATCTTGTGCAATGAATATTTATTAAGTGTCTACTATGTACCAGGTACTGCCTTACGTGCTAGGGGTTTGAATATAAAAGCAAGACTGTTCTAGCCCTCAAGGGACTTACTTTCTGTTGGGGCACACAACACATATGGAGGTGTTCAGGTTTTAAGACCTACCAAAGGTGTTCTGTAAAGAAACTTTTTCCTGTTTCATCACTTTGCCACAAACGAGTCCCGGATCCGTGCATTGCGCTCACTCTCTGATTAGTGGCCCCAGTGCATACTGGCCTCCAGCATTTCACTCTGGACTACCTTCAACATAAGCTCCTCGCGATTAGTGATTAGTTAACACAGTGCTTAGCCCATAGCATTCCACAAAGCAGTAGAGAAATGACAACGTGGGAAATTGAGACTGGCTAATAAGAAAAATCTCCCTTTGTGATAATCAGCCTATCAAGAAATTCAGGCATTTGGAAAACCATTTGTTCCTTGCAATGCACACATGAAGAAGGCTTTTTCAATCCAGCCTATGGCAAAGGCATAGCCAGAAATTTTTTTTTAAAAGGATGCTGCCCCAATTTTACACTTAACCTGGCAGGGATATGACTATAGTCAAGAAAGATTACACGGGAGAGGCCAAGAAACTGCTAGATGTAATGGAAAACTCAGAAAAAATCAGAATACACTCTAATGGAAGCTGGCTCCTTAAAAAGTGGTGAATAGGACATGCTGGGTTGCATTGCAAATGGCAGTGGGACGCTTCTCTTATGAAGATGCCCCCCAGATGATGGAGGTCTTCATAAAAGCTTATTCCACAATGATAGTCCTACCTGTTTCATTCTGCAAATGAGACCTGAATTAAGGACTTATATACTAAGCATCATGGATTCATTCATTTATTCAACAAACCATAAGTACTTCTGGTATACAACGTATTGACATGACCCTTGAGAGATGAGCTAAAGACTTCCATAGTGTTCTCAATAGATCATCAACCGATGCTGAAGACATTGACCATTTACCTCAGGTTGAAGCCAGTCCTTCTCTAGTGAACTTCCAACTGAAGAAGAGGTTTTAAACAGCATTAGGCTCCTCTCATGTGGCAAAGCAACGGGTACTGATTCCATTCTAGCAGAGATCTACACCTGGGTGGGGGGAGGTGGGGCGGAGAGTTGCTATACAAAAGCTAACAGAAATTTTCCACATTATACGGTAAGAGAAAGTTTTCCTGGAGGAGATCAAGGATGCCTCAATTGTCCATCTCTATTAAAAAAAAAAAAAAGGAAACAGGTTGTTTTGTGACAACCATGGGCAGGGGGTGAGGGTCTCTCTTAGTCACTGCTGCAACATTCTTACCAGAGTCCTCCTTAATCAGCTGATCCTTCACCTGGAAGTTGGTCATCTATCCTAGAGCCAGCTTGGTTTCAGAAAAAGGGACAAAGAACAGTCAATGTATTATTGCTGCCTGACAAATCCAGGAGAAATGCTGAAAGCACAACAGGGGTCTGTACACAGTGTTCATTGATCTAACCAAGGCCTTTGATACTATCATTCATGAATGCCTGCAGAAGATAATGGTGAAATCTGGTTGCCAGAGAAGTTCATCAGTATTGTGTATCAGTTTCGTGATGGCAAACTTTCAAGGGTTCTGAATGATGGACAATGCTTTTGTGCTTTCCCAGTCACCAATGAAGTGAAGCAGGGCTCTGTGCTTGCTCCCATGTTTTTTAGCATGCTGTTTTTAGTGATGTCAGGTACCTTTAATAAGGACAAAAATGACATTGGCATTAAGGTCAGCTACTATACTGATGGTAAATTATTTAACTTGAAAAGGCTACAAGCCACGACTGAAGTGGAGGGAGAGTTAGTGCATAACTTGTCATTTGTAGATGATTGTGCATTCAGTGCAGCTTCTGAGATGCAATAAAGTATGGATTGATTCTCTGCCTCTTGTGATAATTTTAGCCTAACAATTAACAAGAAAACACAGATTCTCTACCAGCCAAGACCACACCATCCACATGTAGAACTGTTGGTTACAGCAAATGGAGAAATTTTGATTGCTTTGGGCAAGTTCACTTAGCTTGGCAGTATGTTTTCCAGGGACATAGATACAGATGATGAGGTTGATACACACATTGCTAGAGGTCAGCATTTGGGAGGGAAGAGGTATTAGGCTGCCTACCTACCTGAAGGCCTGCAGAGCCATTGTGCTGTCTTCATTGTTGTGTGCCTGTGAAACGTGGATAGTTCATCATCTCCGTGCCAGAAAACTGAACTGCTTCCACTTGAATTGTCTTCAGAAGATTCAGAAGATCACTTGGCAAGATAAGGTACCTGGACACTACGGTCCTTCCTTGAGCAGAACTGCCAAGCATTTAGACTTTACTGCAAAGGGCACAACTCCGATGGGCTAGCCATGTTGTTCAAATGCCAAAAGTACACTTGCCTAAAAGATTATCTTACAGAGAACTCACACAAGGCAAATACTCACATGATGTTCAGAAGAAGCAATACAAGGATACTCAAGAACTTTGGTGTCAACTGTGAGACATGGAAGACATTGGTGCAGGACCACCCAGCATGGCATGCCCACATCAAAGAAGGCTCTGTGCTCCATGAGCAAAGCAGAAATGCAGTAGCTCAAAAGAAATGTGAGATACCCAAATTTAGAGACATCTCTCTCCCAGATGGTCACACAGACTATTTGTGTCCAAGCTGTGGTGGAGTCTTCTGAGCTCATATTGGACTGATCAACCACAACCAGATGCGTTATACGTTGACCCCAACATAGTGATGTCATTTTGTTCCTCTTCCAGCATGAAGGACAAACAACAATAACCACTACAACGAAATGCATTGGGCTAGGCTCTGGGGACCATGAAAAGAAAGCTGGCATGGAATATTGCATACACCCTAGACTTAGAGTCGGGAAACCTGGGTTTATGCCCAAACTCTGACACTTAATCATGTGGCTGCAGGCAGGTCTCTTTAACTTTCTAAGTCTGTTTCTTCATGTATAAAATGAGGAATTGTCTAGGGCCAGAACTTGGTAAATTTTATTTTTGTTGCCTCCACTCTCTGTTGTGTCTAGCCATTTACTTGTAATAGCTTCCTCCAAAGAATACTGTGAGAAAAGTGTTTTTAAAACTATATGGGACTATGTGCTTTACAGAACCACCAAATCTTTTTTCATAGGGACTTACATGTCTTCCATCCTGAATTTGTGAGACTGAATTTTTTGGAGGTTCACTAACTTGCCCAAAGTCTCATAGGTAGAGTGTCAAAGGTGAGATTTGAACCTTGGTCTTCTGAGTTCAGGGCCAATCTTCTTTTGAAGCTCCTCATTGGTTTTTGATGTTGATCCCATGAAAAATCAAAACAACTTCCATGTCAAAAACAAACAATAAAAGTATTTTCATCATATCTGCTGTCTGAGACTCTCAAGAGTGCGCTTAAATCAAAGAGTACTCAGTGATGCCCATGTCCAGGGCAAATAAAGATAATTGCCTGTATGGGAAAAAAAACAAGGTATAAGTCTTTACAGTCACCTTGATTTAATTTCATCATATCAGATTCATGCCATCGTGATCTTAAACATTTTCCTTTCTTGCTCCCTCCATCTTTTTGTTCTCACTGAGGCTGGGTTCCCTCCTGATGACACAGTTTCTCTGGCTACCCTTTCTAGCTCTGGCTGCACTTTCATACATACCCCTCCCTCCACCCCAACTCACTGGTCAAGAAAGAATTGGAAAACTCCTTGCTCCCTATCCACACTTCGAGGCTCTACCTCTATGACTGTCAATCAGGAACCATGCCTCCTTTGAGGTTCATTCAATCCATATTTATCATCTAGTTGAGATGCTAGTAGCTCTAGTCTACAGACCTCCTGGAAACTCTCCTTCCTTCCTCAGTGAGGTCAGTGCCTGGTTCATGGTCTTTCTCTCTCCACAGCTCCCACTCTCATACTAAGAGACGTCAACATACGTAGATAGTCTTCAAACACTCTCACCTCCAAATTCCTCCACTTACTCATTTCCCATGCCCCATTCCTCCACTCCACCTCAGTTACACACAGAATTATTTGGTCATACCCTTGATCTTGCCAGTGCCCACAAGTGTTCCACATACATAGTCATGAACAACTGATCACAGTCTGTTGTCATTGCACCTCTGCCTTGCAATGCCACCCCCTGTCCTTTATCGTCACCACAAGCACCAATTCCTCTAGTCCTCAGGGCCATCACCCCTACCCTGCCTACACTTTCCTCCCCTCCCCATCTTGACCCGTCGGTGATGCCACTCAGCTCTACACTACCTTCTCTCAACTCCCTTGCCACTTTATCCTATCAAAGATCTCACCATCTACGCCTTCACTCCTACTCATATGCTGCTGAAGAAAGCTGGAGAAAATCATGAAACCATGCTGACTGGGCCTGCTCCATCTTTATGTTACATAATCTGAACTAGGCCCTCAGAGAATCAAAGCAATCCTTTTACACTTCCCTGATTTATTCATTAAGGCAGCCAGGTGAGGCAGTAGATAGAGCCCTAGGCTCTCTCAGGAAGACTTTAGTTCAAATCTGGTCTCAGATTGTGTGACCCTATGCAAGTCACTTAACCCTATTTGCCTCAGTTTCCTCATCTGCAAAATGAGCCGGAGAAGAAAATAGCAAACCACTCCAGTATCTTTGCCAAGAAAATACCAAATGGGGTCACAAAGAATCAGATACAATCGAACAACGACAACAACTCTATTTGTTATTTCACTCACCCCAGCTGCTTTTCCAAACCTTTTCCTCCCTCCTCAAATCTATCATGCCCTCTCAGCTAAGAACTTTGTCTCCTATTTCACTGAAAAAAATTAAAGCTGTTCTCAGAGTTACCTTTTCTCACCTGTTCCTCATCTTGCATCACTCAGATGCCTTCTTCCAATATTCCTTCACGCTTATTTAACATGAAGAGGTGGCTCTTCTTGTCAAGGCAAACCCCTTTATATGCACAAGTGACCCCATTCCATCCCATCTTCTCCAGCAGATCATCTTTGCTCTCTCAATAATCTTTAATCATTCCCCAACTGCTATCAGACCACATCACATCCCTTTCTTCCCTATCTCCCACACACCTACTCAGTAAACTCTAGTGTCTCCCCATTACATACAGAATCAAATATAAAATGCTCTATTTGGCTTTCAAACCTCTTTATAACCTGGACTCATACATACCTTTCTATTCTTCATACATCCACATATATACTTAGGTGGCCCCTTATCTGTTCTTTACATAAAACCCCCCATCTGCAGACTATAAGCATTTTCATTGACTGTTCCCCTATACCTGCAATTTCCCCCTCCTCCTCATCTCCACCTCTTAGCTTCCACAGTTTTCTCCTAGTCTTAGCTAAAGCTCTGTCTTCTACGAGAAGCCTCTCCCAGTCCTCCTTAACCTTAGTTCCTTCCCTTTGAGACTACCTCCATTTTCTGAAATTTATCTTGTTTGTACGTAGTCGTTTACATGTGGTCTCCCCATCGAATTGTGACTTCCTTAAAAGCAAGGACAGGTTTTTGCCTTTCTTTGTATTCCCAGAGCTTAGCACAGTGCCTGGCACATGGTACGGCTATAATAAATGCTAGATGATTTGTCTTGATTTGTTGTGGTACTAGGGTGGGGGTGGGGGACACAAAGACCAAAAAATATATGTTTCCTACCCTCTTGGAACCCATAATCCAGGGAGGATAGATGTATAATACCAACATAAAGATTCAATAACAACAATGTACATCAGAGAGGCATGGAGTACTGTATATGTAATATATATATATATATAATGTATATATATGTATATATATATGTATATATATATATACATATATATATACATATATATATGTATATATATGTATATATATATGTATATATATATATACATATATATATACATATACACACACACACACACACACACACACACACACACATATGGTACAGCTTTGGGAACTTTGAGATGAAACTTGAGAAAGACATAGAGCATAGAAATTCATGATGGCATAAGAACTGACTTCAGGACCTCTTCTTGCAGATGTTTGACAGGGGCCCAATAGTGGACCCAAAAAGGTGTTGTTATTGTTCAATCATGTTTGATTCTTTGTGACCCCATGATTGGGGTTTGCTTAGTAAAGGAACTGGAGTCATTTGTCATTTCCTTCTCTAGTGTGTCCCCATTTTACAGATGAGGAATTGAGGCAAATAGAGGTTAAGTAACTTGCCCAGGATCACACTGCTAGTGTCTGAGGCCAGATTTGAACTCATTTCTTCCTGATTCCATGCTCAGTGCTCTATCCACAGTACCACCTAGCTGCCCCAACCCAATGTTACCTTTTCTTTATCATTTGAAAATTGTGGCTTATTCTTGAAGCTTAACCAGGTAGGCTTTAGGACCCAGAGTCATCTCACCTGCCTCAGTGACTGGGTAAAAGGGGAAGATACCTGTGGATGACGTAGGCATCTCAACAGGTGGAGAAGGAAGCAGCCAGGTTGGGCACACACCTCTCCCTAGACCAGTTTTTCCACTTGTTTTAAATCTCTTGCTCCCTTTATTTACCACCCCTTCCCCTGTTTGGATTATCAGTCTGGGAAAGGAGGCAGAAGACACTACCCCAAAGAGAGGAAGAAAAGGATGGCTGGACCATGCTGCTGAATAATGGAGCTGCTCAAAAAAAACCTTTTTTACCGGGAAATAAAAAGCCATGGCATGACCCCTGAGACTCAAGAGAGGGCAGAGATGAAAAGGGAAGGAAGAAAAAAGAAGGAGAAAGAGGAAAGAAAGCATATTGTGGTCTCTAACCCAAACTTTGAAGGAAGACCCCAAAAAGAAAACCCCAATCGACAACACCCAAGAAACCAAATCAGAACAACCAAATACACCTTCCTGTCCTTCCTGCCCAAGAACATTTTTGAGCAGTTACATCGGTTTGCCAATCTCTACTTTGTGGCCATTGCAGCCCTGAATTTTGTCTCAGTGGTCAATGCATTCCAACCAGCTTTCGGCTTGGTTCCAATTGGTATTATTCTGGTGGTAACTGCCCTGAAGGATGCCTGGGAGGACCTTCGGAGATACAAGTCAGATAAGATAATCAATAATCAGCCCTGCTTCATCTATAGCAGGTAAATAAAACAATTCATTGGAAGTAGATGGTCCTCACCTTCATGGGGGTGGGAGTGTTTTGGGAAAATGAGGGAGCATGCTGTTTTTCAATAGTTATTCAGTCGTTATTCAGTCTTGTCTGACTCTTCATGACCCCATTTGGGGTTTTCTTAGCAAAGATACTGAAGTGTTTGCCATTTCCTTCTCCAGCTCATTGTACAGATGAGGAAACTGAGGCAAACAAGATTAAGTGTCCTGTTGCCCAGAGTCACACAGCTAGTAAGTGTGTGAGGCCAGATTTGAACTAAGGTCTTCCAGACTCCAGGCCTGGTGTTCTACCCCCTGTGGTTAAATCCATAACATTGGGAATGCCAGACTAAAATTCTTATGGAAAGGAAAGGCCAATATTTGATGTACTCTGAAATTTAAAATGCTGATATATAGAGGAGATATTGCCCTGGCATTCTTAAAAAAAAAAAAAAACTTTGTTCAGTGAAATTCTCTCAGCATTTAAGTATTTCATGTAAATGTTGACCTCTTCCGAGGTCAGTGCAGGAATTTTCACATCAAGGCTGTTGAGACAGATCCTAAGGAGCACACAAATGAGAAGCAGGCATTATTCTCTTTAGCAAAAACAAACAATAAAGTGAAGTACCTTTTAGAAACGTACTCCTGTCCCCCACAGTCCGATCTTACATCAGCCTGTCTTCAGTATTGCCCCTTGTCTGTGTGGGAGACAGCAGAGTATGGGGGAGAAGCAATGAGAGGCCGCTTGGCTAAGGGGAGAAAGAGCCTGTCTCAGAGCTAGAAAGACCTGACTGGAAGTCCAGCTTCAGACACATTTGAAGGCTTTGTGACTTGGTGAGAATCAATGCACTTCTTTCCCCAGGCAATTCTCTAAGACCTTAGATTGCAAAAGAGTTGTCTATTTTCATTGTTAAAAGGAATTTCCTCACGCAGAGGTCCCTATACCATTTAAACCATGTAGCAGCATTGAACTAGGAGTCAGAAAACCTGAGAAAGAATAACATAATAAATAAGAGTGTTAGGCTTAGAACCAGGAAGACTGACGTGCAAATACTACCACTAAAATTAGCTGTGTGTGTCACATAACCTCTCTGGGCCTCATTTTCTACTTTAGTAAAGTGAGCAGGTTGGACTAGATGGTCTTTTAAGCTGTCATCAGAAAAACTTGAGTTGAAATCCAGACTCAGGCACTTACTAGCTGGGTGATCCTGGGCAAGTCGCTTAACTTCTGTTTGCCTCAGTTTCCTCATTTGTAGAATGGGAACAATAATAGCATTTATCTCGCAGGGTTGTTCTGAGGTTCAAATGAAAGCGTAATTGTAAAGGGCCTAGCACATGGTAAGTACTGTATACACGTTAGCTATTAGCCATTCTTCCTCTTCTTCTAGTTTTTACAAAAATTACGTAATTCTATTATTACGTGCACTGGAGTCAAGGTCTATGGTAGGATGTCTCTAGTAGAGTATCTCAGGGATCTGTGTTTGGCTCTATGCTATTTAACATGTTTATCAATGAGTTGCATAAAAGCCTAGAAGACACGCTCATCAGATTTGCAGAAGACAGGAGCTTAGAGGGAAAGCCACTATAATAGATGACAGAGTTGAAATCCAAAAAGATCTCTACAGACTGGTGAATTGGACTGAATCTAATTAGGTGAAATTCATTCGGGATAAATGTAACATCTTACACTTGGGTCCACAAAATCAGCTTCACAAATACAAGCAGGGGAGAAATAGATAACATTTGTTTTCTGGAAAAAAAAATGTAGGGTAATAATAATCAGCGTGATGGTGCATCCCCAAAGAAAGCCCCTACAATCTTGAAGGCTGTTAAGAAAGCCACAACTTCCTGGAACACCACGATAGTTCTCCTGCACTCTGCATTCATTAGATCGTATCTTGAGTATCATGTTGAGTTCCAAGTATCACAGGCAATTGAGAGCTGGATAGTACCCAAAGAAGGCCAGCCAGAATGGTGAAGGGCCTGGAATCCAGGTCATAAAAAAATCCTTTGAGAAACTGAGAACATTGAGGGGCAGCTAGGTGGCGCAGTGGATAGAACACTGGGCCTGGATCCAGGAGGACCTGAGTTCAAATCCAGCCTCAGATAAATAATACTAGCTGTGTGACCCTGGGCAAGTCACTTAACACCATTGCCTAGACAAAAAAAAAAAAAAGAAATTGAGAACATTGACCTAGAGAAGATTCAGGGGGTGATATAATAGCTGTCTTTAACTTCTCAGAAGAAGGAGAGATTAGGTTTGTTCTGTTGGCTCCAGAGGTCAGGAGCAGTGGATAAAAGTTGCAAATAATCAGATTGGGGTTTTATAGCAGGAAAAAAATGTCCTCGCAATGACAGTTGTCCAAAATTAGATGTCCTTCCTTGAGACGACCTAGGCCCCCCTTCCTCAGTGCTCTTAAAATAAATGGCGGTTGGCCGCCTGCCTGCGACGTTGTAGTGGGGGTTCTTTCTGTGTGTGGATTGTACTAGTTGACCACCAACATCTCTTCTAACTCTCAAATTCTGGGATTCTGTAAAGTCGGGTTTGAGCCAGCTCCGTTGGGTGGATGGCTGAACTATGCATCTGTTTAACAGCAGGTATAGAGATTCATACACAGGACTGACTTTTACTTAGTCCAAGAAAACAAGACAGGGTTGGTTGAGGCTGTCCCAAGTTTGTGGCAGTACACGTTGTCCCAAACAAAATGCAAGAACTAAATTCCAGCCTCACCGGAGAGAGTATGGGGTTAGGTAATCTTTTGGAGGCGGCAAGTGGCAAAAATTGGTGATTTTATAGATGGCAAGGGGAAGACTTGGCAAGTAAAGGAAACCATCATTGCACTGAAGAAACATGAACGTGTCTCCCACCATGCCCTTCCAGCCTTTTATCTTCTCAGAAATTCATATCTAGTTTCAGCAGAAGCGGGAATGGAAGCGTGCTTGACTTACAGAAATGACTTCTTTCCCTAGCATGTATTACTGGTCTGAGTGACCTGGAGTTCAAGATATGTAACTGATAGACTGCTTATTATCGATGCTGATCTCTCTGTTCAGGGAAATAGACAATAAGTTTCTGGTATGAGCTTCTTGATGAAATAGACTCAAGGTCTATTTCTCAGTGCTTGGTTTATGGATGTCCCCAAAACAAACTCCAAGCCAGCTTCCAGGCACTAACAATATACCCAGACTCCTTTTTTCCTTGTAGGATTCAGGATAGAAAGAATGATAGATCTTAAAAAAAGAAAACCGAATAGACTGATTTCTTGGAAGTTGGGTCTGATTCTTTTGAAGGTTGACAGTTTTACTAGATATCTAGAGGTGAAGTATGTTACTGACTAACATTTGGTTAAGGAAACTGCAGGGAAAGAAAAAGCTGCTGATATCTGATCACTTTACTTACAGGAGTGTTTTTTAAATAAATGTCTGGCTTCTTCTATTCCCCCTGTGAATGTTATTTTCTTCACTTCTTTCTTTCCTTAATTTTGTGTTAATGAAAGAGACATGGATGAAGTGAAATGTGAAGTAAAGTGAGCTTTCTTCCTTGGGAAGGATAATAATTCTAGATTCTCAAGTGAGATTACTACACCTTTTTGTTTTGAGAACCTCTAAACCAGAGGTATTAAACATGCAGCTTGTGCTGCCTTTAACATTCCCAAATGCGGCCCAAACTAGATTAAAATGTAATTGGGAAATATTTAACAAAATAAATAAAAATGCAATAAAACATAGATAATGTTACTATGTGGTTTTCTAAGTCAATATGCATCCACAGGGATCCTTGTGTTTAGTGGCCCCCCCCATTTCTATCTGAGTTTGACGTCGCTGCTATTAACTCATGGGCGGCAGCTAATTACTGTTGCCCCTAGCAGGCTTCCTATGGCATGGATGCTTCTCACATGCAGCGTGTGCTGACATCCTTATGAATGCAGGAGGCCTTTGCTCAGATGGAAGGGTGACAACTGAAATCAGAAGGCTCGTACAGATTCTAGGACAACAGTGTGATAAAGTGGAGTTAGGAGTCCCAGCTCTGTTCAAACTAGCTGGAAGACCTTGAGTAAGTTATTTAATCTCTCTTGGCCTCAGTTTTCTCACATCTAAAATGAAATGGTTGGACTAGATGGTATCTCCCTACCAGGTCTAAATCTATGGGTCTAGTCTAGATGTTTCTTTGGGAAAAGGATACAGGATTTTACAATATCATGGGACCCTTTCTGAAGCCTCAAAATACAATAATCAAAGTTCTTTCTTTAAGACCTATTCTAAGGTAAAGGAAACTTTCTAAGCATTTTTTATGCAGTGGGTAAAGTACCAGACAAAGACTCAGAATGAATCTCAGAATAACCTACTCTGAGCCTCAGTTTCCCATCCTATAGGATGAGGTTAATAATGTTTTGCCTTCCTTAGGGTTCATTTTGAAGTTCTGATGAATATTTTGTATATATATATATTTGTATGTATATATATACACACACACATATGTACATATATATGTGTGTGTATGTATCATATATACTTTGAAAAAATATAAAGAATTACACAAGTGTGAGGCACTATCACTGTTGTTCATAGACACAGAAGAGAATTATTGTTGTTGTTTGGTTGTTTTAACCATATCTGACTCTTCATGACCCCATTTGGGGTTTTCTTGTCAGAGATACTGGAGTGGTTTGCCATTTCCTTCTCCAGCTCATTTTATAGATCAGGAAACTGAGGCAAGCAGGGTTAAGTGACTTGCCCAGAGTTCACACTGAAGCCAGATTTCTGAACTGGGGTCCTCCCCACTCCAAGGCCTGCACTCTCCTCACTGCACCACCTAGATGTACAAGGGAATTAGCTTTTACCAAACAGTGATGGCCCAAGATGACATGTTGGGTATAGAACGTTGGATCCTGAAAGGACAGCTTTATTTCTGAAAAGTAACACAGTATCACTGCTTTCATTTCACGTTTTGGCTAAGATTATTTAATCTTAGCTTCAGCTAAGCTTTAGAAATTAAAGTCCTTCCACTTTAATTTCTTTCCCATTAAAGAGTTGGCCATCTAGTTTTTCCTTACAAGGTATTGCATTATCTAATGTAGATTTGTTTGTATAAACAAACCTCTCTTGGTATGGGTGTATGTCTTTTTACAGACACCAGCAGCCTCATTAACTGAATTGTAATCCAGTTAGAGCATTTTCTTTTAATATAGTAACTGTTCTTGTATCTAAAGATGAGCCACTAATCAGATTTATGATACTGCTTTGAGAACCAATTAAATTTAGCACTATATTTCCTTAGTTTCTCCCAGGGCTCAATAAAATGAATCTGGTCCCAAACCATCACTAATAAATACTCTTTAGGACACAATAGAGAAGGAAAAGAAAGGCTAATGGCATTGGGGCTTTCCTCCACCAAGACAGAAGAAAAACTCCACTGAAGTTGGAGCAATCTGTTCAGAATCACAGCCCTGGATTCTGACAAGTAATCATAATAGGTGATTTCTGCTAGGATCCAAAAGATAGCTAGAAAAGAGGAGGATCTGAGGTTCAGTGGGGTAATAGTTAATAGGGATGAAAGGGGGGTGGGATGGGGAAAATATCTGATCCCAAAGCTCCAAACTTGCCTTTGCGCATCTCCTCCTTCCCAGAAAGTTAGTTACATATCTGTAAAGCAAAAGTGATAGTGGTCACCACCACTTATGTGAAACTTTAAATAGCAAACAGGATATAAGACAAAGCTTCGGATCCTCCTTTATGTTATGAACCCCTTTGGCAATCTGATAAAGACTATGTACCCCTTCTCAGTTTTTAAACTGATAAGAAAGTACCTAATATTACCAAGAAAATATATTAAACTGTAGTTATATAAAATATTTTTAAGTTTGTGGACCACAATTTAAGAAACTCTGATCTAGTAGAAAGATCCTCAAACTGAAATCCAAGTAACCTGGGACCCAGTCCCAAACTTGCCTCATATGCAAAATAAGGTGGTTGGACCAGATCATTGCCAAGATCCTTTCCAGCTCTAAAATTCTGTGAATTCTGAGCCCTCCGGGAAAACAGAGAACAGCTACAAAGGAAAACCACTTTCTATATTTGGGTTTTGATCTGCTCTACTAAGAATGCTTTACTTGGAGTTAAGAAGCCCTGGGTTCACATTGTGTCTCTGACCTTAGGCAGATCTCTTAACCTCACAGAGGCTCAGTCTTCTCTTCTGTAAGATGGGGATATCCACCTCACAGGTTTGTTATGAGGCTCAAATAGGATCAAATATGTGAAATACTCTGAAAACCTAAAAGGGCAACATTAATGACAGCTATTATTGTTATTGATTTTATTCACGTGGGCCTCAGAAACTTTCCACACAGGCTGCTCCATTGGAAAGAATGCTCAGCTTCAAGCAAGAGAGTTGAATTCTAATACTCAGAGCCACCATTAACTAGCTGTGTGACCTCAAGCAAGTCATTTCCTTTACCTCATAAGGATAACTTCTGCCCCAGTAACTTCACTGAGCTGTCCATAGATTATGGGATCATTAATTCTAGAACTGGAAGGAACCTCAGAGATCATTTAGTCAAACTGGTCGCTTGCCCAAGGTCACGGAGCTAGTAAAATGTACAAGGCTAGATTTAAACTGAGTCTTCTTGACACCACGTCCAGTGCCCTATGTATTACACTATGCAGCCTCTCATTGTTATGAATCTAGATGTGGACATAACCGTGCATCCACAAAGTAAAAAAATATAGAAGTTGTTATCATTATGTGATGCCATATTAAGTTACTCCAAAGAAGAGGGCATTGGTGAGATCTGTGTAGGGCAAGGAAGTTCCAAAAGGTCAAATAAGTCATCCTTATAAGGTGGCAGAACTCAAGAGAGGAAATATTAAGTGGCTGAGGCAATGACCATGAGCCCAATGTCAAAAGAATCAGGAGAAGGCCTAAGAATATAACAAAGAATGTGATTGGCTGAGGTAAGAGGAATGCAGAACCCTCGCATCACAACTGGCCCCTGAATCCCACCAATCTGGTAAAAAGATGTGAAGTAGACTGGCGAGCAGAATCAGAAAATCATATATGACAGAGAAAAACCCAGGGTTTAAACCCAGTGTCATTTGGAGCATGACGATGCAACATGTCACAGACATGGCGTTTTTACAAACCAGTAGACTATTCAGTTGATTCTTGAATGGGCACGTATACCCTGCCGTTGGAGTTTTGAAATGGGAGCTTGTTTAAGGCATAAATCGTATAAAAGTTCCAGCTGCTCCCACTGCCTCAAGGAAGGCAATAAACCATTTCAGCCTATTCTGCCTGTCACGTCAGGACAAAATACATCATGCCCCCAAACAATCTGATGGGGTACAAGAGAGAGGGCAGTAAAACAAGATCTCAGCCATCTCAAGGGCCACCGGCCTATGGTGATGGGCAGGATTTGTGTGTCAGCACACCAAGATGCCATTGTGGAATACACAGTTCCATAAGACAGGGGCATTGTTACCAACAGGCTCTGTGACTCAGGTAACCTGATACCTAGCACTGAGAGCTGAGGATCTTCGTCTCTCTTACTTCATCAAAGTATGATTTTGAGGAAAAGGAAAAGTAAGTGGGTTATCATGCTCCTACATCAGCCTCTTGAAGTTCCTGATTACCTGCCCACCAGACAGGACTAGAATCAAACAGAAACTTAGGCCCCTGTCAGGGATTATGGGATCATGGAGCTACAGAAGGAAAGGACCTCAGAAACCATCTGATTTAACTCCCTTATTTCATAGATAAAGAAATTGAGGCCCAATAAGTTTGAGTCTTGCCCAAGGTCACACAGGTAGTAACCATAAAAGCTGGAATTTGAACCCAGATAGGTCTTCTGATATTAGAGCCAGAGCTCTTTCCATTCTATGGCGCATTGCTTCTCATGTCATAAAAGGATTTCCTGTATTAGGTACAAATTGGAATTGACAACTTCTGAGGGGCCTTTCAAATCTAAGATTTTACAACTCTATAAGTTTCCAAAGGATAGCATGATATAGTAGAAAGATTACTGGATTTGGAATCTGAGGACTTGGGTTCAAATTGACTCTGCCCTTTACTGCCTATGTGATTTTGGACAAATCCTTCTTGGGTCCTCAGTTTCCTCATCTGTAAAACAGAGGGTTTGAACTAGATGATTTTTATGGCACCTTTCTGCTCTGTGATCTAAGTCTGGGGAACTACAACCTATCTCCTCAAGAAATGATGGAGAGAGAGCTCTGTGGAGGGACAAATGGAAGGGAGTTCACTGAAAGAAGCACTTGGTACCTAAAGAGACAAATTGGAGGTTTCAAGGGCAGCAAGCCTGAGAGGCCTCTCCATCACCTCTTTCCCTTACCTTTGGCTAAATCATCCTAAGGAAACATAGCACTCATCTTGTCCAGGATTTGTTGAGCACCTATTATGTGCTCAGCACCATTCCACATATTATGGGGGATACAGAAGTCTAAGATACGGTGGCTGCCCTCAAGGAGTTTATGGTTTCATTAAAGGCAAGGAGAGAAGGCAAAGTTTATATACAGAAGAAAAAACTTATATTCAGAGTTTATGTTTTTGTTGAAGACAAAGAGTTGTTGTTTAGTCATTTCTGAGTTGTGTCTGACTCTTCTTGACTCTACTTTGGGGTTTTCTTAGCAAAAATACTGGAGTGATTTGCCATTTCCTTCCCCAGCTCATTGTACAGATGAGGAAACTGAGGTAAACAGTGCTGGGCCTGAAGTCAGGAAGACTCATCTTCCTAAGTTCAAATCCAGCCTCAAATACTTACTAACTGTGACCCTGAGCAAATCATTTAATTCTGTTTGCCTCAGTTCCTCATCTATGAAATGAACTAGAGAAGGAAATGGCAAACCAGTCCAGTATCTTTGCCAAGAAAACCTCAAAGGGGGTCATGAAGAGTCAAATGGCTGAAACAACTGAGCAGCATTTAGAATGGGAGTCTTACCTTCTAATTTTCATCTCCAGCACTTAGCAGAGTGCTTGGCATACAGACAGTGCTTAATAAATGTTTTGTTCATTCTCTTTCTCCTTGGATCTAGAGGCTCAGCCACCCTAATGTCTACTTCCCAGCCTTCTTCTCTCTCTAGAGCTCCACTAAGATTGTCTTCTCTTTCTTCTGCCTAAAGCAAAAAGTCTCTATATAGCTACTTGTATTCCATTAGCAAGGGGGGCCTGGCAGGAGTCTGTGAAGTTCAAGCAATAGCAAATGAGCTTCCCAACCCCATAAGCAATTGTTGTGCACAACTACTTCACTCAGCTACAGAGCCTACCTAGGACCTAAGATTTCCCAGTCACTCGAAGAATCAAGACCAGCTTGATCTTTCACTCCGAGCACACATTGATGAGGCGGGAGAAAAGATGGCAGCAACTCCGTTTATTTTTAGCAACGCACTCACTTATATAGTAAAATAACAGGAACTCTTTCTCAAGTTACAATGATGTATAACCCATGCTGTGCTCAAGGACAGTGCACGCACAGTCCGTGCACATATCTACCACCAATCACAAATACACTGTTAATGACTAATGAGTAACTAGGGAAGTTAGAGATGCATAGAATGGAGCACTGAACCAGGCAATCTTGCTCATAGATCAGTCACCCGAGAGGGGCCTCCGCCCATCAGTGAGACCTCATGGACAGCCTGTGGCCCTCTACATCCTTACAGATCCCCAACAACTCCCCCTTTTTATTCTTGTGGGAGACAGAGCATATGAAGCTCACTCCCAAGGTCCTTTATCTGATTAGCTATGCACCTGAGCAAACACGGTCCAAAACACAGCATGGCCAGCAATAGCAAACATAATAGCAATAAAGAAGATAATAAAGACATAAGCCAATGTCCAAGGTTATCAAAAGGGTTGTGGAGTTCATCTAGCCAATCAAGTATATGTTGGGCAGTCTTATCTGGCATCAAATCTTCATCAGCCGCCCTCGCAATATCATCAGCAATTTTATATAAATCATCAATATCCAATGCAACAGTAGAATTCCCAAATAGCCCGTTCAGATGTCTGCGTATTTTCTGCCACTCCCATTGGGAGTCATTGTATTTAACATTGGTAAGGCAAATGAATTCATACCTATAATCACATTTCAAATGTGTTCTATATTCTAAAATATCCAATTCATCACCTATTTCAATAATGGTTTCCTTCATTCCCTCAAGTATGTGGTAAAAACCCTCATCTATCCTTTTTTGTGCTTGAAAACCCTTTGATACATTGCGAGCTAATTGATTCATAAAATAAGGTTGAACCATTTCATTTCTTGCGATAGACATAGATTGAGATAAAGATGCAGAAGCAGTTATAATAGCTATAAGTGAAACAATTGCTAATACTACACATGAAATACACCTCTTCTTCCTAACAATTGCTAATTGATTTCTTTGGTCTATTATTCCAAAAATATGATCAGAACATGACTCATACCAATCTTTGAAAATTAAACGTTACTGTAATTCACCCATTCTTTTGAGGTGTAAAATTAAATTCCTTCCCCAATCCTGCAGATGCATTCTCTTGTAAAATAACCTCAGGTATTGTCTCTCCCCATGTAGCCAGTCTTGGCCATGGTGATTTTCTCACAAAAGTCCATCTTGTTGTATTTCCTGTCTCGGCTGTGGTCTTCTGTACCACTGCCGACGATAATGACAAGAGGCACAGCTTGATTACAAGTTCATGTAGGGCCTTCTTCTTATTCTTTCGACTCCTTCAATTCCTGGCTGGTCTGTGTTTTCTTTTCTGCTTGCCCTGTCTTTTCTGAATGGATAATGAAGACATCCTTATTTCTGACCCAAAGTTCTCCATCACCTGTGGAAATAAAAACAAACCCTTGCCCCCAGGTTAGCTCTTGCCCTGGGCCCTACCAGACACCATCAACATCTCTCCACAAGACTTTCATATTGTGTTTAGGAAAAAGGAATTTGTTCAATTTAGTGTTGTCACTAGTACTGTTGTCATTTCCTGCCAGATATTTCATTGCAGGACAGAGGTTACAACTGTTGAATTTTAAATACTTTATAGTATAGAGTGCAGCGTTTAATTGATGCCATGGGGATCCCTTAGCTCCCCCTTTTTGTTTTTGGAGCACCATCTTTAATGTAGGATTGGTGCGTTCAACTATGACCTGACCACAAGGATTATAAGGAAGGCCAGTAGTATGACGAATAATGAACTCAGTACAAAACTTTTTAAAACCCTGTGAAATATATGCAGGACCATTATCAGTCTTTAAGCATTGAGGTGGGCCAGCAAAAGAAAAGCAGTGAAGCAAATGATTAATAACATAGCCGACAGCCTCACCCATGTAAGCAGTAGCAAAAATAAAGCCTGAATAAGTATCAATAGAAACATGAACATACTTTTGTCTTCCAAAGGGAGAAGAATGAGTAACATCCATTTGCCATAAGGCATTAGGTGTAAGTCCCTTGGGGTTGTGAAAAGGGGGCTGAAAAGACACACAAGTAGCACAGAGCATAACAATTTCACATGCTTGGGATTTTGTTATGCCATATAAAGTTCTTAAACACCTACCAGATAAATGTAATTGATTATGACTATTCCCTTCTATTTCCACATTCATTGTTAAAGATTTATCAACAAAATCATTAACTTCAAAAATTTGTTCTGGAACAAGAGCATGGGACCAAACATGCAAAACATAAAATTTTTCTCTCCTCTTCTGTATATAATGTTGTATATCATGAAGCAACTGACAGATATTATTACCAGTATTTTTTATTATTGCAGTCTCTAGGTGTTTTAGGATTCCTTTTACATATTTACTATCTGTGATGATATTCATTGGCTCCTTATAATTGTGAAAGGCACAATAGACAGCATATAATTCATTCTGTTGTGTGGAGGTAAAAGGTGTATTAGTCACCTATAATTCCTTTCTTTTAGGGCACCAGATAGAAGCCTTATTCATCTTTGTGGTATCAGTAAAGACATTAATTCCGTATACAGGTTCACCTGATGTATGTGTGGGTTGTATCCAAGGCCAATTCTCAAAGATTACATGGTATTTAAGGGGTTTTCCATACACAAGCTTCAAACTGATATTCACTTGCCAGCTGGGCATTGTTTGTATTGCCATTTCAATTATTTGTTGAGAAAATGGAAGGTATATGACTTCCAGATGCGTGCCACATAGTTATAAACATCTGTTATCAATTTTATGTATTAAGTCCCCTATCAGGACCATATAATTACTTAGAATGTTTTTTGACTGAGATGGTAAATATACCCATTCTAAAAGCCTTTGTTTCTGAGGTATTACTGCTCTTGGAGAATTTGGGGTGTTAGATATAGAAGCTTCCAGGCTTTCATGCCTATCAATCCTGTTTGTGTGTGCTCCAACTACTTGTTCCTGAATATACAACAATGTTTGCTTTGCCTCAGGGGTCAGTATCCGGGGTGAATCTAATTGAGAATCACCTTTAAGGCAAACATACAAGGGTATCAGTATATAATTTGGAATGCCAACCTGTGACCGAAGCCACTGTGTATCTCCTATAATTTTCTGAAAATCATGAAGTGTTTTCAATTTTTGTAGGTCTGTTGTTGGTGGATGTAAAACTATTTTCTCTTGAAGTATTTGATGGCCTAAATATTGAAATGGTGGATGTTTTTGAATCTTTTCTGGGGCTATTTGAAGCCCATAACTTTGCAACAATTCTTGTGTTTTTTGCAAAATTTCTTCTAACACTTCAGGATTAGGATGAGCACATAAAATGTCATCCATGTAATGTATCATTTTTAGCTTTCTGTAATGGAATAATAAAAGAGCAGTCTTTTAAATCAATAACTATCAAAGGCAAGGAAGTCATAAAGCATCGTTAATTTTCCTGACTTCTTTGCAATAATAAAAACAGATGAATTTTAAGGAACCCAAACAAGTTCATTAGATTTCATTTTGTATTTTGCTAACTGTTATCCTAGTAGTTTAAATTCATCTTAAAATAATTGATTAGTGGTGATCTATTAGACAAGCTAGAAGTAATTAATATCCATAAAAATTGTATGAAACTTATTAAAAATTATCAAGGAATCTTGATTAATTTGTAACATTTTGGTGGTATGCTTGTAGACTGTAGAACAATATACCTAAAGTAAGCAAGGGGTGATACCTTTTGTACTTTGTCAGGGGTAATTATAAATCTCTGAGACTGAAAGGCTTGTTAAAACTTGGGCATTAATAAGGAGAGTTTGGTAGTAGTAGGACAACTGCAAAGTTTATCATTCATATAATAAATTATTTTTGTCTGGGAATATTTCTGACTAACAAGTTTAATAGTGTTATGAACAAAATTTGGGCACATGGTAAGAAACATTCCTCCTTAAAGGATCACAATAGGAAAAATGGGAAATACTGATTTAATGAGACAACTATACCCAAATTCAAACTCAAAACATAATTAGTTATAGTTCTAAGAGTCTTTTACCTCAAGCAGTAAGTTTCACTGATTATGGCTTAAAGCCAGATACAGTTAATTATTTTCATAGAAATGCAATAAGCAAAGATTTACTAGGTCTCACATATATAAGAAATTTACTTAACATCCTTTCTTTCCCACATTTAAACTTGTCTTGGTGAGAAAGCCAATTATTAGAAATTATTTATATAAAGTTGCAATTTCTCAGTAAGCTAAATGAATTGTTTAGGAACTCAATAACATAAACAAATTCTTTTCTCAGAGCAGACGACCTTGGCACACAGCTGGTAGGAGCTTTTGGCAAGCTTACAAAGTTAAGAGAATTGCCTTGTGCCCCTCCTTTTCTCTCAGAAGTAATTAAAAATTCTAGGTCTTAACTTTAAAACAGTAACTTCAAATAACTTAGTTAACAATTTGGTAATTTTCCTGAGTGATAGTTAAATTGTTTTAGCTCTAAGCTGTTCTTTAATCATAGGTAAAGACAGAAATACCTGATTTTCTAAATGACAGTTATAAAAAATCATAGAACAAGATTAACCGGACTTGATAAAATAATTTAGCTGAATTTACACAGTTATCTCACTACCTTTCAGTTTCTTTTAGTTCACATTTTAATAACATCTAAATTATTAAAAATTGCTTGACATAACACATAAAAGTGTACCAATTTGTAATGAGACTAGATTTTTTAAAACTTGAAACATGCATATTGCTAATGTGAATGAACTAAATTATCTTTAGATTGTGTTCCAATACTTAAAAACTTTTCTTTTTGATCTGAAGAGGAAACTCATCCTCCTTATCTTCTCCCTCTTTCTCCCCCACCCCAACCTGGCCAGGGTTGGAATTCGAGAGAAAGGAAGAGAATATTTTTCAACATAATCTTTCAATCTTACACCCAAAGCTTTGGCCAGAGCCTTAGAATGCAAAAAAGAAAGAGAATTTTTTCTCCAAAAGTTTCCAAATCTTTTACTCTCAAATCATCTATTCCTGCTATTCATGCAAACAGATTATATTATTCTTTCTATCCATACTTTTCTTATTCCTGTATGCTTAAACTTTCTTGCCTTTTGTCAAATTATATAACCTAAATAATGAAGTACTTTTTCTCCCATTCTCTCCCCATCCACCCGCTCCGGGAATGCACTGGTATTAGGGAGGGGGAAGGGAGAAAGTCACTATCAGCATTTCAGAATCCAGTTGCAGCCCTTGGCTGCCTGGCAGTGAAAGATCAAATAAATTATAAACATTAATCACAGACCATCATTCACACAGACACAGACAAACATAGAACAAAATGACAGGGAGAATCCAAAAGCGAGAAACTTGTCAGAAATTCCCTACACAAATGAAATAATACTATTTTTATTTTATTTTATCTTTTCTTCCATGGTATTCTAAAACCAGGCAAAATCTTTCTTAAGGTTTTGGTTTTTATAAAAGGCAAAACAATCTGTAGTTGTATAGGGACCTCTCATAATGCTTGAGTCTATCTAACAGCTCAGGGTATGGAGAGTGTGGAGGGGTTTTGAAGCTTCAGCTAAGTCAGGATAGAACCTATAAATCCTAGGTCTGTTCTCTCTCTCAGGAGAGCCTGCTCTACTATTGTTAGGTGAGCACAACGAAGAAGTTTGAGTACAGGCAGGGAATTTTCTCTTCTCACCCTGTATGTCAGCTTGCAAGCCCATTTTTATAAGATTATATATAGTGAAAGTGCCCAGGGGAACTGATTTCGGGCCCTTGGTATTATAAAATTCTGTCAATTGTTCCTCCACTATCTTCCATGGTTCTAAATCTAAACTGACTTCCCTTGCAAGCCATGGAGATGTTATATCAATAATGTCTAGAAACTCTCTTATTTTCTTGGGAGTTACCGAGCACCCCTGTTCCTTGATCACTTGATATATTACTCTAACATTTTGTTCTTTATCTGAGAGTTTACCTAGATTTTGCCTCATGGTAAGAAATTTTCTTACCCTCCATATCTTGCAATGGGATGAGATTCGGAGACCTCTCACAAGGAGGCTGCCTGGCTCCAACAGACCTCGGTGTCTTGATGTGGGTGTCACGTCTTCTTGGTCTAGATGTTTCCCGACTGTTCCATGCAGCTGTCTTACTCTCCATATCTTCAGTGCAGCTTCACTGCAGCTTCACGGCAGCAGTGCAGCCCCACACTGGGCACCAGTTTGTTGTGCACAACTAGTTCACTCGGCTACAGAGCCTACCTAGGACCTAGGATTTCCCAATCACCTGAAGAATCAAGACCAGCTTGATCTTTCACTCCAGCACACATTGATGAGGCGGGAGAAAAGATGGCAGCAACTCCATTTATTTTTAGCAAAGCACTTACTTATATAGTAAAATAACAGGAACTCTTTCTCAAGTTACAATGATGTATAACCCATGCTGTGCTCAAGGACAGTGCACGCACAGTCCATGTACGTATCTACCACCAATCACAAATACACTGTTAATGACTAATGAGTAACTAGGGAAGTTAGGGATGCATAGAATGGAGCACCGAACCAGGCAATCTTGCTCATAGATCAATCACAAGAGAGGGGCCTCCGTCCATCAGTGAGACCTCATGAACAGCCTGTGGTCCTCTACATCCTTACAGATCCCCAACAAGCAATTCAATTCAACAAATACTTAAGTACCTACTATGTGCTGTGCCAGGTGCTAGGAATACAAAGGCAAAAACTGAACAGTACCAGCCCTTGAAGAGTTTGCATCAACCATTTAAATAAGGGAACATAATGCATATGTAGGTATAGTATGATATAAAGAAGAATATAGTACAAATAAGAATATGAAGAAAGCAAAGAAAAAAATGAATGCCAAGGGTTTTTAACCTTCGTATCAGAAACTCTTCTGCTAGCCGCTTGAAGCCTATAGACCCCTTCTCAAAATAATGCTTTTTTTTAACATTACAAAGGAAATCAATGATATTGAAATAGTTATCAAATAGATTTTAAGTTCACTGACTCCAGATTAACAACCCATGCTCTAGGGATATTTGAAGGGGGGCTGGGGAAAGGACACTCATAGGTTGGAGGAGGAGGAGAAAGAGGCATCTGAACTGAGCCTTGAAGGAATATAAAGATTCTGAAAAGTGCACATGAAGTTTCCTTCCAATTATGCAAATACATGAGGCAGGAGATGAAATACAGAGTTTGAAAAACAAGTTGTCGAATCTGATTGTGAAAATATATGTATAAAATATATATATATATATACACATATATGTATATATATACATACATACACATATATATGTATACACACACACACATATACAGTCTGTGTGCGTGGGTATTTGTATAGAGGGAGAGAGAGAGAGAGAGTCAGAGTCTACATGTGTGTATGTATATAAGGTACATGAAAGGGGAGTAATAAGGCCAGAGAGACATAGGTTGAAAAAAGATTGTGGAGAACTTTAAGGTACCAGGCTAAAGGAATTTAGACTTTTGTTCTTAGGACAATATAGAGGTATTAAAGGTTTTTGAACAGGATAGTCCTGAGTCTTAAGAAGATGATTTTGGCTGCTGTGTAAAGATGAATTGGAGAGAGGCAAGACTGGAGGAAGAAACACCAATTTTCTAGCTATTGCAATAGTCTAGATGAAACATGATGAGTAACCAAACTGGGGTTATAGATCTGGGAATGGAGTAAAGGAACTGAAATGAGAGATGTCAAAGATATGAAAGGACTTAGCCACTGATTAAATGTGAGAGGTAAAGGAGAAGGAAGAGTTAAAGATGTCTCTGATATGGCACAAACTTGAGTGACTAGATGGATAGTGTCTGCAATAAACATGGGAAAGTCAAGAGGAGGTATGGGTAGAGGGGAGAAGATACTCAGTTCTGTTTCAGGAATGTTGAATTTGAGGTCCTGGCAGGATGTCGTGGTAGACGTAGGTAGTTGGTAATGCAAGGCAGCTAGGTGACACAGAGGATAGAGCACTGGACTTGGAATCAGGAAGACTCATCTTCCTAAGTTCAAATCTGGCCTCAGACACTTACTAGCTGTGTAACCCTGGGCAAGTCACTTAACTTTGTTTGCCTCAGTTTTCTCATCTGTAAAATGAGCTGGAGAAAGAAATGGCAACCGGTTCCAGGATTTTTGCCAAGAAAACCCCAAATGAGGTCATAAAGTGCTGGACACAACTGAACAACAACAACAATGTAGTCCTAGAGTTCAGGAGAGAGATTAAGATTGGGCAAATAGATTTAGCTATCATCTTCATAGGAATGACAGTTGGACCCATTGGTATAGACAATAGTATACCAGCGGAGTATAGCAGAAGAAAAGAAGGCCCAGGATAGAACCTTGGGGGAAGCCCACACTTAGATGGCAAGAGGCAAATAAAGATAAATCCAGCAAAGAGACTGAGAAAGCACGGTCAAGAAAAAATAATAAAGGAAATGTACTTACTAATAGGAGTTAACTTAGGCAAGTTATTAGATGATATTAGTATTCATCATCATCATAACGTATTTGCATAATATAATAAATTTCAGTTTTACCTACATTTTGTTTTCCATGGGTCAAAATTGTATGTTACCAAAAAGTAAAGGAAACACATGTATGTTAAGCAGGCTATAGGATATTATCAGCAATGACCCACACATAAGAAGTGATGTAAAAAGTAGAATGTAAGCTTCTTGAGGACAAGAACTGTTTTAATTTTCAAATCCCTTGGCACTTAGTAGGCACTAAATAAATGATGGACTGAATTGTACTGAACTGGAACGTCAGTTAGCTGAGCATGTAGTAATTGTTGTTGTTGTTGGTAAGTTGTGTCTGACTCTTCAAGACTTTGTGGACCATAGCACAGCAATGCTGCCCATGCGGTTTTCTTGGCAAAGTTATTGGAATGGCTTGCCATTTCCTTCTCCAGATCATGTATTAAGAAGAGACAATATATGAAGAGTCCAAGCATCCTCATGACATTAAAAGAACCAGAAGGAAACGTTGTTATGTCAGGACGATAACTCTAAAAGATTTTTGGAGAGATGAACTAGAAGGTTCATTGAATTAGAAAGTGTGGAAGTATCACCACTATTGTTCAATATCATACTGGAAATGTTAGCTTTAGCAATAAGAGAAGAAAAAGCAATTGAAGGTATTAGAATAAGCAAAGGAGAAACAAAGCTATCACTCTTTGCAGATGATATGATGATATACTTAGAGAATCCTGGAGAATCAAGTAAAAAACCACTTGAAATAATAAACAACTTTAGCAAATTTGCAGGCTATAAGATAAATCCACATAAATCGTCAGTATTTCTATATATTACCAACAAAGCCCAACAGCAAGAGATAGAATGAGAAATTCCATTTAAAGTTACTGTAGACATTATAAAACATTTAGGAGTCTACCTACCGAAACAAACCCAGGACCTCTATGAACACAATTACAAAACACTTTTCACACAAAAAAAGTCAGATCTACATAACTGGAAAAACATCAGTTGCTCATGGGTAGGCTGAGCTAATATAGTAAAAATGACATTTCTACCTAAGCTAATTTATTTATTCAGTGCCATACCAAACCACCAAAAATTATTTTATGGAGTTAGATAAAATAATAAAATTCATTTGGAACAACAAAAGGTTGAGAATATCAAGGGAACTCATGAAAAGAAGTGCAGGCAAAGGTGGCCTAGCCATTCCAGATCTTAAATTGTATTATAAAGCAGCAATCATCAAAACTGCTTGGTACTGGCTAAGAAATAGGTAGGTGGATCAGTGGAATAGGTTAAATATGCAAGACACAGTAATCAATGACTATAGTAATCTATTGTTTGATAAACCCAAAGACCTCAGCTTCTGGGATAAGAACCCACTCTTTGAAAAAAACTGCTGGAAAACTGGAAAAGAGTATGGCAGAAACTAGGCATAGATCAAAATATCACACCATATACCAAAATAAAGTCAAAATGGGTTTATGATTTAGATATGAGGGCTGATACTGTAAGCAAACTGGGAGAGCAAGGAATAGTTTACCTATCAGATTTATGAAGAACAGAAGAATTCGCGACCAAACAGAAGATAGAGGACATTACAAAAAGCAAAATGGATAACTCTGATTACATTAAATTGAAAGTTTTTGCACAAACAAAGCCGGTGCAACCAAGATTAGAAGGAAGGTAGAAAATTGGGAAAGAATTTTTACAACCAGTCTCTCTGATAATGGCCTCATTTCTAAAATATATGAAGAATTAAGTCAAATCTATAAGAATACAAGTCATTCCCCAATTGATAAATGGTTAAAGGATATGAACAGGAAGTTCTCAGATGAGGAAATTAAAGCCAACTATAGTCATATGAAAAAATGCTCTAAATCACTATTAATTAGAGAAATGCAAATTAAAACAACTCTGAGGTACCACATCACACCTATCAGATTGGCCAACATGACAAAACAGGAAAATGATAAATGTTAGAGAAGATGTGGGAAAATTGGAACATTAATGCATTGTTGGTGGAGTTGCAAAATGATCCAACCATTTTGAAGGGCAATTTGGAACTATGCCCAAAGGGTTATAAAAATGTGCATACCCTTTGACCCAGCAATAGCACTTCTAGGGCTATATCCCAGAGAGATCATACAAATGGGAAAAGGACCCACATGTACAAAAATATTTATAGCAGCTCTTTTTGTGGTGGCAAAGAGTTGGAAATTGAGAGGATGCCCATCAGTTGGGGAATGGCTGAACAAGTTGTGGTATGTGAATGTAATGGAATACTATTGTGCTATAAGAAATGATGAGCAAGTGGTCTTCAGAAAAACCTGGAAAGACTTGTATGGTCTGATGCTGAGTGAAGTGATCAGAACCAGGAGAACTTGGTACACAGTAACAGCCACGTTGTGCAATGACTAATATTGATAGACTTAGCCCTTCTCAGCAGTGCAAGGATCTAAGACATCTCCCAAGGCCTCATGTTGGAAAATGCTATCCACATCCAAAGAAAGCACTATGGAGTTTGAATGCAGATCGAAGCATGCTCTTTGCTGTTTTTTTTCTTCTGTTGTGTTTTGTTTTCTCTTTCTGGTGGTTCCTCCTATTGGTTTTAATTCTTCCTTACAACATCACTAATGTGAAAATATGTCTAATAGGAATATATATGTCTAGCCTATATCAGATTGCGTGCTGTCGTGGGGAGGGAAAGGGAGAAAAATTTTAAACTCAAAAGCTTATGGAAGTGATCGTAAATAATTCAAAATAAATTAATTAAAATTTTTTTTAAAAAAGGAAGTGTGGAGGGATTGCTATATGCTCTGGTGGAGGGAATTCCAACAGCAGAAAGATAGGAAATGCATGTAAATATCCAAGTATTTGAGGTTTCCAAGGGCTTTCTGGACAGTATTCCTGCGTATGGGTAATCCAAGTATCATTCATACCCATTTTACAGATGAGGCAACTGAGATACATAGAGCAGCAGTGATTTGCCCAGTGTCAGAATCAGAACTTGAGTTCGAGTCATCTGCCTTCTTAACCTCTATATTATACTGCCTCAGTTCAACTCTCTAGATCTATTTCCTCCTCCATAGAACAGGGAAGCTGAACCAAATGATCTTTGAGATCCCTTTTAACATTATGTGTTTTCATGATTTAATGCCACAGCTGGGAAGTCTCAAATCCACGGATGTAGGTCAGAGTGCAGTCATCACTCTTTTTACCTTGTGGCTACAGAGCTTAGTGTCCTCAGATGGCAGTAGGGCTTTATGGAGGAAAGACTTCAAGTCATCTTGCTTTTAATTGCCGGTTCCAAGAAAGCACTTTGCCCCTCTGTGAAACGCCATCTACCCATGCACCCTGAAACCTTAGTAATTTGTTGTAGGAACTCAGAAAACTGGAAACTTGACTGAGTTCTCTCTCTCTACTGCACCACTTTCTTTCCCCTTTATCTCCTTCAATTCTACCATCATATAAGTGGCAAACATCTTCACATCTTTATTTGCCTCTTAATAACACCCATCTGCTTTCTGAAAAGTGTTCAATACCCCTGTACTTAAATTCTCCCCTAGGCAGAATCTGACAGATGAATTCTCAATCCCAAACTGTGTTGATTTGACTTATTTTTAAATAGCACTGAACATTCCATAAAGCTAAAATAGGAGCCAATTCCCAAGAGTGGACTTACTGATCATAGGGAAGGGCAAGAGACTGGCAAGTTGACTGAGCACCTGGGGCAACGGTTCCAAAACAGTTGAACTAATGAGGGAGTGACTTACACAAGCAGCTCTGTGCCAGCTGCTGGCCTCATTCGGAGGCATTCCCAAATACCAGAGCCCATCATTGCCATGTATTGCCACTTCAGCTAGAGTAGACTGAGGAGCTGCACTCACCCCATGCTCTCAGCTGAACCCTCAGAGGAAAAATTAGTCCATACCCCAATGACAGGGAACATGACTTGACCATCACAGATCATATCCAGCTCCTTTCACAGAGAAAGGAGTGGAAAAAAACATACAAGATAATAAGAATAGCTCATCTTCAACTAGCACCTTACAATATGCAGAAAGATTGACTTACATTATCCTATATTATCCTCATACCAACTCTATGTGAGGTATGTAAGTAATAGGTAAATTATTATCCTCATTTTACAGATAAAGAAACTAAGGCTGAGGGGGTTAAGTGGCTTTCCCAAAGTCACACTATAGCAAGTAATAGGGTACAAACCCTGGCTTCAAAGCCAGGATTCTTTCTACTACACTGTCTCTCACTCCACCATTGTGTTCTGCCTTCTAAAGAAATGGAAACTGAAAATTCTCTTCAGGAGAGAATTTGTCCTCCTCAAAGGGAGTCATTGTTCCCTATGTTTTCTCCTGGAGTGGGAGCCCAATCCCAATATAAACTGTTCTTTACATTTCACATACTTATTTTTAGATATTTCGCACATTCTCACACTATTACACGTTGTGTTTCCTAGTAGAACATAGGATCCTTGAGGACAGGGACTGTTTCATTTTTGTCTTTGTATCCTCAGTGCCTAGCATCATGCCTGAAAATGTAATTAAGAGCTTAATAAATATTTGTTGCTTAATTGCTTGTACTGGAATTATAACTCAGTAAATCATTAAGATTCAAGGTCTTTTTCCAGAAAGAAGCTGCGGTGAATATGATTCCACATTCCCCCCTGCCTAGAACTAACACTTTCTCTCTCTCTCTCTCTCTCTCTCTCTCTCTCTCTCTCTCTCTCTCTCTCTCTCTCTCTCTCTCTCTCTCTCTCTTTCCCTTTCTCTCCCTCTCTCTTTCTCTCCCTCTCTCTCTCTCTCTCCCTCTCTCTCTCTCTCTCCCTCTCCTCATCTGCACTTCCTGCGTCTCTAACTTCCTTCAGGTCTCAGCTAAAGTCCTATCTTCTACAGGAAGCCTTTCCTGATCCCTCTTCATTCTAGTGCCTTCTCTGTGTTGATCTTCAATTTACACTGTATATATCTTGTTTTTATAGTTTTTTGCATATAGTCTCCCCATTAGACTATGAGCTTCTTAAAAGTAGGAATTGTTTTTTGTAATTCTTTGTATTCCCAGCTTAGCACAATGCCTGGGACATAGCAAATGCTGAGCAGAGACTTATAAACTACCAGCCACATCCCACTGTCAAGATGTGCATCATTCTCATATATGAACCTAAGTGCTATCCTCCAACTCCAAGAAGGGAGCTTCAAGACTGCAGACCCCAACCCCCAAAAAACCAGATTTCTTGTACCCAATTGGGAAAGCCCAGTGAGCTAACTGGGGTGACTATCCATTGGTTGACATGTTTGTGCCAGTGCTGAAAATGATCACTCCCTCCTCAAATTTTCCTGGGGTCCTTTGTCTGAGTCTCTCCTTGATCTTTGTTACATGTATATTTGTGTCGTACCGCCATCATCTTATAATTTGAAGTTCTTTGAGGGTGATAGGTATCTGTGACACTTCATCTTTGTATCCCTGGTGCCAAGCTTAGGCCCTTGCACACAGTAGGTAATTAATAAGTGCTTTTTAATTAAATGGAATGACCAATTACTGCTTCAGTTTCTTCTCTCTAGCAATGCTATGTCAGCGTCCAGTGGGGTTTAAGTCAAAGGAAAGAATACATAAGGCCCCCTCTTAGGATACTATCCCTTCAGTTATTCTCAGTGAAAAGTGTAAAGATGATAGTAATCAAGCAAATATAGTGTAAAGTTTGTGTCTGTGTACTCTTGGGTATCCTCTGCTCTCTTCTGGGCCCAAACCCCCAGAAGAATAGCAATGGAGCAAAAACAGTTAACAGTGACTGAGGCCTTGTGTGAGGTCTTGTGCTGGGGTTACACCAGGGAAGCATAGAAGGCCAACTTGACATTGCATAAAGAAACTATAATCTTCTCTGTATGTAAGGAGAGTGTGATGTATTTAAGCGTATATGACACATATGGGAGAAGATAACAAATAAGGGAATAGGTGATTATGCAAATGAGCAGTACATTTCATCCTTACAGCTGAAGTTAAGAAAAGATAGCCACTATCCATACCCTCAGGTAATTCATGAAGACTATCCGAGATGAGACTTGGGCTAGGTTTAAGGGACATAGTAGGACTTAGATCAGAAGAGAGAGAAGGAAGTAAGGAATTACAGGTTGCAGAAATGTGAGCAAAGGCAATGGAAGATAGCAAGAAGAAAAAGAATTAACGTTCTAAGGTTGTGCAAAGAGCTTTACAAAGACATAATCTCAGCAGATCCTCACCACAACCCTATGAAGTAGGTACCATTAAATCCCTATTTTACAGGGAAGGAAACTGAGGCTGAAAGAAGTGAAATGATTTGTCTCCACAGTCACAGCTAGTGTTTTTAATCAGAATTCAAACTGGAGTCTTCCTGATACCAAGATGGGAGCACTCTACCTACTAGGCCATACTGCCTCTATAGCAATACTACATTAAAGGAATTGACATGTGGAGGTTTGGTACCAGTGAATAGAATAGCTGACCAAGAGAGTTCACTCTGGAGAGCTCATGCTGGGAGAGAAGGTTTGAAATACTGGATGGGTCATGTAGAACACCTTGACTATCACGCTAAGTAATTTGTTCAATAAGTAATGGAGAGTGATAATGCGTGGTAATGTTAATCCAGAAGAAGCAGCAGCCTGGAATTAATCACTATGTTCTTGTTCAAGAGTTAGAGAAAATGGAAAGGATGTGTCAGCCATATGCAGGCCCTTCACTGGATCCCTCTTCTAAGGTATCAATGAAACTGAGTGTCTGATAGTTAAGTAATGTTTTCCCCAGAAGACAATCGCAGGCAATAAACTAATAAACCACTTTTAAAAACAATGAAAACCCATCAGTGAGGGAATGGAGTGTATGAATATGATGGAATAGTATTGTGCCATGAGAAATTATACAAGGGATACTTGGGGAGAAATCTAGGAAGACTTGAGCAGAATTTTAAAAAAGCAAACTACACCATCACCACACTTGCAAGATTTAAGTGCTAAAGAATGTAAAATCCAACACCAATTCCAAACTGATAAAGCACGCTGTTCACCTCTTGACAGAGAGGTGATAGCCTCCAGATGCAGAATGGGATATACATTTTTTAGACATGACCCAGTGTGGGGATTTGTTTTACTTGACTCTACATATTTATTCCTTTTTTTTCTTTTTTCATTCAGAGTCATAGACATTTGGCAAATGTGTGGTATTGATAACAATAATGATGATACACTTCATACTTGTAGCTTTCTGGAGATAAGACCCTTATTTTGAGCGACTACAGTGAGTCTAATGGTGAGAAATATCAGATAGGAGGGGAAGGTGGGACCATGTCAGGCCAGCCAGGGAAATATTTGGCAGGTAAGTGAAGCCTGTGTCACCCCATACTTACATCCACATACATACTTAAGGCTTTTGCTGGCTCCAGCTAACCCATTTCTTAAGGGGTCCTAAAGCTCAAATTTTCCAAACTTTGATACCCCTTCTCCATCACTCCCAGGAAGGAACAAGGCTATGTGCAGAAGCGTTGGAAGGATGTTCAAGTGGGAGACTTTGTCCAACTTCAGTGCAATGAGATCATCCCAGCAGATATCCTCTTACTCTTCTCTTCGGATCCCAGTGGAGTCTGCCACCTGGAAACTGCCAACTTGGATGGGGAAACCAACCTCAAACAAAGGCGTGTTGTGAAGGGCTTCTTGAACCAGGTAGGGCTCTTTCTGTGGTCCTCAGTATTGGTATGAAAGGAAGAAAACACTCAATTCCCTGGGAAAGTATATTGAATCATTAGAAAGAATTTTGATGGTATGGTTAATTTGTTAGTAAAAGCTCCTTGCATCCCTTATCCAAATCATATCCATCATAAAAGACCCAACCTTAACCTCACCTCCCTCATGAAGACTTCCCTGACAAAAGCAGACTCTGGGAGTCTGTCTTTCACTCCTGTAACTCCTATAGCACTTACTTCCTGTACCACTGAAGTTCATCTACTGCCTTTTATTACTGTTTATATTTTCATGCAGAGCTGAGGTGGCTTTTAGTTTCCATGCCTGGAAGTCAATCATTTCTTTCTTCCTGTACTGGTCACAGCAATTTAAGTCTTGTTTTCCTCTCCAAGGAGAGAACTCTCGGTTCTCTCCTTGATTCTCCCTAACTCACTAAATTGCTCCTATATTTGCTGAGAGCTAGGGCAAGAGCTCAGCTATGTTCACAAAATCATCTCCAAAAACAGAAGAAGAGGATCTCAGAGTTATAGCTAGAAATTCTCATACCTGGAGCAAATTCAGTAGATGACAAGGGTACAGGAGGAAGAATGAGAAAAAAAAACTGTCCTATGTCCTATGCCAGCTACCTAGGCAAAAAAAAAAAACATCTGTCATTAAAGTAACATCTAATTCTTCCTTCTGTACAGCAGGTCTGTAGTATATTCCTATGATAGCATTGCTACTGGTTCTCCTTTTCTCTTCAACCCAATTTTTTTCACCATGTTAGTTAACTCAGGTTCCCAGATTTATTCAAAGGAATATGTCTTTGATAAACAGTGCTACTCCACCACCTAATTTTTTTCCATTCTATTCTTTTTCAATAAGGTATCACTTTCAGAACCATAATCCAGTTATGAGTCACATACACTTAAGTTTCAGTGATATTTGTTATGTCAGACTTAAATCTTTTCATTAATGTTTATTTCACTCTATTATTCATATTTTATGCATTTTTACAGATATCTAAGGCCAAGTGTTTTATCGCTGGACCTTTTCTTGGCTATTATCTCCTGTGAATTATTGGTGCTCTCTTTCTCTGTCTCTCTGTCTCTCTCCTCTCTTCTCTTCTCTTCTCTTCTCTTCTCTTCTCTTCCCTTCCCTTCCCTTCCCTTCCCTTCTCTTCTCTTCCCTTCCCTTCCCTTCCCTTCCCTTCCCTTCCCTTCCCTTCTCTTCTCTTCTCTTCTCTTCTCTTCTCTTCTCTTCTCTTCTCTTCTCTTCTCTTCTCTTCTCTTCTCTTCTCTTCTCTTCTCTTCTCTTCTCTTCTCTTCTCTTCTTTCTCTCTCTCTCTCTCTCTCTCTCTCTCTCTCTCTCTCTCTCTCTCTCTCTCTCTCTCCTCTGTCTCTTTTCTTTTTGCAGTTTTATACCTGTTACTCCCTATGGTATTGGCCTAGACAGAAATCTAAGAGTAAGCAGTTTTCCTTTTTCCTTTCCCTTTTTGGTTTAAAGCTACCTTAATCAGATTTGCAAAACTTTTTTTTTAAGTTCACTTTGTCTTTATTAAGAATCCATCATTCCTATATGGCTGAGTAAGTAACAGGATATCAAACTAGACAATGAGTCGTCTCAGTTTACTGCCCCCAGTTAGTCAGTGAGTGAGTGTATTTTTATGCCTAAGCAGGAATGGCCAGCCCCATGCTCTGTTTTCTTCTGAAGTTCCTCCACTTAGAGAATTTCCCTCATTAATCCCTTCACTCGTCTCCATTGCTGTTAGGTCACATCCAACTCTTTATGACCCATGGACCATACTATCCACAGTGGGGTTTTCTTGGCAAAGATACTAGAGTGGTTTGCCACTTCCTTCTCCAGCGGATTAAGACAGAGATTAAGTGACTTGCCCCAGGTCATACAGCTATTAAGTGTCTGAGACCACATTTGAACTCAGATCTTCCTGACCCCAGGCTCAGAGCTCTATCCACTGAGCTACCTAGGTGGAAATCTCCATAGTAGTGGTCTAACAGACATAGTTTCAGAAGAACGTACTGAGTACTTTCAATTCTCATCCTCTCCTTTTACTTGAATACTTATTGTCCCCATCTAAATGGTACAGAAAGGTTCTAAATCTGGCTTTTGATGTATCTAAAGTTTACCTTGACAACTTGACAAAATTCATGTGTTTTCATCTTTTCCAATATATTTTCAGCATGTAAGTGGCAGGTGACATGAAGGACAAAAGAAATATCAGTCATCTCCTGAAGAAAATAGATTTTGCTGATATTAGCTTGGCACCATCCTAATAGACTAAGAAGAATTTGATGGGTAGATAGACTTCAGTCTTAGGATCCAGTCTAATTCTGTACCTAGTATTGAAAAGGCATGGTATAGAAGGAAAGCACTGACCTTGGGCAAGTAACTTCAGAGTAGGTCTCCATTCTATGATTCTCTAATTTCCTCATCTATAAAATTAAAAAAAAATTAGAATAGGAGACTTCTTAAGTCACTTCCAAGTCTGAAATTTTACAATTCTATAATGATCACATTTAAGTTAGATAACTACATTAATGGTATATCCTAATCCCATTCAACACAAACCACCCTGAGGCTTAGGAATACAACCTCTGAGTTTCCGGATACTAATAAAATTATTGTAAAATCAAATGCAACTGAGTATCTAAGGCTAGCCAGTCAAATTGCAAAGTCAATGAATTTTGTCTTCAAGCTCTCCTACTTCTCTTTCTGTACACCTTTCCTACCTTTTGATATCCTGTGCCTATCCTCACCATTTTACTCAGAACTGGCACCATAGACAAGAAAATGTTCTTTATCAGAAGAGCAAGTATGGCAGCCTTTGTCTTTGCTAAGAGACTGAAAGTCTCTCCTTTAAACAGACTGCTAAGTTGAGAGCACTCAGAGTTTAAATCTACAAATGAACAGCCTGAGAGGACAACATAACCAAAGAAGCTGATTTAGTTTTTATAATTATAATTTCCAATGAAGCATGTTCCTGGACATCCATCATCCATCCTACGGGAATTCAGGGCTCATTTGTTGTAGATGGCTTCAAATCACTGCCAGGACTTCAAGGAATATAATCTGTTAATCTAATAATTTTATTCATCTATTTATTGCCCAGTTTAAAGATTATTTTTTCTTTTAGCTAGATTTTCATTTAATTGATTCCCATTTCTCCCATAGTTAGCTCTTTGGAGGACATTTCACCTAATTAGGCAGTTGGAGTTTTGGCTGGGATTCTCTCAACAGAAAGTCTAGTGGCTTTCTAACTACTGAGAAAGCTGATTGCCTTTTCAGATAGAGACTCAATAGTGTAATGCAAAGCATGCAAGAATCAGCAGGAAATCTGGGGTCCTTTATTGGCACTGACATAAACTTAGCCATGTGACCTTAGCCAAGTCATTTCACCAGGCCTTAATTTCTTCATTGATAAAATGGGAGGGGATAGAATGAACAGAACAATATATGTACATGACTGTAATAATGTGAATGGAAACAGCACAAAAATGTTACCAAACTCAGAATATTTGTAATGACTAGTCTTGGTAGAGAGGCTAAGGACTACAGGAACAGAATGATGACACATACAGTGTAAAACATGGTTACTTTGTCTATTGGGTTTAGCTCAAGTTTTTAAGTGAAGAATTAATTAGGGACAGTATTTTGAGAAATTATTCTGATGTTAAAATCTATATAAATTATTAATTTTCAAAATCACTAAATAAAATGAAGGGATGATATACTAAATGATTTCTGAGTTTACATCCAGTTGTCAATTTTATTTTAATCTGTGAGAATCTTTCATTAAAAATCAGTTTCTTCTTTGTGAACAAACATTAAATAAAAACAAGCCCGTGACTCTCTAGCATTACAGGTCAAAAAAACTCAAGGGAATTACTTTGGGGGGGGGGGAAGTAATAGGCATTAAGTGACTTGCCCAGGGTCACAGAGCTAGTAAGTGTCACATGCCTGAGGCCAGATTTGAACTCTGGCCAGGTCCTCCTGACACCAGGCCGGTGCTCTAACACTGTAACACCTAACTGCCCCAAGGAAATTACTTCTAATGGTGCTCTGTTTTTCCTGGGTCAATATCCATATGAAATATGCCATGCAGTCTAACCTGAATTTCTCCTAGTGCTAACTATGCCAAGAAAACTGACTTTTGGATTGTGGAGCTACCTGGATTGCAATCATGGTGCCTAAATTTCTATGGGTCTGGCCTTGCCAACTCAAACCTACCAAGAGCTAGAAGGGACTTCAGAGAGCAGCTAATCCAACCCCTTCAGTTTACAGATAAGGAAACTGAGGCTATTAAGTGATGGTCAACTCAACAATGAGTTTTCAAGGTTTGAATCCTGGATGGTAAGCATATTTAGAATATTACTGATGCCCATTTACTTACAACCAAGTCACATGGCTAAGTTAGTGGCAGTGCCAATAAAAAACCTCAGATTTCCTGATTCTGATTTTTACGTGCTGTGCATTGTGTTATTGAATCTCCCTCTGAAAGGGGAATCCATTTTCTCAATATGTTAGAAAGGCATGTACACTTTCTGTTGGAAGAATCCCAGCCAAAACTCTAACTGCCTAAGACATAAAGGGAAATCTTACTTTTTACCCACTTTCCCTTCATCCTAATCACCTGTCCTTGAGCTAATCACATAGATAGGTGTGAATCAAGGCAATTTATAGAACACTCTTGATAAAAACTTCCCCAATTAGAACCAGACAGTGCTTTGCCCCTCTGCCCAGTTCTTATCTTGAAAGCCATTCCAACTCATTCCAACTCTGACGGTTATAAAGTGCAGGCAGTTTTTCAGATAAGATTCTTACAGGCCAGGTAAGTTATTTAGGTGTATTTCTTGCCTAAGAAAAAGAAGAATATATTAATGTTGGGAGGAAAAACTCGGTCACTTAGAAGATCACCAGCAAAGATTTGACAACCTGATAAGGTCCTGTTTTCCAGAGGCCCTGGCTCCCTGCATCCTTTGGGCCTCTCCCTCCCATGTTTGGCCTGAACTGCAGCTCCTATCCCAACAGCACCCTGCCCTTTACGGCATCCATTGCCCTGATATCTGGGTGCTTCCAATACCCAAATCAAGAACCTAGGCACTTTTGTGGAGGCTCCTTCAATGGCAATATGAGCAGAGAATACAGTTGGGTGCTCATTTTTCGATCAACAAAATAAAGTAAAAACACCAGGAAGCAAATCTTATCTCCAAGCAAAGAATATGTGGAGAGTGAGCTAGATAGATTCCAGAGTTCATTTAAAAATTCCAATAATCAATACATTTGTGGGGTCCTCAGGGCAAGGGACGGTGCTGCCTCTCATGATGACAGCATAGATAACTAACTGTAGGTAGATAACTAACAGTCCTGGTTTCCTTCTCTGAAATGGAAGGAGATTGGACTACCTGTCCTCTAAGGGACTTTTTTTTTTGGCTAGGCAATGGGGTTAAGTGACTTGCCCAGGGTCCCGCAGCTAGTTAAGTGTTACATGTCTGAGGCTGGATTTGAGCTCAGGTCTTTCTGACTTCAGGGCTGGCGCTCTATCCACTGCAACACCTAGCTGCCCCTCTAAGAGACTTTCTACATGATCATCCTATGACTCTAAGCATTTACTAAGAATCTACTAGAAGAGTAGTAATTCCTTATGTTTATATTGTAATTTTTTGAATTTCATAATAACTCCGTGAGTTAAGCAGCACATTTGTTATTGTCCCTTAGCCCTCACTCATCACCTTCTGTAGTGACGGTGCCCAGGATGGAGAGTTTCTTAGACAATCTATGATGCTCACTAAACATGGTGTCTGGCATATAGTAATAATTTAATCAATGCTCTTTGACTAACTTACTGCAGATTTGGTACAGCTCTATTTACCACACAGTGTGCAGCCCCCCAAAGGAGTGGATTGGCAGGTGCTTGAAGCCCAACTCAGCTGTGTTGATCATTGAGGGACCTCGACAACATGAAGCACCACCCACAACCATCCTCAGGAATCTTGTGTATTGATCCTTACCATGTTCAATTTCATAGGGATCATAGAGCTGGAAGGGGCCTCAAAGACCACCTAGATCAACCCCTTCATTTCACAAATTAAGAAACTGAGGCCTAGGCTCAGTAACTTGTCCTCCGGGATGACAGTGCTCTCCGTTCTCCTGTTTGACTGCTCATTCTGTCTCCTTTGCTCTGTCTCTGTCCGAGTCATACTCAAGTTCTGTTCTGGGTCTTCTCTTTTCCCTTTAAACTGTCTCAATTGGTAATCTCACCAGCTTCCATGAGTTCAGTTATCATCTAGTCAGATGACTGCTAGATCTATATATCCAGCTCTAATCTCTCTCTTGAGCTCTGGTCACACATCACCCAATTGCCTTTGTGGACACCTTAAACCAGATGTCCTGTAGGTATCTCAAACTCAACATGCCCAAGACAGAACTCATTATCTTTCCCCCTAAACCTTCCCCCTCTTCCCAAATACCCTTGTATTATCAAGGGTACCACCATCCTCCCAGTCACCCAAATTCACAAGCTTCATGTCATCCCCAATGCCTCACTCACACTCACTCCACATATCTAGTCTCTGGCCAAATCTTGTCATTTCTACCTTCACAAAATCTCTCATATACACCCTATTCCAGCCTGGATCTGACTCAGGCCAATTTCCTGATAATTTAGGTTCAGTATTTGAACAAAATGAGGACTTATTAGCCAAAAAAGAGATTTATTTAGCCATGGCACAAAAAGGATTCTCTACAATGTTATACATAGATGACACCCCTAGTTGACCCAGGTAAGCGAAGCTTCGTTGCCTAAGTTACCCATGGTGATCTACCAGCCAAATGTCTTGAGCTTCTTTGTTCTCAGGCAATAAGGAGATATCAGCGACAGACTGTTTTTATTACTCTGAATTAACCAAGTCTGAAAGAAGGTTTTAAGGAAAAGCTAGCCTGACTTACATGGGAAGGAGAGGGGTTAGCATATTGTTCCTACCATAGATCACTTTCTCTCCAGTCACACAACCATCACCCTAGTACAAGCCTCAACCCCTCTCACTTGAGCTATGATAACAATCTTCAAGTGGGTCACTCCCTGACCTAAGAATCTCCACTCTAATCCACCCTCCCTTCAGCTGCCAAAGCGATTTTCCTAAAGTACAGGTATAACCAGGTCACTCCACTGCTCAAAAAATTCTAGCGGCTCCCTGTTTCCTTTAGGATCAAATATAAACCCCTCTATTTAGCATCTAAGGTCCTTCACAATCTTGTCGCTTGCTACATTTTCAATCTACTTGGACTTCACTTCTATCTGCAAACTATACAATTCACCTATGCTGTCCTACTTGTCACTTATATATTCTATTTCCAGAATGTTCTCCACCCCTTCTGCCACCACCTTCCCAACTTCCCTGGCTTTCTTCAAGATTCACTTAAAATCTCACCTTCTGAAATGGGCCTTTTCTAGTCCTCCCTTCTGCTAGTTCCTTTCCTCTGAGATCACCTCCCATTTTTATTACATACATATATTCCTTGTCTAAATACAGTTATTTACATGATTTCACCACTATAGTAATGGGAGCTCCTTAAAGACCATGTTTTTGTGACTGTGACACGTAACAAATGTTTATTAACTCAATTACAGACTCAACGGCATAGTTAGAGAAAATTAGGTTAACCCATAGATTAGGGCACCCAACAATCACAGTAGTATTCCTGTCATTTCTGTAGAAAGAATCTGAATCATAGAAGCACAGAATTTCATCTTTGAATAAAACCTCAGAATCTGGTCAAACCTAAAAGATGGTCTTCTACCCTTTGCTGAAAGACCTCCAAATAGGCAGCACACTTGACCTCCCAAGGCAGCCCATTCACATTTGGATAGCTCTGTTACAAAGGTTTTCTGGACATGGAGCCCAAATTTGCCCCTTTTCAAGCTTCCACACATCATTCCTGGATCTGCCCTCTGGGGTCAAAATGAATAATCATAATACAACTGTCCCATATGACAATTCTTTACATAGTAGAAGGTAACTCTCAGGTCCCACTTTTAGTCTTTTCTTCTCCAGGCTAAATATCCCCACTTCCTTCAACTTATACTCACGTGACATGGACTCAAAGCCCTTCCCTTTTTGGTGACAATGCTCTAGACATTCCCCAAATTATCACTCTATTTTCTAAACTATGGTGCCCAAAACTGAACCTAATACTCTAGACGTGGTCTGACCAGGGCAGTACGGCAGGACTGATGTTGTTATTGTTGTTCAGTCATTTCAGTCATATCCTACTTTTCATGACCCTGTTTGGTGTTTTGTTGGCAAAATACTGAAGTGGTTTGCCATTTCCTTCTCCAGCTCATTTTATAGATGAGGAAACTGTGGCAAACAGGATAAAATGACTTGCCCAGGGTCACACAGCTAGTAGGTGTGTGAGGCTGGATTTCAATTCAGGTCTTCCTGACTCCAGACCTAATGCCCTATCCACTGTGCCACCTCATGCCCTAATGGCAAGACTATAATCTCCTCATTCAAGAAAGCTGTACCTTTTCTAATATAACCCAAGATTACATTATATTCTTTGATTGTCATCACCACAGCTGACTCACACAGAGCCTGATATAATAAGCCCAAGATCATGCTGAGACCTTATCATCAACAAGAAACCACTCTTCCATTTGTACCTTCTGTGAGATATCCTATACATCAGCAGCAAACATTAACATTCCCATTTTGTGCTTCACTTGATGTTAGTAATGGGAACATTGTTAAATATAGTATTTATCAGGGACACTTGTATGATATTAACATATGCACGAGAGACTCCTTGTTGAGCCTTGAAGATTCTTTTTTTGCTCTAGGGAGTCAAATCTTTTTCTTTTTGTGAATCATCAAACAGTGAACACAATAGGAGCCTACATATTTGCATCTTTAAATTAACTATTTGACAAAAGATATGATATATAATTGAATATCATTGTAAAAATCTGCTATTACTTTTTCATATTTTTATCAGAGATACCATATAAATATGTATGTATGTGTATATATACATATATATACACATATGTGTGTGTATATATACATATATATACATATATACATATATATACATATATATATACATATACATACATATATATATATGATCACCCTCATAAAGATGTTTCTAAAAATTAGACAGACATTATAGGTTCATGGTCAATTACTTTTTTAGGATATTAATATCATACACTATTTTTTTTCCATTCCATTGGTATCTTCCACTTCCTGAAATATCTTGTAAAGTGATCTTTCAAGACTTTCCAAAATTGTATTGCCCCAGCACCAATATCCTTGGTGTATTCTTGATCTGATACAGCTATTCTAGCTTCCTACGTGCTATTTTACATAACATGTATCTCTTTGGAGACTGAGGTGTTAAAGTCCAAATGGAGTTGATCTCTTTGTCATTGATGAATTGAAATAAATCATCATAGAAATGTTGATGGATTTGTTACATGTTACATCTCTGTTTTTTTTCTGTCATTTTCATCTAGAAATGTTCTAGGATTGGTGCTGCTCATTTGGGCCTCATGTCAAGTCTTCTTTAGACTAGATTTTGCTTCTTCTGTTTTCACTCTTTTATAAGATATTGCTAATAGAAATCTTTCACTATCCTCCTTCATAGTGTTTTCTTTTTGACAAGTTTACATCCTCCGTTAGTGTTTTCCTTCACAAGATCAAACGTTGAACAATTAAGGCAGTGTCTGAATTCTTTTGAATTCCTTATGGAAACTACTGTGTATCCATTTAAACTCTTTCAAGAAATGGTGATAAATGATAGCAATATCATTGTCTCCTTTCCATTTTCTACACCTCACCTTCAATACCTAGGTGGAATAGTTCCGGTTTAAGCCTTTGTGATTGTTCACAGTGTGTTTTTCACATCATTATCCTTTTTTCTAATTTGATGCTGATTCTTTTGCCATGGCCAAAGAATTCATCCCTAGTGACTCACCTAATGAACTTTTCAATTCTTAACTAGGTTGGCCTTCAGACAGCAAACTTAGTCTGGACAGAACTATATTCAAAGCATTTCCAACACGGTAGAATTTTCTGGAATTTGCACTGCCCATTTCATAGCATTTGAGAGCCCAGTGTCACTTCCATGCCAGGAGGGGCCATCAGAGTAAGACTTGGTGGAATTCATTATTTTTCAGCATTCCTCATCAGGACTGAATATCTTTACAGTGTTTTGCATCTATTCACCCTTAATATATTATATTTCTAATGTCGCCTCAGTCAGTGTTAAGTCCTTCTGAACAAAGCATTTTTCCAGTCAAGTGGTCTAAAATCTTGGTAGATTTTAGATTATGTGAGAAGCCACCAGTTGGCAGGCTCCATCTTATGAGTAGGAGTTGACTACATGGTGTGATGAGAGTACCACTGGAAAAGTCGATCTCCAAAAGATCTCCTACTTCTCCCTCCTGTGATTAATATTTTAATCTTGCATTCTGGAAGAGAAGACACTGTCCTTAGGTGGGTCATGGCACTAGTCACTTCAGGGGTTGGGAAGGCAATGAAACTAATCTAGACAAGAGTTAAGTTTTGTTATCACCCATACTCCATTTCAAAAGAAGGCCTTAGATTTTGTTCTCATGTTCCCAAAGGGAAAAGTTTTAGGCCCAGAGAAAAAGTATTTCTTAGTATTTCTGGAGAAACCAAAAAGGATGTTTTTAATATATTTCCACAATGTGTACCTGTAAATTGGCCAGCTCCTTGTTAGACAAATAGTAGATAGAAGATAATCTCAGAGAAGGACCAGGAAAAGACTTCTTGCAGAAGATTAAAGTTGAGCTCAGTCTTGAAAGAAGCTAGGAAAACTAGAAGGTAACAGTGAAAGGGATCAGAGCATTCCAGGAATGAGGGGCAGCCAGTACAAAAGCACAGGATGGGAAATAGAATGGCATGTTTGAGAAACAGCAAATAGGCCAGTCTAGCTGATCATAAAGTACATAGAAGAGAGTAAAGTGTACGAACCCTGGAAAGGTAGTCAGGGGCCAGGTAAAGAACAGCTGTGCATGTGAAATGGAGGAGTTTATATCTGAACCAAGAGCTAATAAAGAAACAATGAGCATTGAGCAGGGGCATGACATAGACCTAGGCTTTAGAAAAATCATTTTAGTAGCTACATGGACAGTGGAGTGGAATGGGGTGAGCCTTGAGGAAGAGAGACTAATTAGAGGATAATTGCAATAGTCCAAATGAGAAATAATAACTGAGGGTGGTGGCTGTGTATGTGGAGAGAAGACGACATGTTATAAGTCAGGAACAACCAATTTTGGCAGTGAGCAATTGTGACTTCAGAGAACTGATGATGAAGCATGCCTCTTTCCTCTTAACAAAAAGGAGGTGTGTTCTAGAAGCAGAATAAGGTGTATATATTGTCAGACATGGCCATTTTGTTGATTTGTTTTGCTTAATTCTTTTTTTTTTCCAATGGAGGCTTCCATGGCAAGCATGGGAGTAGAAGAAAGGGGAATCATTGGGAAGTAAACATGATTTTTTAAAAGAACATTAATAGAAAGGAGGCTATCACCTTCATTCAACCCTTCATCACTTGTTATTTGAATGATTTCAGTCACCCTCTAATTAGTTTCCTTCCTCAAGGCTCTCCACCCTTCAGTCCACTGTACATTTTGCTACTAAGGTGATTTTTCTAAAGCATAGGTCTGACTGTGTCATGCCCCTGTTAAATGGTTCAATACCCATTGGTTTCTTATTACCTCCACGGTCAAGTAGGAAGGAAGGGAGGGAGGGAGGGAGGAAGGAAGGAAGGAAGGAAGGAAGGAAGGAAGGAAGGAAGGAAGGAAGGAAGGAGGAAGGAAGGAAGGAAGGAAGGAAGGAAGGGAGGGAGGGAGGGAAGTAGGTTGGTTCTTCTTCAGTTTTGCCCACCATTAGCCTACCATGCTATGGTAGAGGGGAAAAAGTAAAGGCCTGGAGACAGATGGCCTGAGCTGTTAACCCTGCCAGGGAGTCCTGAGTAACCTTCAGTACGTCACTTCACATCTCTCTACTTCAGTGTCTTCATCAGGAAAATGCAAATTCCAAGATTCCTTCTACCCCTAATGTTCTATGATACCCAGAGGTTAAAAATAAGGGCAGAAAGGTTTATTATGGAAGAGCACCATTCCCAAGGGCTCATCGGATCCCTTTAGTCAAGTTACATTCACATTTGAAGTCAGTTTGGATTTCAAAGCCAGCAATGAGGCAAGGGGCAAAAAGCAGGTGAAACACGTGTCCTGATCAGTGGCAAGAAAAGGAATGACAAATTACAGCATTATTTGTCACCGTCTCGAAGCTCGGCAATTTCTTGTCCCTGAAAGAATTAATACAAGAAGGGAAATGGCGCTATTTTTAGAAGCTAGTTGATAAGTGATTTATTTCAAGCAGGAGGAATGTGTCCACTCAGTTTTGGTGCCAAGCAAACAGGACAAAAATATGCCCTCAAACCAACTTTTGAAGACAAATTTATTAGGGCAGAGGGAGCACGAAATCCTGGAAGAGAAACAAGGCCCGACAAGGTAGCCAGAGACTGTGAGGCTACTGTGATAGAGGATGGGAAAGAAGCTCTCTTGGAATGCAGCTGCTGGGGGGAGGAAGCCTGACACCTTTCTGCTTTAGTCTTGCTAACTAGGTGCTGAGCTCAGTTGTTTCTTCTCTTCCCTAAGGGTACAATCGTGAGCACTCTCTACATGTTGGTACCCTATCTAGTAGGCCAACACTATAGATCTTTTGGACAATACATTTGCGGTTTATTTTTAAAGTCCTTTTGCTTTTTGAATAATAATGGTCAGTCAAAAAGCTTGATGAAGCACCTCTTCTGTGCCAGGCTCTGTACTAAATGCTGGGGATACAAAGAAAAGCAAAAAAATAGTCCCTGCCCTCAAGGAGCTCACAGTATAATTACGGTTAGTCAAATCGCTTACATTTGTATCATGCTTTACAGTTTACAAAGCCTGCTCACAGGCGATGCAATGGCAGGAGCTGAGTTCCAATCCTTACTCTGCCATATGATGCTTATGTGTGACCTTGGTAGTCACACAAGTGGCCACTTCTTTGGACCTCACGTTCCCCATCTGTAAGATAAGGGAGTTGGACTAGAAACCTTCTAACATTGCTTCCAGCTCTAGTCTACAATCATTGCACTACTATACCTGTTATCTCATCTACGTGAGACAAATGGGGCAAGTTTTAACATCCTCATTTTATTGTTATTCTTTTTTTTTTTTGGCGAGGCAATTGGGGTCAAGTGACTTGGCCAGGGTCATTCAGCTAGTAAGTGTCAAGTGTCTGAGGCTGGATTTGAACTCAGGTCCTCCTGACTCCAAGGCTGGAACTCTATCCACTTCACCACCTAGCTGCCCCTTAACATCCTCATTTTAGATAGGAGGAAACAGAAACTCAAAGAGGATAACACTGCCTTTGCTACCAGTTATTTGCCCTTCATTTCTGTGTCCTGTGAAACTTAGTGACAAATTTATCCTTCATACTACATGCCTTGGGATTTCAAGGGCCTCCCAAGAATAACCCCCTTCATAAACTCTATTTCAGAAACACCATCTAGGAGTTCAGAGGATAGAGTGAATTAGAGAGCGATAGCTGGAATCGGTGGTTGTTCCATTGTGTCCGACTCTTCATGTCCCAATTTAAAGGGGGGGTTTTGGCAAAGATACGCAAGTGGCTGTCCATTTCCTTCTCCGGCTCATTTTACAGATGAGGAAACTGAGGCAAACACGGTTAAGTGACTTACCCAGGGTCACACAGCTAGTAAGTGTCTGAGGCCAGATATGAACTCAGGAAGAGAAGTCTTCTTGACTCCAGGCCCAGAACTCTTATCTACTGCACCACCTAGAGGCCTTGGTGTCAAGAAGACCCTAGTTCAAATCTTGTCTCATCTACTTAACTAGCTGTGTGATTCTAGCACATCATTTCACTTCTGCCTGCTTCAGTTTCCTCATCTATGAACTAGAAATAATAACAGCATCTAACTCCCAGAGTTGTTGAAAGGATGAAACGAGATATTTATGAAGCATTTTGCAAACCTTAAAGTGCTATATAAATGCTAGCTTTTTTTTCCGTATTTCTGACTACACCATGCATAAAACACCACTATCACCACCGTATATAGGTATAATGACTTTCAAAGTGTTTTCAAATCTCATGATCGTATTTTATCTTCACAATAAAAGCTTCAATGGCTCCTTATTATCTCTATGATAGAGTGCAGACTTCTCATCACAGGGCACATAAGGTCATACCCACACAGTATGGCTTCGACTTACTTTTTACCTGACCCCCTTCACACAGGTTCCATTCCAGTCGAAATGGAACTGTTTATAACAGTTCCACCAACTCAACATGCCGTTTCCTCCCTCAGTCCATTTCTACAAGCCTGTGTTGGAATTCATATACTCTCTCCTCTTGAAAACTGGGATTTTTGAAATATATTGTTTGATATTGGAACTATAAGCGATAGAAATCCAATCTGGAGTCACTTCGGCTAAGTAGTCCTCATGACCATAAGCAATAAGCAATGATAACCTGAATTGTCCTGTTCTGTCTACTATCCTGACTCCTTCTGACCATGTGACAAACACATAAATGATCTTGGCTTCTGATTAGGGGAAGCTCCACACCAACACCCATTTCTGGGTTTCCCGTTAAAGATTCAGACCCTCACCCAACTTCTGGTCCCAATTGGGAAACTCCTCTACCCAACTCTGGTATCAATAAGTGACTTGGGGCATTTCACTACCACATCTAAGTGTGGTTCAGAATGTCACCTCCCACATCTGAAATCGATTATTTGTCCTCAGTCAAGCTCATCTTTAAGGTATAAAACTTTCCTGCTCAGACCCACTCTAAGAATATACTTCCATGGTAAATGATTGCTTCCATTACATGAGTGACCCCGGCCCCGTGTGTGGCCAAATCTCTGTCTGCGTTGTCATATAGTGTGTGTGTGTGTGTGTGTGTGTGTGTGTGTGTGTGTGTGTGTGTGTGCTTTTGGTTTTGCCTGCTTGCTGTGCTATATAGTAATAAAGCTCATGCTTGTACTAGCTTCTCAAGTACCAGTTTTTTTGTAAATCCTCAGACCTGGATCTTTGCTCTAACTCAGGCCAAGAGACCAAATAAAGCACTCTTTATGGTCACCTGTCAGGTACCTTTAAGGCTCAGCTCAGGTACCGCCTCCTCCACGTAGCCTTCTCCAGTCCCTCCCCAACTCTGGGTAGCAATCTCTCCCTCAAATTTCCCTAGAGGTCATTGAATGATTTTCCCCTTTGTCCTATTATTTCATACCTGACACTAGTCACATACCTCCCCAACCCCATCCAAAAGCATGCAGATTCCTTGAAGGCAGAGACTTCTTGAAGGCAGAGTCATTTTTTAAAAAATCTTTTTATCTCCACTACCTAGGCAGAGACTCTTTATCACATATAGCAGGCTTTGCAAAGTTTCCTGCCTCCCACACTTGTATATTTCCTATTATACTAGATTATCCTAAAAATGGGAGGGAGGATCTTAAGAGATCTAACCCCAACAGGCCATGCAGTAGGTCTTAGGCTAGACAATCCCTATTGTATACTTTTCTGGGCTCTCAAGTACACATTGGTGATTTTGGTCACTTTTCTCTCCCATAATGAAGATTTAACTTTTTCTTCCACTGTATTAGAACTCTCAGATGATGACAAAGAAGAGATTACCCCTTGCTGGGCTGCTAATTTGGAATGGTTCTAATAGTGATTAGCTTGTCTGATGATCCTATTAGAAACTGGGTCCATCCAATGAGATAAACTCATGGTGTAATCTTTCTTACAGGAGCCTCGGTTTGAACCAGAACTCTTTCAGAGCAAGATTGTGTGTGAGAAGCCTAACAATAACCTCAGTAAATTCAAAGGTTATATGTAAGTAACTCTCTGCCATTGTCCCTTGTTTGTCCTTGCAACTATTGAGTTGAGATATTTTCTTGAAATGACTTGGTGGTACAGAGTACCAATTTCTACCACATGAAGGGAGTTTGACATTGAAAAGCCTGTCTGCTACTCAGTTTTTTAATTCGCTTAACAATAGCTGTGTTGTGGAAAGAACCTTGAATGTGGAGTCAAAAGATCAGCGTTCTCATCCCAGCTCTGTCACTAGCTAACCCTGTGACCTCAGGCAAGTCACTTAATTTACCTGAGCCCAGTTTCCGCCTCTGTCAAATAGGTATCAAACAGCAGCTCTCATTCGAGTTCACATTTGGGTTCACATTTCATTGGCTCTTTCAGGCTGACAAAGCGTTTTCCTCACAACAACCCTGTAAGGCAGGTAATACAAGTTGTTAGAATACACTTTTGATAGATGAGGAAACTGAGGCTTAGAGAGGTCAAGCGACTTGCCCAGACTTCAGATTCAAAACTAAGTGTTCTGACTCAAAGCCCAATACTCATTCTACTGCACCAATACTGTATCTCTGATATACATTAAAAAAAAATCAACCCACAAATGTAAAATATTATAGTGTTATAATTTAATACTTCAGTAGATCTATGATCTCTTTAGTACCTTCATTTCACTTCAATTCAACAAACATCTCTTTGGTACCTACTGTGTGCAAGGCATTGTGCTTGCAATACAAGGCTGTGTGTCCTGGCCTTCTCGTCTTTATGTCATTCTTGTCTATGTGCTCACATAAGTCCTCCATAGATGAACTGCTCATTGTGCTAGAGGCCATTTTCTGGGTCTTTTGGAATTCTCTGGGTACCAGTGAAGCACCGAGTCAGTTTGTTCATCCCTTGCTTTTGTCGTATGACCAAGGCCAGAGGTGTCAGACTCATAGTCCAAATATAATACAACACAGATAATGTTAATTTGTGGTTTTCTAAGTCAACTTGCAGGCTGCCCAGATCTGTTTCTATTGCATCTTAACACCACTGATGGAGGCATCACGTTTTCTGATCATACATTTCCCGGGTGATATACTTTACGTTAATTCTCACACATAGATCCTAATTGGTAATATGCTACAGCCTAGTCATACCTGCTGTGCATATTTCCATTGTCCTTTGGATTGCCCACAGTTTGGATTCTTTGGAGATTGTGGTGCTCCATGACTCACAGACCCATTCAGCCTTGACCCAAAGGTGAATTTCTGTGTCAGATGACAACTAAGAATTCTTGAAAGCGATGCTTCATTTCTCAAAGGCAGTCCAGCCAGTTCTCTTCCTCCTATTCAATTCTAAGCTCTGTCCAAGCCAGATATACTGATAAACTGACCCAGTGGATGGGACTTCCAACTGCTTATTATATCCTTAGACAATAAGTATTCTTTATCCATTTGGTTTTTCCTGTATCAGTCATTAAACTTATCTCTTTTGAGTGGCCAGGGATCTCAGTGAGCTAGCCCTGTAGTTATTCCAAGTACTGAGGGATTCAGCACTATATCATCCCCAAACAGAAGTCTCTGTAGGACTTCACCTTCAGGAGGGAATTCCTCTTCCATTTGGACTCCATTCAGAACATCATCCATGATTGTAGTAGATGGCTTTGGTGAGCATGCATCTCCTTGTTTTTCTGCCTCATTTCACATTGATATCAGAGATTTGTTGAACAAAGCTATCTCTGTGCTTACATTTATCAAAAAGTCATATGTGATTTTAGCATATTCATAAAAGATACTTCAGATGCATCTTGGTCTACTGAATTCAAATTTGTTTTTTATAAACAGCACTCAGTCAATGTGACATGGTCTTTATTCTCTTCACATTTCAATTTTTTGTTTCACTGTGAAGATGTGGTCTCTCTTAGAAAATCAATTGCAAAAGCCTTCCTGTTCCCTTATCGTATTTTCATCAGAGATACTTTTTGTATCTGTGTAGGTCATAGGATCATTGCTCTGGAGCTAGAAGAGACTACATACACAGGCCCTAGTCCAGCCTGCTCATTTTTGCAGATCAGTTACATAAAGATTTCATACAGATGAGGAAGTAGACATCCTGGTCAGTACTTGCTTATGTCTTGCTTACAATTCTGTAGAAATAAATCTTTTATGGTTTTTTTCCAATCACTTGCAGTCTTCCACTCTCTTTTAGATATACTAAAATTTGATTCCCTTAGCTATTGTGCACAACTACTTCACTCGGCTACAGAGCCTACCTAGGACCTAGGATTTCCCAATTACCTGAAGAATCAAGACCAGCTTGATCTTTCACTCCAGCACACATTGATGAGGCGGGAGAAAAGATGGCAGCAACTCCGTTTATTTTTAGCAAAGCACTTACTTATATAGTAAAATAACAGGAACTCTTTCTCAAGTTACAATGATGTATAACCCATGCTGTGTTCAAGGACAGTGCATGCACAGTCCGTGCACTTACCTACCACCAATCACAAATACACTGTTAATGACTAATGAGTAACTAGGGAAGTTAGAGATGCATAGAATGGAGCACCGAACCAGGCAACTTGCCCATAGATCAGTCACCCGAGAGGGGCCTCCGCCCATCAGTGAGACCTCATGAACAGCCTGTGGCCCTCTACATCCTTACAGATCCCCAACAACTCCCCCTTTTTGTTCTTGTGGGAGACAGAGCATATGAAGCTCAGTCCCAAAGTCCTTTATCTGATTAGCAATGCACCTGAGCAAACACGGTCCAAAACACAGCATGGCCAGCAATAGCAAACATAATGGCAATAAAGAAGATAATAAAGACATAAGCCAATGTCCAAGGTTATCAAAAGGGTTACGGAGTTCATCTAGCCAATCAAGTATATGTTGGGCAGTCTTATCTGGCATCAAATCTTCATCAGCCGCCCTCGCAATATCATCAGCAATTTTATATAAATCATCAATATCCAATGCAACAGTAGAATTCCCAAATAGCCCATTCAGATGTCTACGTATTCTCTGCCACTCCCATTGGGAGTCATTGTATTTAACATTGGTAAGGCAAATGAATTCATACCTATAATCACATTTCAAATGTGTTCTATATTCTAAAATATCCAATTCATCACCTATTTCAATAATGGTTTCCTTCATTCCCTCAAGTATGTGGTAAAATCCCTCATCTATCCTTTTTTGTGCTTGAAAACCCTTTGATACATTGCGAGCTAATTGATTCATAAAATCAGCTTGAACCATTTCATTTCTTGCAATAGATATAGATTGAGATAAAGATACAGAAGCAGTTATAATAGCTATAAGCGATACAATTCCTAATACTACACATGAAATACATCTCTTCTTCCTAACAATTGCTAATTGATTTCTTTGGTCTATTATTCCAAAAATATGATCAGAACATGACTCATACCAATCTTTGAAAATTAAACTTTACTGTAATTGACCCATTCTTTTGAGGTGTAAAATTAAATTCCTTCCCCAATCCTGCAGATGCATTCTCTTGTAAAATAACCTCAGGTATTGTCTCTCCCCATGTAGCCAGTCTTGGCCATGGTGATTTTGTCACAAAAGTCCATCTTGTTGTATTTCCTGTCTCTGCTGCTGTGTTCTGTACCACTGACAATAACGACAAGAGTCACAGCTTGATTACAAGTTCGTGCAGTGCCTTCTTCTTATTCTTTTGACTCCTTCGATTCCTGGCTGGTCTGTGTTTTCTTTTCTGCTTGCCTTGTCCCTTCTGAATGGATAATGTGGACATCCTTCATTCTGACCCAAAGTTCTCCATCACCTGTGAAAATAAGAACAAACCCTTGCCCCCAGGTTAGCACTTGCCCTGGGCCCTGCCAGACACCATCAACGTCTCTCCACATGACTTTCATATTGTGTTTAGGAAAAAGGAATTTGTTTGATTTAGTGGTGTCACTAGTACTGTTGTCATTTCCTGCCAGATATTTCATTGCAGGAGAGAGGTTACAACTGTCGAATTTTAAATAATTTATAGTATAGAGTGCAGTGTTTAATTGATGCCATGGGGATCCCTTAGCTCCCCCTTTTTGTTTTTGGAGCACCATCTTTAATGTACGATTGGCGAGTTCAACTATGGCCTGACCACAAGGATTATAAGGAAGGCCAGTAGTATGACTAATAGAGAACTCAGTACAAAACTTTTTAAAACCCTGTGAAATATATGCAGGACCATTATCAGTCTTTAAGCATTGAGGTGGGCCAGCGAAAGAAAAACAATGAAGCAAATGATTAATAACATAGCGGACAGCCTCACCCGCTTGAGCAGTAGCAAAAATAAAGCCTGAATAAGTATCAATAGAAACATGAACATACTTTTGTCTTCCAAAGGGAGAAGAATGAGTAACATCCATTTGCCATAAGGCATTAGGTGTAAGTCCCTTGGGGTTGTGAAAAGGGGGCTGAAAAGACACACAAGTAGCACAACGCTTAACAATTTCACGTGCTTGTGATTTTGTTATGCCATATAAAGTTCTTAAAGACCTAGCAGATAAATGTAATTGATTATGACTATTCCTTGCTATTTCCACATTCATTGTTAAAGATTTATCAACAAAATCATTACCTTCAAAAATTGGTCCTGGAGCAAGAGTATGGGACCGAACATGCAAAACATAAAATTTTTCTGTCCTATTCTGTATATAATGTTGTATATCATGAAGCAACTGACAGATATTATTACCAGTATTTTTTATTATTGCAGTCTCTAGGTGTTTTAGGATTCCTTTTACATATTTACTATCTGTGATGATATTCATTGGCTCCTTATATTTGTGAAAGGCACAATAGACAGCATATAATTCATTCTGTTGTGTGGAGGTAAAAGGTGTATTAATCACCTGTAATTCCTTTCTTTTAGGGCACCAGATAGAAGCCTTATTCATCTTTGTGGCATCAGTAAAGACATTAATTCCGTATACAGGTTCACCTGATGTATGTGTGGGTTGTATCCAAGGCCAATTCTCAAAGATTACATGATATTTAAGGGGTTTTCCATACACAAGCTTCAAATTGATATTCACTTGCCAGTTGGGCATTGTTTGTATTGCCATTTCAATTATTTGTTGAGAAAATGGAAGGTATATGACTTCCGGATGCGTGCCACATAATTTTAAACATCTGTTATCAATTTTATGTATTAAGTCCCCTATCAGGACCATATAATTACTTAAAGTGTTTTTTGACTGAGATGGTAAATATACCCATTCTAAAAGCCTTTGTTTCTGATGTATTACTGCTGTTGGAGAATTTGGGGTGTTAAATATAGAAGCTTCCACCTTTCATGCCTATCAATCCTGTTTGTGTGTGCTCCAACTACTTGTTCCTGAATATACAACAATGTTTGCTTTGCCTCAGGGGTCAGTATCCGGGGTGAATCTAATTGAGGATCACCTTTAAGGCAATCATACAAGGGTATCAATTTATAATTTGGAATGCCAACCTGTGACCGAAGCCACTGTATATCTCCTATAATTTTCTGAAAATCATTAAGTGTTTTCAATTTTTGTAGGTCTGTTGTTGGTGGATGTAAAACTATTTTCTCTTGAAGTATTTGATGGCCTAAATATTGAAATGGTGGATGTTTTTGAATCTTTTCTGGGGCTATTTGAAGCCCATGACTTTGCAACAATTCTTGTGTTTTTTGTAAAATTTCTTCTAACACTTCAGGATTAGGATGAGCACATAAAATGTCATCCATGTAATGTATCATTTTTAGCTTTTTGTAATGGAATAGTAAAAAAGCAATCTTTTAAATCAATAACTATCAAAGGCTGGGAAGTCATAAAGCATCGTTAATTTTCCTGACTACTTTGCAATAATAAAAACAGATGAATTTTAAGGAACCCAAACAAGTTCATTAGATTTCGTTTTGTATTTTGTCAGTTTTATGGATAGAAAAAGCACAAACAGCAGGAGAAATAACAGCTCTCAGTAAATGTAAAATATCACCCACAAATTAAGGGGAAATGAATTGAGTTTTAGCTATCTGTTATCCTAGTAGTTTAAATTCATCTTAAAATAATTGATTAGTGGTGATTTATTAGACAAGCTAAAAGTAATTAATATCTAAAAATTGTATGAAACTTATTAAAAATTATCAAGGAATCTTGATTAATTTGTAACATTTTGGTGGTATGCTTGTAGACTGTAGAACAATATACCTAAAGTAAGCAAAGGGTGATACCTTTTGTACCTTGTCAGGGGTAATTATAAATCTATGAGACTGAAAGGCTTGTTAAAACTTGGGCATTAATAAGGAGAGTTTGGTAGTAGTAGGACAACTGCAAAGTTTATCATCCATATAATAAATTATTTTTGTCTGGGAATATTTCTGACTAACAAGTTTAATAGTGTTATGAACAAAATTTGGCACATGGTAAGAAACATTCCTCCTTAAAGGATCACAATAGGAAAAATGGGAAATACTGATTTAATGAGACAACTATACCCAAATTCAAACTCAAAACAAAATTAATTATAGTTCTAAGAGTCTTTTACCTCAAGCAGTAAGTTTCACTGATTATGGCTTAAAGCCAGATACAGTTAATTATTTTCATAGAAATGCAATAAGCAATAAAGATTTACTAGGTCTCACATATATAAGAAATTTTACTTAACATCCTTTCTTTCCCACATTTAAACTTGTCTTGGTGAGAAAGCCAATTATTAGAAATTATTTATATAAAGTTGCAATTTCTCAGTAAGCTAAATGAATTGTTTAGGAACTCAATAACATAAACAAATTCTTTTCTCAGAGCAGACGACCTTGGCACACAGCTGGTAGGAGCTTTTGGCAAGCTTACAAAGTTAAGGGAATTGCCTTGTGCCCCTCCTTTTCTCTCAGAAGTAATTAAAAATTCTAGGTCTTAACTTTAAAACAGTAACTTCAAATAACTTAGTTAACAATTTGGTAATTTTCCTGAGTGATAGTTAAATTGTTTTAGCTCTAAGCTGTTCTTTAATCATAGGTAAAGACAGAAATACCTGATTTTCTAAATGACAGTTATAAAAAATCATAGAACAAGATTAACCGGACTTGATAAATAATTTAGCTGAATTTACACAGTTATCTCACTACCTTTCAGTTTCTTTTAGTTCACATTTTAATAACATCTAAATTATTAAAAATTGCTTGACATAACACATAAAAGTGTACCAATTTGTAATGAGACTAGATTTTTTAAAACTTGAAACATGCATATTGCTAATGTGAATGAACTAAATTATCTTTAGATTGTGTTCCAATACTTAAAAACTTTTCTTTTTGATCTGAAGAGGAAACTCGTCCTCCTTATCTTCTCCCTCTTTCTCCCCCACCCCAACCTGGCCAGGGTTGGAATTCGAGAGAAAGGAAGAGAATATTTTTCAACATAATCTTTCAATCTTACACCCAAAGCTTTGGCCAGAGCCTTAGAATGCAAAAAAGAAAGAGAATTTTTTCTCCAAAAGTTTCCAAATCTTTTACTCTCAAATCATCTATTCCTGCTATTCATGCAAACAGATTATATTATTCTTTCTATCCATACTTTTCTTTATTCCTGTATGCTTAAACTTTCTTGCCTTTTGTCAAATTATATAACCTAAATAATGAAGTACTTTTTCTCCCATTCTCTCCCCCATCCACCTGCTCCCGGAATGCCTGGTATTAGGGAGGGGGAAGGGGAGAAAGTCACTATCAGCATTTCAGAATCCAGTTGCAGCCCTTGGCTGCCTGGCAGTGAAAGATCAAATAAATTATAAACATTAATCACAGACCATCATTCACACAGACACAGACAAACATAGAACAAAATGACAGGGAGAATCCAAAAGCGAGAAACTTGTCAGAAATTCCCTACACAAATGAAATAATACTATTTTTATTTTATTTTATCTTTTCTTTCCATGGTATTCTAAAACCAGGCAAAATCTTTCTTAAGGTTTTGGTTTTTATAAAAGGCAAAACAATCTGTAGTTGTATAGGGACCTCTCGTAATGCTGCTTGAGTCTATCTAACAGCTCAGGGTATGGAGAGTGTGGAGGGGTTTTGAAGCTTCAGCTAAGTCAGGATATAACCTATAAATCTTAGGTCTGTTCTCTCTCTCAGGAGAGCCTGCTCTACTATTGTTAGGTGAGCACAAAAGAAGAAGTTTGAGTACAGGCAGGGAATTTTCTCTTCTCACCCTGTATGTCAGCTTGCGAGCCCATTTTTATAAGATTATATATAGTGAAAGTGCCCAGGGGAACTGATTTCGGGCCTTTGGTATTATAAAATTCTGTCAATTGTTCCTCCACTATCTTCCATGGTTCTAAATCTAAACTGACTTCCCTTGCAAGCCATGGAGATGTTATATCAATAATGTCTAGAAACTCTCTTATTTTCTTGGGAGTTACCGAGCACCCCTGTTCCTTGATCACTTGATATATTACTCTAACATTTTGTTCCTTATCTGAGAGTTTACTTAGATTTTGCCTCATGGTAAGAAATTCTCTTACCACTCTGTATTCTTCCAATGGGATAAGAGTCGGAGACCTCTTTCTGAGAGGCTGCCTGGCTCCAACAGACCTCAGTGTCTTGATGTGGGTGTCGCATCTTCTTTGTCCAGACGTGTCCCAACTGTTTCATGCAGCTGTCTTACTCTCCGTATCTTCAGTGCAGCTTCACTGCAGCTTCACGGCAGCAGTGCAGCCCCACGTTGGGTGCCAGTTTGTTGTGCACGACTAGTTCACTTGGCTACAGAGCCTACCTAGGACCTAGGATTTCCCAATCACCTGAAGAATCAAGACCAGCTTTTCACTCCCAGCACGCATTGATGAGGCGGGAGAAAAGATGGCAGCAACTCTGTTTATTTTTAGCAAAGCACTTACTTATATAGTAAAATAACAGGAACTCTTTCTCAAGTTATAATGACGTATAACCCATGCTGTGCTCAAGGACAGTGCGTGCACAGTCCATGCACTTACCTACCACCAATCACAAATACACTGTTAATAACTAATGAGTAACTAGGGAAGTTAGAGATGCGTAGAATGGAGCACCAAACCAGGCAACTTTCCCATAGATCAGTCACCCGAGAGGGACCTCTGCCCATCAGTGAGACCTCATGAACAGCCTGAGGTCCTCTACATCCTTACAGATCCCCAACACTTAACATTTTCAAAATCATGACACCTCACAAACAAAGCTCTTCTTTTTGACTTTCTGATTTAATTTCCTTCAGTTTTGTTTCCATTTCTTTATGTAGTAATTGTCAATAGGCAATCACAACTTTATGGGACTTACATGAAAACTAAGTTTATTACAAGAGAAATGAACATGCAGTTAGAACCCAAAGAGTTCACAATCCATACAGAAGTTTGCATATTTATGACAATAAGACAAAAGGGAGAAAGAGAAACCAGAAATCTCTACCTAAAGGGGCATGGCATGGGAGGAGGAAAGGTACAATAAAGGTGGGAAAAGGACAAAATCCTTCCCTAAGAAGAGGAGACAAGTGATGACAAAAGTGGCATTCTTTTCTCTTGAGATCTGCTAGACAATAAACATAGAGCAGTCTGCTTATCTTCAGGAGTCCCAGATGTACAAGCAGTTTCTCAGATGAGTGAAGACCAACTGGCACTTGTCTTGACTCCCAAGGACACACAGGGAATCCAATTTGGGATGCAAACAACATATTATGTCAGCTTGGAAGGAGGGTTATGGGGGTGGTGGTCCTTTTTCCTTCACACATTCAGGGCCTCCTGTATACTCTGGGTCCAGTGTTCCTGGCAAATATGACAACTCAAAAAGACAAGTTCAGAGGACCCCTTAACATTCCTAAAAAGAACTGAGGTTAAAGACTGTGGTCAACAATGATGAGCATGTATATCAATAAAATGTATCTGTTTCATTTTTTTCTCCTATTTATTTCTGCCACTTTCCACCCTCAATTATAAATCGTCTTGGGTTTTTATGCTGTGTTTTTTGTAAACTCATTTTCTCTTCCACCACCTTTCATTCTTTTGTGAGTTCATAGTACTTGTGGTCTTCCCCCAACCAACTAATTTTACAAATTGAGTTTCTATTCAAAACCTAGTCTACCCTTGGCTGCCATTTCTCTGTTTGGCAAAGAGATCTAGTGCTGGCTGGGTGACCTGGATTCTGAGCTCTTTCGGCCTCCTTAATGTGGTGATTCAGTTTTATCAGTTAAAGGTCTGAGGGAAATATTAATAATCAGAGTCAAAGCCAGTTCCTTTATCTATTTTCTGTTCTTCATCTAATGTGATTAGCTCAAGGAAAGCTGTTATAATTGCATGTAATTCACCATGATCTTTTCTTCACCATTATCCTCTTTTTCTTGTTTGTGATGTTTTTGACCTTTGCTTTACTAGTTCATAAATTAATCTTTAGGGAATAAATAATCATTTGCAGTTAGTAGACAGTCAATTTCATTTTTGGTGATATTATTTCATGCTTATCATGTTTAGTTTTGTCTGATTCTCTTACTGAAGAAATTATTCAGGATATGTTAGCACTAGATTTCTGAATAGTCTACAAGCTTTTGGTCTTCCTCTATCCCAATCCCTAACACCTTGTACCATACAATGAAACAAGGTACTGCTATACTGATCCAGATATAAGCTGTCCACTCATAGAGGCTGACATTGAGAAATGATTGCACAAAAAATGCAAATGTGTGTGCATGTGTGTATGTGTGTGTGTGTGTGTGTACATATATATATACACACACACATATATATGCATATATATGTATATATATATATATATATATTATATATATATATACCCAAAGTAGTTCTTTTATATTTTTTCAATTCAAATAAAGATATTTTATTTAATCTTATCACCAGCTCCTCTTTTCAACTTCATTACTTTGTCTTTCTCTTATTAAAATTATAATTTTAGGCCATTCTCAGATTTTACACAAGCCTTACTGTGTAAAAAGGGGGGAAAGTATGGTCTGTGTTCAGTTTTAAAAACATTTATTATACACCTACAAGTTTAAAAATTTTTTATTATATACCTAATCTGTACAGAGCACCATGCCTATACTTGAGACCATAGAGTATTATTGTAAAAATCCCATTAATACCTCCTCTGGCTAGACCTTTGTTTTTTCTTTTGTATAGATTTACAATGTTGTCAGTGCAGGGAACAGGACATGAAGAGTTTCCCTCCACTAGTGCAGATTAGCCAGTCTTCTGCAAACTATAGTAGTCAGATAGTAAAATACTGGGAGGTTAAGTAAATAGACCACATTCACCAGCCAGTTTTTTGGGAGGTGGGACTTGAGCCAGGTATCCTTGACTCTGAAGCTGCCCTTCTCTCTGTTACACACTACTGTCTTCAGTAGCCAAATATATAGAGAGAAAGGATTTGGATTCAATGTCACGGTACAGATACAGTGATCTCATATTGGAGAAGCCACATGGTACAGTGGAAAGATCATAGACTGTAGAGTCAGAGGATCTTGCAAGGTTCAAGTCCTACCTCTGAAACTTGAGGAAGTGACTTAATTTCTCTGACCCCCATTTTCCTTAGCTGGAAAAAGAAGGAGTTAAACTAGAAGACATTTGAGGTCCCTTCCAGCTCTACCGATTCCAGCATCTATTGATTCAAGTATTTAGGGACCCATGGTTTTGGCAATGTGAATACTGTCTCCAGTGGTAGACAGGGAGCTTGGTGTCACCATAAACAGAGTGCTGGACTTGAAGTTAAGAAGACGTGAGTTCAGATCTAGCCTCAGATGTTTAATATCTGTGCAACCCTGGGCAAATCACTTAACTGCTTGGTGCCTCACTTTGTAAAATGGAGAGCATAATAGCACTTTATCCCCCAGGGTTGTTGTAAGGATTAAATGAAATAATATTTGTAAATTGTTTGTAATCCTTAAAGTACTATATAAATGCTAACTATCATTGATTTTGTTACTATTATTATTATCATAACACTTCTGTAACTTGCTAGGTCTCTAAGAGTTCCTGTGGCCAAAAGGTTCATTATCCTTTAAAAGACTTTATGATGACCCCCTCCAGACTTAGAATGTTCCTTACATGACAGACAGTCCAATACCAAACCAGTATTTGAAACTTTTTCAGCTTAGTAAGTCCAGAGCTTGTGTTCCTCAGTGGAAGAACCTAGATCATCTCCACTCCACGATGAGACAGAGAGTTGAATTCAAGAAACAAGCATTTGCTAAGAATCAGCTAGTTCAAGGTACTGTGCTTCCAGCCACAGATATAAAGATAAAAAAGCATAATTCCTTGCCTTAAGAAGCTTATATTCTACTTAGTGACTTTTTTTAAAGTATAGATAAGCATAATACAATGTCTAGTGTGACCAGAGTAAATAGGGAGAGGAAACTTTCACCTAAAGGGATCAGAAAATACTTCTTTAAGGAGCTGGCCACATACTCCAAGCCTTTAAAGGCAGGGAAGGATTCTGAATTGGGGAAAGAAGGGGAGAGGTACATTCCAAGGACTGGAAATACCTGTGCAAATGCACCAGGGCAAGAAATGACGTGTTAAGCTTGGAGTCCAGTTAGGGGAAGAGTATAACATAAAGCTAGTATAACATATAGCCAGACTGTGGCAAGTTTTAAATACCCAGCTGAGTAATTACTAATTCATTCCATAGGCAGTGGAGACCACTGAAGGATTTTCTACATGAGAGTAGCCTAATTATACTTGGAAAAGAATTTAATTTGTGAATTATTCTGATATTGGCTGTTTGCTCAGAAACCGCTTCACAAGAAATTGTTACTATTTTATTAATTGTAGAGAAGCACATTTGTAGAGACAATGTGTTCTCCCTCTTCCCCAAAGAATGTACTCATAGGATTATAGGCTGGTCACCAACTAGATTTTTTTCTAGTTCTAGATTCTAGTTCTAGATTTTTCTAGTTTCTAGATTCACCATGGTGAATCTTCCACTGATTTTTCCTGTCACCCTCACTCCAATTCCTTCACAATAACAAGTATGTTGATCCTTCTAGGATACTAACAAAGCCACAGATCACAGATGTAGAGCTGAATGAGACCTTAGAAGTCACCTAGTCCAATCTTTCCTTTTACAGAACAGGATACTGAGGCCTGGAGAGGGAAAGTGACTTGCCAAAGGTCATAGAGAAAGTTGTATCAAAACTCAGACTAGAACCAAGTTCTCCTACTTCCCTGGAGTCTTCTCCATCTTTTGTCTGGGAATATCAAAGTGCTCAGAAACATAATGGAGACATCTCCCTGAATGGCTAGGCTGTAACTAAGGTGGGGCCAACTGGGCTTTGTTCCAAAATTGAGAGCACTTATACTCTTTCAACAGGTAAAACCAACTGAGTATAGCATTTAATTGATGACTTGTTAAAATAGGGAACAACCATCTAATACTTTTCATTGCCTCTTCTGCTCTGCTTCACTATGGCTGTACTGTAAGTGAAATCCCTCCCTTCTGGTCCTACTCTGCTTACGCCCCCTGCGGTGGTTTTGTGGCATGCCAGATCTCTTTATCCTTGCAACCAGATAACATCCTGGAGTCTCCCTTTGTGGAGATTTGTGTCCTCAGGACTGAGATATCTCCCAACACACATATTTTTGCACACAGCCTGAGCTGAATTTGATTTAATAATTCATCTTAATCATTTAAAAAGCAATACGAGGGCACCTTTCATGTTGTTTGTGTTTGCGTGTTTTGATATGCTTGCCTCAGGCCTCAGAATTGATAGTTACTGCTCTACCCAGTAAAACATAAAATGAAGGTAAGGGCTCTTTCTCCCTTTCTCTCTGGTCTTGTCCTCTGTTGTCATAATAATAATAATAATAACAACAATATTATTATTCATATAGTTCTTTAAGGCCTACTAAGACCTTTACGTGCTATTTCATTTGATTCTACTCTGACTGTGAGAGGTGGGAGCTATCATAACCCCCATTGTATAGATGATGACACTGAGATAATTAACTGATTTGGCCAAAGTCACACAGTTAGTTAATGTCTGAGGCAGGATTCAAAATCAAATTCCTGACTTCAAGCCAAGCACTCATACCTGTCATATGGTAGGTGCCTCTATCATATAATACATAATTGGGAATGGTATATTTGGGAGAAACTAAGGGGGAGTATAGACAAAAGAAAGAATAGAGAGAAATAATAACTTAAAAGAGAGCTAAACTACTGTAAACCAAGGACTCCATTCAATTTGATTTGATTCGAATTATACAGAAAACATGCACACTGGCACATAACTCATATGACTTACACAAACACTAATATAAATGACCTGAAGAAGGAAAACATCATTTCAGAAATCTTTAGCTCTAAATCTTGGGCTTAGCCCTGGAGGAAGATTAGGAAGTGGTTTTCTTTATCACTTAGATAAGGAAAATTACTTGACTAGACCACTAGCAAATTGTTACAGATTCACTCTCTAAAGTTTCGAATTTTTTAAAGTCTAAATAAACAGACTTCCTTTTGGAAGACACCTGCTTTTCCCAAAAGCCCATTACTTTTCATTTATGTCTTCTCTGAAATGAGGACCAACTTTCCTTACAATTCTGTTCTGAAGTTTAAAGGCATTGCTTTGTACAATATCAGTTGTAAACAAAGGGATCCCACGTCATCCAAATACATTTTCCTTGCAAAAACTCAGAACCAGATACTCTGTGGTAAAGCAGCAGCTTATCATTCTTTAATTCTCTTTCTGGCTGATTGAAAAGGAAGTATCACATCTGGGTATCTGGCTGGGAAACTAGAGTAGCAAGGTGTGGAGATTTTCGTCATGTATCAACACAGAAGGTCACAAAAACTTGTGATAAACGGAGACTCTAGTCATAACATACTCAACACTCATTATTTCTAAAACCTTATCTTGGCAAATGTGGATGGATAGCAATGTAGGACCAGGGACTTGTCATCAGATCCATTCCTGAGCAGCTTTATACATCACACCAACAAAGTAATTTCTGAGATAACCTCATCTCAAACTATAATATGCAGAATTGTTAAGATGATACCGTATTTGTCACTCTGCAGCAAGGCAAACCTAGCAGTGAATCAATGAATCAATCAGCCAGCATTTATCAAGTGCCTACTAGCACCAGGTCCTTTTCAAGGTACTGGTATTACAAAGATAAAAATAAAACAGTCCCTAACCTCAAGGAGCTCTATAGGAGACTCAACGCATACGCATCTAAACATATACATATAAGCATTTATGTTTATATATTACTTACGCATGTAAATATATCAAAAGTAAATTCAAGTTCACCAGGCTGCAGGGGAAGCACTAGCATCTGGGAAGGGGATCAGGAAAGGCCTTGCCTTCGTGAATATAGATAGAGCTTAGGGTGGGCCCAAGGATACGTCTTGAAATCGATCAATCAGCCAATCAATAAACACGTATTAAGCACCTATTATGTGCCAGGCACTGCTAGGCAGCTATAAAAGGTGATATTCAAGATGGAGGTCAAAGCAGGCTTGGCGTCTCAGAGGCAAAGGTGAGGAGGGAGCAGATCCGGCCCTGAGGGTCAGCCTGAGAAAGACACAGGGACAAAACATGGAGCGTTGAGTGTAAGGGGCAGCAAGAAGGTCCTTTTGGTGGAACCAAAGAATATGTTAAAAGGCGTAATGTGTCATAAGCCTGGAAAGGTCAATTGGAACCAGGTTTGAAGAGTACTGAAGGCCAAACAGGAGTCTGTATTTGCTCTTGGAGGTAAATAGGGAGCACTGGGGTGTATTGAATAAAGGAATGACGTGATCACAACTGTGCTTTGGGAATATCATTATGGCAACTCTATTGAGTATGGACTGGGCAAAGAGAAAGAAGAAGCAAGAGACCAATTAAGAGGCAATTTTAACCATACTAGAATAGCTAGGTGGTACAGTGGATAGCATGCCAGGCCTGGAGTCAAGAAGACCTGAGTTCAAATCCTGCCTCAGGCACTAGCTGCGTGACCCTGGGCGAGTCACTTAACCCTCCTTGCCTCAGTTTCCTCATCTGTAAAATGATCTGGAGAAGGAAATGGTAAACCGCTCCAGTGTCTTTGCCAAGAAAACCCCAAATGGGGTCAAAAAGACTCGAACAAGACTGAAAAATGACAACAACAAATAATAGTACTGGCAAAAGGTGATGAGGGCCTGAAGCAGGGTAGTGAGTGTGTGAATTGGGAAAAGGAGACAGAGGCACAAGGCACTAAGCCTCCAGTCTGTCATCCCTAAAACTGGGGTAGTTCTTCCAGATTTACGAGTGTCACAGGATTATTTTGACAGTCAGATGAGATGATGAATTCAGATTATGGCAAACTATAAAATAAATGTGACCAAAAGGGCAATAGAGAGTGGCATATTGGGTACAAGTAGACTAACGTGTATTTCCATTATGCAAGAAACAGTATACTGGATTTCATTAAGGAAATGTATGAACAGGAAAGAAGTGAATCATGCATGTGTTCAAAGTAGAGGATAACAGAGGGGTAGCTTAGCATGGTATGTGGCATGGAAGATAGAGTGGTAGACTCGTAGTCAGTAAGACTCGAGTTCAACTCCTCTCTCACTTAGAAACTATATAAACATGGGCAAATCATTTAACCTCTCTCAGGCTCAGTTTCCTCACCTAGCAAATAGGGATGATAATAACACTTAATACGTAAGTTTGTGGTGAAATTAAAATGAGATTTTACATTTATATGTGCATGTGTGTATATGCACGTATATGTAAATACGTAGATATATATGAATATACATACTATATATAGTGCTTTGAAAGCTTTAAGACATTATATAAACATTAACTATTTTCATTGTTATCAGAGAGACCTAGTCCTTGAGAAAAGGCTCCTAAATGTTGAATGAATCTTCCATGGAAGATCTATGGGAGAACATGGATAAAAATCACATAGGATGAAAAGATACAATTGGTTTGCAAATAACAATAATTAAGAGTATACCCACATTGGCAAGATCTCGTGTCCTTTGAAGTACTAGAATACTGAAGTACTATTTACAACCTCTCAGAACCTCAGTCTCTTCGTCTGTAAAATGAGGAAAATCATACTCTGCTACAATACATTTCTTATGTGTTGAAGATATGTCCAGACTGATGGCACAGTACTCCCCCTATACTTGAAACAGCCTTTTGCCCCACTACCTATTAAAGGTCTATCCTTTAAATCCCAGCTTAGTTGCCAACTCCTCCCGACTTCCTGAGCTCTCCATTTTTATGACCCTCCCACCTCACATAGCACTTTGCTTGTACCTTTCATGTACCCATCTTTGTATTCTTTTGTATTAAGGTTATTTTGTATTATATGTTAATGTCATGTGACCCTACTCAGATGTAAGATACACGAAGGTAGGAATCATGTCATTTAAATTTCATCCCTCTAGTGCCCGAAATAGTATTCTATACACAATAGATGCTTAATAAGTGAACTGAAATTAATTAGTGGAGGTTTCCCCCCTGGGTAATCAGGTTCTAATTTCTAATCCTACCCTCATGAGTCCAGAAGTAATAAATAGAGAAACAAGAAATAAAGATAGGCAGGAGGGATGAGAACTTGGCTTGCAGCTGATTGAGTTGTCCTGTCCTGCCCTATACTTAGAGAGAGACCTCTCTCACCCCACCAGTTTTACGGTCCTAAGCCTAGAGATAATCCTAGAACTGTTGTGAACATTTTCTTTCCTTCTTCTAGGGAGCATCCAGACCAGACCAGGACTGGATTTAACCGTGACAGTCTTCTGCTCCGTGGGTGCACCATCAGGAACACGGAGGTGGTGGTCGGCATTGTCATCTATGCAGGTCTTTTCACTTCATATGCTTTTCTGCCCCCTTCTTGAGTCCTTGTCAATCTGGGAAGTGATTCCTGGAGTGCTGGGCTTGGAGTCAGGAAGACATGAGTTCAAATCCAGCCTCAGAGGCTTACTTGCTATGTGACTCTTAGCAGGTCATTTAGCCTCTGTTTGCCTCCATTTCCTCAACTGTAAAATGGGGGTAATAATAGCACCTACCTCCCACAATTGTCGTGAGGATCAAATAAGGTAATATTTGTAAAGTACCTAGCACAGTGCCTAGCATATAGTTGCCACTTGATAAATGCTAGCTGTTATTAGCTATTTCCATTTCTTAGGTGGGCAAACTGAGGCCTGGAGCCATGGAAATTCTGCCCGTTTCACTTCCTGACTCCATAGGCCCAGCCCTGCTATGAATCCACAGGTTCCCCACTATGCATGTGGATCCAAGAATGAGAGACAGTCACAGTTGCCTGCTGTGAAAAGTTCTGGCCAATGCAAGGTATATTGGGATAAAGATATCGCTAGTGGTAAAGGACACAACTCTCTGAAGCCAACTCCGTTGATAGGGCTTTTTCTCTCATTTTTGCACATGTGTTTTCAAGGCCGGGGTGAGATTACCCTAGAGGACCATCAGACACCTGCCCAGTGCTTTGTGGAATAAGGTCCTCCTTTCGTCTCTTCGGTGAGAAAGGAGTCTTGGTGCCCAGAAATCTTGCTGGGTACCTGGAATGAGACCAGCCTGCTTTGTGCAGGCTATCCCATCCTATCCAGAAACAAAATAATTCTGTAGTTGTAGGGGGAAAAAATATATAGCTGAACTGCTGGGAGTGTGACCAAGTTTTCTAGGTAATTTTCGAAGGGTAAATTTTCTAGGTAATTTTCTTCAGGGAAGAACGGCTAGAAGCCAGTTTCCACAAAGGAGTGGAATTTTCACAATTATTAAAACTTATTTTTGGAACAGCTACGTGGCACAGTGGATAGAGCACCAGGCCTGAAGTTAGGAGGACCTGAGTTCAAATCCCTCCTCAGACCAAATACTTGACACTTACTAGCTGTGTGACCCTGGGCAAGTCACTTAACCCCAATTGCCTAAAAAATAACCCACTTATTTTTGAAGTTTTAATCACTATCATAATCCTTTTGTATAAAATTAATCAAACTAGAAAGTGAATTTGTAATTTTGCTAATATAACAGACAAGGAAACTCTCCCCCAATGCAGTTCAGCACCTTCTCTGCAACTTACCTGAGAAGTTGAATGACCTGCTTGGGTCACCTAGCCAAGATGTATCTGTGATGGGCCTTGAGCCCAGGTCTTCCTAATTCCAAGGCAGTTCTCTATCCACTATTCCACACTCATCCAACTCAAATTTTCACAGCACTTTAAAACTTAGAAAGTGCTTTTCTCACAACCATGTGAGACAGCACTGATATTTGACAGAGACATGCAGTACCATGGAAGGAGTGCTAGATGAGGCCTTGAATCCTTATTCTACCATTTACTGAGTAGATAACATGGCAAATCAGTTCATATCTCTTACCCTCAATTTGCTAATCTGTAAAAGGAGGAGGTTGGATTACATGACCTCTGAAGTTCCTTCTTGCTCTAAATCTGTGACCTTAAATCAGATGAGAAAACTGAGTTGAAAAGAGATTTACCAGGTCACCCAGTCAGTAATTGAACATTTATTAAACTCTTATTTTGTGTCAGGCCCTTTGTTAAATGTTGGGGATACAAAAAGAGGCAAAAATGCCTTCTTGGGGAGAGGAGGGAAGGAGAAAAAAAATTTTAACTCAAAATCTTATAAAAGTGAATGTTGAAAAGAAATTTAAATTAAAAAAAAAAGAATTAGAGGTTAAATTTGACCCTCTCCCCCCCAAAAAAAAGAGGCAAAAGACAGTCCCTGCCTTTGTGGGACCTATAAGCTTGCATGTTTTGGCCAAGTTGGGAGTCATTCCAATTCCAAATCCACCGTTCTTGCCACCATGTAGCATTGCTTCCATAGCGCTTTTAGCTTTTTCAGAGTGTTTCTTTTCCTTAGAAATTTACAGCTAGAGAAGATCTTAGGGGTCTGCTAATCAAAAGATCATAGACCTAGCACTGTAAGGGACCCCAAAGTCTATTCTTGTTTAGTTCCTTCTTACACATAATGGAAATAAAGCCCAGGGAGGTTAAGCCCAAGGTCACAGAGGAGGGATTTGTCAGAGGTGAAATCTGAACTCAGATCCTCTGGATTCCACTCAGAACCCAGATCTGACTCGAGATCTTTCTATCATCCCCCCGCTCTGGCTCCGATCCCATTAGTTTATGGTAAGGAAACTGAGGCTCACAGAGAAGTGACCTGCTCAAGATTTCACATCCAGGGAGTCATTCTAGCCTGGACAGGACTAGAACCCAGGATGCCTAACTTCTAAGCCTGACTGCTTCTCTGTCCTGCTCTCAACTACTCAATTATTTTTTCTCTCCCCATTTGGCTTCTCTCAGGGGATCTCTTTGGAAACCTAAACTCGTTTTCATCTCACTTTTGTATCTCGAACCATCAGTTCATTCACTCAGTGTTGAGTCAATAATCTTTTTCAATAATTCAATAAATTCAATAGTTTATTGCATATATGCAAGGGAAGATGCTATGCGGATTACATTAAACACACACACACACAAAACTACCGTATGAGAAAGGGTGTGATGTGGCCACAAGAGACCTACAGCATGCTGCCAAGAGGGCCTTCAGAGGGAGGAAAGATCACCGGTGGTTGGGCCAGAGGGTAGATCCAAGAAGGCTTCGTGATGGAGAAAACATCCATGCTGGGTCTACTTCTGTCTTTAAATGATCCCTCCTGTGAGTGCCGGCCAAAAAGCTTTGACTGCTGATTAAATAACCTACTGCCAGGGCTGCCGTCATTGATTTCTGCATCACCTTGATTACTCAGGCCCCAAAGCAAACCAAATACGCCGTCTCGCCCCACGGCAGGACGTGTCTTTGTAAGACCTCATTTTATGTCTCCAAATTCCATGTTTCCCAGAACATGGGTTCAGTTGGCACAGGCAGCTAGGTGGCACAGTGGATAGTGCTGTGGGCTTGGAGTCAGGAGGACCTGAGATCAAATCCAGCCTCAGCTAGTTACTAGCAAGTTACCTAACCTCTATTTGCCTCAGTTTCCGCCACTATAAAATGGAGATCATGACAGTACATACCTTGCAGGGTTGTTGTAAGGTTCACACTAGATAATCTTTGTTAAAAAGCACTTCGCACAGTGCTCCCGCACATAGTAAGTGCTTTATAAATACGTATTCCCTTCCCACTTACCATACTTCTGGGAATCCCTGTGCCATTGTATATCCTCTACCAAATGCAAGTCCCAATAAAAAGGCCTATGTCAAGTGACAACCCTGTGCTCATCACTGAAAGGGGGCTGGCTGGTTTGGTTCGGTTTGGTTTTGCATGGGTTGCATGGTTGACAGATATTTCGGTGACTTTCAGTTTAAGAGCTTCTCTAACCCAGATTTGTCTCGGCTGATCAACAGAAAGGTCTACTGTCACCTTCAGACATGTATCAATTTAATAATTTTGTAAATATTTAAGTGCCTGTTATGGGCCACAGGGTAGGGATACGCACAAGAATTAAATAATCCCTGACCTAAAAGAGTTTACATTCTACTGGGGAGAAACAACAAAAACACAGATAAGTAAATAATACATAATAATTCTTCTTTGGGGGAATCAGGGGTGGAATGGACCAACATCCAGAACAACCAAGAAAAGTCTAGTATAGGAAGACTTGAAATGTATCTTCAAGGAAGCTAGAGATTTCAAGAGGTAGGAAAGTATTCTGGGCATGAGAGATAGCCAGTGCAAAGTCAGAGATGGGATTAGAAATAACCACTTAGAGGGACTAGACAGTAGGCCATTCTGACTGCAATGTAGTGTGTGTGTGTGTGTGTGTGTGTGTGTGTGTGTGTGTGTGTGTCTGTGTGTCTGTGTGTGTCTGTGTGTATGAAGAGCCTGGACATATAAGAACCAGGACTTTCCATTTCAAACAGAGGCATTTATATTTTATGCTGGAGGCAATAGGGAGCCAATGGAACTTCTTGAGCAGTGGAGTAACATGGGCAGACCTACACTTTAGGATTATCACATTGACAATTATGTAGAGGACAGTTGTGATGGAATGTAGAAGAAAGAGACAAGAAACAAGGAGACAAATTAGGAGTCTATTGTAATAATCCATGGGAAAAGTAATAAGGGTCTGAACATGTGGTGGCTGCATGAGTGGAGAGAAGAAGGCAGATATGAAAGATCTTGTAGAGACAGCATCAACAGGTCTTGGCAACTGAATGAATATGTGGAGTGAGGGAGAATCTAAAGTTAATGATAACACCAAGGTGGCAAACCTGGGTGACTGGAAGGATGGGGCACCCTTGACATAAATATGGAAATTAGGGCTTTTGGTATAAATGATCACAAGCATGTTTTTGGACAGGGAGAGTTTGTGATGTCTTTGAGACACAGAGAATGACAAGTCTACCAGACAGTTGGTGACGCAGGATCAGATCTCAAAAGAGAGAAAAGGGCTGGGTATGGAGATGCAGAGGTCATCTACATAGGTGATGACTTAAACCCGTGAAGTTGACTAGATGACCAAGAAAGGAGAGGGCCCAGAGCCCTGGGATTTACCCACATGAAAATGGCTAACAATGCAGCAAAGGAGACTAAGAAGGAGTGACCAGAGAGATGGAAGAACCAAGAGGAAAATGTCACCAAAACCAAGGGAGGAGCAAGTATCCAGAAGGAAGCTGGGAGTCCGCAGTATCAAAAGCTGCAAAGATATCCAAAAGGATGAGAATTAAGAAAAAACCATTTGATTTATCAATTAAGAGATTACTGGTAATCTCAAATCTCAAATCAAAGAAATCTCAGTCCGATGCTGAGTCAGAAGCCAGATTACAAAAGGTTAAGAAATATGAAAGACTAGAGGTAACAGAAGTAGAAAACATTTTGGAAGTGAAAGGTAGGTGATAAAGGACAATAGCTTGAGGGGATGGCATGGTCAAGGGAAAGTTTTGTTGTTGTTCAGTTGTTTCAGTCATATCCAACTCTTCATGACCTCATTTGGGGTTTTCTTGGCAAAAATGCTACAGTGGTTTGCCATTTCCTTCTCCAGCTCATTTTACAGATGAAGAAACTGAGGCAAAGAGTTAAGTGACTTGCCCAGGGTCACACAGCTAGTAAGTATCTGAAACTGGATTTGAACTCATGAAGATCAGTCTTCCTGAATCCAGGCATGGCACTCTATCCACTACACCACCTACCTGCCCTGAAAGATTTTTTTTAGGGATGGGGGAAATCTGGCCATGTATTTAGGTACCAGGAAAGGCTTCAGTGGATAAAGGAAGACTGACTATTAGAAAGATAATAGGATAATTGAAGGGTCAAGCTGCCAGAGCAGATGGGAGATGAGATCAAGGGCATACACAGAGAGCACCTTGGCAAAGACAATCTCATACTCCAAGGTTGGAGCAGAGGAGAAAAGAATGGGGAAGTTGAAATACAGAATTGGAAGGAAAAGGAACCTCGTGACAAATGTATTCCTGATGTGACATAGAACTTCCCAAGATCTATCAAATCTGATGACTATTACCCATTTTTGGTGATTCACATAGGCATAAATTATAAATATATGCTAGTAGAAACATAGGAAGCATCATTCAGGATTATAAAGTCTTAGCTAAGAAACTGAAAACTATAGGGGCACAAAAAGTATTTTATTACGGCTGCTGAGCCAAGGCAAGGGCTTAAGAAGTGGGAAAGAAAGTTTAGAAAACAGACAGCTGATGAAAAAGAAGGTATTCAACTGTCAGTCCTACCTGAAATGAACTCCTACCTCACCTTCATCTTTTGAAATCCTTGGCTTCCTTCAAGAGTCTGAATGAGTCATCTTCCACATGAAGCCTTTACTCACCCTCACCATGCCCCAGGTATAGGTACCCTATTCTCAAAAATGATCGTGTATTTATTTCGTATATGTTCTGTATATATTTATGTACAAGATGTCTCTCCCATTAAAATGTAAGCTCTCTGAACAAAAAAAAAAATGGTGTCCAAGAATGTAATTCCTGGACCATGGACCATAGAAATGACAGACTTATCCAGGGATGATGCATTAATGAGTGATAAAAATATATTTACCTAGAGTCTTACCGAGATGATTTTTTTAAATACTTTAAACTAAAAAAAGGAGAGAGAGGGAGAAAACTGTGTGGCGTATGATAGGGAGATAATAAAAAGTAGGAATAAAAATAACTTTAGCAATACCCCAAAATTCACAAAAGGCAAAATTCAAGAAAGCGGCCAGCAATGGACTTGCTGGCTTGTTTATACTCAAATGCACAAAGTAAAAATAACAAACATGGACTACTAGAGCATCCCCTAATGTAATAATTCTTAATTTTTTGTGTGTTGATGAATGCCTTTGGCAGTCTGATGAAGCCCGTAAACCCCTTCTCATGATATTTTTTAAAATACAAAAAATAAAGTACATAGAATTAGAAATGGAGCTAATTATATTAAATACAGTAGTCAAAAAGTAAAACTTTTTCAAAATTCACAGGCCCCAGGTTGAGAATCCCTTCTCTAATGTGAGGAGGTAAATTGAACATTATAGGTATCACTCAAACCTGGTGCATGTTCCATAGCTGGAATATGGCTCTGGAAAGGTATCACTAAAGGGATGGGGACTGTGGTGAAGCAGGAAGAGAGATTCATGTGAGGAAGGCATGGTGAATAGTATTCCAATGAAGACTAATAGAAGCAAACAGAGAAACATATTGAGGCTCAAACTAAGGAAAAACTTCCTAATAATTAGTGCCATCCAAACACAAAATGGTCTCCCTCCAAAGGGAGTGTGTCTCCAGTTCATCACTGTCTCTATCCTAGCTTTCCAGCCCCATCTCACACTACTCAGTTTCTCATAATCTCCATCCTAGCCAACATAGGCCAATCTCCATGCCTTTTAATCTCATCCTTCTCCATCCCTTTGCTTGTGACACTTTCTAGGCTGGAAATGGATTCCTCCTTATCTCCCATATCTTTTGCTGAAGTCTTTCAGATCCTTCAAGGCCCAATTATGGTGTCACTTCTTCCATGAAACCTTCCTATTTGATCTCTCCTTCAAATTCTTCATAATATTTTGTTTGGATTTCCCTTTGACTCCATTCTAATATGAATTTCACTTATTTACATATATTTTCTTACTACTAGATAATAAGGTCCTCACAGGGAGGTCTTATTTCATCTTTTTATCCACAGAAACCTTCATGTAATAGCCACTTATTGGGATATGCTATGGAATCTTAATCAGGTATGGGCTGGATTAGGTGACTTCTGAGGTCCCTTGTAAGTGTGAGATTCTGCAGTTCAGGCAGCAGTCTCCTGATTCTCGCCACCCAGGAAGCTGCTTTCCTTTACTATCATTCTCTGCTCCCCTTCCCAGCTAAAGTGTTTCATTTAGTACTTTCATACTTTCACAAGGGACAACGACACCAAGCTTGTTTGGGCACATCATAGAGAGCTCCTCACTCACTCCCGTTGATATTCAGCAAATATTATCCTACGTGAAAATTAACTCATTTCTACATATGAGGTTCATGGCCCAGACATGATGCTGCAAGAGGGGGCCAGAATCTTTCCAAGTGACATTTGCATGCATTTTCTCTCTTCTAGTGAGGAGAACGTCACGTGTGTGATATGATCTCCATTATCTTTGATTAAGATATAGCCCAGGCCCTTCAGTTTCCAAGCTAGTTGGAATAGCTAAACACATACATACATGTCAAAAGTCAAGTAATCATTCAAAATAACATTTCTTAAGTCATAATGGTGTGCCCAAATGAAGATTCTAAACAATAAATGCTATAGGAATTCAGGAGTGAAAACACATTGAGAGCTGAGGTGAGCTCATAGACTCAGAAAGTCAGGTTGTGAAGAGACCATAGATGATAGTTGCTCCATATGCTTCATTTTACAGAGAAGGAAACTGAGATGTTCGAAGATCATAGGATTATAGATTTAGAGCCAAAAGGGGCCCTTAGAGATCACTTAGGCCAGCAGATAAAGAGAGAAGTTAAAAGATTTGCCCAACATCACTTAGCTAATTAGTGGCAGAGTCAAGGATTTGAGTAGAAAAAAATTCATGGAAGAAGTGGAACTAGAGTGGAGTCTTACAGAATGCCTAAGATTTAAAGAGAGAGCAAGAGAGGGCATTCCAGGCAGAAGAGTGATGTGAGTTGTGAGTAAAGTCACAGAAACTGTATATATTCTGAAGACGATATCTCTGAGGCTTTCGCCTGGCCTCCTTAAGTCTATGCCTGTTCTCTGGCCATCTTTGTCAGCCAGGTTGCCTCAGACCAAGAAAATTATCGAGCCACTCTCTTCTGCTTCTCTGTAGCACTAATACCTGATGAAGCTCCCAAAGGCCCTCTACTTTGCTTGTGAGAATCAAAAGCAATAACAAATGTGAAAGTACTTCAAAACATATGAAGCCCTCTACAAATATAAGAATTATTACTAAGGCCATATGACTTCTACTCTGCTAATACCATCCCTTCCATTCTATTTACACTGCCACAACCCTAGTTCAAGCTCCCAAAAGCCCTTGCTTAGGTTGCTAAATCCATCTTGCTAAAGCCAAGGTTTGTTGGAACATGTCATCCTACCTAATCTCAAAGACCTTCATAACCTGCCCTTCCTCTCCCTACCAGCCCACTTTTCCAGTCTCCTTACACCTTATACTTTACCATGTACTTTGTGATTCTATGTTCCCTGCTATTATTCCTCAGATGAGACACTCCATTTCTTAACTCCAGTTATTTTCACTGGCTGTCCCTCATACATAGAATGCTTTCCTTCTTCATCTTTGCTTCCTGGCTTCCTTCAAGTCTCAACTAAATCCCGCCTTCTATAGGAAGTCTTTCCCAGTCTGTCTTATTTCCAGTGCTTTCTCTCTACTGATTATTTATCCTATATATAATGTGTCTGTGCATAATTATTTGTATGCTGTCTCTCTCATTATATTGAGAGCAGAGACTGTCTTTTGCCTGTCTTCGAATCTTTTTCCAGGTGGTGCCGCTCCACAGGCAACCGTTCCTTCTGCTTCAACTTAGTTGCACTCCTAGAATTGTGGGGATGATTCTGGTTGCTCCTCTCCTAAAGTTCTCACTTCTGCTTGACCCCTCCCCTCCCACCCACCACTCACTTCTCACAAGCCTTTGTCTGTAGTGCAGAGCTCCCAGAGAGCCTACTGTGAATGCCAGCAAACCTGGAAGGGAGTAGAGAAGAGTGTGGAGATGAGAGTTTAAGTATTAATGTTTTCCACTGGGTCTTGGGTAGTGGTGTTGCCCAGCGAAAGAGGGGAACAACAGAATTTGTTCTACTTTTTGGCATACTGAAAGGTGGCAATCCCATTAGTGCAGACTTCCTGTTCAGATTTCATATGTATCCTGCTATTATAAATGAAACAACTTGAATCTAATTTAATAAGTCAGAAGTTTTTTTTTCCTTTCCCACTGTTTTGTTGCCATTTTAAATCTACGTAAGTGACAAGCTAAATAACATTAAAACTGTTCACAGCTGGATATGACATATTGCTTTTCTTTAATTTTGCACAGAAATATGTGACTGGCATTTCTATTCCAACAACCAAAGAGAATGCCAGAGTAGTTAAAATTCAGAAGGCCATTTAATCAAAGCCCAAACTGCTCATGTCTATCTACCATCTCTTTTTCTTTTTTATCTAGAACTAATTTGCTGTTTCAAGTTAGTTGCTTTGTCTCTCCCTCTATCTTTTCCCTGACCTGTTTTAGAACATAGACCCTCTGCTCTCACCAAACTGGTTTCCTCACTGGCGTACGCTCATCATGTTTGCTGCTCATTCCTACCTCCCCCTTTCTCAAAGACCATCACTTGATCAGCCCATCCCCATTACTTATCACCTTATATCTCTCCTCCCTTTTGTGTCTAAACCCCTTGAGAAAACTGTCTACATCTTGAACTAGATGTCCTGTAGCCATCTTTAAATCAACACATCCAAAACTGAACTCATTATGTTTCCAATCCTTTCATACCTCCCTGTCCTATGTCCTGTGGACAAGAACACCACAATCCTCCCACTCACCAGGGTCACAACCTAGGAGTCATCCTTGACCTGCCCCCTTCTTCACCACCACCACCATCCCCCATTAGCCAAGTTGCTGGCAGGTTCTGTTGATTCTACCCTTGTAACATTTCTAATCTGTGCCCCTTCTCTCCTCTAACACTGTTACCATGACAGTGCATGCTCTCATCACCTCATGCCTGAACTACTGCAATGTTCTGCTAGTAGGTCTATCACGCTCCCTAGTTTGGGTTGCCTTTTTTTATTTAGTAGGATTTGAGGGGTTTTTGTTTGTTTTTTGCCTTTATATCTCCAATCCTCAGGCCTGGCACACAGAAGGCAATTAATGAATGCTTATTGACTGAGTTTTTCCTCCTTCAGTGGCTCCCACCTGTCTTTACAGAGTTATTTCATATTATTCTTTCTCACACACTCTGCAGTCTAGACTACTTCCTGTTTTCTGTGATGGTCCATCTCCCACTTTATGCTTCTGCACAGGCTTGCCCCCATGCTTGGAAATTCTCCTTCCTCACCTCTGCTTTTTAGAACCCCTCACTTTAGAACCACCCCTCATTCAGTGGTCAGCTCCATTTCTTCCTCCTGTAAATCCATCCTATGGTTGTCATAGATCCACCTTTGAGGAAACCAAATTTAGTGCTCTTTAAGACAGAACTAAACTAGCATTTGATTACCCTATTTGACTGAAAGCTCCCTTAGGGCAGAGGCAGAGCTTTGGCTTTAAATGGTCACACCTAAGGGTGATCTGGTAAATGTTTAACAACTGACTCTCAAAAAAACAAAAAATACACAGGATACACGTTTAGTTTAACCTGCACTATTAACATTTTCTCCATCATTTTGTGAAGTGTAGACAATCAACAAAACAATAAATAATTGATAATATTTGCCCATTTCTGAGGAGTAAACACTCGGCTCCCTTAAGCTGGTTCAGGCTGATTCCAGCACACTCCTGTTCACCTCTCTGTTACACCTGTATGGGATTCTGCCACAGTGGACTAACGGCCTATGTTTCCATTTGTTTCTCTAAGGCCATGAAACAAAAGCTATGCTGAACAACAGTGGCTCACGGTACAAGCGCAGCAAGATGGAGCGTCACATGAATATCGACATTTTCTTCTGTGTGGGGATTCTCTTCCTCATGTGCCTCATTGGAGCTGTAGGTATGGAGCCTTCAGGAAAACACCAACTCCTATTTACAAAGCTCTTTGCACCCCCAGACCCTGGCCAAAGGGAATGTTTCACATGATCGTAAGGGGCAGAGATGGAATAGCCCCATAAAGTTACCTAATATAACAAGCCTCTCATTTTTACAGATGAGAAATCTTGGGTACAGTGTTCTAAATTCATGCAAGTAGTAAATAACAGAATCTGAAATAAAATCCAGATCTTCTGACTTTAAATTCACAAAAAAGCTACGCTATCAACAATTGTGATTTTTGCCTTCTTACTAAGGGCACCAAATACATCTAAAGAGATTATTGGAAATTATGGATTGAAAAGGTAGGCAGCATCCTTCCCCTTAGCCTTTTGTTATTGTCTTAATTGTTCCCTGAATGAAATCCGATGAACAAGCGTTGTAGTACTTACCATCTGCCAATCACTGCAATAGGACAGTTAGTCAATAAATATTTATTAAATACTTACTTGTACCAGAAACTGAGCTAAAGGATTGGGATACAAAGAAAGAAAAAAAAAGGTTTCTCCTTTCTAAGAGTTCACGTTCAAATGGGGAAGACAACGTGTAAGTAATTAGGTAGTTCCAAGATACTTATATACAGCATACTAAACAATCTCAGTAAGGAAGGGACTACTACAGGGGTGGGGAAGGGAAGGCCCACCCTTGGCTGGTAGCTGGAGGCCTGGGGAAGGCCTTCCACAGAAGGTGGGATTGAGATGAGTCATAAAGAGGTGCAAGGAAACTAAAAGGATGACGTGAATATGGGGAGAATACTAGGCTTAGGAACAGCCAGTGTAAAGACATAAAGAGAGACATAGTGTCATATGTGAGGGAAAGCAAGCTAGTATAGTTGTTCATAAAGGGAAGTAAAGTCGAAGAATGGACAGTTAGGAAGGGCCCAGGTTGTGAATGTCGAATAGAAAATGTTGCATTTGATCCTGGAAGTAATACGGAACCATGAGAGCTCATGAGGGCAGCTAGGTGGCAGAGTGAATGGAGTGCTGGGCCCAGAGTCAGGAGGACTCCTCTTTGAGTTCAAATCCACCTTCAGACAACTTAGTAGCTGTGTAACCCTAAGCTAGTCACTTAACTCTGTTGGCCTCAGTTTCCTCATCTATAAAATGAGCTGGAGAACGAAATGGCAAACTGTTCTGGTATCTTTGCCAAGAAAACCCCAAATGGGGCCATGAAGAATCAGGCATGATTGAAACAACTCAGCATCAAGATTTCATGGGGGGGAAGGGGAAGACGGGGGCGGGCCAAGCATACAAGGTGTTTGACCTTGTCAGAGCTTCACTTTAGGACTGTTACTTTGGCAGCTGAATGGAAAATAGATTGGAAGGAGGAGAGCTTTGAGGCTGGGTGACCAATTAAAAGGCTGTTGCAATAATTCAGGCAAGAATTATTTAGAGACTGTGCCATAGAGATAGTTGTATGAGTGTATGGATAAAAGTGAGGAGTCGAGGAAAACACTGAGATTATGAGCCAGGATGACTGGGAGGATAGTGGCAACCTCAAAAACAACAGGGAGATTGGGAAGAAGGGAGGGTTTGAGGGGTTGGGGAAGAGAATGGATCCTGTCTTGGATGTACTGAGTTGAAGATTCCTGTAGGACTTACAGTTTGGGGTGCCCAAAAGGCATTTGGTGATATGGGACTGAGATCAGGAAAGGGACTAACCTGGAGATCATCTCTGCAGAAATGATCATTAAACCTTTGGGAATTCATGAGATCATCAAATGAGAAAGTATAATGGAAAAAGTGAAGAGGGCCCAAGGCTGAGCCTCAGGGGACACCACGTTAGCGGGTGCTACGTGGGTAAAGAATCTTTAAAGGAAACTGAAAAATAACAGTCAGACCAACAGGAGGAGAATGAAAAGAGAGAAGTATCACAAAAACCCAGAGAGGAGAGAGTATCCCGGAGGAAAGGGTGATTTACAGTGTCCGATACTACAGAGAAGCCAAGAAGAGTAAGGAACAAGTAGCAGCCATTCGACTTTGACAATTAGGAGATCGTTGGTAACTTTGGAAAGAGCAGTTTCAGCCGAATGGTGAGTGCTGTGCGCACAGAGACAAACATGAGACAGCCCCTCCCTTCACAGAGTTTGCAATCTAGAAGGACACAATACGTAGAGACGGGCATATAGATACAGATATCTGTATGTACACAAACATATACACATACGTAAATTGTATGCATAGACATATATATATATATATATATTATATATATATATACACACACATATATATAAACACACCAAAAATATATACCACAGAAATAAGGCAATTTTGGAGGAGAAGGCTGGGCCTTGATCCCTATCAAGAAAGGCTTCCTGCAGAAAGTGGCACTTGTGCTAAACTTTATCAGAGATTGTATCAGAGTTCTCCTCTCCTAGCGTCTCAAGCACAGGGATAAAAGAATTGGGAACCACCATAAATGGACCTTCTTGGATTACTTTCTTTTTACCCATTAGTATGCCATAGTGCCAGCCTGTTTGCCATGGCACAGAGCAATTATCAACAATATTTGATTATATCTATATAAATAATTATATAATATATATTATATATAATCATTTGCTCGACTCCTCACTTTGACCCTATGTAAACAATTTCAATAGCACTTTACAGTTTACAAAGCACTTTCTTCACAAAAACTCTGAGAGGCAGATTGGGAGAAGCATGTCAGTTTTATATGTGAGGAGAGTGAAATTCAGAAAAGTGAAATCTAAAACCTGAATTTTTATTGATCTCATGACTTCATCTTCAAATATTTCCACAGCAGGGAGCCAGCCAATCCATGTAGCAAAACCCTTTGGATTTTCTTCTGTGGTGGCCTTCTGCTTTACCCAACTTTCCTTCTTAAAGCTCTGAAATATCATAACAAAAGAATATTTTAATAATACCTTTAGTAACTGTGTTAATTGAAAACCCCAGGCAGTGCAGCAGAATAAATCCTATTACCTGGATTAGGGCAGGGTACAAAGCATCAGGAGGCAAGCATCTCCTCTCCCACCTCCTTCCCAAAGCATCAGCCTCTCAGAACGCTCCTGTAGTTTCTATTATAGTACATGGCATTGTATCTGCCAGGGGAAGCACTTCTCCCTGTTGCCTTTCTGGTGGCAGGCTGACAGCGCTATGGTCGTACTGCTTCTTCCTCTTTGGGGCCCCCTAGGCCCACTGTAAGCCTCTGCGTGTTCTTCTTTGGAGAATGATAAAGGCGAAAACATTCTAGGATTTTCTCTTTTCCCCTTTATGGGTGAATAAGTACTATATGAATTAAAGTGTTCACCACTGTAATCTATAAAGCAGCCACAGGTTTCATCTTTCTACCTCTCTATATATGGATAGATAGATAGATAGATAGATAGATAGATAGATATGCATATATGTCTATACATATATGCGATAACTAGGTAGCACAGTGGATAAGGTGCTGGGCCTAGGGTCAGGAAGATTCATCTTCCCGAGTTCACATTTGGCCTCAATTTGGTCTCAGTTTCCTCATCTGTAAAATGAACTGGAGAAGGAAATGGCAAACTACTCCAATATCTTTGCCAAGAAAACCTCAAATGGGGTCACAAAGAGTCAAAAGTCACCAAAACAACTGAACAAATACATATATGTGTATTTTTCACTTTCATTTTGAAAAACTAGATTCTCTTTTCCAGGGACGCCCTCCCTTCTTTATAGATTCTTAGAAAGTTGGAGCTAGAAGACGCCTTAGAAATAACCTAGTCCATTCCCCTCAACTTTCAGATGAGAAATTGAGGCCCAAAGGATCATATTACTCACCTAAAGTCACACACGTAGTTAATGGCAGAATTGGGTCTAGAATCCAAATTATCTGACTCCTAGACCAGTGCTCTTTGTCCTACATCACACCAAGTTTCAATTTAGAAAAGCATCATCTGTCCTTTGAGGCCTAATGACTCCCATCTTCGTGAATCTTTCCAGAACTACTCTAGCTTATAGTGACTCATCCCTCCTCCTATAGCAACTATCATCTATCCCTCTTATTTGATTCTTAACCACTTATTTAAATATTGTCACTGTTTTATGTGTATTCCCTCCCCCAATTGCTTGGCCCAAATGACTCTCATTGGAAAAAAGTATCTGGGCAGGGAGGAAGTGGGGGGGTGGGGCTCAACTTGAAGGAAACTCCCAAGTAGTAACTAAATCTACTGAATGGATGAATGGATGGGTAGATAGGGGGAGACACAGAGAGAGAGAGAGAGAAAGAGAGAGAGAGAGAGAGAGAGAGAGAGAGAGAGAGAGAGAGAGAGAGAGAGAGAGAGAGAGGTAGAAAGAAAGATAGAAAGATAGGTAGAAAGAACAAGCAAACATTTATTTAGTCTTCCCGGTGTACCAATGTGTCAAATCCTGAGGATACAAATACAGGCAAGCAAAAGTCCCTGGCCCTTCAAGAAGCTACATTCTATTGAGGAAAGACAGTAAGTAAAAGGAAAGGTAGCTGGAACACAGGGAAGGTGGAATGTGCCCTGTGACATAATTTGGAAATGGTAGTCAAGAGCTGACTTGGAGACTTGTTCAGAATCCAGTGTCCTGGGCCAAAGTCCAAGGGAAGAGGAGATACATGGGGGGGTAAGAATGATGGTGAAGCACAGATAGCAAGGCCTAGAAATAGTCACTAAGAAGGTGGAGCCCTGGTTCCAGAAGAGATAAGTATAAAACTCAACTCTCAGAATTCAGTGTGCATGAGGGGTTTGGGGGACGGGGAGAGAAGAAAGAGCAGAATCCAGCATTTCTGTAGGGAGATAAGGGTGTAGCACGGTCCAAAGAAGGCTGGGAGAGCAGAAGGTGAAAAGAAAATGCTACAAAAACTAAATTAAACTGTTTTCCCAGGTAATGAAGCCCCAAGTTTCATTAGTTTTACATCGTACACTCTTGTACATCAGACCAGAAAGGAACCTTAGAGATTATCTGATTTAGCTCCTTCCTTTTGTGGCTAATGACCAGAGAGGGGAAGTGAGTTGCCCAGTCAAGGCCACATGGTTTGTTAATGGCAAAACTATGACTAGAAACTAAATGTCTAGTGTTCTTTCCACTACACCATTCATTCTGTTTAATGTCATCAGAGAGATGGTTATGAGAAAAATGCATTCAAGTTTGTCTTTTTTTTTTCCATCAGTCCAATAATGCGGTTGTTGTGGGGTCCACAAATCCACAGGCAAGAGTAGCAATTGAAAAACTGTCCCCAAGACCATTTTATAAGAGGAACAATTCGCACATTTCTGTGATAAGTTGAATGTAAATGGAGTCAATAGTTTGGAACCAAGCTGATATTCTTCCTCATCTCCTGATTTTGTATCTTCTTAGGTCATGTCCTTTGGAAGGGAACATTTTCAGAAATTCCCCCCTTTGATGTTCCAGATGCTGATGGAAGCTTCCCCTCAGTTGCACTTCAGGGCTTCTACATGTTTCTCACCATGATCATCCTACTACAGGTAAAAAAAAAAAAACTCTAATTAAAAGCTTAAAATACCAACAGCTAATCATTCTCCACCTTTGCAGAAGAAATGAAGATGCTTCTTTGCAGGAAAGATTTAGGTTAAATTTAAGAAAGTCAATAAGCATTTACTAATCCTCTACTATGTGCCAGGCACTAAGTCCTGGAAATATAAATAAAAGCGAAAGACAGTTCCTGCCTTTATGGAGCTTTCAATCAAAAGGGATAGATGATATACAAACAACTCATTGTGCTACTGTACAAGATAAAGGATAAGTTTGAAATAGATGGAGGGAAGGCATAAGTATTAAGGGGGATCCAGAAAGGTTGCTTATAGAAGGTGGGATTTTAGCTGAAATTTGAAGGAAGCTAGGGAGCCAGGAGGGAGAGATGAGGTAGGAGAGCATTCCAGGCATAGGGGACAGCTAGTAAAAATGCCTCCAGTCAGAAGACGGAATGTCTTGTCCAAGGAAGAGCAAGAAGGCCAGGGTCACCAGACCGTATAATACATGGGGTTGATAGGATGTAAGAAGACCAGAAAGGTAGAAGGGGACCAGGCCATAAAAAGCTTTGAATGCCAAACCAGATTTTACATTTAATCATGGACGTAATAGTGAGCCACTGGAGTTTATTGAGGAGGAGGTCAGACCTGTGCTTTAGGAAAATCATTTTGGTACTTGAGTGGAGGATTGACTGGACTGGATACTTGTCATGATGAGACCAATAGTAATTGGTAATAATTACTATCAATTCTGATAGCAATAGTCCAGGCATAAGGGCCTGCACCAGGAAGGTGGCTGCATAAGTGAAAAGAAGGGTACATTTTTGAGGGATGTTACAAAGGTTTAATTGACAGAACCTGGCAACAGAGTGGCTATTGGAAGGGGGAAGGGAGTGAAAGAGTGAGGAGTCAAGGATAACATCCAGGTTGCTAATATGGATGACTGGGGAGATGGTGGTATCCTTGACAATAACAGGAAAGTCCATAATGGTGGAGACTTTTCAAGACAAGATAGTAAGTTCAGTTTAGACATGTTAAAATGTCTATGGGACAACTAGTTTGAGAACCATATGATCCCAAATGTGGAGTGCTCAAATATTTTTCCCTGGAGAAACTGCATCTATTTATATTGTTATCGATTTAATTTGTATAAATCTTGACTTGAACTAATTTTAAGCACCTCAGAGATAAGAATTGTGCCTTACAGACAGCCAGTCAGTCAAAAAGCATTTATTAACCTTTTACTATGTGCTAAACACTTCTCCTTCTATTTTTCTTAGATCTCTACACAGTATCCAGTAGAGGGCTAAGCACAGAGGAAAATCTCAATACTTGTTGGACAAAGTAAAAGGAATATGGTATTATGTAAAATTAGGGCTTCATTAAAAAAGAAAGAAATCCCACTCTATTTCATTGGAGCATAGATTTTAAGATGGAAGGGACTTCAAAGGCCATCTGGACCCCTTTAGCAGCCTGGTGAAGCCAATAATTACTTCTCAGAATAATGCTTTTAAATGAAAGGCAATGTTACATTTCAGCTAGAGGTTAGTGAAAATAAAGATGTCATTTTTTTCCCCCATCCAAGGTCATGGACCTCATGGAATCTATCCACAAGACCCAGGTTAAGAATCCATGATCTACTCCAATCTCTTCATTTTAGAGGTGAACAGAGGCCCAGGAAAATTAAATGACTTCCCCAAAGTCATATAGGTAGTGTCAGAGGTGGAATTTAGGCTGTCATCCTCTGACCCTAAGACCACTAAGTACCCTTTTAACTGTATCATGCTGCCCTCAGGACAAGAAGGCTAAATACTTATCAGGTAGATGACATTTAAGGGAAAGAAAATACTTTATGTGGAAGTATTTTGCCCCAAGAGTTCCACTAGAGTCCTAGTTGGACACCTTATTGTGAAGTAGAAATGACTGGGTTCTTGAAGGCTACGAAAAGTAAAGGATAGGTTTAGACAGTCATTAATGAACTAACAGAAAGGAAAAAACTACCATGTGATTTTCTCATTACTATCTCCATTATGTAAGAGAATAGAATATAAGATGTAGTAGAAAGAGCACCAAAGACTTGGTTCTTGGCCTAATTTTACCACTAATAGGCTATGTGACCTTGGTTGAGCAAATTACTTCTTTCTGGTTCTCCCACAAAGCATGGGGTTGGGGTGAAGGAGAGAGCTAAATCAGATAACCTCTAATGTTCTTTCCTATTCTGGTTTTCAATGGTTCTATGATACATAATTAATAAAAGGGTACCTTCATAAGACCCCAATGTGTTTTCTGGGGACTTTCATTCCAGATTTCTTTACCATTTTCTTGTCACATTCTTCTCTCTAGTGGATCTAGTTACTGTTTGGAAACATCCTTCAAGATGTGGGCCTGCACAGATCTCTTTTCAATGAAAACCATTTTTAATCATGGGGAGGGAGCATCATTCTCCTCTCATTCATTCAATAAGCATTTATTAAGCACCTACTATTTGCCAGATGCAAAGACAAAAATGAAATCGTTTCTACCCTCAAGGAGTATATATTCATTCTATTGGATGTTAGTAGAGACTAGGTATCCAGTAATGAAACAAAGAATACATACAAAGTGACTTTTGGAAGGAAGAGTATAAGAAACCAGCAAGCAAAGGGAGCAGAATAGATTTCATGTGAGATGTAGTACTTGAACTAGGCTTCTCAGAGGAGAGACTGCATTCTATGTGTGGGGGGATATCCAGGGCAAAGGTACAAAGATGGGAGGTGGAAGATCATGCTTGAGGAACAGCCAGAAGGCCAGCTGGGTTGAAACACTGAGTGCCTGAATAAGAATAATGCTCAAAAAACTGAAAAGTTTGGCTGGAATCAGGTTTTGAAATATTTAAACACAAACAGAAGCACTGATGTTTCATCCGAGAAGTGTAAAGAACTGTTGTTTCTGAGTAGGGGAATAGCATAGTCAGATACCAGAGAGAGTATATAAAGAAGAGAAAAGAGGGCCCAGGAGAGAGTTCTGGGGTCTACCCATGCACAGCAGGGTGAGAAGCAGAAAATGATCTAGAAAAGGAGACTAAGAGAGAAAGCATCATCACAAAAAAAAAAAGAGAGAGAGAGAGAGAGTGTCTAGACCAAAAGGGTAGTCAGTAGTCCCAAATGCTGCAGAAAGATCAAGAAGGATGAAGAATGAGAAAAGAATATTGTATCTGGAAATTAAGAGATTATGCTAAAGACTCTATACCTGATGCACCACAGAAAAATGCACCATGGGATTGAAACCAGCATATATAAGGAGTACCCTCTTAGCTAAAATTACATATCATAATGACAACACTATTCCTTCTCCTCATTGATTCAAAATCCCTTTACTAGCAAGTAGCAGAGGGAAGAAGCAATAATTATTACATAAAGGGCATGTTCTCTTTTCAGACCCTGATCCCAATCTCTCTGTATGTATCCATTGAATTGGTGAAACTTGGTCAGGTTTACTTCTTACACAATGACATTGACCTATACGATGAAGAAGTCGATCTATCTATTCAGTGCCGAGCCCTTAACATCACTGAAGACCTGGGCCAGATTCAATACATCTTCTCAGACAAAACCGGGACTCTGACAGAGAACAAAATGGTATTCCGGCGTTGTACCATTATGGGCAATGAGTTTTCCCACCAAGAAAATGGTAAGAGATGCTAAAATAAACTGTATCTTTCTAGAAGAAAATGGGTATAAGACAACTGTAAGACAAGAAGCCCAGCATACTTAAGGTGATAAGAGCAGAGGGGGCTTATCTGAACTCTCTCTAGTGCTGAATGATGATTATCAAATTGCTTGACCTCTCTGGTTTTTTTTAACATAATATTTATTGATTATAAACATTCATTCTTGCAAAACTAATAGGGTGTGCTTTTTTATTGTGTTCAGCTGAAAACCTTTGGCCTAGCCCTATAGAAACGATTTAAAAAATCTTTTTCTGTGACTTGGGTCATTGATATGCAGAGGATTATTTATATATGATGAGGGCACATATTTTACTGACACTAGAATGGAAAACACCTCCTAATTGTGACACCCAGTTCCACAACTCAGTCGAAATGTCAGAATGAGTTCAGATTTGAATCCCCATACTCAAAAAATTCCCTCCTTGTCAACCCATCCCTCTGCTTCTCACGGAGGCAATTTGGGTAGCAGAATCTGCTGCCCAAATTTCTACACTGACACCAGCAGATTGAAGGAAGATCTTAAGTAGAGCAGTCAGGTCAGACATGGTTGCCTCTGTCCCACTTGAGCTGAGGACTCTCCTGGGGGACATAACAGCCCTACCTTGAAAATCAGCTAAGCTCCCTGGGCCTCAGGATCAGCATCTGTAGCGTGAAGACGCTGGAATTGATGGCATCAAAGGACCCTTCCAGCTCTAAATCGGTGGTCCTATGATCCTAATAATAAGACATCATCCCTACCCTCATGGAGATTATAGTCGGGTTAGGGGTAATAAGAACACATATAGAACTATAAGAAAAGGTGGAGCACGATGAGCACATAGGAAAGGTACAACACCATGAGAAGTCAGAGAAGGGGAAGAGGGGGCATTATTGATAGTAACTTAACTCCTGTCCAAACTCCATTACCTCACTGATAGTAGGATGGTTGTATACCATAAGCACCTTGGAAAGGGAAAGGGAATAAGCATTTATATAGGGCCTAGTAAGGTGCCAAGCCCTGAACTAAGCACTTACACAAATATTTTCTCATCTGAGCCTTATAACAACCCTGCGAGGTATATGCCAGTATTATCTGCATTTTACAGTTGAAGAAACTGAGGCAAACGGGTTGAATGACTTGCCCAAGATCATACAGCTAGGAAGTATCTGAAAGTGGATTTGAACTCAGGTCTTCCTAACTCCAGACCCAGCGCTTTGTCCACTGCGCCATCAGTTACCTCTAGCCCTTAGAGCTAAAAGCAGTATGTTTGAGTGAAAAAGAGTACTGAGCTTGGAGTTGAGGAACTTTGGTTTGAATCTCTAGCTGTGTGACCTTGAACAGGTTACTTTCCACTCAACCTCAGTTTCCTCATTTCTAAAGCAAAGGTGATAATATTTGTATTATCTATCTCAAGAGGTTATTGTGAGCAAAATACTTAGCCAGCCTTTGCTAAGGATTGGGACTGGACCTGTAATTTCATTAATATAGTGAACTACCAGATGAGGAAGTCCTTTTGGTGATGCAGGTCAACACTTCCTCCGTAACATGGTCTTAGAAAGATTCCTAATGCCCCAAGAGGTTGTGACTTGCTCAGGATCCCACAGTCACTAGGCATCAGCAGTAGGACTCCAACCCGTACCTTCCTAGCTCTGAGGCCAGCTCTCTATCCACTAAAGCCTTAAAACAATGAATTGTGAGGTGTTGCTATTGTGGTTTGTTTGTTTACTGTTGTTGGTGGTGTTGTTGTTTATATCAGCTGGCAGAACTACCTCCCTCTTTTCCCTGTCCCTATTACCAAGCTCAATCAGAAAGGTGGAGCAGTGGATAGCACATTGGACCTAGAGTCAGGAAGATATGAGTTCAAATCCAGCCTCAGAAACTTACTGGCTGTGTAACTCTGGAAAACTCATTTAGCTTCTTTTAGCCTCAATTTCTTCATCGGTAAAATAGGAATAACACCTCCCTCCCAAAGTCATTGTGGGGATAAAATGAGATATTTGTGGAGTACTATTAAATGCTAGTTAGTATTATAATTATCGCTATTTATTACTTTACAGTTTCAGGTCCCCAGTCCCTAGAGCATAGGTTGCAGGGTGATTGACTTAACTCACTCTGTTTCTATAATGAACATTTCTAACCACATTAGTAATAGAGCACTTTTCTTCTCAGCCAAACGCCTGGAGACTCAGAGGGAGTTGGATTCAGATGAGGAGGACTCGATCAAATGTCAGTATGGGGCCTTGCCAGGCCTCGGCACAGTGAGATGCCCAGGAGGAGCCAAGCCCCTGAAAAGGAGCCAGAGTGCCCATGCCCATTTCCAGACTCACACTCGGCACAGGTCGGTGGGGAGATGTGACAATGCCCAGTCTCCGGTGGCCTTCAGCAGTACCATAGTAAGTCATGTCCCCTTCCTTCCAAGCTGTAGGGCATTTATTTCCAGTACGGGGAGAAGTACTGGTGGAGGAAGGAGTAGGAAACAACACTGTTATAAATGCTGCCCTTGTTCTGCAGATTACAGAAGTTAATGTAAAAGTTATGTGCCTACTTAAAATTGTCTTATGTAGACAAACCCAGAAGATAACTAATTTAAAAAACCATTTCTCAAAAAAAAAATCTATTAGAAAAAGGAAGGAAGGAAGGGAAGGAGACAGGGAGGAAGGAAGGAAGGAAGGAAGGAAGGAAGGAAGGAAGGAAGGAAGGAAGGAAGGAAGGAAGGAAGGAAGGAAGGAAAGAAGGAGAGAGAGAAAGAAAGAAAAAAGAGAGAGAAAGAAAGAAAGAGAGAAAGAAAGAAAGAAAGAAAGAAAGAAAGAAAGAAAGAAAGAAAGAAAGAGAAAGAAAGAAAGAAAGAAAGAAAGAAGGAAGGAAGGAAGGAAGAAGTGATTCTGTTACAAAAGAAAATGCATTGTTCTGAGAGTCAGGAGATTTGGGTCCTAAATTTGGCTCTTCCATTAACTTGCTTTGTGACCTTAGGCATGTCACTGTATTTCTCTAGATCTCAGTTTCCTCACTTATAAAATAAGAGGGTTGAATGTGATCAGCTCCAACGTCCCTCTTAGGTCTAGTGTTCTTTATTTATTCCCTCACTCAATGAACAAGCATTTATTAAACATGCTTCACAGAAATTAAAGAGTTCCTGCCCTCAAGGAACTTATACTCTACTAAGGAAGAACACGTATACATATAAATATGTGCAGAGCATATACAAGGTAGATGGTGGAGGCCTTATGTGGGTGGTGTCATCTGAGCCGAGCTTTGAAGGAAAATTGGGATTCTAAGAAGCAGAGGTGAGTGGGGCCACAAAGCAGGGCTGGGACTATTTTCTGTGAGGTCCTAGATACTTTTATCACATATGTTTGTTTTGTTTGGAACCAAACCTTTGATTTCATTGGAAAAATTTTATGGTCAAGTCAACTAGCATTTATTAAGAACTCACCATGTGCTGGGTCCTGTGCTAAGTCTGCAGATGAAAAGAAAGGCAGAAAAACACTGCCCTCTTCTCAAGGAGCTGACAGTCTAATGGGGGAGAAAACGTGCAAACAATTCTGTACAAACAAGGTATATCCCGGATAAATCAGAGATAATCTCAAAGGGAAGGCACTACAATTGAGGCAGTCACTGAGGAAACTCCCTTTACCTATGCTCATCAACACCTTTTCTGCAATATATATATAGTCTTGAGCAATGATTCTTAATGAACCTTTTAAAAACTATTCTGATAACTATATTTTGATGTAATTGGTTTTTTCTGTTGTCCTATGTACTTTGTTTAAAAACATTTTGAGGAGTTCATGTTTCACCAGAATGCCAAAGAGGTCCATGATGCAAAAAATAAATAAATAAATAAATAAATAAGCTGTTTTAGAGCGTTACCTGAGACGATGAGAGATTAAGTGACTTGCCCAAGGTCACAAAGGCAGTATGTGTTAAGAGGGAAGACCTGTACCCACATCTTCCTGACTCCTACATGACTCTCTAGCCCCTTAGCCATGCTCTTACTTTCTCTGCTCTGCTTCTAAGTATCTATAATGATAACTTCTTGCATTTGTTTTGCTCTTCGTGCTTTCACACACGTTACGTCACTTTCAGTTTCCTAACACCTTTGTAAGGTAGATAGGAAAAGGGTTATCCCCATCTGGTACATGAGGAAACTGAGGTCCCAGAAAGTGAAGTGCGTCTCCCCAGGCCACACACCACAGCAGCGGCAAAGTCAACTCCTAACTCACAGCATAGGGCTTCTTCCAATATCTTGCTGTTTTGCCGATGGGAATTTAGAGAAAGAATATAATTTTGAATCAACCCCCCCCTTTGTTATAGCAGCAGAAAGGAATACTAAGTATTATTCAGTTGAGAGAACCCCTGGCTTTTTGGAGCAAAAGAAAAACACAAAGATGACCCACACAGCTCAGCAATGCCTTTTCTGACCCCTACTAAAGAAAAAGGATATCGGCTGGAACCCTTTGGTTTACAGATTATCCAGCTGTTCTATGTGAATACAAAGTTGATTGACTCCTGAACTATTTTATACTTAGTAAAACCTTAATGAGAACAATTGTGATTAAATAAAAAACACTATCACTAACATTCATTTAGTCAGCCAATGAATTTTTGTTGAGCATCTATTCAACAAAAGTGCCCACGCAAGGTTACTGAGGAAGAGACAGAGAAGAATAAATTTGTCACAAGCCTTCCACAGGCTATACTAGTCTAGAAGGGAATCATGCTTTTTTGTTTGTTTGTTTTTAAGATCTAGAAGGGGCCATAGAGACCATCCAATCCAACTTCTTTAATTTACAGATGAGGAAACTGAGGCCCCAGAGAGCTTATGGCTTGCCCAAGGTCATATTTGTAATAAATGGCAGCTGGAATTCAAATCCAAATCCTCTCTCTCACTTGTACCATGTATCAAACATTAGACATGTTTCAAACATATATCAAAGATTAAGCATACACAATAGTTCCAATATAAAATAAAATAAGATAGTATACAAACGAAATATAAACAAGGCTCTGTGAGGGTTCTGTGGAGGGAGAGATCACTTCTAGCCAAGTAGCTCTTTAAGGTTTTCAAAATACTTTATAAATGTATAAAATACATTTGAGCCCTACAATAACCCTGTGAGGTTGGTGCTATTATTATCCCCATTTTACAGATAAGGAAACTGAGGCTGAGAGTGGTTGAGCAGTTTGTCCAGGGTCACACAACTAGTAAATGTCTGAGGTCAGATTTCAGTTCCGGACTTGCAGACCCTAAGTCCAACACTCTGTCCATTGGAACCACTAGCTGCTGGGTCATTAACCACAGTTTCCTCACATCTCTCCCTCTGCTCAAGTCTGTCTCCATGTTTTTTGGACCATGCTCACCTGACTATCTTTTACATCCTCCCACGTGTCTGGGAGAACTCTCCACTGAAAAGGAAGATAAAACTTCTTTGTGTCTTTTACCCCAAAGCATTTTGTTCTTAAGGGCTCATCCATTTATTCCTACGCGGGTAGGAAAAAATAACAAGCCATAGCTCTAATTTGAGGCTTTTATGAGCTGCTAGGGCAAGGGACATGCTACCAATCATCTCTCTCAAGGCTCCAGAGAACGTTTTAATTGCTCCACCACAGCCTGGCCTCCAGGCAGTTTTGAATGACAGGTTCTAACTAAGTTCTTTCAGGAAGGCAAAGCAGAGAGAATAAACTGATAAATGACTCACACAAGACTTAGCTCTAATTGGCTGGCCAGGCAAGTGGGTTTAATAAAATATTCCCTGCAAAATAATAGTTCTCCATCCCCCTCAAAATTCAGGGGCCTAATGTTTATATCTGAAGGACAAGATGGAATAGTAGGACAAGAACTGGAAGAGTGGTCAGGGTATTCCTGTCCAGTAGAGTGCCCCTTCTGCTATCCAGCTGAGTGCCGTAAGGAAGCTCTCAACCTCCCTGGTCCTCTGTTTATTCATCATTTTGGTTTGTTTTTTGGTTTGTTTGGGTTTTTTTGGCATTGTCGGAGGGAGCTCCCCCAAGTGGAAGCTTCCTCTACTGATGCTTATTGGACCTTGCTCTTCTGGTCTTAGGAAGTTCCTCATGTATAAAGTGAAAGAAGAATACCCACCCTATGTACCTCCAAGGGTTACAGGAAGGGTGTTTGTCCATGCATTTGGCAGGCATTTATTAATCACCTACAGTGTGCCAAGCTGGCTTTGGAGTCAGGGAGGCCTGGGTTCATTCCTCCCACTGTCACATGCTGGTTGTGTGCCCCTGAGCAAGTCACTTAATTTCTCTGCAGAAATTTCTCTATTGCAGAAAAGGTGTAGAGGATGTTCTGGTGAAATCACAGATCCAATCCAGGGGCTGTGCTCAGGAGATACAAAGGAAACAGTGCCTTGACTTCAAGGAGCATACAGTTTATTAGGGGAAACAACATATACACAGATAAGTAAATGCAAAATAATTTAGTGGTGAAGACACTAACAAATGGGGTGATTAGGATAGGCCTCATGTAGGAGGTTTTACTTGAGTTGATCTTTGAAGGGAGCTAGGAATTCTGCAAAGACTGAGGTGAGGAAAGAGGTCATTCCAGCCATGGAGGACAGTTTATGACAAGATACAGAGATAAGAGATAGAATATGGTAAGACAGCAACCAGTGTGGCTGGTAATGGATATGAAAGTGTTTTGAAAAGCCCAATGCACAATGAAAATGTTAGGTATTTATGAAAAAAGGGGTAAAAGTGACTGTTGAGGCCTTTTTTCTCCAAATAGAATACAGCCCCATAAGTAATTTAATTTTTGATAAGCTCAGGGTGATCTTCAAGAAGGTGTTGTGATATGCAAATTGAGTGTTTTATATAATGTGTGAAGCCTTCAAGGCCTCTGAGAACATTGCACGGCTACCCCTAATTGTAGTAAGAGAATTTTGAATTAATAGTCGGGGGCCAAGGTCTCATTTCGTGGGCCTTTTAAGTGGTTCTCTTGGGGGCCCTTTAGACTTTAGCTGTCCTTTCCTCCTTCAGTGCTAGTCTTGTGGAAACTTGCCTCCTTAAGGAGCACAAAGAAAGTGTGCTATAAAACCCTTAAAGCGATGTTTTTGTGTGAGTCTTTGCTGCTGCCATCATGATTGCAGTGAACCCACCTGGTACATCAGGCTTCTTGTTCTCTTCCATCTAGATCCTTCTGCCTCCCCGCCATACTAGAGTCCAGCTCTGTCTTGGTCAATAAATGACACTGATCCTTTGATTCCTTCTCCTTCGAGTATACTCAGTCATCACAGCTTGTCTTTCAAAATTGGCAGGCCGCAAGTGTGGCAATTACTGCTTTCTAGAGACCTTGCTTCTTGCCTGTTTAGCAGGTACCTCTTGTTCTGACAAGCCTCACATTTAGTTTTATTTTTTAACTTCCCTTTTCTCCTCTAGAGAGCAAGGAAACTTCAGGTGGTGTCTTCTAATTGCCTTGTTTATTGGCATGCATGCCTTTGGGAACTGAAGCCCTGGTGCTTCCAGAAGGGATTAGGTATTGGGCCAATATTTACAAGTGCCGTCATAGAAAATAAAATACACTTTTCCAGGCCTCTTCAGGTCTTTCTTTTCTTTTTTTTTTTAATTTCTTGTTCTGAATTTTTTGTTTAATATGGGCAGTCTTGCAAATTCTTTTCCATAATCATCAGGCCAAAAAAATTCAGCCCACAAAATTTGCATATCAGCCTCAGCCTTACTCTTTGCTAGATGGTTTTTCTGCAGTCTGCCCTTCCTTTCCTGCTCTCTACCCACACAGAAAAACACAGGGATACCCAGAGCTTCCCCACAGCATGGGGAAAAGAAAGGAGAAGCAAAGGGCATTCCCAATTTTGTAACCCCACTGCTGTGTGTGTGTGTGTGTGTGTGTGTGTGTGTGTGTGTGTGTGTTTAAATTAGATATGCTCCAAAATCTTTCAGGTCCAATTCAAAAAGCATTAATTAATTACCTATTGTATACCAGTCACTGTTCTGGGAGCTGAACAAAAATGAAGGGAATCCTTTCTCAAGAACTTGACTTTTGTTCTACTGGGGGAAAACCAACAGGAACACAGATAAATCAAATCAATACAAAATAAATATGAAGTCTGGTTAGAGTGGGGAGTTGGAGAAGGCAGGAAAGGAAAGGACACTAACAAGTGAAGAAAATTAGGAAATATCCATGGTAGGAGGTAGCATATGAGCAGAGCTTTAAAGGAGATGGAATGTTGAGTAAAGTAGGCCCTATAGTTTGGCATGAACATAGAGTGAGTATTCATGATGTGAAAACAGCCAGGAAAAATAGGTCGGAGCCAAATTATGAAGGAACTTAAATGCCAAACAGAGGGATTTGGATTGAAGGGACTGGTAGCCTAGATATACAGCCACCTATACTGCCAAGCCATCTGTATTAATCATCACCTCAAACCTGACAGTACCGTCAATAACTCTTGCCATGATGTGTTCTTATTCGGGCCAAGAAAAAATTCTGAATTCCTTTGGTACAAAATTTGCTACCCCTTTTCTTTTAAGATTTTTCTCCTATGTACATATTTTACTTCTTTCCTTGCCTTGCTGAAAAGTCCCTGACAAGGACTTCCGAAGCTTCCTGGGACTCAGAAACGAAACCAAATTCTAATTCCATATGAACAATGGAAAAAAGCCAATTCCTGAGCCAAATCTAGTTCAAAAGTGGGCTCTGTGCTCAGTGGTGAGAGTGGGGACAAGAGGGCACCAGAGTTCCCAAAAGCTCCTAGACATTTTGCAAACATTAATTTAATTAAGTTGTAACTCTTACCATGTAACCTTTCTCCAACGAGCAACAAGTTGACATGATACTAGAAGACTTTGAACCAGAGGCTCTCAGTAGATACAAAAAGACCAAAATTAACTTGTTTGTTATCTAGGTAAGTTGGAAGAGAACTAGTAGTCATATTAGCAGCAGTACTCATCGTAGCAGTAGTTTCCAGCTATGCTGGGATAAGAAGATAAATAATCCTTCCTAGTCTCTCTTTTATGAGTCAGTCTTCACCCATTAGAATGTAGGATCTTTGAGGACAAAGACCTAACTTGCTTGTGTTATTATCTTGGCCCAGGGCCCAGTACATCGTGTTTATAAATTATCTACAATGATGATTTCCTTTTTCCACATTCTACAGTCTGCCTATCATGCTGTTGCCTCTGAGTCATCTGGTTGCACTGCTCCATATCATTGGAAAGTTGTCCAAGGCAGTTTCATGGTGCCATAAGAACACGTACTGCAGAATTGCTGGCCAGGGTCTTGAGACCCAGTCTCTAAGAACGTAAATATAGGGTGCCTTCAGGCTCAGTTTTTTCCAAGGACCCCCCTCCATTATGAATGCTGGAGTCTTTTTCCCCATAATAGTAACTACCTGTATCTTAGAACAAAAATGGAAAGAATATTTTTTAGCTGGGTATATTGGTAGCTATCTGAACATGATTGAAATAAGCCAGGTGACCTTAGGAAAAGGTAGAGTATGGTGACTGCCAGTATGTGGAATGCCTAGAAGGCTCGAGGGTTTAAAATAACTCATCCCACTAGCCCACCAGTCCCTAAGATGGAAAGCAGCATGGCATAGCATACTGGCTAGGGAGTCAGAGGACCTGAGTTCAAATTCTTCCCCTGATGCTTGCTCATTATCTGTACAATTTTGAATAATTTGTTTTTATACATTAGGAAACAAGCTCAGGGAGGTTAAAGGAACAGATTGTACTAGATGGCCTCTATATAGCTATCACCTAAACCTCTTTATACCTTCATAGATGGTTCCATATATTGTTATGTTTTTTTTAATCATCTGAAATAGTAAACAGGCAACCTTTGAGAGATGAGCCTCTATGCATTTAGCAAGGCTTATTCTTGGAGAAAACTCTTATCGCCAAGACCGTATTCAGAACCTTTCCATGTCAGAGATCATGCTCTTCTGGCATAGACGTCAAGCACATAGGATCCCTCCATGCCTTGATGAGGCACCAGAAAGGGGTTATATTGATCCTGACTTCTCCAACCCCCTAACCCATTTATCTTGTATTCATATTTTATTTCCATGTGCTTATATCTGTACGTCTGGTGTCCTCAAATAGTGTGCAAATTCTTCAAGGACAGGTTTGTTTCACTTTCGTCTTTATATTCCCAGTGCCTAACAGAGTGTGAGGCATATAGGAGGTACTTAACAGATGCTTTTTGGTTAATTGATTATTGATCGATAATAAAGAAGTGATAAGAAGTTAACATTTATATAATGCTTTAAGCACTTTATATGCTTTAAAGAACTTTATTTACATTTTCTCATTTGATCTTCATGACAACCCTTTGAATGAGGTATATTACCCCATTTTATTGATAAGGAAACTGAGGATAAGAGAGGTTGATTGATTTGTCCAGCATCACACAGGTAGTGTCTGAAATTTTTTAAAGTATGATTCATTAATCCATACAGTTTAAAATAAATAAATAACATTTACAAAGTGCTTTAAGATATGCAAATCACTTTACAAATATCATCTCATTTTATCCTCACAATAACCCTGAAAGGTAGTTGCTATTATTATCCCCATTTTACAGAAAAGGCAGCCAAGGCAAACAGAGGTTAAATGATCCAGGGGTCCCACAACTAGCGTCTTAGGCCAGATTTGAACTCAGGTCTTCCAGATCCCAGGGCCAGTTCTCTATCCCCTATTCCACCAAGTTGCCAAGTATGAGTACTTACACTTTAATGGAGTCATAATTTTATCCACGTGAACATTGTTTTCACTGATGTACCAACCTCTCCATGCCTTCTCATCTCGTGTAATTCTTGTTCATGTCTTTCCATAAAGCCCCCACAGAGGAACCACTCAGGCCTTCCTATGGTCCTTTCAATATCTTTCAGGGTATGAGGATAAACTCAACAAATTAAAGCATCTCAGAACTGGAAGGGTCCTCAGAGGCCATTTTCTCAAACTGTAAATATTTGTTAGGAAGGTGAGAAGACAATAAAAAAATTATTATTATAATACAAGGGCTCATGTAAAAAGTGTCTAGCAGCAGCTACCGCTCATCAGGCGTTTGGGAGGGAAAAGACAGTGTATCTGGGCATGTCCTTTTTAATTTGTTTGGGTTTGTTTTTTGTTTTTTGCTAGGCAGTAGGGTTAAGTGACTTGCCCAGGGTCTCACAACTAGTAAATGTCAAGTGTCTGAGGCCAGATTTGAGCTCAGGTCCTCCTGACTCCAAGACTGGAGCTTTATCCACTGCACCACCTAGCTGTCCCAGCATGTCCCTTTTTAGATTGGGGGACTGTACTCTCTTGGTTGCTTCACCTTCCCCAGTGTGAGAATAGGGTCAGAGTAGTAGTGGCATTTGTATCAGTGAAGACACAAACATGTTTTTGTGTTTTTGGCAATGCTGTGCCCCGCATGGGAGCCAACATATCTTCAGGGAGCAGAGGGCTGAGATGACAAAATAAGGCCCAGTTCAATGCATGTTTGTTCCCTAAAAATTCTCTGAGTTGTTCCTCTGCCCTAAGGATGAGTGTTTTTGTGACGGCATTTAGCACAATGCCCTGAACATGGTGAGTGTTTTTGAGGATGAGTACGCTGACACTAGACATAGCTTCCAAATAAAGAATGGGCTGCCTTCAAGTGGGGTGGGGGAGAGAGTAGTGGGTTCCTTCTCCCAGGAGGTTTTCAAGAAAAGACTGGATGAACACTCATCAGGTGTGTTGCTTTGGGATTCTTTTGGGGGGTAAGGGTCAGCCTAGATCATCACTATGGTCCCTTCTGTCTCTGAAATTTCATGATTCATCCACAATGATTGGGGAGGTGGGAGCAGGGTAGGCCTAATACCTAGCATAGGGAACCATTAAGAAATTCGTTGTAGAATGAAGGAATACATCATGGTGAAAATAGACATCTGGTTTGGGAGCTTTGGGGGCAGAACACCTCTAGAGAAAGATTTTAATTCTCAATCCTGTGCTTGCTTTTCCCCAGTAGTGCAAAAACCCTTGCCAATAAGCGCCTTTCCCTGTAGTTCATTTACTGAAGAAATTCTCACTCAAATGTTTTTCTCCCAGGAAAAGGATGTGGCTCCAGACCAAGGTCTCTTGACAAAGGTGAAAGGTGCCACCTTGAAACTGGAAACATTGACAGCCCACAAGGTCACCAAAACTTCCCTCTCTACAGGCTCCTCCATCACTGATTTCTTCCTTGCACTGGCCATCTGCAACTCTGTCATGGTCTCTACAACAACAGAACCCAGGCAGCGGGTAAGGTGTCATGAGAGAGTGTGGGAGGGCTTTAAAAAAACCTGACTGGGAGTCAGGAGATGTGGGTCTGCTCCTGGCTCTACTTTTAAGCTTTGTGACCTGGACAGATCACTTCCCCTCAGTTTAGTCATGTATAAAATGAAGGGGTTGATCTCTAAACTTGAGGCAGCTGGTGGCACAGCTGGGCCTGGAGTCAAGAAAACCAGAGTTCAAATTCTACCTCAGATACTTACTGTGTGACCCTGGGCAAGCCATTTAATCTGTTTGCCTCACTTTCCTCAACTATAAACTGGGGATAATATTGGCACCTACTTTAGAAGGTTATTGGGAGGATCAAATGAGATAATATTTGTAAAAGCACTTAGTATAGTGCCTGGAACATATCTCTCTTCCTCCGATTTCTCATATTCTGTGATTAGGCAGCTTGGTGGTGCCATGGACAGAGTAATGGGTTTGGAGCAAGGAAGATCCGAGTTCAAGCCATGTTGCCCTTGACTAGTCATTTAACCCCTCTCAACCTCAGTTTCTTCATCTGGAAAAGAAAGTGGCAGATTTGATGGCTCAGAGGTCCCTTGCAGCTCTCAGTTTATGACTCTATGGCCCCATATATCTAGGGGATAGATACCCTCTGGAGTTCCTTCTAACCCTAAAACTGATAATTCTGTAATTCTAGCTCACTGTATGAAAATACTGGCTAGGTAAACCCATGGAAGGCAACCTACAAAGAAAGGCATCAATCTCAGAAGACTGATCCCATTAATGAATTAAAAATATTTATGACTTAATGAGAAAGCATTTATTAAGTGCTTAGTGTGTTCCAGGCACTGTGCTATGTGTGGCATACACAGACAAGTAAGATAATCCCTGCCCTCAAGGAGCTTGTACAAAAAGGGGAAAGGAAGAGAGGAAAGGATGGCTTGGAAACAAAGCTCAGCTATGAGAGCCCAGGGACCCAGGAGCACTATAACCACGTCCTTTCTCTTTATTATTTACAAAACGCTTTTCTAAAATCTTGGGAGTTTAGGATTGGGAGGGATTTTTAAGATAATTTCATTCCATCCTTTCCTAAAGTGTCGATGTCATCTATAACAGTGGTGTCAAACTCACATAGAAATGAGGCATTGTTCACAAGGATCCCTGCAGACAGTGTATTGACTTAGAAAACCACATCTTAGTATCGTCTATGTTCCATTGTATTTTTACTTAGGTTGTTCAGTATTTCCCAATTATGTTTTAATCTGGTTCGGGGTATAGAGGGAGTGCTGTGCCAGCAATGAAGCCCACATGTTTGAACATCTGATCCACAACATTCTTGTCTAAGGGTTATCCAGTCCATCCTTGAACACTTCCACACATCTTGTAATTTATAAAGTATTTTCCCATGCATTATCTCATTTGATCATCACAAAACCCTGGGAGATAGGTAAGGCAGTTACCATTAGACCCATTTTACAGGGGGATGAACATACTCAGAGAGGTGACATAACTTACTGGGGTAAATAATGTCGTAGGATAAAAGATCATCATAATTTGTATTATAATTTTTTAAAAAATCTTCCAAGGGGGAGGCCATCTGCCTACAGGCATAGAGAATCACAGAACATTAGTGCTTAGAGAATCTTAAAAGTCAATTCCTTTATTTTCTAGATGACACAATTCAGGTTGGGAAAGGAAAAGTGACTTGTCCAGGTCACACAACACATTAGTCATGCTATCAGTTGACCTAGCAAGAGATCTGGATAATATAGTTACTGGTAAAATAACCTCTAAGTAACAAAGAGTCCAGCAGAATTAGAACTTGGAGAGAAGAGACCTTTTTAATCTGTCTTATTCTTTGACTTGCCTGTGGGTAATTTCATTATTTTTCCCTGCAGAAATAACATTCTGCTTTTCCTCTCAATGTCAAGGTCACCATCCCACCACAGATGAAGTCCCTAGGAGCTTCCCTAGAGAAGCTTCACCAGCTGTTCCAGAGGCTTAAACTCTCCAGTTTCAGCCAGTCCTTCTCTTCCACCACTCCACCTGACTTTGGGGAAAGTTTAGGGCCCAACTCTACAGCTATAGATTCAGATGAGCAAGATGACTCATCCAGTCACAGCTGTGGATATTCAACAGATGCTGGCTACCACAGCAGCTCCAAAGAAGAAGTCATGACCAAGCATGACACCTTGGGGTCCAGAAGCCCCTCCTTGGAAGATGTATTGGACTCAGTGATGCCAGAGCCAGAATTCTACTACGAGGCCGAGAGCCCCGATGAAGCTGCTCTTGTGCATGCTGCCCGGGCCTACAACTTTACCTTGGTATCCAGGACCCCTGAGCAAGTGACTGTGCGTCTGCCCCAGGGGACACTTCTCACCTTTGACCTCCTCTACACCCTGGGTTTTGACTCGGTGAGGAAGAGGATGTCAGTGATTGTAAGACACCCCTTGACTGGTGAGATCATTGTCTATACTAAGGGAGCTGACTCAGTCATAATGGACCTGCTAGAAAACCCTGCCAAAGGTAAACTGATTACTGATGGGACCTAATGAACTGATACTGATTACTGATGGGTCACATACTATTAAAGAACTGGAAGACCAAAAGAACCCCATTGGGTAGAGGATCGGAATGAACCACATTCAACAGATAATAGAGATAGTGTGAGGATTATCATTCCCATTTTACAGATGGGAAAAAGAGGCCCAATGATATGAAACAGGCTGACCATGGCAATGTAGCTAGCAAGTCTCAGAATCAGCTTTTGAACTTAGTCTGCTGACACTAAACTTAGTAGCGTTCTTTCCATCATCACATGTTGCCCCACTGCTAGAAGGCGGAGATTATGATGATTCTGTAGGAATGAAAAGGCCTTTGGAGGTCGTGAAATCTCATCCCTTCATTTGGGGCCCAAATTCAACAAAGCTATAAAGGTCACAGAGCTAGTTAGCAAACGAGCCAGAATCTTGGCTTCCTAATGATAAGCCCATTATATCATGCTGCCAGGATTCTGTTCCTCACCCAGAAAACCTTTGGGTTTTCCCTTTCCTTGGACCTTAGTCTCCTCACCAGTAAAATGGAAATACTCCTCTTCTCATTTCTTCCTCCAAAAAGATTTGCATAAACTCTCTTGAAACCAACAAAGTACCTCAAAGTCCCTTGATATGAGAGTTTAATGTGAGACAGCATTAATTATGATGCAGCCACTATCTTTATTACTAACAAGAAGTAGACAGCTATGGGACTGATTTTCTCCTAGGATAGCAGATTCCAGACAAGATTTAGAATTGAGTCAGCCCCATTTTCTTCTGCATAGTCAGCTGTTGCTCAGGGACAAATGCTCAGGATGAGAAGTGAGTGAATGTTAATTCTTGACCCTTTGCTTAAGACAATTGTCAAGTTTAGTCCATGCTGCCACATCACAGGGGCAACATCCAGGAGAGGGCAGGACTGGGGAGGACATCTCCTAGGACGTCCTGGTGGTTCAGAGATGTAACATTGTCCAGAGAGTAGGAAGTTGATGGAATTCTTTAGCTGGAAAGGTTTGCAATGATCCTTGCAAAGTCTGAATGGGGGAGGTGAGACTTTTCCCAAAATTTGCATTTGACCATATATTGGGAATCACTGTTTGATGGCAATAGACCCTGTCACAGAGAAGAAGCTGAGAAAAATCCGGGCCAAGACCCAGAAACACCTTGACTGGTATGCAAGAGATGGGCTACGAACACTCTGCATCGCCAAGAAGGTAGGAAGAATATTTCTGCTCATTGGTCTTGTAATGTTACTAAGACAACATAATGCTAAGGGATTCTGGTATTCCTTCAGCTGTTCTTTATTTGGGGTGCTCAAAGAGGGTGGAACCACTTTTCCATTGACTATTCAATCTTTTGAAACCCCTCTTCCCTCTGCTTACTTAGATCGTGCCTGTCCTTCAAGGCCTAGCTCAAGTTCCCAGACCTAGGTCTTTGATTTCTGTATCCCCCACAATGCTTACTTAGCACTAGGCTGAGGACATAATAAGCACTCCAAATGCACTTATTGATTAAACTGAATATATAATTGATGTGGTGCTCAGCTCATAGGAAGCCATTTTTAGATCTAGAGGCTTCAAAAGACAATCTATGAAGATGAATGAGTCTGTTAAAGAATCATCCTTGGTACTGTGCTCACAGAATAGACACCTTACTTCCTTAGCTCCTGGGGAGCAGAATTAATTAATCAATCATTTCATTATTCATTCATTCACCAAATATTCATTAAAGTTCTTTCCTCTGTGTCAGACATCTCACCAACAGAGTTAAATAAGGCAGTGTCCCTGCCCTTGATGAGCTTATGGCCTAGGCCAGACAGGGAGTATGGGGCTGGTGGGGGAAAGAATACAATAAACACACAAATAATTATGCCACAAGGCCGAATGTGTTATTGTTCAGCTGCTTTTCAGTCATATCTGACTCTTCGTGACCCCATTTGGAGTTTTCCTAGCAAAGATAATAGAATGGTTTGCCATTTTCTATTCCAGCTCATTTTCCAGATGAGGAAACTGAGGCGAATAGGATTGAGTGACTTACCTAGGGTCACATAGCTCGTAAGTGTCTGTGGCCAGATTTGAACTCAGGAAAATGAGTCTTCCTGACTCCAGGCCCAGCACTGTGTCCACTGCACCACCTAACTGTCAAAGGCTGAATGTGGCAAGTGCCAAACAAGAGGTACAAAGTTAGATAGTAATTCTGGGGAGGAAGAGGTCAAATCCCATTGGTAGGAGAGGTTGTCTGAGGGGGTAAAATTAACAGTCAGTTAACAAGTATTTATTAAGCTCTTACTATGTTCAAGAGATTGTACTAAGTGCTAGAAATTCAAAGACAGGAACAAACAGTACCTGCCCTCGAGGAGCTTACATTCTAACGGGGGAGACAACATGCAAACGACTATGTACATACAAGATATATCCAGGCTAAATTGGAGAGGACCTGAGAGGGAAGACAGTAGCAGCGGAAGAGATCAGCAAAGTCCTCTTGCAGGAGTTAGGATGTGAAGGTCAGAGAAGCTTAAATGTGAACATGAGAGCTCATAGCACACAAGCCTAATCCAGTTCAGGATCTGTTGCAATAAACTGGAGTTTGGAAACAACTTCCTTATCTGCCCTGTAGGTCTTAAAAGAAGAGGACTTCCAGAGGTGGGCCAATTTCCGCCGTGAGGCTGAAGCAGCCCTTGACAACCAAGAGGAGCTACTAATGGAGACAGCCCAACATCTAGAGACTCAGCTCACCTTACTGGGTAACTACAAATAAGTCATTATCAGACGAGAAAAGAGAAATATGGTGGTTGTAAAGAAACTTCTTGGCTCTGATAGCGCCAAGACTTTAAATAGATATAAATTGAATACTCATCCCCAGGAGACCTTTGCAAACCTTTGGCACAAATGAAATATCTCAAATACTAATCCAAGTTCTGCTCACTTTGCTTTCAGAGGAATTCCCTCTGGGAATATTATATAACTCATGTAGCCAGTCTACCTTGGATCCTGTCCACCTCTTCCTCAAAGCTCAGTCTATTTCCTATCTTGAACTGAGTCTCTATGGACTCATAGAATAATAGAAAGTTAGCACTAGAAAAGACCTTAGAAAATAGAATGTTAGAGCTAGAAGGGACTTTGGAACCTAAAAGATCATAGCTGGGAGGGACCTTTGAACAATGAATGACAGAGCTGGAAGGGACTTTAAAACACAAAATGTCGAATCTGGGATTGTAGAAGTCATGTCATCCAACTGTCTCATGTCACATATTAAGAACCTGAAGCCCAAAGAAATGAATTGATTTCCCCAATGTCCATAGATAATCTTTATTAATTCAAGAAACATTTTTAAGTGTTTACTATGTGCCAGGTACAGTGCTGGCAAAAATGAGACAAAAGACAGCCCTTGCCCTCAAGGAGCTTATAGTCTAACTGGGGAGACAACGTGCAAACAAATATATTCTAAGCAAGCTATATACAGGACAAATGGGAAATAACTAGCAGAGGGAAGACACTAGAATTAAGAGGAGTTAGGGAAGGCTTCTTGGAGGAGGTGGGATTATTAGAACTTAAAAGAAGCCAGGGAGGCCAGTGGCAAGGTCAGGACTAGACAGTAAATAAAGGGGAGTCGGTGAAATGCAAGGCAAGTTTTCCAGTTGCTTTGAACCCAAAGCTTCTTCAGCATTTCTTTGATGGATGTCCCTAGCACTAAGTAGAGTGTTAAAGATAAGTCAGAGTAGGTCACACCTGCTCTTTTTCTCTAGGAATCACTTAATGAGCATCTCCCCAATTACTACCAAGCGCTGATAGGTACTAAGGATGAAGACTAAAAAGAAACTGTTCCTGCTCTCCATGAGCTCCCATTTTACCAGAGGCAGGATCAATGTCTATATGGTCTAGAACACCAGAGAGATTCAGCCAGGAGCTTTATCATTAAGTTATATGATCTTAACCTTTTCAGGTATGAGTTTTTTCCTTTGTAATCCGGAGGAAATTGGTAAGTATCCTACCTTACCTCATGATGCATGGTTGAAATCAGGTGAAAAAAAAAAAAGCTTGCTTGAAAAAAAAACACCTTGAGAATGTAGAATCATCGTAAGATTTATTAACAAAAGCTAGGGAAAAAAATGAAATCAACAAGCCTTTGAATGAGGTACAGGTGCCTCAAAAAGTATGCCCAGAGAATTTTCTGAGGTCTCAAAGTTATGAGTACAAGCCATCTAACAATTCCTGATGAGTGCACACTTCCATGCTCATAGAACTAACACTCTTTTATCTTATCCTTTATCACAGTCTGTTACCATTCTACCTCTTGCCTGCCTTACAGCAATGAAACCAGTTTTTCATCCTATCCTTGACCTCCAATCCTTTGACCCCATAGTTCTTTCCCAGGCCATCACCTCTACATTGGTTACACTCCCCTTCTTTCCCTATCTCGAGTCCTTGATGAAACATTCAGCTCTATCCAGTTTCATCTCTTGAGTCCCTTACCCCTTATCCTATCTTACCCTGCAAAGCTTCAACCTTGGATTATTTCCATTATCCATTGCCTTCGATCCTACTCACATACTTCTGAATGAAGTTGGAGAAAATCATGAGTCCACTACAAATCTGTGTTACATAGTCTCAATTGGGCCCTCACTACAGCAAGGCGATCCTCTTATTCCCCCCAGTTGACTCTATCCCATTTACACAGCAACTCTTCCAAACCTTTTCATCCCTCACCAAATCTCCCCTACCTCTTCCTACCCCTACTATCTCAACTGAGAACTTTGCAAAACACTGAAGGCCATTCACAGAGAGTTCCTTCTCTTTTTCTTCTTATACACCATTCAAATGCCTTCTGCCACTTTCTCCTCTTTACTCATGTTTTACAAGAAGTGGGCCTTCTCTTTGCCAAGGCAAACCCCTCTGTATGCATTAGTGATCCCATCTCATCCCAAACCATCTCCTCCAGCAGACTGTCCCATCTCTCATCCCCACTCTCTCACTTCAAAATCGCCTACTCTACTGGATGCTTCCTTACTGCCTGTTAACATGCCCATGCCTTCCCCATCCTCAAAAAAAAGCCTCACTTCATACATTCACCCCTGAAAGCAATTGTCCCTTGTCTCTCCTCATTTCTGTGGTATAGTTCTTTCTCAGTATCCTTTGCTGGATCTTCAGCCATGTCATGCTCACTAACCAGTAACTGTGGGTATTCCCTAAGACTTTAAAGTGGGCCCTCTTCCCCTCTCCTTCTATACTATTTCACTTGATGACCTGACTGGTTCCCATGAATTCTACTATTATCTCTATGTTGATGATTTTCAGATTTATTTGTGGAGCCTAAACTCTCTCCTGAACCCCATTCTCACATTTCCAACTGCCTATTGGACATCTCAAGCTGGATGTCTCATAGACATCACATAAAAAACTGAATTCATTATCTTCTATCCAAAAAAAAAAAGCCCTCCTCTCTTCTTAACTCCTCTATTACTTTTGAGGGTAGTACCACCCTCCCAGACACCCAGGCTCACAACCTGTGTCATCTTTGACCCCTAGCTCTCTCACCTCGCCCCACTTCTTATCAGCTGCCAAATCCTGTGAATGTTTAGCCTTCATAATATCTCTTGTATATATCTCCTTCTCTCCTTGGACATTGCCACCACGCTGGTGCAGGCCCACCTCACACCTGGACTTGTAGGAATAGTTTACTGGTTGGTCTCCTTATCTCAAGTCTTTCTCCACTCAGCTGTCAAATTTTCTTCCTAAAGCTCAGATCTGACCATGTCACCCCTCTGTTCAATCAACTCCAGTGGCTCCCTGTTGCCTCCAAGATCAATTATAAAGTTCTCTGTTTGGCATTTAAAGCCTTTATTAACCTAGCCCTTTCCTACCTTTCCAGTCTACTTGTACCACCAGCCCTCCATGTACTCTGCAACCTAATGACACTGGCCCCCTATCTGTTATTCACATAAAACATTCAATCTGCAGACTCTGATCATTTTCACTGACTGTTCCCCCCATACCTAGAATTCTCTCCTTCCTCCTCTCTACCTCCTACAACTCTTAGCTAAAGTCCCACTCTCTAAAAGAAACCTTTCCTAGACCTCCCTCCTTCCCTCTGAGGTTATCTCCAACTTAAACCCTGTATACATCATGTTTGTATATAGTTGTCTGAATGTTGTCTCCTCCATTAGACATTGAATTCCTTGAGAGCAGGGATTTTTTTTAAATTTTATTTGTCTCCCCAGTGCTTAGTACAATGACTTGTACATAGTAGGCATTTAATAAAGCTTCTTGACTTAATGGTGCTGGATTTAGAGGTTGCCTTAACAGCACGTCAAGTCCTTTAGCTATACTGAAATAATAAAGCTTAGCACCTAATAAGCAAGAATAAAAATTAAAATAAGAACCTAGTAGATGGCATATTGGCATGAATGCTTTCCTCTGCCCTGCCCTGGAGAAGCCTCCCCAGAAGCAAACCTACATTGTGGTTCTAGAAACCTTTTTCCTGTCCAATCCCCACCCCTCCAAGTGAGGCGACCCTTTGTGCTACTTGCCCTGAGCAAAATGCTTCCTAGTTATGACTCTGATCTGGTGGCCTCTGTCACAGCACCAGATACTACATACCCCTTTCAATAAGATTTCCTAATTTTTCAGTACCAGACTCTGCAATAGCTCAGAAGGGAAGTTTTCTAGGCCAGCTAGTGAGAAGTCCTCATAAACTAGGACTGAAGAAGGGATAATACAGCTTGTCAGAACCTGTCAATTTATCTAGCTATGAAAGATCTTTCAGTCTCCCTGGCGAAAAAGTTTCATTTTCTTCTTCACACAAATAAATGTCCTTTCCCCCCTTCCTCCGTCTACCTCCTACTTTGATCTATATCATCTTCAAAGTTTCACTCCTGCCTGATCCCTGGAGGAAAAAATGAGGCAAGAACTGTAATTTTTCACATGGTTGTTTACTTCTGCATTTGGGTTGGCTATCCAAAGCAAACACATTTCCTCAAGAAATCATTTTTTCCTCCCTCAAGGTAGCTGGAAGAGAACTGAGGCTGGGAAAAGATTTCCACTTGTCACAGAGAGACTCTCATTCCATTAAATAGCCACACTATAAAACTGCATTCTTATGCTATTATTGCATTCATGTAAGGTCCTGCAGTAGGAAATTATCTGTTCAGCACACTTATAGCATCACTCCTTTGCCAGCGAGTTGTCATTTTGGATTATTAAAAAGAATGAAGTGCTCTGCTTGGGCAGTGAGTGAAATGAGTAGCCAAGTCTTTGGTCTAAAAAAAAAAAGCCTCAATTTAAATGCAGATTTTGTTTGATTGTTGAATCGTTTAGCCACTGTTCAATATTCTGTTGTATATTCACAAAGGATTGATGCTGAGCTTAAGATAATACAAAAAATATAAGGAATCTGCCGGCCTAATTAGTATCCCCCTTTCAGCCACATTATCTCCAACCTAAATGCAGCATCAGTTCTGCTGTGGGTCTTCAATTTAAGAGGGCCAATTTCAACAGGATGATTATGCCTAAAGAATTAAATCCCTCAATGTCTTCCCCAATAGGTGACCCAGCTTATCTCTTCTCTTCCCCAGGAGCAACTGGGATTGAAGATCGACTACAAGAAGGTGTGCCAGACACCATTACTGCATTGCGAGAGGCAGGGATCCAGATCTGGGTCTTGACAGGAGACAAGCAGGAAACAGCTGTCAATATTGCACATGCCTGTAAACTCTTGGAGCAGACAGACACCGTTTATACCATCAATACAGAGAGTCAGGTGCGTCCAGACCAGGAACCTAGTTTCCAAGTCCAGAGCCCACCTTAGGGAAGAGGAGATTAAGCCTCATGGCAGGATTTGAGGGGCAGTAAGAAGGATGATCTTTTAAAAATTCTCTTCTAAATGGAAAAGTCCTTAAAACATAGAATGTTAGAACTGGAAAGAGCCTTAGAGAACTGAATATCAAAGTTGGAAGGGACCTTGGAATATAGAGTTTCAACAATGGAAAGGACTAGATGAGACCTTTGAGCCTTAGAAAAGATTATTGAGTTCAATACCCACCCTTTGTAGATGGAGACATCACAGCCTAGAAATATGAAATGACCTTCCCAAGGTCGTTAACACATCTAATTTGTGGCACAGATAGGACTAGAACTCCAATTTCCTAATCCCCTTACTAATGCTCTTTCCATTATACAATCCTCCAGCTTCCTTCCTCTTTGATCTTGAAATGCCCAGGTTACTAAATCCCACGAGTTGAAGCACTTAACTTGAGGCCCTTGTTAAAATGTAAATATATGTGCTTGCTTAGGCAGCACACATACTAAAATGTAAATGTAGAAGAAGGAAAACACTCAATTGTTTATCTCCCAGTAACTCAGTTCAGATTATTTTCCCAAATTAGTCCCAGGAGAGATGGGACCTAGGAAATGGCAACCCAGAACAGGTAAGTTTTGATGGAAAGGAGGGAATGTAAAACAAGATAGAACACTGATAGGAGGCTGGTCCTGGGTGGCCAGGCTGCAGCAAGAGGGCATTGGCACCTGGAAAATAATAGAGTAGAAAGAGCACTGAATTGGAAGTTAAAGGACGTGGGTTTGAACCTGAGCTCTTCTGTTTTCTGTTTGTGTGACCTCAAGCAAGTTATTTAACATCTCTGGACCCTAGTTTCCTCAGAAATCTATAAAGTAAGGAAATTGGACTGGACAGATGCCACGATTTCTTACCTCCGTGATATCATGAGAAGATGAAAAAAAAAGTTTGGGTGCTAGATGGGTACTAGGAATAAACAAGAACCATGCCACAGTTTGGCCTGGGGCTGGATTGGGTAGATGTTCTGGCTTGGTTTTCAGTCTACCAAGAAACTGCCCAATAGCAAGCACAGATAACTCTCCATAAGAAAAAGGTCTAAGCCCCCTGCCCCCACACCCATGGAAGAGTCATTTGTATTTCTATCAGATGCACAGATTATTCTGTGATTAGATTAAACCACAATGAAGTTTCAAGATGAAAATAATCTCAGAAAAATTTTTGATTTTAATATTATGCTTATGAAAAAAAAGTAATTTACAGCTTGCTTAAGTGCCTCATCCTGTAATGGTGTTGATGTTTGCCTCCTCTGCTTGAAATGGAAATTTCATTTGCAATAATAATTTTCCTCCAGGTGATACCTGGAGGAGGAAGAAGGCATCTTGAAAAGTGTGAGTCAACCTTAGGAGGAAAAAAAAGTTGGAGTGGTGGAGAGAGCTGCTGGTGTCAGGTCTCTTCAACCCAAGATGTTTTCCCAAAGAGCCTGGAATGCTCTCTGATTAGTCTGTCTCAAAAGTAATCTGTCATTGAGCTTACCCACATTCAAATCAGTTGCAGACAAACTATTGAGACCATCTCCAAAGTTGCCCTTGTCCTCTGAGAAGTAATAATAGTAATAATAACAGTAGTAGTAATAGTAATAGCTTAAAAAGTATGTGGTTCTTTAAGATTCACTATTTACATGTAGTATCATGGTTATCCTCACAATAACCCTGTGAGGAAGGTGATGTTATTAGTATACCCATTTTACAGATGGGAAAATGAGACCAACAAAGGTTAAGTGACTTGCCCATAGTCACATAGTGTCTGTGGCAGTATTCAAATTCAGATCTACCTGACTACATTTATCATTCATTCAACAAATGTTCATGAAAGAAAACACTGTCCTTGACACTGAAAGAAACAAAGACAGACAGTTTAATACTGTACATAATAGCAGCGATCTTGGAAGCAGAAAACCTGAATTTGAGTCAGTCCTTCACCAAGCACTTATTAATCACTTCCTGTGTTCCCTGCACTGTGCTAAGCACAGGAGAGACAAAGAAAGGTGAAAAAAAATCACAGACCTTTATCTCAAGGAGCACACAGTCTAACAGGGAAATGACATTCAAACGACTGTGTATAAACAAGATATAGAGAGAGCAATTGGAAGATAATGTCAGAGAGAAGGGACTAACAGCAGGTGAGAATGGGAAAAGCCTCCTGAGGAAGGTGGGATTTGGGCTCGGCTCTGAAGGAAGCCGGCCTCTAGGTGGCACAGTGGATAGAGAGCCAGGCCTGGAGTCAGGAAAACTCATCTCCCCGAGCTCAAATCTGGCCTCAGACACTTACTAACTGTGTGATCCTGCGTAAGTCACTTAACCCTGGTTGTCTCAGTTTCCTCATCTGTAAAATGAGCTGGAAAAGGAAATGGCAAACCACCTCAGTATCTTTGCCAAGGAAACGCCAAAGGGAGTCGTGAAAAGTCAAACACAACTGACAAACAGCTATTAAAGGAAGCCAGAGAAGATAGGCATCAGCAGCAAGGCAGAAGAGCCTTGAAGGCATGAGAGAGAGAGCCACTGCAAGTGCATGAAGTCAGGACATGGGATATTGTGTGTGAGAAACAGCGCATGGGCCAATGAAGCTTGCGTTCAATTACAGAAAATAACGTGAATGCATAACAGTAAACAGAAAATGAATCAAAGTCAATCCAGGTTCATTTGGGGTACGGAGGGAGATGAGGACCTATACCAGAGTCCTGCTTTGTCTCCAGGCTCACAGTCAGCGTGGAGGAGTAACGGCCTCCTTGGCGTGCCAGGGATGATGCTGTGAGCTCTCCCGGTGAGCCACTGGGTATCAGAAAATAGAGACTGTTTCAAATGACTCCTACCCATGACCCATTTAAACCCTGGTGCAGCCCACACACATACCTTGCACGGGGTGACAACAAAAAGGACAGATGAGAAGTGAATCATTAGTACTCCAACATGTTGGCAGTGAGACTGAAGGAGTGCTGAACTTTCTAGGTCACGCTAGTAACAGTACCTCTTATTGAGCAGCCCCAACCTGCTGGCACCTATCTTTGCCTTTGTAGAGAAATAACTGACAAATTAAAAGCCTCCATCCCTGACTTTGAAGTGCTTTGAATCAGCTGAATCCATCAGCAACTGCGAAGCACTATATTTGCCTGCATATAGATAAGCAGAGAGATACAATGGATTAAGGGCCAACCTTGGAACTAACAAGACCTGGGTTCAAGTCCTGTGTACTAGCTTGTATAACCTTGCAACGCCCCAGGCAAGTCTCTAAAACTGTAATTTACAGATCAGTTGCAAGCTGCCTCTCTCAGCATCAACGGAGAGTATTGCCACACCAATGAAATCACAGGTCTGGAAACACATAACAATATTCTGCTGACCCCTGCGTGACCTTGCAAAAGCTGTTTTCTTTCTCTAGGTTTCAGTGTTCTCCTTTTATAAAATGAGAGGTTGGACTAGATGATATCTGAGTACCCTTTCAAATCTAATACTCTGTGGTAACAGGAGCCCCATTCCTATTAAAATTTGTTCAAAGGGAAACAATTCCATCAACAGATTACAAGAGGAATAATGAGTTAATGGGACACTAAAGTAAACATTTTGCCAAATGCTTCTCAGAGTGGGATCAAATTCTGATACCTTGCAGAATTGTGAGCCTCCAGATACATGTAATATGGGATTTAATTATCCTAAAATCAAACATGTAGTTTCTAATACAACTCAGGCAAGGACAAAACAAACTATGTGAATCGATAATTTATCTGGACCATTTATCTCCCTAAATAAGACTCATATATGTAATCAGCTAAACCTTCTACCTTTTAGGACCCAACATAAAGGAACATCTATCTCCATTTCCCTCTCCCTGTCCCTCTCCTTCCTTCATTTTGGATTATCTGTATTTTCTTTCATATTCAGATCATGCCCAGACCTGACTGAAATGACTGCAAGGTGATGAAGTATTTTTCAGTGTATCAACAGTTTCTCAGTGCTGATGTGTATGTCAGACCAGTGGAAAAGATTTAGCAATCTGACACTGGGGCTAGAGTGCTGGACTTAAAATCAGAAAGACCTGTCTATACAAGTCTAACTAGCTGTGTGACCATGAACAAACCACTTAGTTGTGTTTTTTTAATTTATTTCATCATCTGTAAAATGGGGATTATTGATACCACTAGTGTTTAAATCACAAGGTTGTTATGAGAAGCCAATGAGATCATTCATATAAAGTGCTTTGCAAACTTTGAAGTTCTATCTAAATAACATTGTTGTGTAATACAAAGGTTTGGTATGATACTGAACTCGGAGCTAGCGGACCTGAATTCTAGGACCCATTCTATGACAGACTCACATTATGAGTGTGGCCAAGCCATTTAAAGATTTCCACATCTCTGTTTTCTTCAAAGTTTTGTAGACACTAATTTCTATCCTACCTGTATCACAGGGTTGTTGTGAGAATCAAATGTGGATTTGACAGCATTTTGAAAAGAATAGAATGAATGGAATAAAGGAAGGAAGAGAGGGAGAGAGAGAGAAAGAGAGGAAGGAAAGAAGGAAGGAAGGAAGGAAGGAAGGAAGGAAGGAAGGAAGGAAGGAAGGAAGGAAGGAAGGAAGGAGGAGGGAAGGGAAGGAAGGGAGGGAGGAGGGAGGGAGGGAGGGAGGGAAAGAGAGAGGGAAGGAAGAAAAAAGAGAGAGGAAAGAAAGGAGGGAGGGAAAGGGAGAGAGAAAGGAATGAAGGGAGAGAGAAAGAATATGAAAGAGAGAAAGGGAGGAAGAAGGGAAGGAAAGAAGAAATGGAGAAATAACAGCATTTATCAGGCATTTACTATAATTTACTCTGTGATAAGTATCAGGGATACAAACAGAAAAGTGAAACAACCCCTGCTTTCACAGAGTTTACATTCTAATAGTGGAGACAACATCCATAGTTAGTTTCAACTGCAAGTCAGATGGAAGGGGCCCATGGTCTTAGAGTGCAGCAGCCAGGTGGGTAGCAATGTATCCTCTTCAGCATAATAAAGGTGGCAGGATTTATTATTTTTTTTTTTTATTATTGTTGTTGCTGGTGCTGTTTTCTGCCTTATTTCGTCCCTGGATCAATCTCATCTTAATGAACAAGTTCTTGCTCTAGTCATATTCTCCTGAGTTCCACTGAAGCAAGGGATTTTGGCTCCACTGAAATATCTTTGATGCTATTTCAAATGCTACAGTGAGGAATGAAGAAAGTAGAAAGACTTCAAAATCTTGATATTCGTTCTTCTATGATTCCTTTTATAGGAGACCTGTGAATCGATCCTCAACTGTGCTTTGGAAGAGGTGAAGAGATATTATGAACCGAGCCAAGCAGAAAACCAGTTTCTTGGCATCCACCTTCTTTCTCAGGCACCATCTTCCACCATGGGAGCAGCAGGTCCAGATATTGGGCTGGTGGTTGATGGGAAGACTTTAAATGTCATTTTCCAAGGGAATCTGGAGAAGAAGTTTCTGGAGTTGACCAGATATTGCCGCTCAGTCCTATGCTGTCGTTCTACTCCACTCCAGAAGAGCATGGTAGTCAAGCTGGTGAGGGACCAGTTGAAAGTAATGACTCTGTCCATAGGTAATTATCATACCAGGGACTGGGAACAATGGGACCCAGCTGGCCAGGCAGGGGTCAGGACCAGAATGAGACGTGGCAGGCGGTTTGGGGATCAGTAGGATAGAGTTAATGGGCAGCTAGGTGGTGCAGTGGATAGTGCACTGGGCCTGGAATCAGGAAGACTCGTGGTTATGAGTTCAAATCCAGCCTCAGACGCTTCCTCCTTTGTGACCCTTGGCAGGTTACTTAACCTGTCTGTCTCAGTTTCCTCATGTGTAAAATGAGCTGGAGAAGGAAACGACAAACCACACTGGCATTCTTGCAAAGAAAACCCCAAATGGGACTCACGAAATCAGACACAACCGAAATGACTGCACAGCAGCCAGAATACAGTCAAAGTCACAATAGGCTCTGACAGGCAAGAGATCAAAGGAGAGTCCAAGAAGGTTGTGGTTGATGTCAAAAGAAGTCAAAAGAAGTGAATGTTCTAAGCAGCTAAGAAATCAGTAAATTAGAATGAAGTAACCAGGTCTCAAGAGTTAAGGCAGACAAGGACCAGGAATCTAGGAAGTTCAGGTAAAGCACAGAGAAATTATTAATGACAGAGGCACAGAAAGGAGCCTGATCCTCTAGCAGGCTTTTCCCTCTGGCCTCCTACATTCCAAAACTAAACTTAGTAACTTATAAAACAAATACTTAAATAGATGTTATTTTTATTCCATTTGATTTCCCACTGAGTAAGTGTAACCCTAAGATAGAAGGTGTGCTCTGAGCCTGACATACTGGGATACAATGGAAAGCTGTCATTGGCGTCAAAAGTTCTCAGTTCAAATTCTGCCACTGTCTATTGCACGTGTATAAGTCTCTGGGATACAGCTTTCTGAAAAGACTGGACTAGCTCCCATCCAAGGTCCTTTCAGTCAGTAAATAAAGATTTATTAATCACCTGCTCTGCCAGGCACTGTGCTAAGCACTGAGTATACCAAGAAAAGCAAAAGATAGTCCCTGCTCTGAAAGAGCTGACAACCTAGGTTATGATCTTAGTAAGAGAATCAGAGTTACAGCAATGTCCTTACAGATAAAGTCATTATATTTTCCCTTCTCTGTCTGTAGTCCTCATCTGTGGTTTTGTAGCATGAAATTTGGTGGAAATTTCAATACACTTTGCACAGTATCCCTTCTATTAATTACATCTCGTCTAAGTATTCAGCATAAGGCAACATTAAGCTGTGTAGAGTTTACAAGAGAGCAAACCCTTGGTGAGAGCAGCCCATTGGGATCCAGAATTCTCCTCCACTCAGCTTCAGTCTCCCACTCGTCACAAAAATATCACAGAGCTCATTCTTTAGGGTCAGAGATGTACTGTAATCCCATAGCAACAGAAACAAAGCCAGCTCAGGAGGAAACTGCTGAGTGCCTCACCTCCACTTTTCAGGGCTTGCTAATGGAAGAGGTTAAAGGCTGAGACAGTTCTGCCATGGGGAAAATTGGAATAATTCATTTCCACGTTATGGTTTTTTTTTTAAAATCTATTATGGGAAGAATAAAGGCAGCCACAGATGACATGCTACTTTTTTGAGATCAATAAATTTGTTTCAAAACAATTATGGGAAGATTTTTTTTTCTCTCCCCAAGTTCAGCATTCTTTATGGTGAATAATATTAATTTAATTGCAGCCTATTACTGAGAAGCAGCTGTAAAAAATAAATAAAGTAGAGGCAATGCAGACTCAGAGATAAGCTGCTAAAAGTGAATTCAGAATCAGGCTTTGGAGAAAAAAGGGATCTTCAGAGAAACAATGTGGTGGTTGGTCTAGCTCTTATCCCATTGAAAGATACCTTTCCCTCAGCAAAAGAAGGTCTCATGTTACAGAAAATAAAGAGATTAATGCCAGATTCCCTAAAGCACCTTTTCTTTAAAAAAATTTCAGGCAATTGAGGTTAAGTGACTTGCCCAGGGTCACACAGCTAGTAAATGTCAAATGTTTGGTCTGAGGCCACATTTGAACTCAGGTCCTCCTGACTTTGGGGCCGGTGCTCTATCCACTGCACCACCTAGCTGCCCCACATAAAGCACCTTTGTTAATTTGTTTTAGTTATTAAGTGTGTTAAGTTCATTAAAACTAAATGTGCATCCTCAGACACTTACTAGCTATGTGACCCTGGGCAAGTCACTTAACCCCGGTTGTCTCAGGAAAAAAAAACCCTAAGTCTGCCCCAAACAAAACTTCATTCAATCCTATTTTCTAAGGTTCAATTCAATTCAACAGATATTTATTGTGACAACTATATACCAAACACTGTTCTAAGTACTTAGCAAATAATCACATAATGACAAATTCTCAGAAGTAGAAGGGATTTCAACATCACATAGTCTTACCCCTTTTTGAACAGTCTCAGTCTCTTCATCTGACATACAGTAGGCACCTATAATAAATTCTTGTTGATTGAATATCTATAATATGAGGAATTTGGACCAACTGCTCTCCCAGATCCCTTTGAGCACTAAAATCCTGTGAAAGTATCCCACAAAAAAAAATTCTCCCCAAGTGGTCACTCAGATTCTGCTTGAGGACCTCCAGTGAAGGAGAGCCAGATATCCTCATATACATATACACACACGCACCAAAGAGCTGCTTCTCTGGAACATCATCCCACTGCTTCTTGTTCTCCCTTGCGCCAACAAAAACAAACCTAATTTCTCTTCTAGATGACTGCCTTTCAGATGCTTGAGGACAGCTATCATGTTGCCTTTGATTCTCTTCCCCAAGCTAAACATCCTCAGTTCCTTCTGCCAATGCTGCTATAAAGCACAGCCTCCTGGTGCCTCGGCATCTTGGGCTCCTCTGGATGTACTAGTTGATTAACTTCTAGTTTGTCAATGTTCCTCTAAAGCGCAGGCTCCCAGGACTGATCACTATGCCACAATCAGAAACACAACCCCTGCCATGAAGGAGCTTACAGTCCAGTGGGAAAGAATAACGTGTATCCGTAGAAATAACATGATACAATGTAGAATAGGATGAGAGCAAAAGAGGCACCAGACAAAGTGAGACAGGAAATAGGATTACATGAAAAAACTTAAACCATGGGTAGAAGTTATAGAGATGTGGGATTAAGCCAAGTGAAACTGATAGCTCACAGGACTACTAGTTTATACTTAACTTTGGAATGAGACCTTGGTTTTGTAATGCAACCCACACATTGATTGTACAGTCAATTCCCTAAATAGCTGGCTTTGGACTTGGCCCAGACATTGGGCAGGGAATGCAGAGAAGCCTGAAAGCAGCTAGTTGGCACAGTAGATAGAGTGCTAGACCTAGAGTCAGGAAGATTCATCATCATAAGTTAAAATCTGGCCTCAGACACTTACAGCTGTGTGATCCTGGATGAGTCACTTAACCCTGTTTGCCTCAGTTTCTATCTGTAAAATGAGCTGGAGAAGGAAATGGCAAACCACTCCAGTATCTTTGCCAAGAAAACTCCTAATGGGGTCATAAAGACTTGGACACAACTGAAAAACAACTGATCAACAACAGATAGAGACATGTGCGCTATACCTAGGGGAGGAAGGTTTAATCCGCGTGAATGTATGGAATCAGAAAAATTGAGAAAAGCAGAAAAGTTGTAATAGTAAAGTCTCTAGGGTCCAATATTCTAGTGACAGATTTCCCTTCAAGTTTCATTCAGTGCCATGTCAAAAGGACTCAGCTAAGAGAGGAAAATAAGGTGAACTAGAAAGAACTCTGTATCCAGAGTCATTGGCTCATAATTCTAGTTCAAACTCTGCTATTATCTAGCTATGTGACTTTGGACAAGTCTCTTGGCCTCTTATTCCTCATTGATAAAATTCTACAAGTATCCATCAGGCACTTACATTATGCCCTGCACTATGCTAGGCAATGGAGACAAAAAGATGACAGTGAAGGAATGATTTCTAATTCCCTCATAGCCCCTCTGATTCTGTTTTCAGTCCGAGGCATCTGCAGCCTGTCTTTCGACATTTCAGCTCTGAAATGTACACAAAACCACAGAAGCCCCATTTGTTATTCACTCTTCATCAGTCATTCTCCATCTGTTCTCAGGTGATGGTGCAAATGATGTGAGCATGATTCAAGCTGCTGATGTTGGAATTGGGATATCTGGACAAGAAGGCATGCAGGTATTGCTATCCTCCCTTTTCTCTCACTCTTTCCCTGTGTTAGATACAGGCAACTACCTAAGGTTTGTAGGTGATTTGCTCTCAAGAAGAGATAAGGCCAACTCGTTACCATGCACAAGCTGGTTGTCTTTCAGGCTTCTCTATTCCCTGCCCAATGTCTGGGCCAAGTCCAAAGCCAGCTATTTAGGGAATTGACTGTACAATCAACGTGTGGGTTGCATTACAAAACCAAGGTCTCGTTCCAAAGTTAAGTATAAACTAGTAGTCCTGTGAGCTATCAATTTCACTTGGCTTAATCCCACATCTCTGTAACTTCTACCCATGGTTTAAGTTTTTTCATGTAATCCATTTTTTAAAAAACTACAAGAGCTAAGCTCTGTCAATACATTTGAAAATCTGTACCAGCCACAATTTTTTTTTTCAGGCTGATAGCCAAAATCACAAATTAAACTTAGGATACTAGAAAGGTAGTTTTGAAACCATTTGTCTAATTTGGTCAAAATCCATTCTTTGGAAGTTATCATCAAACAGACCTCACAGGAATGAAAAGCTATTCATCCCAACTGTAACTGGTGGCTTGGTCCTCCATCTCACCAGAAATGAGGTGGGAAGTGGTTTGTATGTCTAAACAAAAGAGATTGCAGAGCAGATTAGTCCAATTATCACGTACGAGTGATTATTACCCTTTCAGCCCCTGCCCCTTGGAGATACAAGAGTGAGATTTCTCCCTCCTGGGCAGTTTCTTTGAGATGGGGAATCATCTCGGGCAGGGTAGGTATAGTAGTCGAGTTTAGATGAAAGACTTTTCAGCTTTAATTTTTCAGGCTGTGATGTCCAGCGATTTTGCCATCTCTCGCTTCAAGCATCTCAAGAAGCTCCTGCTTGTACACGGCCACTGGTGCTACTCACGTTTGGCGAGGATGGTCATTTACTACTTGTACAAAAATGTGGTAAGTGCCCCCCTTAGGTCTGTGTATGTGAGGACCCTGCCCTGCCCATCAAGCCTTTGCTGTGGGCCAGGAAAGCCCTCATCATAGAACAGCCACTGTTCACTGTGACTAATGGAGAGACAGAAGACTTGCCTACATCAGTATCGCCTTCTCCAGCCTTCCAGTGCCTGAGGTACAAATGTGCTACAAATATACAAATATAAAGTATTAACCAATTGGATGCCCTTTTTAACACACTTACAGAGAGTAAGGGAGTAAAGAAGATGAGACATAGGACAGGTAAGTTTTGAGGTGTGGATAAGTGCTAGCCAAGATATAAAAAAATGTAGTTTTACCAGGTAGGTCACTAAGGAGGGGTGTCTTATAGGTCCAGGACAATGTCTGGGGGCTAAGAACTGCTGAAAAGGTATCAAAAGTATAAGAGGATGAGAGAGGGATAAATGTGAATGTGCTTAATTTGGAGATTTTTTTTTCTCCTCCCTTCACCAATTGACACGCTGTGGAACTCAGGCAAGACAAGTCACCTCTGAGCCACAGTTCTCTCTACCTACAAAACAAATCCCTCTGCACTTGTCAGAGGGTCATTGAATAGAGCTACAGGAGAAATTTTCTAATATCTCTTTCAGCCCCCTCATTTTACCTATGAGAAAGCTGACACCTAGAAAAGTAAAGTTTCCATGAGCTACCTCATATATGGGAATAAACAGAATGTTACTATGAATGTTAATGGTGGCAAAACTCATTTCCTTCAAGGTGACCGTTTCCTATTCCTCTACTTTTGTATAATGCTCTAGTTTCCCACTTAACAACATCTAATACTTCAGTAAGGATGTGTCACTTTAATATGGACTTAACCTCAAGACACCCAATATCAAATTGGCCAATGCACTCTGCAAGGGGTAACAGTAACGATGATGATGAAGATGAAGATGATGATGAGTAGGCAGCATTTATCTAGGCACTTTCAAGGTTGCAAAGCCCTTTACAAACATTATCTCATTTGATCCTTACAACAACCCTGTGAGTTAGGTGCTATTATTGTCCCTATTTTTGAAGAAAAGGAAAGGACCAGGAGAGTTTAAACAACTTGTGAAGAGTCATACAGCTAATAAGTGCCCGAGATAAGATTTGAGCCCAGGTCTTCCTGACACCAAGTCCAGCATGCTTATACTCTGTATCACCCAGCTGTCTACTGCTACCCTACTGCCTGTCACTACTGTTCTTGTTTTCTGAGAAACTGGGAGGAACTGGGTTTGGGGACCTGGAAGGAAAAGAAACAAAGAGAAAAAAAGAAGGGAATGCAACTCCCAGGGAAGATCCAAATTTTTAATCTTTGATGGGACAAGTTTTATCCGCTAGTCTAGAAAGCAGAAGACTGAGATGTCCTGACAGTTTCTAGATCCCTTCCCTTATCCAGAATTCAGAATGAAAATGAACCTTAGATGAGGAAACTAAGGCCCAGAGATATCCAATGATTTGCAAGAGGTCATAGGTCAAGTGGTAGGCCTAAAACCCTGGCCAGCTGACTCCCAGTTCACTTGTCCATCCACTACAAGGCGCCTGCCTCAGTTGAATAGAACAAACTGAACTTGAGCAAATAAAGCTACCTGTGCGTCTTGGTTTCTTCTTCTGTAAAATGAGGATTATGATATTTCCTTTGTGTACCCCCAAGGAAATAGTGAGAAGACCAAACAGGAGAATGTGCATGAAAGTATTTTGAAAAGTATAAATGTCCATGTGGATGTGAAAAATCATTTTACAACATCCATTTGTCCCTGAAAATGTTTGCCTGCCATGTTTCTGAGGACCAAAAAAAATCAAAATAAAGTATGAGTTATCACCACTAGGGTGAGGCACAGACTCATTGTGGTACTGAGGCCTTCTAGGAGATTCTGGGACTATAGTTAGAAGCTCTTGATTAAAAAAAATGGTAAGAGTCAGAACATTGCTATGCCAAAGAGGGCACAAATGCCTGAGTTAGTGCTTTTCATTATCTAGTTCAAGGACCTTGGAATAATCCCCCAGCACCTCCAAATATAATCTGATTCCTGTTTGCTTAAGGAAAAAAGGATGATTAGAACCAGGGGAATGGAAGACAGACACATTAGACAAGTGGCGTCTCAAAAACCCCAATTTTTATCTTTTGCTCCACTTTCTGGGCCTTGCTGGCAGCCGCTGTCAACCATCACCACTCAAATACAGCAAGCATATCTGCTCAAAGTTTAATGTATATGTAAATGAGTAGCAGTGAGAAGAATAATGCAAATTGGATAAACTGGATAGTAATTGCATTTCAGCAAGTCAGTGCAAACAAGTCATTCCATTTGACTCAAAATTCACTTTAAGCATGAAAGATTGTTTACTTAGAATTCAGTGTCCGTGTTTAAAAAATATGTATTTAAGAAGTCATCCTTCTGAATAACTCTATGACTTCTTAACATTAAATTTCTAATATGGAAAAAAGAAAGAAAGAAACTTTTCCTGGCTGAGTGTGCTTTCAACGCTTATGTGATATTTATTTCCAGCCTGATGTAGTATTCTAACTGGGTGACACTGATGCGGCATTATCTCCCCCTTGCAATTAGAGGGTAGAGAACTATGACTTCCACATCCGCAACCCATTTCATCAGGGATTAAAAACCTGGCTGCTTAGAAGTTTGAACAGTGAATTAATTACGGCTGCTGTGGCTTCTCAGAGGAAACAGTATGGGCAGAAATTGAAGAAATGCCATCACCAGATCTAAAGCATTTCTCAAAAGGTGAAAAAATAGCGAAAGGTGGGGAAACAACAGATCCTGAACTGCTCTGAGGAGACAGCAAAAAATAAAATAAGTACTCTTCTGGTGTTGCAGTCTAGATGGTGAAGGATATATAAATTCTTCCTAAGCTGATTCATAAAGGTCTGAATCCAAGGTCAAGCAATCCTTCCATAATTTTTTAGTACCTACTATGTGCCCAGCACATAGGTGACTAGGTGGTGGCAGTGCACAGAGCACCAGGACTGCAGTCAGGAAGAACCAAGTTCAAATCCAACCTCAGACACTTCCTAGCAGTATGATCCTGGCCAAATCACTTAACCCGGTTTGCCTTGGTTTCTTCACCTATAAAATGAGCTGGAGAAAGAAATGGCAAACCACTCTAGTATCTTTGCCAAGAAAAGCCCCAATGGGGTCACGAAGAGTTGGATACCACTGAAACAACTGAACGACAACAAAATGTTCCCAGATCTTTGCTAGGAGAGGGAAAATACAGGATCATAGATTTAGAGCTGGAAAGGATTTTAGAGGCCATCAAGTCCAACTCTCTCCTTTAACAGATGAGGAAACTGAGACACAGAGAGGTTAAGTGACTTGCCCAGAGTCACAGAGCTAGCAAGCATCTGAGGAAGGATTTGAATCCAAGTCTTCCTGACTCCAGGTCCAATTCCCTAGCCACTATACCATATTGTTTCCCTTCTGTAAAAACAAAACAAAACAAAACCCTCAGTCACTCTCTCATTGAGGGGAAAAAATACGTTAGTGGGGTGAGGGTAAAGAGATGTTGATCCTATGACCAACTTCAATGAGCTTTTGTCTGAAATGTTGATCGTGGCATGATAAATGCAAAACTGTCTCAAATCCAGGAAGACCTCGGTCCGAATCCAACTTGGTACATATTGGCTATTGATCCTGGACAAGTCACCACCTCTCAAATTCTGGGCAACTCTGTAAGACTGTAAATTATAGAGGCCCAGCCTGAATTGGTAGAGGGAACTTTCCTATCTGGGAATTCCCTCCACCAATGAAATCATAAATCCAGTTCCTTATGCCTGTATCTATCTCTATCCCTATCCTCCCTATAGAGTGTGAACATGAGCTCTCGTCTCTTGTTTAAAAAGAAATAAAGATAACTCATGCTTAGCGCTGATAGATCAGGCTGCCCCAAGATCAATCAATCAGTAAGCATTTAGTGTGTATACTTTGTGCCATGCACTGTGCTAAATGCTAGGCATACAAGGACCAAAATGAAATATTCACTTCCCTCAAGAAGCTTACCTTCCATTGGGAAGATGAGTTTTGGCTGGTACCTCCAACAAGATGGGGTTTCAATGATTGGGGCTGCCCTTAAGATAAATGGTTTGGCTCAGATTTTTCTAAAAGATATACTCAGTTGAGAAGAGCCAACCTTTGTTCTGGTCTATAAAAGTGAGCAGACAGACCTTCCTTTTCAACACTTCAAAAATTTTCCTTCTGCCTTTTTTTTCCCAGAGAGAAAAATGGAAAGGGGAGGAGTGGAAAGAGTTGGGAAAGTGAATAACATATTTTTCAAATATTCATCATTCAAAGACATATGCTAAGTGTTGCCTAATTCCTTACATTTGCATAACACATGCTTTTCCAAGTGTCTCTATACACGAGGTCATTTGATTCTTACAACTCAGCGAAGAAGGCTGAGCAGGTATTTAATAGGTAGACAGTTTAAGCATAGTCAGCACTAATGTTGCCTATCAGAAGACCTGGGATCAATTCCCAGCTTCCCAAATCACACTGGCTTTTGGAAAATCATTTCACTGTCTTAGGCCATTTGTTCTTTGATCTGTAAAGTGGCCAAAGTGATTTCTAAGGCCCCCTGTCAGCTCAAACATAGTAGCATTTTATTATCCCCATTTTGCAGATGAAAAAACTGAAACAGCATAGTATTGGGGATAGGTCAGCCTTCAGATCAGGACAGACTGGTTTTGAGTCCAGCCTTTGACACAAGAACAAGTCATTTAATCTCTTAGTGCTCTAAGCAACCCTCAAAGAGCATATTTGGCATATGAGCTACTAATCTGCATTAGTGGGGGGAGTTTCCACAGTAGGAATTTTGCCTTATCCTGTGTCTCAGTATAGTTAAATGAATTGTCCAATGTCATGTGCCTAGCAACTGAAAGGACCGTAGCTAGAAACCAGATTTTCGAACTCCTAGTCCAGTCTATGAAGTAAATCTTAGTTCCATTACTAAGCAGCTGTGTGACTAAGACTGTCTTTAGAGACAGATGGAGTTTCCTCCATCTGTAAAATGAAGTATTCTCCTTCTCTTAGAAACGAATCCTAAGAGAGAAATGCCTAGGATTTGCCAGGAGACATGGGGACAGGAGGGAGACTATAGATAGGGAAAGGACCTGTGATTTTACTGGTAGCAGGAACTCTCAGCTCCTTCTACCAATGCAAGCCAGCACTTTATCTGCAATTATGGTCTTATGGAATTACCTACAGCATTGAAAGGTATAGTGATTTGCCCAGAGTCACACACAGCCAACATGTGTCAGAGACAAGATTTGAACCTAGGTCTTCCTGGCTCCAAAGCTGTCTATCCAATACAGCATTCTGCCTTTAAATTAACAGTAACAACAACAATAATAATAACAAACAACTCAGATTACAGCTATATCAGATGTGCTCCCTGCAAGAGCCATTGTAGATAGGGAAATAAATATTATAATTTCCATTTTACAGATAAGATAACTCAGCTACCTGGCACCATAAATAGAGCACTAGACCTGGAGTCAGACCCAAGTTCAAATCCAGCCTCAGATATTTACTATCTGTGACCTTGGACAAGTCACTTAACCTCTGTCTGCCTCAGTTTTCTCCACTGTAAAATGAGGGTAATTGGTAGCACCTACTTTCTAGGGTGGTTGTGAAAATCAAATGAGATAATATTTGGTTAGCACTTAGCACAGTGCCTAGCACGTAGGTGCTTAATAAACGTGTGTTCCTTCCTCAGATAATAAATATATGTCCTATCTACCTTACTGGTTAAAAGGAAAGCCTAAAATCATGTATGGAAGGAAAAAAGAATTTAAAAGCAAGATAGATAGATAGATAGATCAAATAGATTTACTGAGGGCTTTTTTCCTTCTAACTCTTAAGAACAGCATGTTGAATGCTTTGAAAATCTGTATATAGTGTTATATCAGATGCTTCACAGCCTCATTAGTCTCCTGGCTTCCAAGAAACACTTCAGAGACTAGCTGAAGAAAGATTCCTCTCCAAGTAGCATAGCTGGGAAGCTACAACAGGAGGCAGACTGGCCTGGTGTGCAACACCCAGTGATGAAGACAGTTCTCTCTTTGAACAAAAGCAACAGGCAGAAAAAGAGGCAAAAGAGCCAGGGCAGGAAACAGCAATAGGTTCAGGTTTTCAGACCTAGGTTTTGAAAGAGAGAGAGAGAAAGAGAGAGAGAGAGAGAGAGAGAGAGAGAGAGAGAGAGAGAGAGAGAGAGAGAGAGAGAGAGAGAGAGAGAGAGAGGAAGGGAGAAAGAAGGGAGCAAGGGAGGGAGGGAAGGAAGGAAGGAAGGAAGGAAGGAAGGAAGGAAAGAAGGAAGGAAGGAAGGAAGGAAGGAAGGAAGGAAGGAAGGAAGGAAGGAAGGAAGGAAGGAAGGAAGGAAGGAAGGAAGGAAGGAAGGAAGGAAGGAAGGAAGGAAGGAAGGAAGGAAGGAAGGAAGGAAGAAGAAGAAACTAACTGCAGACAGCTTCATTGGCATACTTTTAACCAAAAGCAGTAACCCATGAAGCTGCAGCATTTTAGAAGAGAGAAAACAAGAAGGAAAAAGGAATCTTGTAAAGGTCATTGGCCTGAAAGTTAGGACTTCTGCTCCAAACTCTGCCGCTATGGAGTCAGAGTGACTCCATTCTGGCAAGTCAGCGTCAAGTGCACAAAACATGACATACACAGGCTCAGAGTCTCAGTTCTTCCAGTAAGGAGCTGAGTGATGTGGGTAATTCATTTTTAAACTCTCAAGTCCTCGGTTTCATCACCTATCAATGGGGGTGGGAAGTGAGGGATAATAATTACTAGCACCTACCAAGGTGGATAAGGCTGGCCAAGTGGCAGTGGATAGCATGCCAGGCCTAAAGTTAGGAAGACTCATCTAGCTGTGTGACCCTGGGCAAGTTACTTAACCCCGTTTGTCTCAGTTTCCTCATTTATAAAACGAGCTAAAGAAGGAAATGGCAAACCACTCCACTATCTTTGCCAAGAAAACCCCAAATGGTGTCACAAACAATGAGGCATAACTAAAACAACTGAACAACAAATAAGATAGTCATGAGGGTGAAATTAGATAATGTATATAATGTACTTCTATTACCCTAAAGCTCTATATAAATGTAAGTTATCATTATTATTATTATTATTGATCTGTAAAATGAGACTAATAATAATCTGCCCTATCTTATTCACAAGGTTTTCATGAGGATCAAATGGAATGATGTATGTAATGTCCTTAGTCATCAAAAACATAATCAATATCATCTGTTATCCTCATGACCATGTAACAGCTCCATGTCAGTTAGAGCAGCAGTCTGCTCTTTGTGTGATCTCTCCCTAAATTATATCAAAATTACTGTCATTAGCATGCATTGGAAGTCCTGGGTTGAATGGGCTCCAGAAGTAACTAAAGATCCCACCATCTCTCCCTACAGTGCTATGTCAACCTTCTCTTTTGGTACCAATTCTTCTGTGGTTTTTCGGGTTCCACAATGATCGATTACTGGCAGATGATACTCTTCAACCTCTTATTCACCTCCTTACCACCCCTCATTTTTGGGATCCTAGATAAAAACATCTCTGCTGAAACTCTCCTGGCTCTGCCAGAACTCTACAGGAATGGGCAGGATTCTAAGGTAAGGAGCTTGGGACTGGAGTTCTCAGAGTAAGCCCAGAAGAGTCACATTTCTTAGCCCAGGCTCCAACTAGGGAATTCAAGTGGTAGCTAAGGACAGTGTTCCATTGTGGAAAATAACAGACATAGAGAATAGGGTCTTCTATTTATTGTTGAACAGACATACTTAGATCATAGGATCACAATAGCTGGCATTTATATGGTGTACTTTACATGTGTTTTCTGATTTCGTTCTCACAAACTGGGGAGACACTCAGTCTTTTTGAAGCACCCAGTATGTTCTAGGTAGTATACTAAGTGTTTGTGATACAAGAAAGGCAAAGGACAATCCCTGCTCTCAAGGAGCTAACAGTCTAAAGGGGGAGACAACAAACAATTATGTTTACACAAAATATATGCAGGATAAATTGGAGATTATCAATAGAAGTAGGTGCTATTATTATCCCTATTTTACACGTGAGGAAAGTGAGTCAAAGAGTTTAAGTGATTTGTCCAGAGTCACAGCTAGGTGGGCACAGTGGATAAAGTATTGGATTTGGAGTTTGAATCTGGCCTTGGGCATGTTACTTAACCTCTCTGGACCTCAGTTTCTTCATCTGTAAAATGGGGATAATAATGGTACTTACCTCAGAGTTGTTGTAAGGCTCAAATGAGATAACACATGTACAGTGCTTTGCAAACTTTAAATAAATAAACGGTAATCATGATTATTATCATTATCACCATCATCATTGTCTGAGGCAGGATTTGACCTCAGGTCTTCCTGACTCCAGCATTTCTATACACTTTAGTGCTCTATGCCCTCTAGCTGATTCTAGAGTTGGAAAGAAACTTAGAGATCATGTAGTCAGACCCCTTTCTTTTTCAGAGAAAGAAACTGAGGCCAAGAAAAGTTAAATGACCTTCCCAAATAGTAAGTGGTAGAGTTGGGATTTGAACTCAAAGTCCAATGCACTAAGTTCAATGCTCTTTCCACTACACCATGCTGTTGCTCCTGAGGCACATCTAGAACAATATGAAAAAGTGTATGATAAATGCAAGGTTACATGGTACATCTGAAGGCGAACTTCTACTGGAGGCCAGAGAAGGAAGAAATTGATGTGAGTCAGAGTAGACAGTGTGGGCTTCATGGGGAAAGTAAGACTAGAGCTGTGCATTTAAGGATGGAAAGGGTCTGAGCAGATGAAGGGGAAGGCCTTCAGAGTGAGAGGAAGCGTTTTTGCCTAGCTCGTCCAGAACATCTCCTCCACAATAATCTAAGAACCACACCAGACCAAATTCTAATTTGTAAAGCAAAGGAAAAGTCACAATGAATCATTCTTCCAGCCCAGAGAAGCATGGACAGACAGAGAGGTCAACAGACATTTGGGACTGGGGACATCCAAGACCCTAGCTCAGAGGCAGATGTGGTGGTAGAATTCCATTCCCCAGAAAAAGAGGGCCAAGACGGAACACCAGGGCAAGAATGACTGGGGCCAGAGGAGATCCCAGGGAATCCCTAAATTAGCATTGGGTGCAGAAGAAGAGGTGCAGTGGTGCTCGGTCACTAATTGCCCAGGTCCTGGTCGTGGATCCAGGGCAGAGAAGAGCTGTTACAATCTCAAGGGAGCATGGGCCCACCTTGCCCGTGTACTAAGCAAGAAACAAGCTCTGGAAATGAATCTGGATGGTTTTGAGCTCAGGAGTAGAGCAACAGGAACACAGCTCTAGCCTTTACTACAGCATATGAGCCCACAGTGGAATTACCAAGGCAAGAGTCCCAGACCAAAGGGGAGATAGCAGTTCAATCACTTCAAGCCCGCAGAGCCTCCCGGTGGCTTAAGAGTGACTGAGTCCAGAAGCAGTTTACTGAAACTTAAATAAATACACACAAGTCAACAGACTCAAATCTAGGTCAGGAGCTGCCAGACCTCAAACCAAGATGTTTGGACCTCTTTCTGGATCACACCAGCTGGAGAGTACTGAAAACTTTCAGGTCACCATACTGAGCTATGAAAGCAATGGCAGAACACAAAAGTACAGAATCTTGGGCCAGACATCTCCCCACCTCACCACCCCCCCTGCCAAAGTGTGTAGAACTCAGACTAACATAAAGTCCAAAATCAAGAAGGAAGCTGGAAGAATGAGAAAACATAAGAAGAACCCAACCATAAAGAGCTTCTATGGTTATGGAAAAGCTCAAGACACACACATGTGCACACATGCATACATGCACACACATACACATGTGCACACACCACATGACTTGGAAACATCTTACAAGCAAGGCCTCAAGGAAAAATGCCTATGGCCGTAAGCCCATAAAGAATTCCTGAATGAGTTAAAGAGTTTGAAAGGGAGCTTAAAAATTATTTTAAAAACCAAATGAGAGCTGTGGAAGAAAACTACAAAGAGAATTAACAGATTAGTAAAAGGGATACAAAATCTTACTGAAGAAAACAACTTCTTGGCCCTATAATTGGCCAAATGGAAGCTAATGACTCCATGAGACATCAAGAAATAATAAAAACAAAGTCAAAAGACTGAAAATATAGAAGAAAATGTGAAATATAAAAGAAAAACAATGGACCTGGAAAACATATTGAGGAGAGATAATTTCAGAATCATTGGCCTACCTACAAGCCAAGAACAGAAAAAATTTAAAAAAACATAGACATTATATTTCAAGAAATAATTTTTCAAAACTGCTTAGATACCTAAGAACCAGAGGGCAAAGTAGAAATTGAAAGAATCTACTAGTCACATCCTGAAAGAAACTCCAAAATCCGGAGTTCCTAGGTCAAGGAAAAAATATTGCAAGCAGCCAGAAAGACTTCAAGTACTGAAGAGACACGGGATAATGCAAGACTTCGCTTTCCAAACAGAAAGTTTGGAATGTGAAATAACAAAAGGCAAAGGATCTAGGCTTACAACCAAGAACAACCTTCCTAGCAAACTAGAATATAATCCTATAGAGAGGAACATGAACCTTTAATTAAATAGAGAACTTTCAAGTTTTCCTGATGAAAAGACTAGAGCTAAATAGAAAATGTGAAATATAAACACAGAAATTTAATAAAAGAACAAAACAGGTAAATGTGAATGAAAAGTCATAAGGGACTCAACAAGGAGAAATTGTTTGTATTCACATATGGGGAGATGATCTCTGTAAGTTCTCAGAATTTTATCATCACCAGGTGTCTTAGAGCGAATCCAATTAGACAGAAGTCTTAGTATTGATTTTATCATATTTGGATGATATCAAAAGAAAAATGGAAGAGTGGTGAAGCTAAGTGCACTGGGACAAGGAGGAAAGAAGAGGAAGAATGGAGAAAACTATCTCACATGAAAGAAATATACAAGGAAAAGTTTATACAGTAGAGTGGGGTGAGAGGAACACTTGAACCTCATTCTCACCTGAACTGGTTCAAGGAGGGAAGAATATAAATATATATGCAGTTGGATACAGAAATTAATCTTACTCCACAGGGAATTAGGAGAAAAGGAGCTAAGGGGGAATAAAAGAGAGAATAGATTAAAGGAAGCAATGGCAGAAGCAAAAGATTTTTAAAGAGGAGATATTAGAAAAAAGGGAAAGAAAAGTATAAAAGAATGGGGAAGAGGGAAATAAATAGCAATCATAACTGGGAATGTGAGTGAGGTGAACTCACCCCTAAAACAGAAGAGGATAGGAGAGTGGATTAGAAAATAGAATCAAGGGGCAGCTAGGTGATGCAGTAGATAGAGCACCAGCCCTGGATTCAAGGGGACCTGAGTTCAAATCTGGCCTCAGACGCATAACACTTACTAGCTGTGTGACCCTGGGCAAGTCACTTAACCCCATTGCCTAGCCCAAAAATTAAAAGAAATTAAAAAAAGAAAGAAAATAGAATCCAGCACTATTTTGTTTACAAGAAGCATACTTGAAAGAGAAAAAACACACATAGAGTTAAAATAAGGAGCCAATCATAATCTATTATGCCTCAGCAAAAGTAAAAAGGTGTCTTTTTCTCAGTTAAAGAAAAAGCAAAAATAGACCTAAATAAAGGAGATGAATGGGGAAACTACATTTTGCTAAAAGGTACCAGAGACAACAAATTAATATCAATACTGAACATATATGCACCAAATGACACATCTATATTCTTAAAGGAAAAATTAAATTATAATAGTAAGGGACCTCAATTTACCCCTCTTGGGCTTAGATAAATCTAACCATAAAATTTAAAAAAAAAAATAATGTTGAGGATATGAACAGAATTTAGAAAAGTTAAATATAATAGGCCTCTGGAGCATATTGAATGGGAAAAAAAGAAATCTACCTATTTCACAGCTGTGCATGGCACATCTACAAAAATTTGCCACATTAAGGATGTGAACACCTCACAAACAAACACACAAAAGCAGAAATATTAAGTGCATCTCTTCTGACAACAGTACAGTAAACATATTTAATAAGGAAATTTTGAAGCATATATTAAGTTAATTGGAAACTAAGTAGCTTAATTCTAGAGAGTGGGTGAATCAAAGAACAAATCCTAGAAATAATCAATAATTTATTCAAGATGACAACAAGAAGATAACATATAAAACTCTATGATATGAAGACACATCCTTAGGGGAACTTTCTGTCTCTGAACTATTTCATCAACAAAAGAGAGAAAGAGGAGATCAAGAAATGGAGCATTCAACAACAACCAAAAAAAGGATGGAAAGCTCTAGAAAACCAACAAATTTTAAAAGTGCTAATTAAACACCAAACATAGAAAGCCTGAAAATCAATAGAGAGAAACGAAAGTTAAAAGAAAATCATTGAACTATCGAATGAAAGTAGGAGCTGGCCCTGGCATCATGAGGACCTAAATTCAAATCCAGCCTCAGATTAATATTAGCCGTATGACCCTAGGCAAGTCACTTAATCCTGATTGCCTCCAAAAAAAAAATAACTAAGAGCTGTTTTTGTTTTATTTTGTTTTTAAAGAAAAACATTAAGGGAAAGGACCCACATCTACAAAAATATTTGGAAATTGAGGGGATGTCCATCAATTGGGGAATGACTGAACAAGTTGTGGTATATGAATATAATGGAATACTATTGTGCTATAAGAAATGATGAGCAGGTGAACTTTAGAGAAACTTGAAAAGACTTGTTGTAAACTGATGCTGAGTGAAGTGAGCAGAGCCAGGAGAACATTGTACACAGTAACAGCCACATCGTGCAATGACTAACTTTGATAGACTTAGCTCTTCTCAGCAATGCAAGGATCTAAGACAAATCCAAAAGATTCACAATAGAAAATGCTGTGCACATCCAGAGAAAGAACTATGGAGTCTGAATGCAGATCAAAGCATACTATTTCCTCTCTTTTTTTTGTTTTGTTTTGTTTTGTTTCTTTTTTCTCGTGGTTCCTCCCATTGGTTCTAATTCTTCTTTACAACATGACTAATGTAAGAATATGTTTAATATAAATGTGTATGTAGATCCTATATCAGATTGCATGCTGTCTTGGGGAGGGAGGGAGAGAAAATTTTAAACTCGAAAAACTTATGGAAGTGAATATTGAAAACTAAAAATAAATAATGTTTTTAAAAAAGAAAAACATTAAAATAGATAAGCCATTCATTTATTTGCTTAAGAAAAAGAAAAACATAATATTACCAGTATCCAAAATGAAAAAAGTTATGGAAACTAAAAGCAATTATTATGATCTGTTTAGCCCAACTATAAAGGCCAATAAAACTCACAATGTAAATGAACTGGATAAATATTTACAAAAATATAAATTGCCAAGATTAATAGAACAGGAAATAGAATACTTAAATAACCCTGTCTTTTAGAAAAATAAATTGAATAAGTCATAAATGAGCTCACTAATATAAAAATTCCAAAACCAGATGAATTTACAAACTAATTCTACATGATAGTTAAAGAACAATTCTAGCACTACATAAAAAGTTTGAAAAAAATAGATAAAGTATTCTACCATATTCCTTCAAAGACCCAAATATGGTTTCTATGCCTAAACCAGAGACAGTCAAAACACACACACAAAAAAGCCATGAGGCAATTTCCATAATGAATATTGCTTTTAAAAAAATTAAATAAAATGTTAGAAAGAAGACTACAGCAACATATACAAAGATTGTACACTATGACCAGGCTGGATTTATACCAGGAATGCAGGGTTGGTTCAATATTGGAAAACTATAAACATAATTGACATTAATAATAAAACCAACAAAATCATATCAACAGATGCAGGAAAAGTTTGATAAAATACAATACCCATTCCTGTTAAAGAAAAAAGAAAAAATAAACAGTAAAATACACAGGAATAAATGGAGCTTTCCTTAAAATGATTAGTATATATTTAAAACCAAGAGTAAGCATTATCTGTAATGGGGATGAGCTAGAAGCCTTTCCTATAAGATCAAAGGTGAAGCAAGGACGTCCATTATCACCATTACTATTCAATTGTAGTAGAAATGCTAGCTATCACAAGATAAGAAAAATATATTGAAGGAATAAGTATGGTCAAAGCGGAAACAAAACTATCACTTTTTTCAGATGATATGATGATTTACTTAGAGAACCCTGGAGAGTCAACTAAAAACTAATCAAAACAATTAACAACTTGAGCAAAGTTGCAGGATATAAACGAAACCTACACAAATCATTAGCATTTCTGTAGATTAACAAAAAAAAACAGAGATAAAAAAATTCATATAAAATACCTCAGACAATAAAAATACATGGGAATGTATCTTCCTAGACTTACACAGGAACTATATGAGCGTAATTATAGAACACTCTTCATACAAATAAAGACAGATCTAAAGAATTAGAGAAATATTTGTTGCTCATGGGTATGCCAAGACAACATAATAAAAATGACAGTAGTGTCTAAATTAATTTACTTGTTCAGTACCATACCAAATAATCAAAGAATTACTTTATAGAGATAGAAAAATAATGGTAAAATTCATCTGGAGGAATAAAAGATCAAGAATATCATGGGAATCAATTAAAAAAAAAAAGGAAGGAGACCTAACAGTATCAATCTCCAACTACACTACAAAACTGTAATAATCAAAACAATCTGCTACTGTTTAAGAAATAGAGAGATTGAACAGTGGGACAGATCAGTTATATAAAATACAGAAGCAAATGAGCACAGTAACCTAATATGTTTGATAAATCCAAAGATCTCAGCTATTGGGGCAGGAACTCGCTATTTGACAAAAACTATTGGGAAACCTGGAAAACAGTTTGGCAGAAACTAGGCACAGATTAATATATCACACTAATATATCAAAATGGTTACATAATTTAGACATAAAAGTATATAATAAGCAAATTAGTGAAGTATGAAAAAAATTACTTGTCAGATCTGCGGATAGGGGAAGAGTTCATTATCAAATAAAAGATAAAGAGATTTACTGGTGAGTGGATAATTTTAATTATATAAAATTTAAATGGCTTTGCACAAACAAAGTCAATGCAGCTACAATTAGAAGAAAAGCAGGAAACTGAGAGATAGTACCTTGCCTCAGGTAATCGCGTTCATAAGAAAGCCATGGCCAAAAAAATACACCACCTGGTGGCCAGTGATATTCGGAGCTCCTTAACTTAAGAAGGCCAGGAATCTGAGAACAGACACACCATGTCACCAGGCTCCAGCCTGAAGCCTTTGCAACTTAGTAGAACCCACCAGACTTTGCCTGTGCCGTCACAGCCTTGAGAATCTCAGAGTCACTTCAATGCCATGATAAGAAACTGGAGGATCACTAGAATAGAGGATTTTCATCCAAGCTTAAGTAAAAATCCTTGCAGTTCAAAGCAGAAGTTAAGAACATTAAGTCAGCTGAAGTATTTTGTTCAAGCTTTATGTATGTTTGTGAGTGTTTATATTCTTTTTTATTTCTACTCTTGAAAACATCATATCCATTTGATAAACTATTCATTGACAACAAAACAGGGGATCTTATCCTATTTTGTGTCATTAACCCCTTTAACGGTCTGGTAAAGCCTCTATGGACCCCTTCTCACAATAATGTTTTTCAATATATAAAATAAAATACATAGGATTATAAGGAAACAAATATATTTAAATGCAGTTATCAAAATGTGTTTTTTAAAGCTCCTGGATCCCAGGTTCAGAAAGCCTACTCTAAAAGAACTCATTGTACCTGAAATACAGGTTATAAGTTGTTCTGCTCTTTCTCAGGAATGCACAGAAGGTAATGAAAGAAATGAGAACACACGTTTCTCAAGTCTGTGCTCTGTCTTCCAGAAACCAGTGACTTTAGCCAATTTCTAGGTCTTTTGTGGATCATTTATGAATAGACAGCCTGAATAACTGTCAGTTATAACTGTCATTTAAAGCCAAAAACCACATCAGATATCATTGTCCTAAATATACCACCTACAAGCAAAGTCTTTCAGGGGAGTAGAAAGAGAATCCAACTTGAAAATGGGAAGTCTGAGTGCTAAACCTAGCTCTACTGCTCATCCTCTGTGTGAATTTGGCCAAGATAATAAGATTTTGACCTGGAAGAGACCTTGGAGATCATTTTGTCTATCTTCTTCATTTTACATGTGAGGAAACTGAGGCCCAGAGAAGTTATGCAATTCACTCGAGGTCATGTGTATAATAACTAGAAGAACTGAGATGTGAACTCAGTCCCTCTGACTCCATGGCACCATGCTTCTTTCCCTCTTCCAGCCTGGGTTTCCTCATTATCGACTGAGGTGTCTGTACTGGGGCCAATAATCTCTGAGGTCTCTTCCAGCTCTCAAATGCAATGAGTCTACCATTTTCTATCAATCATTAGAGGTCAGCTTTGGTGATGGTAACCTGCATGAATTCCTTCCCCACAGTTCTACAAGTTGTCAACTTTCTGGATTGCCATGTTGGATGCTTTCTATCAGAGCCTCATCTGTTTCTTTATCCCTTATTTGGTAAGTTCATTACCCACTTTCCAGTCTTGAACCTGGATTGAGGATTTTTTCCTGTTTTGGCACGGGATTTGGTTTTGTGCAATGTGTAGGGCTGAGTCCAGAGACAAAGTGTCCTCCTAAACTCTATACCTTAAACATGGGTGGCTGCCACCAGGTAAATGGAGATAAGAACGAAATATTGGTTATTGGATGATTATTGGATGATATTGGAAATGTTGGATGAGAAAGAAAACCCAGTACAATTTAACAAGAACTTAATAAATTCCTACCTTGTGTAAGTCCCTACCCTCAAGAAGTTGTTGTGCTGGGGAGACCTAGGCCAGTTAAATTCATCCTGGTATAATCAAAAGACCGCAGATGTAAAATTGAAGGCAACTTTATAAATCACCTGGTCTAAAATCCCATCACTTTCAGATGAGAAAACTGGGGTCTAGAGGAAGGGAGAAATTAATCTAAGGTCATACAAGTAGTGAGAAGGCAGGCTTCAATCCCAAGTTTGTATTCCCCACAGTGCCTAGCTCAGTCCTGGGCACACAGTAAGTGACCAGCAAACATTTGTAGAAAGAACAAATCATTTAATCCAGAGAGCACCTGGAGAATCCACTCCTAGGCATCTACATAGGCTGCCTTGCATGCCCAGAACCCCCTCCTTGTTATGCCTGGTTCAGGCACCAACTACTGTACAGAGAATTCCCTGGTTTCCTTTACTGCCCCTGGCTGAAAATGATCTCTCCCTATTACAACTTGACCCTGAACACATTGTTCTCTCTAATGTGTCTGGCTGCCACTGAATTAATGGATGCTCTCTCCCTAGTAAAAAGGCACACATCTGGCTTGCCTTTGCAGCCTTACTCCTTCCCATAATGACCTCTTCCTGATAAGAAATTCTCCCTCTTCTCAAATGCTTCTACTCTCAGACAAATGCTTACATTTTTATTTTACCACACCCTCTCCTATGAAGCCAAGGGATAGATGGTCATTGCCACACACATTGCCAATATATGCCTCTTTTTTTAATCTATCCTTTTTAATTCCCATTCCTCCTCCTTCCCCCCCCCCATAGAATATAAGCCCCTTAACAGAAGAGGCTGTAATACTTTTGTATTTGTGTCACCAGCACCTAAAACTGTTCCTGGCTATCAATTTGTCAATCCACAAACATTTATTAAGTTCTCAGTATGTGCCAAGCACCGTTCTAGGCACTAACACAGAGACGTAAGTGAAATAGTCCCTGTCTTTAAGGAGTTTAGCCAGGGGAGATGACATATACATAGGATTATAAGGTTATAGGATCCTACATGAGTACATACATAATATATACAAAATTAATACAAAGCAGGTTAGAGGAAGAGGACACTGGCAGCAATGAGGAAGGACTGGGACATGGCAGATGCTTGGTAAATATTTGTTTAATCAAACATACCTAATAAATTCAGGTTGGTTTTGATTTTTATTAATTAAATGTTTTACTGATGCTCTTTTTTTTTAACATTTCTACTCTCCAATGACGCCTGTCCCCTTACCCAACTAAGAAGACTAGATAAGTGAAACTGATTAGCACTGTCCATGTCTGACAGGATATGATTCATTCCACACCTATAATCCCCATGTGTCTCTTTTGCAGGTCTACAAGGACTCTAACATTGGTGTCTTCACTTTTGGAACACCCATCAATACCATCTCCCTTATCATAATCCTGTTACACCAGGCAATGGAAATGAAGACATGGGTATGGACACCATAAGATCATCAATGTGTGGTTGAGAAGGAACCTTAGGAAGCGTTCAGGCTAGCCCTACCATTTTATAGATGAAATAACCAAGGATCAGAGAGATTAAATGGATTACCAAAATTAAATTGTAACAGGAGGTAAAGCTAGGTTCTCTGACTCCAAATCCACCATTCTTTCTACTGTACAAATTGGTTTCCTAGTAATTATTTCTGCAAATATTTTGGCTTGCATTCAATTAGCTGTCCTCTTAGGTCCTTTCCAATTATAAGATACTGCAAGTCTAGAGGGCCAGGAGACAGGTTAGGAGGATTCCAAGTTGGTTCTGCAATTAGGCTTAGACTTCACAAACTGGCCTTTCTAGTCTTTTTTCACACTATTCCCTCCCCTTTTGCCATTCAGCATTACAACCAAACTACACTGGTAGCTCTTGTCTCATCTTATTCCCTACCACACGTGTGGAGCTATACAAGCCATCCCACGTGACTCAAACACATTCCCTGTTGACATCCTTCCCTTCCTTTAAGGCTCATCTATTGCAGGTGCTATTCCCCTCCCCCCTTTCATAAAGTCTGCCATGATCCCTCCAAGTTCCCAACTGGAAGTCATTTATCCTTACGAAAATTTTCCAAAACAGTTTTGTCTTATCCCCTTTTTGCCCTTAACCCTTTCTCCCTTGTATTGTTCTCATCAATTATCCAATCGACAAACATTGATTAAACATCTACTGTGTGCCAGGCACCAAGAATTCAGATATAAAGAATGGAACAATCCAGGAGAAACAAGTGCGTGTATGAAATAAAGTACATAATGAATATAAAGAGGATAAGTGCAAATAAATGTGAAGTAGTTAAATACAAGATTGTTGAGAGATGATGCTGGGTTTGGAGTCAGGAAAACCTTAGTTCAAATTTGGCCTCAGACACTTATTAACTACGTGACCTTGGGCAAGTCATTTAACCTCTATTTGCCTCATTTTCCTCAACTCTAACATCAAGCTAATAATAGCACCTACCTCCTAGAATTGTTGTGAGGATAAAATAAGATAATACTTGTAAAGCACTTAGCACAGTACCTGGCACACAGTAGACACAATACAAATGCTAGCTATTGTTGTTATTATTATTATCATAACTGTTGCTATTATTACTATTATCAACTAGCAGTTGTGGGGATCAGGAACGATTTCATATAGAAGGTAGTACTTTGGCTGTGTCTTCAAGAAAGAAGGGGACTTGGAGGTGCAGGGGGAGGGCATTCTAGGAATGCCGACTTAGCAGTGTATGTCTGCTCTTGCTCCTCACACACATGAGACAGTAATCACCTTAATGGTGGGGACTGGCATTTTTATCACTGTCACCAGTGCCTGTCATAGGACGGGCTCTTAATACATGCCAGTGGAACAACTTCTCACTTACAAGCTGTGTGACCATGGACAAATCACTTAACCATCTGATCCTTGGTTTCCTCATCTATAAAATAAGAGATTTAGACTAGATATCTCTACGATTCTTGTCTTTAAAGAGCTTAGATTCTAACCAGGAAAACAAAACCCAAGAAACATGAAACAATGAGAACACAGTTAAATGCTGAACTGTGAAATCCTGATTATAACTGTTCCTCGGCACTTCCAAAGAGGGAGAAGTTAGTGACAACAAAAAGCCTTCTTTGAATAATGGATATGAACTGCATGCACAAATGAGAAGAAGATACCCTGGGGGTAGGGGGAGATACCTTGGGAATAGGGTAGGGATGGAGCACAAGCAAAGGCACAAGGTTTGTTTAAAAAAAAAAAAAGAATAAAAACCAGAGTGTTTGGAGAAAGTAAAGACACTAACCTCATTGCTCTGCTTATTGGAGCAAAAGATTAATGTTGGTAAGTAGTGGGAAACATGGTTTCATAAATCATTCAATTCAACAAGCATGTATTAAGCTACCTGTTATATATAAGGAGAAGGGAAATGTGATATAATGTATAAAGGCTTAGTCTTAGAGTCAGGAAGGACTGCCTTCAAGTCCTGCCTCTTATATATGCTAGCCTTGTGACCATGGACAAGTCACCTAACCACTCAGCACCTCAGAGGCAACTTTTGAAGGCTGAATTTCAGACAACTTGCTGATCTGCAACCACTGGCCAAATTTCCACAGCAGGAGCTTCTTACACCAATAAAAATCACAGATCCACACCCCTCCCAAAATGAAAAGTCCAAGGCATTGTATTTGGTACTCAGGGAGTCAAAGACAAAAAGCTGAGCAGTCCAGGCACTCCAGAAGTTGACATTGTAGGTAAAATGAGGCCAGATTTTAGAGGAACTTAAAAGTTATTCTTCCCAAATGGTATGCCCTTACGATTGCAGAAACAAATTCAATAGATAGAAGAGAGACAATGTGGATTTCACCTGACATACTTATGCTCCAGAACACCGGTCCACCTTACCCTTGGTCAGTGGACCTTCACCCCAGAGTTAAGCTAGGACCTGATTATCCCAGGCACTGGCCATAGAACAATTTAGCATAAAGACTTTCTTCTTATTGGAGTAACCTCTATGCATGATTCTCATTCAACTGTGCCACCAAATAGACTTTTTTTAACTCAGTAATACACAATCAGGCTGCCATTGTAACCAAGACAGATGATGAGGCTGTTAAGATTTGGGAAATTTTCTGATTTCGATTCTCTTTACAAAGAAATAGAATTAACATCCTGAGCCATTTAACTGAATATGCTGCATCATTCATCTTTCCAAAAAAGGCATTTTTTTTACATCTTCTCCACGCAGTTTTGCAGTAGTAATCACTCAGTAGAAGAGACAGACCAAGTTAATGGCATCTCAGGCATCTGAACCCCTTCAGTTCCTCTTTCTGTCCATGGAGCCTGCAGTGCTCCATCACGCAGAGAAATCGAACACAGGGCATGATTCAGGGCCCTTGGAAAAGGAGCTAGTTGTCCAAACCACAGCACAGAAATTTTGAACATGCTCTAAAAAGGGTCCAGAGTCTGTATCTTCTGTAATATTCACATAAAAGGCTACTCTTATTAGGATACTGGGCCTGTGGTTTTGTCGCCAAAGGGAACTCCCAAATGAAGAGACTCCCTCTCCCAGTGCAGTCAGCACCATCTCTGCAACTCATAATCTTGGGAAGTCGTCTAGAGCGCTGAGAGATTGTCCAGAGTCATATCGCCAATACATGTCAAAGGCAGGGGCTGAACCCACGTCTTCCTGGCTGCAAGGCCAGCTCGCTACTACATCCCACTAACTCCCAAGAGAGTTATTTTTATAGAGTTAACACAAGTTCAAATACCCATATCTTTTCTGGTTAGTCCCAGATCCACAGTAAGATGAGAAAGCCAGCTAAGGTGAGACAAGCCAACCAGTATTTATTAAGTGCATGCTGTGTGCCAGGCACTGTTTTAAGCCCTGGAGAGCCAAGTATAAGCAAAAAGTAGCCCCGTGCCTCCAGAAGGTTTTCATTCCAATGAGGGGAGGATGACATACAAAAGGGACCTGAGGGAGAAAGGGAAAGGCACCTGAGTGGGGATGTGGTGGAGATGTCCTGAGAGTCAGAGGCAGAGCTGAGGAGGAGAATTAAGCATGGACAGCCCAGGCCCATCCCCAAAATGTAGGCCCCAAGAGGAACTCAGGAATAGTAGAGGCTGCCAGAGAGGTGGAGGGGTATTCCATGGGGAGAAGACCCTAGTCACAGAGGGGAAAGCTCCAGGGCGGGGGTGGAACCTGCTGCCTCGAGGCCACAGGTGGCCCTCTAGGTCCTCAAGTGTGGCCCTTTGACTGAATCCAAACTTCACGGAACAAATCCCCTTCATAAAAGGATTTTTTCTATAAAACTTAAGACTCAGTGAAAGGCCACATCCAAGGACCTAGAAGGCCACATGGGGCCTCGGGGCGTGGGCTCCCCACCCCTGTTTCAGGCCTGGCAGTGAAGTCCTAAGAACCAGGAGGAAACACCACCTTATAGAACTGCTACTGGTGGCCAGCTTCCCTTGACTTTGAGCATGACATCACTCCATGTTTTCTCCTTTGCAGACTTTCATCCACGGCTCTGTGCTCCTGGGAAGCTTCCTGCTTTATTTCGTGTTCTCCCTCCTGTACAATGCCTTCTGCATCACCTGCAGCAGCCCAGCCAACCCCTACTGGATCATGGAGAGGCAGATGTCAGATCCTGTCTTCTACCTCGTGTGCCTCCTGACACCTGTCGCCGCCCTCCTTCCAAGGTTAGCGTGTTTGGACTGTTCTCCCTACAGCCACGGAGAGGCTAGGTGGCACCACAGTGCACAGAGCACCAGGCCTGGAGTCAGGAAGACTCCTCTGCCTGAGTTCAAATCTGGCCTCAGACACTTACTAGCTGTGTGACCCTGGGCAAGTCACATCACCATGTTTGCCTCAGTTTCCTCATCTGTCTAATGAGCTGGAGAAGAAAATGGCAAATCACCCCAGTTTCTCTGCCAAGAAAATCCCAAGTCAGTCACAGAGTTGGACGCGACTGAAAATGCCTGAACAACCCTAGAGCCGCAACTCCACTCACTAACTCCACAATCCAGGGATTAGGAGCTCAGATTTCTCGGGAGCCTATTGGGCTACTGTTTTAACGACAGTACGGAATAGTGAGTGTCGTGAGCACTAAGCTAGAGTCCTGGGTTCTAGTCTCAGCTCTCCCACTGAGGAGCTTTGTGACCTTAGGCAAGCCCAGTGACCTCTTCAGATTTGTTATCTATAAAATGTGTATAGTAATACACTTTTCATTTCCATTTTGTCTTATCCGAGGTTATTATTGAAAAAAGGAATAAAACTAAATTTAAAAGCACTTTGAAAAGAAGTACTTTATAAAAACAAACACATCATTATGAGGTCTACTGTTCATTATAATTTCTTATAAAATAGTAATGCTATCTTACATTTCTATAGTATTTTACCTCATAAACATTCTCCCACCTGTCTTATCATTTTATCTTGGCAATTACATTATGACATAAGCAGAATAGGGCTCTCCATTTTACTAATGGGTAAGCTGAAGCAAAGGGAAAATCTTAGATTTCCTCAAAACTAATAATAATAACAACTAGTAGTAATGTATTATAGCTAACATTTATATTACACTTAAAGGTTTGCAAAGACCTTTGCAAAGACAAATATGATCTCATTTGTTTCTAACAACCACCTTGGGAGGGAGGTGCTATTATTACAAGTTCAATCACAATAAATCAGCATGCAAATTAAAATCCAGGCCCCCAACATCAGACAACCTCCAAATGAGCCTTCTGACACATTGACTCATTGTTCCCTAGTGACTAATATAGACAAATGCCTCTAAAGGAAACATATCGCCACACAGGTCAGTGTCATAAATAATCTTAGAATTAGCTCTTGGAGTAAAATAAGAATACTGAGTATTAGTCACCGTTCAACTTGAATGAATTTATCAACATTAGATACAGGCAAGAGACTATCTGAGAGCTAATGAAGACTTCTTTTGGGTAACCAGTGTGTGGTGGGAAGGTCGAAAGCATATCCACAAGGACCATGTGGCCAAGCCTAAGGCCTTAGCTCACTCTCTAATCTTCAAGGGCTCCCCACTCTAATCTTCTTCAGGGGCTCACATAGGTAAATCCAGAAATTCATTGCACCTGCACAGATTTTAGTTTTCCTAGGCTATAGCCAACCTAATACTTCCTCCTTGGACACAGATTCAGTGGAGATGAAGACAGAATCAAAAAAGAAATGAATATACTTTCATAATAAGTTTCAGACAACATCTTCATCCATTCCCCTCATGCACCCAAAACCTAGAGAAACAGGACAAGGAAAAATAGGAGCACAAAGCTATATAAATGACCTATTTCATTCTTGACTGGAAAAAAGTTTGTTTGTGAAACAGTTAATATCATTCCCGGGAGATGAAGCTGTTTGGGCAGACAATATGATATGATGGAAAAAAAATTAGTTTTGGAGTCAGATGACCCAAGTTTGAATCCTAGATCTATAATTTATTAACTATGTGACTTTAGGCAAGTCACTTAAATTCTTTGGGTCTCAGTTTCCTCATCTGTAAAATAAGTGACTCACAGTTGACAATTTCTTTTCTTTCCAACTCTACATCTTATAATCCTGGACACAAATTAGTGAATCCACCAGGATGGTGCCAGATTTAGGAAATGTACATACAATCTTTCTTTTACCAATTATATTCTCCTTACATCTAAACTGTGATTCATTTCCACTTGCTTCTCAGTGTGGTGTTCCATAGAGTTTAGATGAGATTGATTTCTCTCTGTCTCTGCATAGGAAGTCTCTAGTGACTTTGTCCCTCTCAGTCCCACAACCAAGTTTCACATTCTTACTGCAATGTGGCATTTGTTGAAAGCATGATTTTTGTTAACATTCATATCTACCCACTGTCATCTTTGCTTCTATTCTCTCTCCTAAAAAGCTGCATCAAACACTCAGTTAAAAATTTTTGTCCCCTACCATGGGGATAGAGCCAAATGTCGTGATCATTGCTGGCTCAGCAGGATGTCTAGTTTAAAGAATTCAGTCTTTCACTCTTTCTATTCAAGGTTAGAAGGCCCATATGTTCTCTCTGAGACATACTAGATCTTGTCTTTCACCAAGTTCAATTCCTGGAAGACCCAATTTCTTTACTCCCTCCACCAACAAAATAGACTCATCTGTGGCTTTGCCCTCAAGTCCAGAGAGGTTCGGTCACCTTCCAAAGGTAACAAATCAACGGTTGGAGCCAGGCCTAGGACTCAACTTCCCTGACCGCTAGTCCAGAGTTCTTTCCCCTATGCCTTACTGCGTGTGAATGATTAATGAGCAGATTCTACACTAGTCTACATCAAAAGATAAGTCGGCCTTACTTCTGATTCTGTCTTCATGGCCCTACCTCATATGTCTTCCCTTCCCACACTCAAACTGAATTACTCTCTGCCTCTCTCATCATCTCCTATCCCAGCCACGCCAGCCCCCAATGTATCCTGCTCCCTATACCTTTGTTCATCCTATTTCCTATGCCTGGAATATCATCTTCTACCTCTTCTTTTGCTGATTTCCTCCCCATCCTTTAAATTCCAATGAAATGACACTCCTGGAAGCTTCTCCTGATCCTCCCTGTCCATAGCAATTATTCCTTTTGGAGCTTAAAAAGCACTTTGTTTTGTACCTCTTTCCTGCATCTGTATCATATCATTATAAATTATAGATATGTTTGTGTCAGCTCTATACTTTGTAAGCGCTCTGAAAGCTGGTACTGTCTTATCTAGACATTCCATCTTCCCAACCTCTATTTCAGTGTTCTGTACAGAGAAAGCACTTTAAAATACTGTTGGATAAATAACCTAACCTAACCTAATTCTTCATAGCCCACTCAGTCCTTTGGGCCATCAGGGTTAGGGCATCAGGCTGTTCCTAGGACTGAAACATAAATCTTTTGAGAGTCAATATTTCCAGAATAGCAAAGATACCTATTTAGAGGTTCAACTGACCCGAATGCCAAGACAGTATTCCCATTTTGGGGCCTGTTACTATAGATATTTATAAGTGTTAAGAACTCATTATTTTTCCATCTCCCATCAGGTATTTTCTGCTGGCTATGCAAGGCACCTGTGGAAATTCACCCCTCCTGAAAGCTGAGAAACTGGACAAACTTCCCAAAGAGAAAAAGGAGCTGGCTATCCAGGAGTGGAAGAGACAACAAGGGAGATTATCTACAGCCTGCCAAGCAGGTCCATCCCCTGGCAATGCCAACTCGGAACAGGAAACAAGGGACAACTCCCTAAAAGACTCCTCTCGCATGAAAAGACATACTGGGGACTGTGGACTTAATAGAGACAGAAGTAACCCCCAATCCTATCCATGTCATATGGGGTATAACCAAAGCTCACCTGGCTCTGCAACAAGACCTACCCCAGATGAACACCTCTTGGAACCTAGTGGATCCGAAGCTTTTGGAATGTTCAAAGATCCACAGATTGGCATCCCAGGAGACTCAAGCAGAGGAAGCCATCGCCGATCCCAGAGCTCATTGACTATATGAAGGGCCTCACGCACAGCTGCACATGCAGGGACAAACTCCAAACATGTTCATATAACGCGTTATCTTGTGACCTCAAGCAAGTCACAATCCTTCCTGGGCAAGTAGAAGAACACTGGGCAGTCTTGACCCCTTTTCCTATCAGAATAATGACCTCCCTGGAGACAGAGCTGGCTTTCCCAGGGCTAGAGAACAAGACTGGGAATTAGACAGCCACTCTGAGACTTTTCTACCACCATCAGGCAGGCCATCTTACAGAAACAAGTCGTCTGTTTCTTTTTCAGGATGGAAAAATATTTCCATGCACAGAGACTTAGGGCAATTCTTTAAGAAATGGCCCTCAAGCATCCAGTTCCAAGAATGTGCCTGCAAACACTGAATCACTCTAATGAACAGTTTGTGGGGGTGTAATGCTTCTTACATCCATAATTTGGCCCACACACTGGAGAAGAACTAAAATTTCAGAAGACAGAGGCCCAGAGTTGGAGCAAAGGAGGCTGAGTTACTTCCACCCAGAGGTCCAAACCTTCCTATATTCACAAAGTTAGGCCCAATGGCCATTGAACCTTTAAGATAATACTTGTTGCTGCTCCACCTCACTCCCCTTCCCCATGAAGGCCAGATTTGAATTCATTACTTTGGATATCTATTTTTTGAGGGAGAGAAGGAAAGAGAGAGAGAGAGAGAGAGAGAGAGAGAGAGAGAGAGAGAGAGCAGGAGGGAGAGAGAATTGAGTATTAGTCACTGTTCAACTCCAATGAATTTATCAGCATTAGATGTAGGCCAAAAGACAAAACAACCAAGGTGGACTTCTTTTGGGTAACCACAGTATGATAGGGAGATAAGGATTAAAAGTATATGCACGAGGACTGTGAGGCCAAGCCCAAGAAGAAGAGAGGAAGAGCTAGGACAACATTAAAAATCCATTCAATCATTCAGTAAGCATTCGTTAAGTACCTGCTAGGATTACCGATAACCTTGTTCACCTAAAACTGGGAACACTAGGACTTGGCCACATCAGATTGACACTTGAGTTTGTTTTGGAACACAGAAAAAGGAGTCTTGCTTCACACAGTGAGTAGAAAGCTCAGGAAACTCATTACCCTTAGAAGGCATCAGGGGCTGAAAATATGAAAAGGATTCAATGTGTTGTAATATGTTAATAAATTAATTATAGAGCTGTAAAATAAATTAGATTAAGGCAAGCTAAGGATGTTTCAAGGACATGCCCAATCATTTGAGGTTAACATGGAAGGCAACCGTGTACTCCATTAATTGTCTATCAGAGACCAAGCACCAGACTGTAGAGACCAGAAACCTGTGTAAAAATTCTTATGGCTTGATGACCATGGGGTCAGAGAAGGAGAAGACCTGTGATTTCATTGGTGTAGGGAATTCCCAACAAGGAATCTCCCTCTACTAATGCATATCAGCAACTCATCCACTATTAATTCTTCAAGAGTTGCCTAAGCCACTGAGGGGTTGTGAATCACTTAGAGTCACACAGCATGCATCAGAAGTAAGACTTGAACCCAGGTCTTCTTGACTCTGAGGCTAGCTTCCTATCCTTTTAGGATATAGAAATCCCTGGACCACTGTTGTATCTGCAATCCCCAACTCATCATAGACCATGAAAAAGCTTTCCCTTCAGAGGCTAGAACATATCCCAGCTGCCATTTAGAAGGATGAAGGTGACTGAGCAGCCTTTTCCTTACTCAACTCTAAAACTGAAGATGCCATTCAAAGCTTTCTAACCTGGTCACTTTTCCTGGCACTAGTTTATTAGAGTCTTTCTACCTCTCATATCCTATATAATCTAGTGTGACCAACACTGGACAGTTGGTTAATTCTAGGTGATTTCTGTGATGCCAAGGAAAACAATAACAATGCAACCTTTCATGACAGAAAGGAAAAGACCAAAATGCAGAGGTCATAAATGCCTCACGTTCTACCTTATGCATATCTTCAGCTCTCTACATGTCAAAAACCCATAAGGTCAAAGGCTAGCATTCTATTTCAGAGCTGTGAAGAACTGTACTGACCATGACAGACAACAGGAGCCTCTTGCCTAAATGCCAGCTTGCACCGAGCATCATGCTGAGAGTATAGCATTTAATGAAAACCTTGTCAGGGTCTCTGTCCCCCCTCCTTTTTTTAAAATAAAACCAAATGTGATTATTCAACTTGCCCTCTAACTCAGGGGAAAGACTAACTATGTGGGATTATTTTTTCCCTTTGTATCTGATAATTCATACTAATGGTTGTATTTAATGTATTTTATACTCTTTATCTGGTTTTGACTGACTAGAGATGGACGTATCATTTCTCTTAGAGGGAAAAAAATAAATGGTTTTCCATAAGCAGCCATCAACAGAAATCTCTTACCAACTTGTTCTTTCATCAATGCCTTTCTCTATCTCTCTGAGCCCCATTTCCTTGATTAAGTTACTCACTCATTATATATATACATTGTGCATGGCGCAACATGGTGCTGCAGGAGGAACAGGAGAAATAGAAGACCTTCTTTCAGAAGTTGATAGTCTATTCCATCATACAAGACAGAGGGGTAAAAACCAGATCTTGATGGGTACAGGAAAGTCCCAGGTGAGGAAACTCCCTCTATCAAGGCAGGTCAGAACCTTCCCTGCAACTTATAGAGTTGGAGGGTTCACTCAATCCCTGAGAGATTGAGGGATTACCTGGGGTCTCACTAGTGGTATCAGAGATAGTACTTGACCCCACGTTTTCCCAGATTCAAGACTAGTTCTTTATGTACCATACTATACTGGCAGTACACACAGTCATTAAACGACTGAATCATGATACATACAAGCAATACAGTAATAGCAACAACAATGGCTACCATTTATGTGCCACTGTAAAATCATAGGATTATAAATTTAGAGTCAGGTGGGACCTTAGTTGGCACATAATCCAATCCCCTAATTTTACAGAAGAGGAACAGAGGCTTAGAAAGATTAATTGGCTTGCCCCAAATTGCTGGATTCTAAAGAAATGAAATTTGAATCTGTCTCCTCTGATTCCAAAGTCAGGAATCTTTCCAGAGAAAGTATTGAAGAAATGTCATTGTGGAATGGAATGGTCAGGGGAAACTTCATATAGGTGATTTGACTTGAGCAGAATCTTTATAGTTGGGTAGAATTTAAATTGGCCAAGAAAAATAGGAAGGATACTGCAAATAGTGAAACTAAAAATGTTCGTACAGCCCAGGCAGTCTAGTGGCAGCTTGGTGTTCAGTGGGTAGAGAACTGGGCCTATAGTCGATAAGACCTAAGTTCAAATCCAGCCTCAGACACTAGCTACGTGACCCTGGGCAAATCACTTAATTTCTGTTTACTTCAGTTTCCTTAACTGTAAAATGAGAACAGTGATGGCACTACATTCCAGGGTAGTTATGAGGATCAAATGATACAATATTTGTAAAGTACTTAGCACAATGCCTGACACATAGTAGGTGCTTAATCAGGGCTTATTTCCTTTCTTCCTACTGGTTTGTTTAATCATTTCTCTTACAAGGCTGGAAAAAGACTCTCCCATTATGGAATAATCTCTTTTGGCTTAAAGGAGAATACATTTTTAGCTGGAAAGAGCAACATGGGATAAGGGGTTTCAGAGGAAGAGCATTCAATGCAGGAGGAATGAGAGAGATTTTTCATTTGTTTTGTTTTCAAAGTACACTCAATAAGCTAGTTTAAATGGCTTCATCATTTCCCCATTCTTCCAACTTTTCTCTTCCCTTTAAAGCTACTTGGTTAAGCCCAAATACCTCAAAACATAGGTCCAACCATTTAGAAAGAGATTGACTCCTAGGTTCCTAGGTGCAAGCCACACTGGCCCCTAAACATGGCCAAAGAATAGAAGCCCCTTTAAAGAGTGTGGCAAAAGAATAGGACATGAAATCAGACCTGAAGTGATGGCTTCAGACAAGCTTACACTGACCGCTTACAGGGCATCAACTCAGATGCTTTCTTTGTATCCCCAGTACTTAACACAGTGCCTGGAACATATAGGTGGAAGAGACAGCACAAGGAGAAGTAAATAATTAGAAACCTTCTAGAACTCTTACTACCGATACTCCAGGAGTACCCAAAATCTGAAACTTTCTCTTAAGGGTGTGGAGCCTGGGGTGGACTGAGGAGCATAAGACGAAGTCCTCTGCTAGAGAACCTTGGGGAATTCTAACTAGAATGCCTTAGACCAGCCTGAAGTCCTCAATGCTCTGACTAGATATGTTCCACAAGGGATTTGAAAGCTTCTAATACTCTGGGCACAGACACAAATGGGTTGTTGAAGCCGGGTCAAGAGCCCAAGAACATGACATCAGGACCAAACAAGAACTAAGCACCCAATTCAAGAGTGTAGAAGGAGGCAGCACCTGGTTCTGGCACAAAGTTCTAAACTAGAAACCAGGACTAGAAATATGAATAAACAGAAGGAGGGCAATTAGAGGGTGCAGTGGACTGATTGCAGGACCTGGAGGCAGGAACACCTGAGTTCAAATCTGGCCTCAGACATTCACTAGCTGTGCAACCTTAGGTAAGGCACTTAACCTTTCCTAGCCTCAGTTTTCTCATCTGTAAATTGGAGATAATAATAACACCTACTTCCCAAGGTTCTTATGAGAATCAAAGAAGATAATAATTGTAAAGCTCCTAGCAGAGTATCTGCCACATAGTAATCACAACATAAATGTTAACTATTATTACTATTATTATTTATACACCAAGCACTATGAAGAAATAGTTGGATTAAAGAGACGTGTAAGAGGCAAACCCATAAGGAGAGATTCCACAAGTACAAATAGGATCATAGTGGGGAGGGAAGAAGAATTGAATAGCTACAAGGTGTCTAAGAGTGGCTGGAAGAAAAGAAGCTAGAGACAAAAGCTGAAGTTATAAATGAAATTAGAGCTCTAAAGAAAAGAATGAGAAGAAAAATAAGCTTAGAAGAGAAGGTAGAAGAACTTACCCAAATACACTCCCTAAAAATCAAAATAGAGCAAAAAGAATTCAATGACTCCAAGAAAAAATACGAGGACAAAATTAAAAGATTATAAAAAAAAGGGGGAGGGGAGGACAGGGTGTGTTGTATGTACTATTGAAAACAATTGGAAAAAAGACCTAGAAGAAATAATTTAAGAAGCATTAGACTTCCTGAAAAACATGAGCAAACAAAAAAAAAGTAAATACCATATTTTTATAAGTCATAAATGAAAATTACCCAGAGTTATTGGAACTACAGAGCAAAGTGAAAATAGAAATACCCTACCAGTCACCTCATGAAATTCAAAATTAATAGCCAAAATTCAGAGCTTCCAGGTTAAAAAAAATGCTATAAGAAACCAAAAAAAGAAAGAAAGAAAGAAAAGAAAAAGAAAGAATTCAAGTACCAAGCAATCACAGTCAGGATCACTCAAGATTTGACATAATTAACATAAGGAAGAGAAAATCTTGGAACATAACTATTTCAAAAGAAAATAAGTAAAGGCATTACCAAGAAAAGTTTACCCTGCAAGACTCAGTATAAAAGGCCATATGGGGGGAAATGTATAAGAATATATACTGGAGAGAAATATACAATTAATAATTATAACTACAGAGTTATTCTGTATTGTATTCTATAAGAAATCACAATAACTAACATTTATATAGCACTTACTATGTGCCCAATTATGTGATAAGAGCAATATCTGCTATATAGGCTTAAGTGACTCCAGAGACTAAGACTTGGGCCACTGACATAGGTTTCTAGTGGTCTTCATAAAAAAGGCAGCCCATGGGCAGGTAGGTGGCACAGTGGATAGAGAACCAGCCCTGAAGTCAGGAGGATCTGAGTTCAAATCTTCCCTCAGACCAAACACTTGACACTGCTGTGTGACCCTGGGCAAGTCACTTAACCCCAGTTGCCTATAAAACAAACAAAAAAAGCAGCCCACAGGGAGGCAGGGGTATCTCTTCCTTCAGACTTCTCATTGGCAAACCAGGTCAAAACAGTGGCAGGAAAGCAGAGACCAATGTGTATCCTTGCTAAAAATATCCTTTCCCTGATTAGGCTAAGTAAGTCTCCCTTTGTTAACTGTTAGATGGTTTATGAATGCCTCATTTTTTTCCATTTTGGAACTTGAAGCCCAAGACTAGTCCGAGTCAGTCCTGACCTGCAACATATGCCAACAAAACTAATAACAAATAAGTGGATGAATAGTTACAAAAATGTAAAATACTCAGATTAACAGAACAAGAAATAGAGGATTTATATAATGAAATCTCAGAATCTTTTTTTCTCCCAACAAGCCTTAAATGAACTTCCAAAGGTAGGGTGGGAGAGGATGGATACATTTACTAGTGAATGTTAACAAACATTCAAAGAACAATTTGTCTCCATATGATGTAAACTATTTATAAAAATAGAGAAAGAGGGGATCCTACCAAATTCCTTCTATAAAGCCAACGTGGTCTTAATGCATAAACTAGGAAGAAATGAAGCAGAGAAAGAAAATGATAAAATGATATGCCTAATGGATATCTGTGCAAAAATATTAAATACTAGTAAAGTGGCTACAGAAACATAATAAAGATATTATTTACTATAACTAGATTGTATTTATACAAGGGATGCATGTTTGGCTCAATACCAGGAAAACTATAAACAAAATGTGAAAGGCAACATGGCATACTTGATTAAGCACACTGGTCTCAGAATCAGAAAGACTCAGGTTCAAGTCCCATCTCTGACATGTATTGGCTATGTGAACATGGGCAAGTGACTCGACTTCTGAGAGAAGGCCAGTTGAACTGGATCACAGAGTGTGGGAGGAGAGGTAAATGATAAATACTTGTAAATCCGCAAACACTGACTAAGCGTTTCCTACCAGGCATTAGGCTAGGCACTGGGGATCCCAATACAAAAGAAAAAACAAAAAGAAACAATATGATTTTAGGGAATGAAGAAAGTCTTCTCTTCACCGTCCTGTCACAATTCCTGAAATTCTTGTCATTACTATCATTCTTGGAGACAGCTAACCTTTACCAAAAAAATGTAAATTTACTAAGAGGCTGTCATAGATTAGCAATGGTCAAGGCCCTGAGGGCATATAGCACCAAACTGCTGTATTCTGATAAGGAGTCTGAGGAAATGGAAGGCAGACCTTTGGTTCTCAAGAGGCAGAGCCTGGCTGCCAGGGAGGGTGGGCTAAATATACTGCAATGGGCAGCCAGAGGACCCCTGGCAATAAGGCAGGAGGCAGAGAAAGCAAATATCCCATGCTTTGAATTTTACCAGCGTTCCACAACCAAACCTGCAGAGGACTCTCCATGGGCAATTGAGGAAAATTCCGAGAAAAATGATTTTTGTTTTTCTACAAAGTATTTTGGTGCCACCTAGCATCTGGAAAGGGATAACTGCACAGCTGAAGGCCTTTCACTGGTGTGAGGAATAGAAAATGGACCCGAGGGAAACCACAAAAGGCAGTGAGCCCCAGTAGGAGAAAGCAGCAAAGACCAGGGAATGTTCCAGACTGCTAGGGATCTTCAGAGTCTGGCTGAGATCTCATGAAGAGAAGGAAGGTGTCAGAGGCAGTAAAGCTCACTGGGGGGAAAAGGAGAGGAAATTATCATCATCCCATTGTCAAAAGCCACCAGGAAGGGCTGACTATGAGACTAGCCTGCTGGGATAAGGTCAGTCACAGATGTGGAACCCCATGAAGCTATGGAGGTAATTAAGGTTTCAAGTTGGCTGGAAAGATGTTAAAAAAAAAATGCTAAAAAACTGGCTATTACCTTCCCAAAGGCTAGATTGCTACATGGATCTCACACAAGCCCTAAAGCACCCCCATTGCTCTTGACTCACAGGTTGCCTGCGGGAACTGGGGAGATTTCCTGCTCCCCTTGGTTTCCAAAGCCCTGAGAGGCTTCTCCTGAGAAAAGGTCCACTCCCCTCAGAAGGAGATAAGCAGAGAATTTCAGGGAGTCAACATGTACAGAGAGACAGGCTGGTGTAGTGGACAGAGGGCTATCCTTAGAGTCAGGAAGGCCCAGGTTCACTTCTGACACATACTAGCTATGTGACTGCAGTGAAATCACCTACCACTCACTGTGCCCATCTAAGACCAGTGAGTGATTAGTCTACATTGGTAGAGGGTGTTCTCACACAGATAAAATCACAGATAAAATGTGCCTCCCCCCAAAAGAAAAATGTATGCATCAATGCTCTCAAAAACTGGTTATTCTGTAGCAAAAAGGGTCTCAGGAATCCTCAGTCCTTTTCAACACTTCTTAGAACGATCTACTCAGGTGTTTAACTCATCAGCAAATGCCAACATATTTATTAAGCATTTACCATGTGTATCTTTGCCAAGAAAGCTTCAAGGGCAGTATTGGCATGCTATAGTCCACAGAGTCACAAAGAGTCAGAGATAACTGAACAACAACCATGTGACCATGTGAAAGGCACACATACCTTCCAACACCAGCTCCCCATCCCCATCCCTACTGTCAGGAGGGAAAGGCTCTCACAAAATTATTCACACTGAGATGTTCAGGGCTGAAGATGTCATCCCTCTAAACATCATAGAGGTAAAGGTGAGGGACCTTAGAGGCCATTAATTGATCCTCTTCATTTTACAATTGACAAGGTTGAGATCAATTGAATTGGCCAAGTTCACAGAGTAAGTAGCAAAGTGAAATTTGAACTCAGGTCTTCTGACTGTAAACCCAGCCCTTTTCCCAACACTACATTGCCTTTCAAAGGTACTGAATATAATTTTTTTGAGGAATACTAGGGAAAGAAATGAATTGCCACAGTGAAACATTAGCTTTTATGTCTGAAAGTGGAGAACACACATGAGTCATAGTTTTGCCTACGCATGTTTTGGACCAAGAAGAGACCCTGGGCCCCTACACTCAGACCACAAGGGTGACTTGACAGAACCAAAAGGTAACAAGCCAGTTTTACAGGCCCAGAAAGCTGAAGGTCACCTTAGAGGTCATCAACAAGTGAGGAGACAGAGGCCAGAAAATTTCCCAACGCCCACATCAATGCACCACAGAGACAGAAACCAGTAGGAAACACACACACACACAAAACTCTCCAACTGTTGCATTGCAGCTGCCCAGTCCTCCTTTTAAAGCAACATGTGTTCGAGCAGAAATATTTGTAAACATTTGTCCTTTTAGTGGCTTTCAGACAAGAATGTGTAAGAAGCACATATATTACTCCCCCTTCCCACAATCCTTAGCAAGTTTTGTTTTCCCCTTCCAAAACTGGCTCCATTTTTTAAAGTAAAATAAGCATTTATTAAGTACCTACTGGGTACGAATCCCTGTTCTAAACATTGCGGGGAGGGACACAAAACTGATCAGACTACAAGCAATCTCTGCCCCTTACACCCAGGGCACAGCCACTGCTCTAGGATACTTAGACCCAGTTCTTCCTTCATGCGACTTAATTTTTTAAGAAGAAGGACAAGATACAGACACAGATAAGCATAATACACAATTTTATATAACAAGTGCATTAACAAGGTGGGAAAGTGGTTGGAGAATAGATTGGTAAGGTTTCATTGTGGAGGAGATGTTTGAGAACATATTCCACATCCAGAAAGCAGAATAGTTTAGCTAAAGCACAGAGGACATGGAGGAAAGTGATTTAGGGAACAGGCTGGAAAGGTAGGGTGGTATAGCAATATAGGAGACCTTGAATGCCAGACAGAGGAGTTTGAGTTTACTTGGGACACATTAAGGAGTCACGGAAGCTTTTTGAATGGAGGATAGGCACGATCAGAACCCCATATGAGGATTACTCTGCTGGTGTGTTGCCAGCAACCAAATAGTGCACCAAGCGGAAGAGCGTGAAATAAACTTGAGACACAGGCCAGGCGGAGCAGCAGAACTGACTCAGTTTATTCATCTGAGGGTACAGGACATATAGAGAAAATCTAGCCTAACTTCAAAGAGTCCTCCCCGTGAGATACTCCCCAGAATGTCTGCTGAGGACGTGACAACATACATTTCCTCGTTATCAGGGTTCCTAGATTGGGTTGTAAATTCCAAGGTTTTCCCAGGCGCCTTGGCGCCACCTGCGTAGAGGAGTGAATGTGTAACTCTAAGGTTCAAAGAGTGAGAAGGAATGTCTCAGGAACCTCCTAATCAGGAAGGGATTGGAGAGCTGTACCTCTTAATCATTGAGCCCTTCTGGGTAAAAGGCTGGGCAGAGGTCAAACTCTGCCCTGGATCTTAAACCCCAATATCAGATTCCTAAGATCAGCCCTCAACAATGGTGGTATGAAGAACCAGTTGGGGGCAGCTAGGTGGTACGGTGCACGGCCCTCGATTCAGGAGGACCTGAGTTCAAATCTGGCCTCAGACACATAACACTTTACTAGCTGTGTGACCCTGGACAGGTCACTTAACCCCATTGCCGAGCCAAAAAAAAAAAAAAAGAACCAATTGAAGGAGGAAGAAAGTAGAGGTGGGAAACTGTATTAAGAGAATTCTGTAGTAGTCCTCTCATTACTAGAACAAAAAAAAATACTTAATTTAGAATGTTTAAAACCGGACCCATTACCATTTTCCCCAAAACTGATCCTACTTGTGTCTCTGATGAGCTTTTCTGCATAGCTAACCTCTCACATTCAGTCATTTGCTCAGCACTATCAATTTCATCTTGTATCGTCTTTCCTATCTGTCTCCTCTCTATTCCCGCTGCCATTACCCTACAGCAGGTTACTATTAACACATCCCTGGACTGTCACAAGAGCCTTCTGACAAGAATCTGCACACAAACGCATACATACACCCCCTTCTCTCAACCATCTAATCTATCCTTCATAACACCAAATAACAATCGCTGATGTTCACATAACAAAGCTTTTGAGCGGTTTGCATGCATTATCTCATTTAAACTTCACAGCAATACTATTAAGTCGATATTATATTTATACCCATTTTACAGATAAAGAAATGAAGGTTCAGAGCCATCAAGTGACTAAGTAAGCATCGCATAGCTGCTAAGTACCAGAGGCCAGCTGTAGATCCGGGTTTTCTTAATCCCAGGCCATCACTCCACCATTCTGTCACTAGTCTTCTACATTTAGAAATCTGGTCATACCACTCCTACGCTCAAAAAGCTTTGCTGTTTTCCTATTACCTACCAAATAAAGTTTTTAAAGTGCTTTGTCTGGCATTCAAGGAACTCCATAATGGATGCCACCCTACCCTTCAAGCTTTAAACTTATCTCTCTCTCCTCTCTCTCTTTCATATACATTCTACTCCAGAAACATTGAACTTACTCTCTGTCTCCTAAATAAAACCTGTACTTTCCCATATCCAAGTCTTTCATTTAAATTTTTACCTATGCCTGGAATACCTTCCCTCCCTATTGAAACCCCATCCTTTCTTTAAAGTGCATCTTAAATGCTGCCTCCTCCCTGAAGACTTCTCTGATTCTCCCATTTGGTAACAACCTTTCTCCTAGGCAGGGTGGGTAACCTGCGGCCTTGAGGCTACATGTGGCCTTCACATTCTGTGAAGTTTGGATTCAGTCAAAGGGCTGCACTTGAGGACCTAGAGGGCCACATGTGACCTCAAGGCCACAGGTTCCCCAGCCCTGACCTAAACCAAGGACCTCATTTTACACATGAGAAGTTGCAGCCCAGAGAGGTCATCACTTGCCAAAATTGCAACGCTAGTCAAGAATAGACTAGGGGCCAAGATTGAAGCCTAGGACTCCTAATTTCAAGCTCAACATCTTTTCTGCTATACTATGAGCCTTAAAAGATAATATCCAATTCTATCTGTGAATGAAAAACATTTATTAAGCACTTATTATTATTAAGCACTGCACAGAATGTTAGGTGTACAAATACAAAAGTGAAATAGTTCCTGTCCTCAAGGAGCTTCCGTCCTAATGAAAGAGGCAGTACATATAGAGGAGTGAGTGGCCAGGAAAGGAGCTATGGTGAGTGAAACAATACAGCTGTCTGTTGACATGCCCTGGCTGGGGGTGGGGAGCAGAATGCAGAACCAAGCTCCACCCAGGCTTGGTCCCTAGAGGGTGACTTCAATCTGGTCCTATCTTTCTTGTGTTATTAGATGCTTTATGTTACCCATATGTGGTTCCATCATGAGCCCCAAATCTGTAATGAGGTAGCCACTGCTACTTTCACACCATGCCTCCTTTTACCAATCTTCTTCCTAGAATGAGAGCTGGGAACAAGGACAAGGTAGGGTACAGAGGAGGAGGAAGAGAAGGCAGGATTTTAGTACCTCAGAAAATATGTGTGCATTAGCCTGGCAGGAATTACAACCATAACAGCCAGAGTAGCGCTTTCTAGACAAAAGCAAACCAAAGATAAAATAATTCCTGTCCTGAAATGGCTCTCTCGATCGGCGTACCCTAATTGGCTTTGGGAGGAGGGGGAAGGGGAAAGGGGTGGAGGGCACTACATAGCTCTATTGCTTGGAATGCATGCACCCTGGCTGTTTTTCTTATTTTTAATTAGAAGTTCCCATTTAAAATACTATGGCACTGAGGGCCACCATAGGCAGTGTTTTTCAGGGCAATTAGTGAACTCTTCAGGTGGTTAAAATGGCCCCACCATTGGACCAAGGCCACATGTAATTGCACCAGAATGCACAGCCTGCCAGGCAACTCTTTCTTGCAGCAGAAAAAAGCAATTACTCATACTATCTATTGGACAGTTAAATCTGTAGAAAATCATATAGTGTGCATAATTTAAAAGTCTGCCAAGGTTTGGAACATATAAGAATTGATGCTTGCTTAATGTTCACTGATTAGGCTGTCCATGAGCAGACTTCTACCAGCAGGTATGGGGTGTGTGTGTGTGTCTGTGTGTGTGTGTGTGTGTGTGTGTGTTCATGCATACCTGCATGTAGCCAGATGGCAAACCTAAGCTATGGGACCATAGGTAAGTTATTTACCACACTCAGCCTTGCTTTCTTCATCTGTAAAATGGGGGCAGCTAGGAGGCAAAATGGATAGAATGCTGGGCCTGGAGTCAGAAAGACATCTTCCTGAGTTCAAATCTGGCTTCAGACACTTTTTACCTATGTGACCCTGTTTGCCACAGTTTCCTGATCAGTAAAACAAGCTGAAGAAGGAAGCAGCAAACCACTCCAGAATCTTTGTCAAAAAAACTCCCAAAATGAGATCATGAAGAATCAGACATAACTAAAAACGACTGAACAGCAACAAAAATGGAAATACCAATGCTGGGGGTACCTACCTCACAAGGTCATTGGATTAAAAGAGAAGGATCAAAAGAAACAATGTATCTAAGATGCTGTATCAGTGTTGGATTGTATCTGTTATTTTGGACCAGAACTGTGGTTTCATTGTTATCGGGAACCTCCAATAAAGAAGCCCCTTCTCCCAAAGCAGATCAGCTTTACAATTTACGGTCCTTGAGAGGTGCCTGCAACACTTAGACATTGTCATTTGCCCAAAGTCACACAGCTAGTACACGTGTCAAAGGCAGGATTTGAACCCAGTCTCTACCCACTATATCATGCTACCTCTCATTATTATTATTGCTGTTGTTGTTGTTGTTGTTGTTGTTGTTGTTGTTGTTATCTTGATCCTTAACTCCTGTCCAATGGGGTTCAGATAGAAAGAGTCCTGGGACAAATTTGTATCCTACTACTATTCTTTCCTTATTAATTATCACACTGGTGGATAAAATACCTGGTGTTTTTTTTTGAAACTGAATAAAAGTCCTGGGATGGAAGTTCCTTTTCTGTGGCTTCACTGAAAGCAGATTTGGCCCAAGTCCAGGAACAGATAGGATGACAGGAATGACAAGGACCTCATCCTGTTCCCACACAGTTCTGATTTCTTCCGTTTGTTCTTCTTAATCTTGTTATCTCGTTCTTCTCTTCCTGTTCATTGCTGTTGTGGCTGCTGCTGTTATCATGTGCAGTGTATGTATTAAGATCTTTTGAAAACCTGTACATGTCATTCCTGAAACCCACGGTCAACAAGGGAGCTGGCCCAGAGGTTCTAGGCCCTCCTTTTTGCTTGGCTACTGTACCTAAGCCACTAATTAAAATACGCCCCTAGGCTAGCTCCTGGCCAAGTTATACTAGTGTTTCTTGGGCTCTCCAGAAGAGCAGAGCATGTTTAGTAAACAATGAGTCTGCTAAGCCCTCACAGCACACTGTCAGGAGAAAGCCGCAGAAAATCACCCTGAGGCTCCCTGGGCCCTGTTTGAAGTCCCCACATTCAGAAGCATCTCATTTTTGCGCTCTCTCTCTCTCTCTCTCTCTCTCTCTCTCTCTCTCTCTCTCTCTCTCTCTCTCTCTCTCTCTCTCTCTCTCTCCCAGCTCTCTCAGGTCCAAGTAGCTGAACTGTTGCACCAGCCAGGATGAGGTATCAGGGCTGCTATAATGAACATTCTACTGCCGTTTCCACTGCGCACTTGAAGCCTGTTCTGTTGGCCATTTCCAATCCAATTAAGCTCAAAGAGATTTGAGGAGTGGGTCCTGGGCATTTGGGAATTTTGGATCAAAAGGTGGTGGCCGATCATTGCTGCTTATTGAGCAGAAAAGGAAACTTCTCTGCATCCCCAGGACTCACATTCTGCCCCAAGTTGGAGGAGTGGGGGATATTTGCTCAGCAAATTCACATCCTAATTTGTCTGACACATTGATGAGATAGATTGGAATGCTAGGACAGATAGGGTAGAGCCAGAACCTGGAAGAAGTGAGTGGCAGCCAGCTGGAAGGACAGCCTCAGCAGCAAGGGAGTGTATCCTTCTATAAGCATTTGTGGCAGCCCAGATAGAACCTAGAAAAAGTGAGTGAAAGTGGGGGGGTGGAAAATATTCAGAAGCTCCAGGAGGATAGCTGATGGAGTCTCACAATTTTTAGCAAATCACTCAGAACTTCCTTAGGTCACTTAATTCAACAATCATTTATTAAGCTCTGATTATGTTCTAGATGCCACGCTAGGTAGGACCAAACCAGTACCTGTTCTGAGGGATCATCTTTCTTTCCTTTTTTTTTCTCCATTGATACAAAGGGAATTATTTAGCATAGTGGGCAAGTCAGGGTATTGAAATCACAAGATTGAGAGTCAGGAAACATAGGTTCTAGTTCCAACTCTGCCACTAACTTTTGATCTGTTTTAGTCATGATTCTTTTCTTGTCTAAAAAAAAAATCAATCAAATGCTTCTAACTTAATGATTCTATAATAACTGTGAACTGCTGCTTTGATGAGGAAACTATTGCACCACTAAAGATATTCAAGGTATCCACCTGGTTAAATCAACTCCAGGTGCCCAAGAGCAGCAGAACCCATACTGGGAAGAACCCCAGCCTCTACAAGAGGCTGAACTTCCTTTCTCCCAGGGTAGGGAACAATGGAGCCCAACAGATGATTAACAGCCATATTCCAAGGCTTTGAGTAACTTACCAAGTTTATTTGCATTAACCAATTAGGAAGCATTTATTAAGCTATGCACCAAGCACTGGGAAAGGCAATGAGAGTATAAAGGCAAAAATGAAAGCCTTTTCTTCAAGGAATTCACATTCTATCAAGAAAGAAAATACTTAAATATATCTACATGTACAGTATCTATATATGTATACATAGCAATTAGAAAATATAATAACTATATACTTCATAAAATTATAGTAACATATTTAAGCATATATTACTATATTTTACAAAACATAAATATAACATTAAAAATATAGTAATGTTATAGTTTTACTACATAGGTAATATATGTTTAAACATATTACTAGATTTTATATATGTAGTAAAAATATAGTAATATACCATAGTTACTATATGTTATAATTTAAATAGATATACACAGAGCTAGAGACAGAAACTCAGAGAAACAGAGAGAGAGAAAGAATAATGAGGGTGGGGGAGACACTAGCAGCTGGGGGAGGAGGAGATCAGGAAAGGCCTCATATAGAAGGTGGTGCTCAAGCTGACCTCTGAATGAAACTCAGGATTCAAACAGATGGAAGTGAGAAAGGTGTATAGTCCAGACCTGGGGGGAAAGACCTTTATCAAAGCTGAGAGATGGGAGATGGAATATTATATATGAGTAATAGCAAGAAGTCCAGTTTTGTTGCACCACAGAATAAGCAAATGGGTATAATAAGGCTAGAAATGTAGCTTAGAGCCAGGTTATGAAGAGTTTTAAAAGTCAGACCGAGGCCCGTGTATTTGACCCTAGACCCACTACGGCTTGTTTACAGGGGTGAAATGATCATATCTGTGGTTTAGGAAAAATCGCTTTGGCAGCTGGGTAAAGGAGAGAGCCTTGAGGCAGGGAGATTAACTCTAGTTAGGATGGTAGTCAGGCAAGAAGTGATAAAGGCCTGAACTAGGGTGGTGACCTGTATAAACGTAGAGAAGTGGGACAGAGGTGAGAGATGTTTGTGAGGCATAATGGATAATACTTGGCAATTTATTAGATAAAGAAGGAGTGGGAGAGTAAGGAGTTTTGAACCTTGGGACCAGAAAATATTGTTGTACAAAAAATATAGAGTTCATACCATTGACATTCATACCATGACAAAAATTACTGGGAAAACTAGAAAACAGTTTGGCACCATACCATATACTCACATTCACACCATGTACCAACATAAGGTCAAAATGGATAAATGATTTAGACATAAAGGGTGATATAATAAGTAAATTAGAGGAGCATGAAAAAATGTACCTGTTAGATCTAAGGATAGGGAGAGTTTATGACCAAGCAAGAAATAGAGAAAATCACAGGAAGTAAAATGGATTATCTTGATTACATGAAGTTAAGGAGGCTTTTGCACAAAACTAACCTAATGCAACAAATTTAGAAGGGAAACAAGAAGGGAGGGGGATTTTACAGCGAGTTTCTCTAATAAAGGTCTCATTTCTTAAATAGATAGGGAACTGAGCCAAATTTGTAAAAATAAAAGCAATTCCCCAATTGATAAATGGTCAAAGGATATGAGCAGGCAGTTCTCAGAAGAAGAAATCAAAGCTCTCTATTGTCACATGAAAAAAAATACTCTAAATCACTATTGATTAGAGAAAGGCAAATTAAAACAACTCTGAGGTACCACCTCACGCCAATCAGAAAAGGAAAATGACAAATGCTGGAGGGGATGTGGAAAAATTAGGACACTAATGCACTGTTGGTAAACTTATGAACTGGTCCAACCTTCTGGAGAACTATTTGAAACTTTGCCCAAGGGATTATAAACCTGTGCATACACTTTGGCCCAGCAATACCACTACCAGGTCTGTATCCCACAGAGATCAAAGAAAAGGGAAAAAGACCCACATGTACAAAAATACTTATAGCAGCTTTTTTCATGGTAGCAAAGAATTAGAAATAGAGGGGATGCCCATCCATTGGGGAATGGCTGAACAAGCTGTGGTATATGATTGTGATGGAATACTATTGTGCTGTAAGAAATGACAAGCAGAACAGTTTCAGAGAAACCTAGAAGGACTTACATGAACTCATGCAAAGTGAAGTGAGTAGAGCCAGGATAACATTGTGCACAGTAGCAGCAATATTATGAGGATGACCAACTATGAAAGACACAGGTACTCTGATCAAGACAATGACTCAAGACAATTCCAAAAGGCCCTTGATGGAAAATGCCATCCAACTGCAGAAAGAGAATGGATGAACTCTAGATATGAATGGAACTATATTTGTTAAACTTTTTTCTTGGGTTTTTTCTTTGTTTTTTATTGTAATATAGTTAACATGGAAATATATTTTGCATGACTTAGAAAAAGAATACATCAAAGGTTTTTATGGAAGTGTGTGGCAGGGATTAGTGGGTAGTAATACATATGTTTTAAAAGAGTATCAATAAAATATTTTAAATGTAAAAAATAGAGAGAGAGTTCAAAAAGGAGGTGTGTCGGGAGAGAGGAGAGAAACAGGTTGAATTTAAGATGTTTATCAAGGGGACAACAGCAAACAACTCTGCTTATTCAGTCAAGTTTGAGGCAAGGTCTTCAGATTTTAGTTTGAGAGAAGAGAATACTTTTCCCTTTCTGGGTGGGAATGTGACTTCACAGGCATATGACCCAGGAGAATAACCATGGCTGAGAATGGAAATCAAGAAATCCTAAGAGTGAATAGCCAAGATGTTTGTCCTAGAGTCAAAGAATTTTAGAGCTACAGGGTACCTTAGAGACCATCTAACCAAACGCCATCATTTCTAGATGAGAAAATCCAGGCTCAGAGCAATGATGGAATTTATCCAAAGTCACGCATCTAGTTACTGGTCAAACTAGGACTAAAAACTAGATTTCCTATTCTACTGCTCTTTTTACTTTACCACTCTGCCCTACAGAACAAGGAGAACATGTAGAGGGATCAGTAAGAAGATCAGGGACACAAACACAATGTAGAAGACCTTTGGAAGTCTCTGGAGCATTATAAAATTATATGTGGGGCATCAGAGTAAGTACTAGGGCCACCCGACTATGGGAGACCTCAATCCTCAAAAAGAATTATTGATTTCAAGAATACCTATGAACTGTGAGGTGGACACTAGGGAAAGGACTATATACAATGCTGCAGAGACCTTGGGGAAGGTGTGAAATAGTAAGCCCCTGGAGCAAGTGAGACTAACAAGGAGAATGGTCTATCTCAAGTGCCTTCCACCCCTTTTTGGGGTGGAAGACCTCAATTACAATCATGCTCACGCTGCAAATTCAAGTACTGTAAGTCTGGAGGACTGTATAGGTCTGCAGAAAAGGTAGGGATCACCAGAGGGAGAGGGATAGACTTTCATGTTCTTCTGTGGAAGTGTAGGGTTGGGGAACCTGCAGCCTCGGGACCACACGTGGCCCTCTAGGTCCTCAAGCAGCCCTTTGACTGAATCCAAACTTCACAAAACAAATTCCCTTAATAAAAGAACTTGTTCTATAAAACTTGGACTCAGTCAAAGGGCTGCACCCAAGGATCTAGACATGTGGTCTTGAGGCCACATGTTTCCCACCCAACACCTGTTCTACTGCTTTCCACATGAAGGGTGGCCTCAAGTACAGGGTAGTACTCTAAATTTGGAAGACTATAGATGTTCTTGGAAAAGGTGAGGCTCACCAAAGAGGAAGCTATTTAAGGGTTCAGGTGTGAGCTCATTGCAACTCGATTCAACAAACATTTACTAAGTGCTTACTATATGCCAGTCACTAGGAATACAAACACAAACCAAAAGAAAGACAGTGAAGGCAATACATATAAAGAAGCTGAAAGTCAGGGGTAGGGGGTAGGTGTGCTGGAGAATCAAGAGAGGAGTGAAGGAGTGAGCAGGACTGGCCTGGGCTCTTCCTCACAATGAAGGTCCTAGGAAAAACTGACCAATAAGAAGTTAGAAGCAGAGGCATCTTTGAGAGGTAAGAAGTCTTCTGGAGCTTGGTGGAGAAGTCCATTGGAGAGGAGAGAAGGAGTGAGCATTTGCATTTTTTGTCAAGTGAAAGAAAGCCTGCTCTGTATCTGATGTGGTGCTAGGGTGAGTGCTTGCATGGGAGTTCAGGTTCCTTTTACCTTTTCTCTATTGACCTAGACATAATATTCTGATGTTAAAAAAAAAAAAGGTCGGGGCAGGGGTTGGTAGGGGGTGGGGGAGGGGAGGATGAGCCAAATTTAGGCGTTCTCAGGAAAACCCTGGATGGGGACATGAGCTAAAGAAAAGTATTGTGAGAAGTCCACAAGACTGAACCTAGTCTGTGTAAATTCAGAGTTTCAGTTTTGAACCGCAGATTACATATATATGTATGCATGTGTAATACATATAGATATACTGTATATGAAAAGACAGCTACTAATACAAGTTAGAACTTAACAAAGATCAAGCAAGTGGTATAGACAAAACTGCAGATGAGGAAATTTAGATGAGGGAGAAATCCCATCACTGCTCAATGAAGGTTGCATGGATGAGGTAACAGTGAAACAGCACCCTGAAAAATAAGGCAAATTTTAAGAGATACAGAGAGGCCAAGAGAAAGCATTGAAGATATTTAGAGCATTTTTCTATGCATCATATTATTTTGATCCAAACAATAATCCTAGAAGATCTGTAGGAGTGAGATGATTAAGGAAAAGGAATGTTCAATCTAAGTAGTGCAGAAATTGAAGATGTCCCAAACCACTTTGAAGATTTCTCAGAGCAGGGTGAAAAAGGATTTGCTAGCAACACAGTCCAAATCAGCCCTTCCCCAAGCCCTAATAATATGAATAATATAAGAATCCAGGTCTTATTACTTATTCTGAGTAGGTCCACAGGAAGCTCTGGCTATGTAACTAATATTCCATACTGCATCGACCAATCTCAAATTTAGTCCAATATGTGTCAGCAGAATGGCTATAACATATTGACGAAAATAGATCAAGCTATCAGAAGCTATCATCCATCAATCATGCCAGGAAAGCAATGACCTTCTCTGCTGGCAAAATAAACTCCCAGCCTACAATACTCACAGTTAACAATTGTATAGCAATAGACAGTAATAACCCTTAAACAATCCTTCCTCTCAGAGAAGCTGGATCCCACTGAGCCATTTTCCCCACACGTTAGGATAATTTCTAAGTCTCTTCCCTGGTTGCTAAGTTACCAGCAACAGCATCTTAGAATACGCCTCCCTGGTTTGCAGTTAATCATTCAGCTTCTCTGTAGTGAAGTCTATGAGTCCCCCTGAAAAAAAAAATTATGGGCTCCCCCAAAGGATGAGAGGATCATAGATATTAAGCTGGAAGGGACCTGAGAGTTTATCTAATTCAAACCCTTCATTTTACAGATGAGGAAAGTGAGGCCCAGAGAGGTTAAATTAATTGCTCAATGTCATACAAGTAAATATTACAAACCATGAAAAATAACTATTTTGTTTTCATTCATTCATTCATTCAATAAACATCTGTTAAATACCTACTGTGTGTCAGATGCTGTGCCTTATTCTGGAGGTGCAAATAGATGCAAAAAACAGTCCCTGCCCTCAGGGAGCTTAACCTCACAACATCCCTCTGAGATAGAGCAGGCATTGTTATTCCCATTTTGCAGATGATGAAACTGATGTTTGAAGATGGTAAGTGATTTGACCAAGGTCATTCACCTAATAAGTAGCAGAACCCTATTGTATTCATTATCCAGGGCTCCTTAAGAGACAAAAGTCTTCTGTCTCTGATTGTTCACATATTGTCAAACCTAGAAACAGAGGAATGGTCTGCAAATGACTTTATAAAGGTCCCTCTCAGACCTACTAGGCTTATTCTCTATACTTTTGACTCGATCCTTCATTATCTCGTCATACACTAGTGGACAGAGTTAATGTCTAAAATCAAACAGTGAATCATATCCTTTGCCTTCTCATCAATACCACCACCATACTTCTCCCACCCAGCCAATTCCCACAGTATTCTTGTTCTATCCACCAAAGAAAGAACATTTCTTCTGAGTCAAGCAGATTTTGTGGTCCTGACCATACAAATAATGAGCAATGATTTTTTAATAGCTTCCATGTTATCTGTAAACTATGGATTCAATCTGTCACATTCTGGATGTAATGACTCAAATGTAAACATTCCCCCAAATCTATCAATGTCTGGGAGCCAATTAAGCTCCGTGGAATATAACTTCACTCCTCTTCTGATCTCAGGGCATTTGGTCACTGTGAACTGATCTATTACAGCCGTGAGGGTGCTCTCTCCCATATTATGTTCATATTAACAGATGAGGTGTGAAATGGATGATGATACCACTGACTGATTTATTACGATAGATTAGGCCACCGTGGAACTTAGTTTCTTCCTCGTTGGTTGAATCATAGTCAGACTCAGAAGCAAGATTCACTAAGAAAGCTAGTGAGACCAAGAAAAAGAGGGGTTTTCATTATAACCACAAACCTCCTTATACCCTTTTTGGGGACCTGTTGTGACCTGTAAGTGGATCAATCGAATGACACTATAACCTCCACTTTCCAGAAAAGACTGGGAAACGAAAGAGAAGGCAATTGTGGCTAATGAGGATATCAGAGCAAAGGAAAGACAATGAACAGCATTGTGGATAGGGCCCTTGCCACTCTCCTGGGGAAAAAAAAAACCCTCCTCAGCCCCACCCAAGGAAATGATGCCAGAAACTCTACCTGAAAGGAAGATGGTAACCTGAGTGAAGCTACAGGAATGTCAGCTCCCATGGTGGTTAATGCTTCTCTGAAGAAAGTTGAAGATCCAGACCAGTTTGCAAGTTTCTCTTGCTAGCTGCCTGGGACATGATGTATGCTGAAACCCATTTATTCCCATCCAGCCTAAATATCAAGGGAGCTGGTATAGTTCCTACTGTTGTGAAAGGAAGATCTTGACCTGAGGGGCTTTTCTCTGCCGCTTTTTGGCTCGGCTGTGGGCCTGACTAACAAAAGATCTGAAACAGTCATGGACTGATTCACAAAAGAACACTAACGCTACCTTTGAGTAAGAAGAAGGTTTAACTATCAAAGTCAGCTCCAGCAGACAAATGGCTGCAGCTGGACCTGTCTTCGGTTATTGATGCTTCGTATTCCTCTGTGATCTGGGGTTGGGATGTAATTAATTTACAAGTTCTTTCTCATCAATTATCTCTTTGGGAATCTTGGAATGCTTCACAGGCCCAGGCAACTCACAAAGTGAATGCATTTGTATGTTTTGTCCAATATTTTACACCCCCAACCGAAGACTTCCCCACATTGTATAGAATTCATTCGATATCAGCGTTATAAATCTCTCAAGAGCAGCAGTCCTTGAAAAGGCTCTACACCCACTGAGCACCAATTTGCTAATAATTGAGCATCAAAGGTGTCAATGTCATATAGAATGAATACATACTGGTTCTTTGAATCAAGATGATTAGACTGCACTGTAAACACAAACTGATTGCAGATTATCCCTCCAAAACAATCTCTAATGATTCTTAAAGCTGGGGAAGGTAACTTTAGCTTTAACTTTAGACAAGGAGAAAGTGTGAGGAATCTTGGGCCAGAGGATGGAGAGAAGGAAAAAGGAGGAAACAGAATGGTGAAAGAGGGATAAAACACTAAGCAAAGTCTTGAAGCATTGAAGACAGCTTCTGCTTACTTCAAAGCTTTTCAGAAGAATGGCTGGTTGTACATGTATTAGGTACCAGGGGCCCAACCAAACTGCCTATTTGGTGAAATCAACAATCAAAAAAAGAATGAGGAGTAGTATAGAGATGCATGTCAAGGAAGAATTGACCCAGGAATCATGATCCTTTAGTGTACATCTTAAGTCTCTTGCTAACCAGCAGCAAAATTTGGGGCAAGAACCTCTTCCTCTTTGGGACTCAGTTTTCCTTTCTGTAAGAAGAGGGGATGGTACTAGTTGCAACATAAGGACCTTTTTTGCTCTAAAATTATATTTCTCTTTTTCACACCCGTGGACCAATTTTTAACACTAATTTATTAAGTCCTAGTATAAATAATCACCATGTTAAATAGCTCTGATAGAAAGGTAATGCATATTTAAATGTATTCAAGACAGATCATTTCCATGAATATTTTAATGCCCACAGGATGCATAATTTAAAGTGCTTCCAAGGCAGGCAGGTTGGAAGTTTTCTAAACTTCCCAACAACAGAATGAGCCCAGCATTGTCTATGCCCCACCTTATGAATACCTAGGCTCCGATACATCTTCTGCCAGGGTGGTTAGCAAGTGGGAAGGCTCTGTCTAAATGAAAACTATTGAATTTCACTTACAATGTTTGCCACCCATCCATAATTCTCTTCTGAGAGAGAAAGAATCCATAGCTGCATCTGCTCTCCTAGCTCCTGACAGAGTGATGGTTGATAGAATCATTTCAGTGAGATGGATGACCTTCCATCTGATAGCTCTGTGGACTGCTGATGACTCTGTGCGGTGCACACTCACACACTTTCTTTCAGTTTCCACGAGATTTTAAATTGCAGGGTTCTAATTTAACTGCTTGTCTATACAGTCCTATTCAAAGGCAATGAGACAGAAGCGATAGGGAGCTAGAACAGTCAGGAAGACCCAGGTTCAAAACCTGCTTCTGATATTTACCAGCTTTATGACCATGGGCAAGTTATTCACTTTATATGAGCCTCAATTTCCCCTTATGGAAAGCAGGAATAATACTAATAGTTACCTCCCACACAAGATAGTCCTGATACTCAGATGAGATAATGTTTATAAAGCATTTTACAAACTTTAAGGGATTGTATAAATGCCACTTATAAAGTTGCCTTTGAGACCATAGCAAATAATGAGAATTTCTTGGCTCTGAATCAATAAACAAGTATTTATTAAGTACCTACTATGTGTCAAGTACTGGACTAGGAAAAGCTGACTGAACTTGGAATCCAGGGGACTTGCATTCAAGTCTCAGCTCGAACACTTATGAGCTGAGAGACAATGGACAAGTCATCTCACCTCTCTGGCCTCAGTTTCTTCATCAGAGAAATAGGAATACTTCCACTACCTAATTCACAGGAGTCGTGTGAGGGAAGTGCTTGGTAAGCCTTAGCGTTATGTAAATGTGAGCTATTACAATTAAGAACTCTTTACTTCAATCAATCAATAGACATTTATTGTCGTTCAGCCATTTCGGTCATGTCTGACTCTTTGTGACCCCATTTGGAGTTTTCTTGGCAGATACTGGAGGGGTTTGTCATTTCCTTTTCCATCTCATTTTACATATGAGGAAGCTGAGGCAAATGGGGTTGAATGACTTACCCAGTGTTCACACAGCTGAGACTGGATTTAAACTTAGGTCTTTCTGACTCCTGGCCCAGCATTCTATCCACTGTACCACCTAGCACTTACTATGTCCCAGGTACTGTGCTAAGCACTGAAAATACAAAAAGAAGCAAAAGCTAGCATCTTCCCTCAAGCATCTTCCCCTACAATCTGGGCCCACTTCCTCACCTATAACATGACAGGGGAGGAGTTGGGGTTAAACCAGATGTCTTCTGAGGCCCCTTCCTACTCTAAATCCATGATCCTAGGTCAGCAAAAGTCATTCTCTATAATGAAAAAGAGTTAATTGGGCTTGTAGGAAGGAAGAGAAGAGATGAGATAAACTGTGGCTGAGCTCCTTACTACTCTGTCTTACTTTCAAGTAGTGAATCCCTTCAACAATCCTCAGCTCTCCCACCATCCGATATCCAACCACCTCAGCAAAACCACTTACCAAAAAACACAAAAGATCCTAGAGCTTGGAGAAAAACTGGGGGCAAGGGGGTAGGGATATGTGAGTGTGTAATACTTCTGACCTCCATCTAGTCCAAGACTTTCTTTTCACATCCTGACATTTACTACAGAGGGACTGGCCATCTTCTTCCTCAGCTTTGACTCATGCAATGTGCTCATAGTCACAAGATTGCTTTGCAACCAAACAATTTTGAAGTCTGTGTATTTTCAGTCAGCTAACATTTATTAGACTCCAGGCCCTGGTGGATACAAGAAAAGTAAAAGGCAGGGCCCTGGCATGTGGAAGAGGAGCTCATGATTTAGCTGAGAAGAAAAATACAAGTACATGAAACAACCAGTGGGAAAAAAACACTCCATAAGAAATCTAAGTTGTACAGTATAATTAGATAATAAGACAGTACTGAAAAAACAAAGGCTCTAATTGTGTGGTACAATCAGTACAAAGGGAGTTAGAGAAAGGAGAATTTATTGTGGGCTGAAATCATTGGGAAGACTTTGCAGAAGATCATGGAAATCATAGATTATTTAATAATAATAATAATAGCTAACACTAAGGGCCGAGGCAGACTACAAGACCTGGACCATTTCTGTTCCACAAAGGAAAATCTGCCCCCTATTATCCTAATGTGAAAGAGGAAAAGGTACAAATTAAATGAATATACCTGAAAAGTGCTTCAGAGGGAAGAGAAGAGAGAGTGGCCACCTGGACAAGAGCTCAGTCCCAGGAAGAATCTATACACTGCTGCCTGAAGAGTCCCCTTGACATACTGGACATTGACCTATTACAGTGAATGACAAATGCCTCACCATTTCTCCATGGGAAGGTTTCAGTTTGAGCACTAAGCTTACGGTCTTTTTGTTTTGTTCCTTATCATAGAGACAGTGCTTCATGATCTGAAGAGCATAGTGAAGGCCATACTGGACACATGGATGTTATTTATTCATTTCTAATATTCTGATTAAAATTTTAGATGTGTTTCCTAAGCGAGTTGATGAAGCACATAGCTTGCTAACAAAACACTGTGTAATAAATCTAACACATACAGTATAATTAGATAATAAGACAGTAAAGTACATAATCAAGGTTCTAATTGCATAGTACAACCAGAACCAAAGGAGTTGGTTCTAGCCAATAGGATAAAGGCTAGAAGCAAGAGATTTGAAAAAGTAATCCACACACACACAAACCCCAGTGCCTAGACCAAAAAGACAAGGCACCCACAAAGGGGCAATAGTGAGGATTAACACTAAGGGGAAATAGGCAGCCAGCTCTATGAGAGCTACGCAGGGCATGTCAGTTACCCCCAAAGATCCCTCTGGTGTTGAGTAGTATTCATTACAGATGGAGGATGAGTGATTAACAGAAGATATTACATGTGTATCCCATCTCTCCAACTAGACCTACCCATTCCAGAGAAGGAATTGTGACTTATATCTTTGTATTTCCTCCCCTCCATTGAGCACAGCTCAATAAATATTTGTCGACTGGACTATTGTTGTTGTTCAGTCATTTTTCAGTTGTGTCTGGCTCTTTGGTTTTCTTGGCAAAGATACTGGAGTGGTTCGCCATTTTCTTCTTCGGTTCATTTTACATATGAGGAAACTGAGGCAAACAGGTTTAAGTGACTTGCCCAAGGGCACAGTTGTCTGAATTGGGTTTTGAACTCAGGAAGAGTTCACTACTCCCACTACTCTATCTACTGTGCCACCTAGCCACCTTGATTGGACTGGCTGATCACGAATCCAAATAACCCTCTGCTTCAATGTCCTGTCCCATGTCTGGGTGTAGCAGTCTCCTTTGGAGTATTGTGTTTCCTGCTTACTGAGTGGTTACACCTAAAGGACAGGGCCTTTTTCCTACCTCCTGAGACAAAAAGACAAGATGATACTTTTATGAGAAAATATGAGTGACTAAGTTTGTCTCAATGTCACCAAGAAATGCAGATGGCCAGTGACTCTGATGATGATTTCAGTGCCAGGAATCAACAGGGTATCCCCCAAGACAGCTGTCATGGTATAGTATCTGAACATCTTGCTGCTCATTGCTATGAAAAAGAGGCCAGCATGCAGTGACAGAGCCCAGAGAAAACAAAGATAAGTGAAAATTATCCCCATGTTCAGAAGTCCAGGCAGCACAAAGGGTCTATGCCACACAGACACAGAAACATGGGGACCCAGGTCACCCAGCCCCATTATTTTATAGAAGAAGACACTAAGCTACAGAGAGGAGAAGTCTTGTCTATAGTCACGTAGTTGTTTAGTGGTAAGGGGCAATGGGGTAAACTACACAGAGGATAAATAGGAAATAACTAAAAGATTGAAGACCCTAGAATTAAGAGGGATTGGGAAAGGCTTCACCTAAAAGATGAGATTTTAGTTGGGAATTGAAGGAAGCCAGGAAATTAGTAGGCAGAGAGAAAGAAAGAGAGAACATTCCAGGAAAGGAGGACAGCCAAGGAAAATGCCCAGCCAAGGAAGATGGAGGCTTCTTTGTGGAACAGCCAGGAGACCAGGACCAGTGGATCAAAGAGTGCATGAAAAGGAGTAAGGTGAAAGAAGCCTGGAAAGGTAAGAGGGGGCAAGGTTTTAAATGCCAAACAGAACATTTTGTATTTGATCCTGAAGATAATAGGAAGGGGAGAGTGTCTTACTCTAGAAGGAGAAAGTGGTCAACAATATTAAATACTGAAGAGAGATAAAGAAAGATGAAAATGGCCATTAATTAAGAAATCATTGATAATTTTGGACAGAACTATTTCAGTTAAATGATGAAGTCAAAAGCCAGATTGCAAAAGGTTTAGAAGAAAATTTAGAAGAGAATTTAACTGAGAGGGGGACTAGAGAAATGAGACTACAGTTAGTGGTGATGGTAGGGTCTGGTGAGGGGTTTTTAATGATGGGAAGACTCTAGGCAGCAAGGAAGGAACCAGTAAATAGGGAGGGAGAATTATAGAGGGAACAGTCTTCTGGAGAAGATGGTAGGAGATATGTGAAGGGGTTGATCTTGGTAAGGAAAAGGACCACTTCTTCACTGGAGACTGGAGGGAGGAAAGAACATAGTGGGGATAGTGTGACTGGAATGTGAAATAAAAAGAAGCAAGGGAAAAGGAGCTTTCCACGAATGGCCTCAATTTTTTCAGTCAGGTATGAAGTGAGGTCCTCCACTTGGAATGTGGAGCTAGGGGGTGGCATAGCTTGAAAAGAAAAGTTCAGACAAGTTTCTGTGGCAAGTAGAATAGATAATTGATTAGAGAGGACTAGAAGTATTGCCTTGTTGCAATAAGAGATCAGTTGATATTAGATAATAAAGCTGGTGATAGATAAGAAATAGTCTGCATGGTTCTGTTCAGTAGCATGTGAGTAGGAATGAAGGAGGAGGACAGTAGGAATGATCCAGGATTGGAGTTTGGCAAGGTGTGATCAGTGATGGGACAAAGGAAACAGGGATTTCGAAGAGAAGATCATGTAGAATTGAATTGGTTCACCAAATGGTCAAGATTTGGAAGTGAGGAAGTTGTAACCTGAGCAAGAATGGTGACCTGGGGAAATAAAGAGGGGCAGGGGTGATGATGAATGAAACAAGTCATGGCAAGAATGAAGAATAAGGATGGGCTAGAAAGGCATAGGGAGAGATGGGATGATAAAGGTTATGTAGCAGCATAGATTATGAGAAGATCAATGGAATTCGATGTTCTTGAACATGGAATTGGAGCGTTTGTGGATGATGATAAGTTCAAAAGTACGACCAGCCCTGCGTGCTACTGAGATAGAGTCAAGGCACAGGTAGTGGGAGCAGAGAGATTGAGAAAATGAGAAGCTGGCCCTTAGAGAAGAACATCAGCATAGATTTTGTAATCCCCTGGTTTAAGGGCAGGAATTGAGTGCAGAGAGAGTCCATGAGTCAAGCACTGAAGTCATGGAGAAATATGGGAAAATGTGCTGGGGAAGGAAGTCGGTGGGCCACTAGAAGCTGGATTGGTTAACAAATTTGAATAGAGTGAACCTCAAAAGAGTAATGGAGGGAGAGTCTGGAAGTGATAATAAGAAGTATTCTCAGGATCGGGGGTAAGAAAAAAATTGCAAGTAATTCTAGCTTTTCTAGGCTGGCCAGGAAAGCAGGGGTATACAAGGGAATGCAAGTCTTACTAAATGCCAGAAAATGGAAGAACAAGAGAGTAAGCAGTATAAAAATGAGAGGAAGTTTGTAGGACACTGGGAAATAGGGTGATATAGATGGGAATGAGGAAGCATGGTACATGAGCTTGAGGTTGGAGATTTATTTTTCACTAGTTCACCTTTTAGTATCACCAGGTTGGGGAGCACAAGAAGTGATACAAGGTATGCTAACCATTGGCTATGAGCCCAGGCAGCTTACTGGTGGATGGGAGAAGGTTCCCTAATGAAAGCAGACAATTAGGAAGTTCATTTACCCACCCTTGTAGCAGATAACGTTACTGTGTCCTTGGGAGTGCCCAGTAGGAGGTATCCTATCCTAGGGTATCTGGAACCCCACCAAGAAGACAGGAGCTGGTGGGCAGAGCCAAGATGGCAGTGACTTGCCTGAGCTCTCCCCCAAACCCCTCCAAATATCTGTAAAAATGACTCTAAACAAATTCTAGAGCAGCAGAACCCACAAAAAGAGTGAAACAAATTTCCAGCCCAAGACAACCTGGCTGGGAAAGGTGTGCAGTTCAGTGTAGGCTGCACAGGCAAAGACTGGGCCACAGGAAACCTGAGCGCCTCAGGGGACTGAATCACAGACATCTGTGGTTGTTTCCAGACTTTCAACCCACAAATGCCTAAGACACTTAGAAGGTCAGTGGGAAGGGTCTATCAGACATGGATGAGAGAGGAGCATGGTCCAGCCCTGGCTGTAGCGCAGCCCCAGGGCAGTGGCTGCTTGCAGAGCTCTTGGCCCACAGATGGAGGGGGGATCAGAGTGGCTGATCAGAGCGGGCCTACAGAAATCTTTTGCTGGTGCTGAGGCAGAATTCTCTTGCTTTGCCCAGGCTTGGATCTGGGTCACTGCTCTGGGTGGCAGTGCCGGGGAAAGGAGGAGAGCTGGTGTGGCAGAGCTTGTGGTGGTGAATAGGGAATCCTCTTCACAGTTACAAGGCAGAAAAGAATGCTTGTGGTCACTCATAGACAAGAGTACAGGCCAGGAAAGGAGTAGACACTTCTCCTTTGATCATACCACCTTGGAAGAACTGAAAATTTACAGATCCTGAGAAGTATCTCTGAAAACAGTTGCACAAAACCTCTGAAGCTTGGGACAGCACTCCCTCCACACTGGAAGCGGAGCTCTACCTCAACAAAAAATTTGAAAGTTAAGTAATTGGCTAGGAACCTTAGCAAACAGTATAAAAAGATCTCAGACTATAGAATCTTTCTTTGGTGACAAAGAAAATCAAAACATACAACCAGAAGACAACAAAGTCAAAGCTCCTACATCCAAAGCCTCGAAGAAAAATGTGACTTGGTCTCAGTCCAGGGAAGAACTCAAAAAGGATTTTGAAAAGTAAATAGGAGACGTAGAGAAAAATTGGGAAGATAAATGAGAGTGATGCAAAAAAAAAAAAGCATGGAAAATGACTCAACAGCTTGCTAAAGGAGATCTAAAAAAATACTGAAGAAAATAACAACTTAAAAACTAGACTAACCCAAATGGCAAAAGAGGTCCAAAAAGCCAATGAGGAGAATGCCTTAAAAAGTAGAATTGGCCAAATGGAAAAGGAGGTCCAAAAGCTCACTGAAGAAAATACTTTCTTAAAAATTAGAACAGAGAAAATAGAAGTTAATGACTCTATGAGAAATCAAGAAATTATAAAACAAAACCAAAAGGATGAAAAAATAGAAGACAACATGAAATATCTCATTGTAAAAACAACTGACCTGGAAAATATATCCAGGAGAGATAATTTAAAAATTATTGGACTACCTGAAAGTCATGATCAAAAAAAGAGCCTAGACATCATCTTTCAAGAAATTATCAAGAAAACTGCCCTGATATTCAAGAACTAGAGGGTAAAATAGAAATGCAAAGAATCCACCAATCACCCCCTGAAAAAGATCCCAAAAGGAAAACTCCTAGAAATATTATAGCCAAATTCCAGAGTCCCAGGTCAAGGAGAAAATATTGTAAGCAGCCAGAAAGAAACAATTCAAGTATTATGGAAACACAATCAGGATAACACACGATTTAGCAGCTTCTACCTTAAGGGACCAGAGGGCTTGGAATGATATTCCAGAGGTCAAAGGAGCTATGATTAAAACCAAGAATCACCTACTCAGCAAAACTGAGCATAATCCTTTAGGGGAAAAACATGGAAATTCAATGAAATAGAGGACTTTCAAGCATTCCTGATGAAAAGACCAGAGCTGAATAGAAAATTTGACTTTCAAATACAAGACTCAAGAAGCATGAAAAGGTAAAAAGGAAAGACAAATCATAAGAGACTTATTAAAGTTGAACTGTTTACATTCCTACATGGAAAGATGATATTTGTAACTCATGAAACCATTCTCAGTACTAGGGTAGTTGGAGGGAATATATATATAGACAGAGGGCACAGGGTGAGTTGAATGTGAAGGGATGATATCTAAAAAATAAAATTAAGGGGTGACAGAGGATTATACTGGGAGAAAAAGAAAGGGAGAGATAGAATAGGTTAAATTATCTCACATAAAAGAGGCAAGAAAAAGCTTTTACAGTGGAGGGGAAGAGGGGAGAGGGGAGAGGGAATGAGTGAACCTTACTCTCATTGGATTTGGCTTAAGGAGGGAATAACACATACTCAGTTGGGTATGGAAATCTATTCTACCCTATAGGAAAATAGGAGAAAGGAGATAAGAAGAGGGGGATGATGGAAGGGAGGGCAGATTGGGGGAGGGGATAATCAGAAGCAAACAGCAGGAGGGACAGGCTGAAAGGAGAGAATAGAATAAACAGGAGGTGGGATAGGATGGAGGGAAATATAGTTAGTCTTTCACAACATGACTATTATGGAAGTGTTTTGCATGACAATGCATGTATAACCTATATCAAATTGCTTGCCTTCTCAATGAGGGTGGCTGGGGAGGGAGGAAGGGAGAGAATTTGAAACTCAAAGTTTTAAAAATGAAAGTTAAAAAAATTTTATATGCAACTGGGAAATAAGTTATACAAGCAAAGGGGTCTAGAAATAGATTCTGCCCTACAGGAAAATAGAATAGAAGGGAATAAAAGAAGGGGGTGATAGAAGGGAAGGCAGATTGGGGGAAGGAGTATTTAGAATGCACGCCATCTTGGAGTGGGGGAGGGAAGAGATGGGGAGAAAATTTGAAACTCAAAATCTTGTGGAAGTGAATGTTAAAAACTAAAAATTAATTAATTAATTTTAAAAAAGAAGAAAAAGATAGGAGCTACTGTGTCCTGGTGGCAGGATGTGGACTTTGGATGCCTAGAAAAAGGCAGGAGATAGTATGTCCTGGGGTCCAATCTTGCAGCAATCATAAGCAAGATCTGATGGTTGGGAAAACTTTAGAAGCTTAGAGGAGGTAAGAGATGGAGTGGCCTGGAAATTCAAGAAGCCAGGTATGGATACAAATATGCATAAGATCTCTCAGTTTTGGAAACCTCAAAGCATGATAGAATTGTGTTATTTCCTGATCACACACACACACACACACACAGAATGCTTATCACTTCTTGTTCTTTATAGATCAATTCCCACTCCCAAACCCCAGAAACTGGAGACAATGTCTCTACAAGACAGTCTAATAGAAAGACCTAAACTCCCCCTAAGATACACATACTTCAACGGATACTGCTTACAATGCACCAAGAGGAAATCTTATTAAGAAAAAAAATGGGAGGGGAAGGAGAAGATAACCACTGTAAATATTATGAAACAAAATCACATTAACCCAGGGTCCCACAAAAAGCTTTTTCCTTCTAAAGTCTCCCATAATTCACTGACTCCTCTACCCTGAGCTAGGTAACTGCCAGTTGAAACATCTGTACTGGAGTTCAAGAATTCCTTTGGGAAGAATTCCTTCTAACTTAGTCAGCAACTCTCTTTCAGCATAGTGCACAGTTCTTACATGAAAGTACCAAATCAGAGGGATTTCCCTTTTACATTGGTTTACTTTTACCCCAACCATGCACCCTGAGTTTCCTATGGAGTGTAAAATCATAGTCTCAAAATGGGGAGAGACCTCAAAGATCATGTATTCCCACCTATACATGTATAGAAACCATTTTACGACATCCTGAACAACATCCAGTCTTTGCTTAAACACTTCTAATAATGGGGAACTCACTACTTTTAAATTCAGTTCATTTTACTTTGGGATGGCTCTAATTGTTACCAAGTTTTTCCTTACACTGAACCTACATCTGCCTGTCTGAAAAATCAATGCATTGCTCCTAGGTGTTTTTCCCCAGGTGGAGTCAAGTAATACAAGTTTAATTCTTCTTCCAAAAGATAGCCCTTCAAATATTTGTAGATAGGTTATCATACCTTCTCTGCTCTCTAGACTTAACAGCTGTTCCTTTCAACCAACCCCTGTATGGCACCATTTAAAGTTCCCTCAGTTCTCTGGTCCTCCTTTTCCATATTCTCTCCAGATTTGCAGTGTCCACCCTAAAATGTGATTCCCCAAAAACAGCAAAGTGCTGCAGAAGTTGTCTAGACAGGATAGAGTCTAACAGACTATCATTTCCCTTGTTTGGGATACTATATTTCTGCTAACGAAGCTTAAGATCACATGGATATCTTATATTACTGACTCATACCAAGTTCAGTCCACTAAAACACTCAGGTTTTTTCTACATAAACCACTGTCTAACCATTACTCCACCAGAGTTTTCATGTGTAATTGATTTTTTTAAAAAGCCAATTATATACCTATTTAAAAGCCAATTCATACCTACTATATTGCATCCTTAGTCATGGCCCATTGTTTAAATGTGTCCAATATTTTTTTTATTTCCAGATATATCATACAATATCATATCACATCACATATATCATCTATCACATATCTGAGTGTCATCTGCAAATATGAAAAGCATTTGTCTATCTCTTGATCCAAGTCATTGAAGAAAAAAATGTTAAACAAAAGAGATCTGAGGTCAAAACCCTATAGCAATCCACTGGAGACTTTCTGGATTGGCATAAAAGTCCAAAGTCAAATTAAGAAGTAAGCTAAAAGTATGAGTAAAATAAAAAAGAGCCCAAACATAACAAGGTATTAATGGTGACGGGGAGGCTCAAAACACAAACACAAGAAGACAGAATTGAACCTTTCTATAGGCAAAGCTTCCCAAAAAATGCAGATTGAATACAAGCCAAATAAAAATTCCTAGAAGAGTTTTAAGAGTAAAAAAAAAAAATTATTGAAAACCTATATATATGAGTTGTAAAATGAAAAAAATGGGAAAAGAAATGAGAGCTGTCCAGGAAATTTATGAAAAGAGAATTAACAACTTGGTAAAAAAAAAAAAAAAGGTGGGTTTTGTTTGTTTGTTAGTTTGTTTTTAAAGCCCTTACTGGAAAAAAAAAACTCCTTAAAAATTTAAATTGGCCAAATGGAAGCTAATGATTCCAAAAGACATCAAGAAATAATAAAAAACAAAGTTGAAAGACTGGAAAAATGGAAGAAAAAATCAACTGATAGGAAAAACAACTAACCTATAAAATAGATTGAGGAGAGATAATTTAAGATTCATTGGTCTCGAGCAGTGAGGTGGTACAGTGGATAGAACAACTTGCCCTGAAGTCAGAATGACCTGAATTCAAATCTAGCTTCAGACACTTCCTAGCTATGTGATCCTAGGTAAGTCACTTAACCCCTACTGCCTCAAAAAAAAAAAATAAAAGGAAAGAAAAAGAAAAGCTCAACATCATATTTCAAGGAATTATAAAGAAAACTGCCAGCATATCTTACAAACAGAAGGCAAAGTAGAAAATAAAAGAACCTACCAGTCATATCCTGAAAGAAACTCCAAAATAAAAACTCCCAAGAATATTGTAGTCAAAATTCAGGGCTCCCAGGTCAAGGAGAAAAGACAGCAAGCAATAAAGAAAGAATTGAAGTACTATAAAGCCACAGTCAGGATCACACAAGATTTAATAGTCACAACTATAAAGGAACCGTGGTTATACAATATGATATTCCAGAAGGTAAAGAAGCTAGGATTATAACCAAGAATAACCTACCCAGTAAAACTGAGTATAATCCTATAGAAGAAAAAATAGATGTTTGATGAAATAAAAGGCTTTCAAGCATTCTTGATGTGAAGATCAGAACTTAATAGAAAATTCGACATTCAAACACAAAACTCAAGAGAAGCATTAAAGGGCAAATATGAGTGAAGAAATCATAAGAAACTAAAAAAGGTTAAATTGTTCGTATTACTGTATGGGAAGATGGTGCACGTGATCCCTTGGAACTTTATCAGCATCAGGGTTCTTACAGAACGTCCAATTAGAGAGCCTAAGTGTCATTCTATTATGTTTGGATGATGTCAGAGAAAAATGGAATGGTGGGGAAGAGGAATGTACCGGGAAAGGAAGAATGGAGGAAATTGTCTCACTAAATGGGGTATGCATACAATGAAAGAGGCAGAAGGGGAGCAGGCAAGGCTTAACTTTCACTCTCATCAGAGGAAGGACTATCCATATACACACAATTGGGTACGGAAATTCATCTTACACAGAAAGCAGGAGGAAAAGGGGGTAAGAGAAAGAGGAGGAGAACAAGAGGGAAGGTAGATGAAGGGAGGCAGTGGTCAGAAGCAAAACAGAATCTTACAGGGGACAGAGTGAAAAAGAGAAGGATAAGTATAATAGAATAGGATGGGGGCACTCATAACTGTGAAGGAGATGAACTCACTCATAAAACAGAAGCAGATGGCAGAATGGATTAGAAACTAGAGTCCAGCAATATGTTGTTTACAAGAGACGTACTGGAAACAGAAAGATGTACACAGAGTTCAAATAAGGGGTTAGAGCAGAATCTATTGTGCTTAAGCCGGAGTGAAAAAAGGCAGGTGTAGCAGTCAATCTCAGATGAAGCAAAGGAAAAAAGAGACCTAATTAAAAGTGAAAAACAGGAAGAATATGTTCTGCTAAAAGGTGCCCTAGACGAAGAATTTCAGTACTGAACATATATATACCAAATACAATAGCATCTAAATTCTTAAAGGAAAAGCTAAATAAGTTAAAAGAGGAATGTGACAGTAAAATTAAAATAATGAGGTACATCAGTTCACCCCTCTCTCAAATTTAAACAAGTCTAACCATAAAATAAATAAGAAAAAAGTTAAGGAGATAGATAGAATTCTAGAAAAATTAGAAACGATTGAATTCTGAAGAACACTGAATGGGAAGAGAAAAGAATGTATCTATTTCTCAGCTGTGCATAGCACCTTTACCACAAAAATGACCAAAAAAAGCAAAAATATTAAGTGCACAATTTTCTGACCATAATACAAAAAAATTACATTCAATAAAGGGCCTCAGAAGAATGGATTAAAATTAATAGGAAACTAAATAACGTATCCCTGAAGAATGAGTGAGTCAAAGAATAAATTATATCATTAAAGATAATGACAACAATGGGACAATATACCAAAATTTGTGGGATGCAACCAAAGCAGGTGTTAGGGGAAATTTTATATTGCTAAATGAAAGAGTTCAATGAATTGGGCATGCAACTTATAAAACAATTTAAAAACCAACAAATTAAAAACCCCAAATTAAACATCAAAATAGAAATCCTGAAAATCAAAGGAGATAAATTAAAAGTGTTTTTAAACCATTAAACAAATCAATAAAATGAAGAGCTGATATAGTGGTGGGGGAAGATGATAAAAAAAGAAAAAAGATAGGCCCCAGAATCAAATAGATTTACAAGCAAATTCTGCCAAACATTTAAAGGTTAAAGACTAACTCATTTTGAATACTATAAAGACTCCAATTAACTACAATGGACATATGAAGGAAGATGCTATCTGCCTCCAGAGAAAGAATTGATACATAGAAGTATGTATAGTATGGTTCCATATATACACATATTTGTATCTAATGATAGCCATCTCTAGAGCTATATATCTATAGGGAATATGTGTGTGTGTGTGTGTGTGTGTGTGTGTGTGTGTGTATGTGTGTGTGTGTGTGTGTAGCACAGCAGAGAATAAAAGAAAATTTGTGAATGATTTATGTGGGTTAATTTTTTTATCCTACAAATTTGCTGAAGTTGCTGATTGTTTCAACTAGTTTTTTGGTTGATTCTCTATGGTTCTCCAAGTATGTCATCATATTATCTACGAAGAGTAATAGTTTTGTGTCCCCAATGCCTTTCGTCATTCCTTCAATTTCTTTTTCTTGTCTTATTGCTATAGCTAGCCTTTCTAGTATAATCATGAGTAATAGTGATGATAATGGATATTCTTACTTCACTACTGATCTCATTGGAAAGGCTTCAAGTTTATCCCCATTATAAATAATGCTTACTCTTATTTTCAAATAGGTACTACTCATCATTTTAGGAAAAGCTCCAAAGATTCCTATGCTCTCTAGTGTTTTTAATAGGAATGGGTGTTATATTTTATCAAAGGACTGAGCCCCCTCCCAATTTCCCATCCCTAGAGAAGAGGTTTCAGGCATTTGCTATGGAGTTGACTGACTCTATTAGGTTTTAGGATCCTAATAATACTGACTATGAACTCTTTGAAACCTACTCTCCTAAAATCTAGCCTATGTGTCAGGCTTTGCCCAGCTTTCTCTTCCTTGTCTATAATGAATTTTAAAATGTATTCTTATCACCACTCAAAATTCCCACCATTTCTGCTTTGACTATGACAAGCCTAGACCTCAGATGTGTACTTCAAGATGGGATGAAAGGATTAATGGAAAGAATACTAGGTTAGAAATCAGAGAACCTAGGTTCTGGTCTCAGTTTGACCATCCAAAATTGATTATGTGCCTTTGGGTTTCTGTAGATCCGTTTCCCTATGTGCAAAATGAGGGATCAGGACTAGATGTCTTCAAAGCTCCATTCCATGAGCAACTAACTCATTTTGAGTATTTTAAATACTGAAATCAACAACAAAGGACCTATGGAGATGCGATCTGCTTCCAGAGAAAGAACTGATAGTATGATTATATGTATATGTGTGTGTGTGTATGTACACACATACATACACACATACATATATGTATCTAAAGGTAGCCATCAGGGGCTGAGGAAGGCTATACATACATATATACATATATACATATATATATATATATATATATATATATGTATATATATATGCACAACAGAGAAAAAAATTAAAAGTAATCAAAGAAAGCATATTAGCTTTGAAAATGATGTGTAGTACTTATATAGCTTAAAAAAACAGTGTGAAATGTAAATTCTTAACTTTATAGTGAATTCTCTTTTTATGTTGTGCTGTGTACACATAAAAGTTCTCTATTTTTGTCTTTATATATTTAAATTCAAAATGAATTTTTTAAAAAGCTCCTAATATTCTGTGCTAGTGGCCAAGTGTCATGTTGTATTTCTGAGTGTTTCTCTTTCATCTATGAAAATATCCTTCATATATGACATATGAAGGATGTTAGGAGAGAAAAAGAAAACACAATTTGATATTAAGTGCATTTAAGTTATGAATATAGGAAAAAGGGAAAAACATCTAAAGAAATTCTAGTTGGTTCCCCCTTGGGAATATACTATAATCTGCTTCATTTGATTTTTTTAATGCATTATGCATAGTTCCAGGGTCCTGTAGGGTACTGTAGGCCTGACTCAGAGTGAAATAATTCAATCAAGCCGGTTTGAGATTGTTGTGAGGTATTAAACTCCCTAAGGTTTGGATTCTTGGAACGTATCCAACAATGTTCAGGCATGTGGGAGGAGGAAGATACTTTAAGGAAGTTAAAATAAGGGTTTGTCCTAAGTGTCACTATAGAAGGTTAGGTTTCACGTAAAGAAAATGGCCGACAGAACCTTGCCCAAAACTTACCTTATTAATTCCTGGAACATTTTTCAAAAGAGGCAAACTCTTTTCACTTTACAAGAGACCTAGTGTGCATTACAAGTAGCCCTAGGAAGCATAATCCACAGAAGAATTTTAGAATTTTAGAGGAAGAGGGAACCTTGGAGATACTCTAATCTATCTCCCTCATTTTCCAAGTGAGACAACAATAATGATGATAACGGCTCACATTTATATAGAGCTTCAAAGTCCACAAAACCCTTAACATGAGGTGTCTCATTTGATCCTCACAACAACCATGCTACTTACACTCGAGCCATCATCCTTACCCACCTTCAATGGGAACTTGGACTTTACCCCCCAGGGTCTATTAATTGCCCTTTCTCCTTATTTTGTGCAGAATCATGCCACCACTCTATTTGCAAACCATGTCACCATGTCTTCCCCATTAAAATGTAAACCCTGTAAAGGCAGAAACTGCCTTGACTGCTTATATGTCTCCCCACTAAGCACAGCGGTGCTAACACATAGTAAGCCCTTGATAAGTGCCTCTTCATTCATTCATGTTATTATCACTATTTTACAGATGAGGAGAACAAAATACATAGAGATTAAGTGACTTGTCCAGAGGCACACAAATGTCTGCTTGTATTCAAACCAAAGCCCAAGTCACTTACCCAGAACCACTAGGTAAGTTACAGCAGACTCACTTGACACTACTGTAGAACCCAAAACTCTTGATTCCATGTTCAGCGCTCTTAAGACTATGATGCAACTAACAACATTTATTGGGTGCTTACTACCATCTAAAGACACTACACTGGGCGCTGTAGGAGCACAATTAAGAAGACACAAGTTCCTCACCTCAAAAAACTTACACGAGGAGAAGAGGCAAACATATAAGCGTTCAAAGAGAAATAGATCAAAGATCTAGAAGAGATTTCAAAGGCCATCTAATGCAATGGCAACATTTAGCAGATAAGGAAAGTAGGGTGCGTGGAGGTTAAGGAAGTCCCAAGGTCGCATAGAGAGTGGGCATCAGCGGTAGAATTGGAAACAAGTCCTCTGACGCCAAAGCCTACTGACTTACTACTTACTAGTAATCTTTCTATTGCGGCACACTGTGTCTCCTCCAGGAGACTGAAGTACTGGGGAGATGGGACAAAGCAAAATGACAGGGCACACTGAAAACATAGTTTGCCTTGTTGATAAATTTTCCCCAAGGCCAGTAACAAGAGCTATAAACCATCACTTTTGCTGCAGTCTCTTTCCCTAAGAATAGCAGCTAACATTTGTATAGCTCTTTAAGGTTGGAATAGCACTTTTACATCTACTACTCTGATCCTTACAGAAAACCTAGGAGGTAGTTGCTGTCATTCTCCCCATTGGGAGAATAACAAATCATTTACTTCTTGGCTTCAATTTCCTCATCTGCAAAATGAAAGGAGCAAATTAACTGACCTTTGAGATTCCCTCCCAACTCTAGATCTATAATCCCAAGATCCTCATTATAAAGATTAATGAGCACTTAAAATAATTCTACCCATTCAGAATATATTATAATATGTAGTATAGTATGCTACTTTGAACTTATTTTCTGCTAAATCACTTTCCAGCTTTTCCAAAGTTCTTGCCCATTTAGGACTCCTTCTCTGTGCAATTTGTGTTCTTAGGTTTAGCAGATTCTGAAATATTGTGTTTGATTTTTTCTGGGTCTTGGTTTTCTAGTAAGTTCCATCATTTCCCTTATTTCCAGATTATAGGATAATGTATTTGGAAGAAAAGAAAACTCTTCTTAAAGAAGAGTTTATAGATGAGGAAACTGAGGTCCAGAGAAAGACTGAATTATTTTCCCAAAGAAATGGCAGGGCTGGGATTTGATCCCAGATTCTCTGACTCCAAAGCCATTGAGTTTCCTACTGTACTACCCTGCCTCCTACTTGTTTACTTCAGTTGCTGGGGTCAATGACACATACAAGTGAGACCATTCCCATCCAAAATTACAGACTAGGCCAGATGGCCTCAGGAAAGTGTGGCAGTTTATACTGAGAAGACAGAAAAATGTGTGTACTTCCAAGAAGCATGAATGTGTGGTGGGGGAATACTTTTATTTCACAAATATAACAATAACAATATCCAGACTTCTCAGTACATTTGGTTTGCTCTACCATATGCATCCACCAATCACAATTGGCTTGTGCCATTGTCATCACTACAACCCATGGCTTAGGAACCCAGGAAGGCTAAGTCTGACCTACCTGCAACCTTATAGCATATTTATGTACGTGCTGTATCAAACACCTGTTGCAAAACACTAGACCCTACAGATGATATAAAATTTAGGCAAGATATTTTCTCCTGCCCTCAAGAAATATACACCCTAGTAAGAGGATAAAACACCAACAAAGAAGCTATAATATACAATATTATATAATAAGTGCATGATGGATAATCCTGATATCTCTTACATGTGAGATATCTTACACAGATATAAAAAAAAAATCTACACACCCTGTGCAACATGGGTACTCAGATTATCTGTGATTTAAGGAATTTTGTGCCTCATGAGGCCTGTTACATCTCTAGCTCTCTATCTAAGGTTACCTGATAATTACTGATTTATCATACCATCACCAACTCTCCCTTTGACAAGTGCTGGCTATTAACATTTACTCAGGCAGCAAGTTCATAATTAAATATTTGAATTAGATTAGTCAAATCAAGAATTATTAGTCATATACTTGCAATCACTTCCCAAATCCAACCCCCACCCACCTCAAGACAAAAATCACAATTTCAGGTTAGAGTCTATTTCTTCCCTTTTCTGTCACTTAAAGAATGACACAGCAAAACAGAAGTTCAATATCTTATAAAGTAGAATGTGACTAAGTCACAACATGTTTCCATTCGTGACCTAGGGACTGTTGAAGAAGCTTTCAGTGATCCTCTCGGTTGCTATTACATGAGTGTGTCAAACCAAATCAAGGGCTACTTCTCAACTCCCCTTCACTTTGAGGGGCCAAGTGCCTGAAGTAAGTGGCTGAGTACTCCTCTCCTCAGGATTCTAGGGGTAATTATGAGGGATTGAAAGAGGGTGGTTCCCCACCCCTATTCTATACTATTGCTCAGAGTCTCCATTAGTGTGCTCCCCAGTATCACTTAAGTGGTTAATATCTAACCAATGTTGATTAACACTAGAGGGTCAAGTTGGGTCAAATGACACAATTTTTTAAAATAATATATCATTTTAATTCTATAATATAATAGTTAAATCATGCTTAATAATTATTATTTTACAATTTTATTATAATTTTTCCTGTCTGTGCAAACATACTTATAACACAAATAATTATAAACTGATTTTATTTTACTTTGAGAGAAATGTTTTCATTCTATTTCTATTTTCTTTGACATATAGATTAAAAATTAGCCAAGTCACTTAACCCTGTTTACCTCAGTATCTTTATCTGTAAAATGAGCTGGAGAAGGAAATGGCAAACCAGTCTAGTATTTCTTCCAAGAAAACTCTAAATTGGTGTCACAAAGAGTTGGAAACAACTGAATAACAACAAATGTATAAAAAATGCACAGAATCAATTGACACAGCTGAGTCCTTCAAGGTATTCTTCAATTCTGGTCTTCAATTAGCTTTTGCAAAGGAATATTTACTGACAACACGCATGGCAGGGAATAAAGTATAAAATACATCACCCCTGCTCCCACCAAAACAAAAAAGGCAGTCTGAGACGCATTCTTAGGGGAAAGCAGGCTCAAGCTTAGAGAGATGAGACCTCTTAATTCACAGTTCCAAGCCTCTTAAAGTCCTCCCTTGGTGGAGTCCTCAGGAAGTTGTCCTTTAGTGTGGGCAACTCTTGGTTAGGCTTAGAAGGTTAGTGCCCTTGCAAATCCTAAGGTCACCATTTCCCATTTTCCTTAGGCATTACTTCTGGAACTCTGCTGCCATCTATGCCAGAAGTCTAAAAGCTTCTTCCCTTTCGAAGGTCACCAAGTTTCTCTGATTAACAGGGACGACAGAGGACAAGACACTCTCTCCCTCTCACCCTCACCCACCTGTGTTTCCCTCTTCAAGGCTTGCCTTGGCATTGTTCCACCCTTTTTTGCTTCTTTTATCCAAGCTTCACAGGACATGATTGATTTTCTTCCTCTAATCTCGATGTACTCCTTACATAGCATCATCTCATTTCATCCAATGGTTGACCGTATTTTACTTTTTTCCAAAATGATTAAAAACTTATTTTTTACACCTAGATAAGGCCTTTGACTGATTGACTGATTAGAGGTGTCTAGAATTGTTCTCACCTGTTTAACATCTTTGATTGATTGGATGGGGCAGAGCCTCACCTTTACAGGTGAATAAGATGATGAGATTACAGCTGGAGGGCTCTGCTGCTCCAGGATCCTGAAAACTTGGTTGTTCAGTATTATCAGTCTGGCTCATGCAGCCCTCTATCCCACTTACAGCCAAATGACCTTGAGCAAGTCATGATCAGCACTGAAAAGAGACACTGCTTAAGTACCTCACAGACTAACACCTCTACATGGAATGCTCTCTGAGGGTCACAGATCTATGACTGTATCGTGGTCCCAGGTTCTGGGTCTTTCTCCTCCTCTTTCTACCTCCGTACATCTCTATAATGTCTTGTGTTCGTACAACAAATCAATCCAGGCTATTCTGAAGCCAATTGGAAAACGTACCGGCATAGGCAATCCCAGTAGAAGGATAAATGAAAAGAGAGGGAGAGAGAGAATGTATTAAGCGCTTACTGTATGCCAGACACTGTGATGAGCACCGGGATTACAAATGAAAGCCAGCTAGACAGTCCCTGAGCTTACATTCTAATGGGGAATACTACACATAAAACGGGGACAGAAAGTAAAGCTGATGACAAGGAAGCAAAGTCCAGAGAGTGAGTGGGAGGCCGTGGGTGGAATGAACTTGGTTTGTACCCCTCATTAAAATGGTGGTCCGAGCTAGGGATTCACCGTGAATCAAACTGGGCCTCAAGTTCTAGAAGACCAAACCACAGTTGTCCTATTCCCTACAAATGAATAAAAAAAGTGACAGAACGACATGCTCTATGAAATCTCATGGAGAAGGCATTACCAACCAGAGAGCTGGGGGGGGGGGGGAATGATGTTTAAGAAGGGTTTTAAGAGATGGCTAGAAGTTTAAGGGTGAAAATGGGGAGGGAGAGCATTCTAAGCACAGGGAATACAACCCGAGAAAAGGCAGTTAATACTGAATGCAACCTATGTTTGGTATACAGTTGGGTTTGATTGTAGAGCATGCAGAGGGGCATAATATAAGATAATTATGGAATGGGAAGGTCAGTGCTATGTTGTAGAGGACCGTGGCAACCAGGTAGAACAGTAAATAGAGACAAACTCGAAAAGATAGACAGATGAACCTGAGTCTTTTTTATTTAGAACTATATCCAAGTAAGGCCTTATCCTTACCATGTCTGCTGTAAATAGTAAATTGAACTGCTAGTGGACAAAGGAAAGAGATATTGATTCTGCATTCCCCCAAAATACCTTCTAATTCTCTCTCTTTATCTCGATATTATCAGTCTTTTTTGAGGATATGTAAGAAACTCAGGGAAATGAAGTGAGAAATAGCCTATGGTACAGATCATCTGTTTCTGGCCTCACCCTTCAATGTTTCCACTAGTGTATCTGTTGGTCTCCTCATAATATGAAAGAAGGGGGAAAATTTTTTTCAAATTTTTGCTGCTATTGAGCAAAGGAGGAAAGCTGAGCCCCTTGTCAGTCCATGTAAGGATGGGAAATAAACTTCTCTTTAATATTTCTTTTTCTCTCTGTCTTCTGTTTCCTCTTTGAAGCTCCCAGAGGGACAGGAAAAAAAAAGCTTGCTACCCAAACTTCAGGTGTTTTTCCCCACTTTCCAGAAGCTTTTCCTCTTCTGCATTTGTTCAATCATTCCTTTCCCTCTTATCTTTCCTGCTCATCGTCATCTGGACATCTATCTGTTCTGTCTGGCTCTCCTCCATTTGCTAAGGAGTCATGGTGATCCATCATTATGGCTCTCAATAATTCCAGCAGACTTGGCCGCCATCCTTTCTCTGACCACACAGTATTTTAATCCTCTTTTTCATCCTTTCTGGTGTAGAGTAGGAAGAGCATTGATTTCTGAATATGGAGACCCAAGTCCTCTGAGTTCTGACTCCACCACTTACATCTGAGTGACCTTGAAAAAGTTATTTCCCATTCCCCAGCCTCTTTTCTCATCTATGGAATAGTAACACCGGCACCACACCTACTTCACAGGATGTTTCAAGGATCATAGATATTTTAGGGGTATGCTGAAATCAGCTCAAAGTCACTCTCTGAGAGCTAATTATTGCATTTGCAGTGTGATCATTCACACTTCCAAAACCCATTACAAATCAGGGCCTGTGTTGATTGCTAAACTTGAGAAAGTGATAGCAAAAATGCTAAACTTAAAAGTGTGTTGTGCCTTTTTTTTTCTTTTGGAGAGCTGTTGTTAAACATTTCCCAGAATACCCCTGAAATGTTTGTAAAGTACTTTGTAAGCATGCTGAGCTCCATAAACATGAGCTAGAATTGCCTTTCAAAGTCTTAATATCAGCTTCACAGGGGAAATTCACCAAGGCAGAGGAGTTGGCCAAAGGGAAACAGCACCTACTCCGTGGTCAATCAGGAACATGTACATTAGCAAGAGGAAAGGGACCTTAGGAACCTGAGCTGGCCTACTTTGGTTGCTATTTCTTCATCTGTAAAATTGGATGCTAATAAGAAAACCTACCTCAGAGGGCTGTTAGGAGGATTAGATGAAATGCTATGAGTACTTTGCAAACCTTAAAACACTTCATAAAGATTAACTATTGTTATTGTTATTGTTGTAATTATTATTATCAAATAGATTGATGTAGTCAGATATGAACCTTAGATATAACCAAAGTCAGGTCAAAGTATTTCAGGTCTTTGATGGATCAGGATAGGCCTGCTTCTGGGTTACTCCTTTCCAAGGTGAAGGTTTACAGAAAATTGTGGATGTCCCTTCCAATCCTAAAATCATATGATGGTTTAGATCTAGAAGGTGGGTCTGATTACTGTAGTAACTGATTCCTGTTTAGCATAACAAAGCACTCTGGGGAACTGGTTCTCTTTTGGTTTTATTGATAGGAATCCAGTCATTTATTTGCAGTATACTCTGCATAAAAAGATAGAAGGGGAAAGGGAAATGCAGCTGCAGAATATGAAGGATGTGATTTTCCCCCTAAAAGTCTAGCTGGGGAAAAGGGTGGCTAGAGTTTAGGACAAGTAGGAGAGAGAGTGAAATTCCGAATTAAAGAATTAAGTTCAGATCCACACCTTTAAGGGACTGACGATATCTACTCAGCCAGGAAACAAGTTGAATAACGTTGACGTGAAGTGACTATGAAGTGAGGTAAGAACATCTCCCTTTTTTACTTCAACTTGATGCTGGGGAGTGGAGATTCCCTTAACTTTAACATACCTATGATAACTCCCAGGAATAAGATCAGGGTCTTCAGCAGGGCAGGACTGAGGAGGGTTCAGTGAGACCCCTAGGCCAGCTTAAGGAATCCAGATAAGAATTCTGTGTGTTGGGGGTAGAGAGCCATGGGGGAGAAGATGAAGGCAAAAATTATTCAGCTAGACTATCCTGTTGTTGTTCCAACATGTCCACCTCTTCATGACCCATAGCACACCAACACTGTCCATGGGGTTTTCTTGCCAAAGATGCTGGAGTGGTTTACCATTTCCTTCTCCAGCAGATCGAGACAAATAGAGGCTGTGACTTGCCCAGGGTCATATAATTAATAAGTGTTTAAGGACAGATTTGAACTCAGGTCTTCCTGACTCTAGGCCCAGGTCTCTATCCACTGAACCACCTAGTGTATTCTTCCCAGGTGTCAGTCCCCAGGGATACTTCTGAGGGCTGACTCCAGCGATTGCTGCATCTGCCTTACTTTACGCTACTGTCACCTGTTGCCTCTTACCAGAATTTTTCCCCTCCCTGGCCCAATGAAGAACAGAATATATTCAGGTCTTTCTGTAGTAACAAAGACCTACCAGTTAAGTAAGAGTCCATCAACTGGGGACCAGCTGAACAAATTATGTTACTATGAATGTAAGGAAATATTTTTGTCCCATAAGAAATGACCAAATGGATGGTTTCAGAGAAAACAGAAGACCTGTATGAGCTGATGCAGAAATGAATAAAAGCAGAAGAATTTACACAGTAATGATAATGTTATAAAGAAAAACAACTTTGAGTAATGAGAACACTGATTAATGCAATGACAAACCACCATCAGAGAAGACTGATGATGAGGCAGGCTACCCACCTCCTGGCAGAGTGGTGATAAAGTAATGAATGAGATGTATGCTTTAGGGCATTAATGAGGGGATTTGTTTTGCTTGACTATACACATTTACTAGGTGGGTTTTATTTTTCCTCTTTTTTGCTCATTAGAAGTGGGAGGAAGGTGAAAGGGAGAACAAAGAAATGCCTTTTAACTGAAAAAAAGTAATTTGTTTTTTAAAAGGACAAGACCAGAATGCATTCTCAAAGTTTTCCTCTTCTCTCCTACCCCTCAAGTAGACATGCAACCTGCTTTAAGGTTTTTATGAGCCTTTCCTGCCAGCTCTAAAATTGGAAACATATGTAATAAGGTGCTTTTTTCTAGCTCAGCCTGCCTTTGACGTCAGAGAAAAGATGTGTATCTGGCAGTCAGTCAACAAACATTAAGTGCCTACTATGTGCCAGGCACTGGGGACACAATGAAAGGCCAAACAACAGTCCTTTTACTGGGGATACAAAAGAAGGCAAATAATAACAACATAAACAATGATAATCTTTGCAGGAGCTCGAAGGAGACAATGTGTATAACACCACACAGTGCCTAGCACACAGCAGGTGCTTAATAAAGGCTCGTGCCCTTCCCCCACTTCATGTATAAACAAGATATATACAAGATAAATTGAGGGTGACAAACAGAGGGAAGTTGCTAAGATGAAGGAAGACCGACAGAGGACTCTCGAAAAAGGCGAGACTTCAGCTGAGACGTTAGGAAGCCATGGAAGCCCGGAGATGGAGATAAGGAAGAAAGAGTTCTAGGCACGGGGGGATCTCGAGTGAAAGTTCTTGGAAGCGGCAGACGGATTGTCTTGTTCAAAGTAAGTGGAGGGGAGTAATGTGTTAAACGACTGGGAAGGTAGGAAGAAGATTAAAAATTCAATGGAGAATTTTATATTTGATCCTGGAGGTAATAGGGAGTCACTAGAGTTTACTGAACAGGGGCATGGGCTAAGGAGGAACACAGTCAGACCCGTGCTTTAGGAAGATCAGTTTGACCCCTGGATGGAGGCTGGACTGGAGTAAAGAGACAGGAGATAATGGGACAAACCAAAAAGTCCAGACCTGAGCAGATGAGAACCTACACCAGGCGATGTCAGAGTCAGAGGAGAGAAAAGGAGCGTAGAAGAGATGTTATAAAGGTCAAATCAATAGGATTTGGCCAGTGGTTGGATGCGGAGGGTAAGAGAGTAAGGAGTCAAGGGTTACACCTTGGTCGTGAGCCTGGGTGACCGAGAAGATGGTAGTGCCCTCCACAATAAGAGGGGAGTCAGAAGAGGTGAGGGTTTGGGGGGAAAGATAAACAGTTCACTTTGGGACAGAGTGAGTTTATGATATCTATGGGACATCCCAGTTCAGGACGCCCAAAAAGCAGTTGATGACCAGGAGAGAGGTTAAAGAATATTTTCCCATAGAAATATTATTATCTATGGTGGCTATGCTCTACTATCTATTATCTCTACTATGCTCTATTATCTCTATTATCTGTATTATTAATAATTAAATGGACTTTTGTAGACTGTCCTGGGAGTCTTACTACCATATATAGCATAATTTCTATGGGAAAATGTAAGTCAGATGCTTGTAATTTAGAATACAAGCACACAAAAAATGCTTTATAAAAAATGAATGAACTTCTGAGAAGGGCTATCACCAGATATTGGGAGCACAAACCATTAATAAAATTAATACTGTCTCAATAAGAATAGAATAGAATTAATATATAATAACATAGACACGTATAACCTATATCAGATTACTTATTGTCTCAGGGAGCAGGGAGGGCAGGGAGGGAGGGATAGAATCTAGAACTCAAAACTTTTTTAATGTTAAAATTGTTTTAACATATAATTGGGGGAAATGAAATTATAATTTAAAATATATAAATAAAGCATGGTGGTGATATAATACACTACGTACATTTAGTATATAGTTCTATATGAACATAGTCCTTTATAACATAATTGTTATATTATTCTATTGTATTGTATTATATTATATCACATTTATGTAGATTTCAAGGCTTGTGAAATTTTTTCCTAACAATAACCCCATGAGGTAGGTGCTACAAATACTATTATCCCCATTTTACAGATGAGGAAACTACAGATTCAGTGACTTGCCTATGTCAAATAGCTAGTAAATGTCTGAATTACGATGTGAACCCAGTTCTCATAGAAAGATTGTTGGACTTTTAGAAAGGAAGACCTATATTCAAATTCTATATCAGACATTCACTAGCTTTGTGACCAATGTCAAAACGTTTTTAAACTTGACTACTCTTATGTGATATAAGGGTTCTGTATCTCTTTTTTCTTTCGTCTCAATAGGTAGGGGGAGATGGAAGGGCAAATACACACACACACACACACACACACACACACACACACACACACACACACACACACACATATATATGTCAACAAAGTGCTTTGAGTTCCATAGGAAGGGTAATATAATAATAACACTTTAACTGCTCTGGGTCCTAGTTTCTCCATCTGTAAAATAAGGAAGCCTGGACTCATTGGCCCTAAAGTCCCTTCTAACTCCAAATCTATGATCCTAGGACCTCAGAGTCTGGCCCTTTTCTCCTATAACACTTTGCCTGTATATACAAATATGATAGACATAAGGAATTCAGCAAGATGCTTAAATACTTACACAAAGATGTCAGGCTAGCTGAATCATCGGGGGTCTATGTCCTGATAGCACTCCACTCATCCATGATAGAGAAAGGAAAACTAGATCCTGAGGTTGAGGATATCTAGAATGCCACTGATACAAACGGGGTCGGTGGTGTCTCATTGCAATCATAAATCACTTTTATGATGAGCCAAAATGATAAGATGGTCTATTCTTGTGAAGACACTGAAAGTATCTTCTGTGCCCTCAGTTCTAAAAGAAAACTCCAACCCAGAAGATCTTCCAGAAGCTGACCAGGAAGCCAACACTGTGTATCTCATGCATGAATGCCCTCTACCCCAACCCTCTCAAGTGCATGGAAAGTCCCCATTCTTTCTTTGTCAATTTGCTCCCAGTTCTTAGCATTAATCATTGCCCAAAACTTTTTTACTGCTCCTTTGTGACACGGACATCTTTACGATATTTTTTAAAAATCAGGTAACGTTACTTTCCAAAGGAATTTCCAAAACTACTAGCAAAATTTAGTAGAGAAACTGGTGCTTTAATAAAATGTTACTGGTTCACTTGAGATGACAAGATATGAGTTCCAACAGAATTATGAATTTCACTTTCTCCTTCTTGTCTTTGACTCAGCCATCTGATCCAGACTCCTTCAGGGGAAATCGATCCTTTCTATTCTCCTGTTACATAATTCAAGTCAACAATTATTTATTAAGAACCTGCTATATGCCAGACACTGTGCCTAATATTGTCTTTTCATGCATGAAATAAATGATTTGATTCTCAGCATTCAAATCAAAACAGAGCCAATGACCAACAGTGCTTTCTAAGGACCAGTTACCTCCTCAGTCAGTCCCTCATTCTAGATCTAAAAAAAAAAAAATCACATAATGTTGGTGTTGGAAGGGACCTAAGTGGCCATCTGGTCCAATCCATGCTTGTGTCTTGGAAAAAATATTCCTGGGACAGCTAGGTGGTGCAGTAGATAGAGCACCAGCCCTGGATTCAGGAGGACCTGAGTTCAAATCCAGCCTCAGACACATAACACTTACTGGCTGTGTGACCCTGGGCAAGTCACTTAGACCCATTGCCTAGCCAAAAAAAGAAAGAAAGAAAGAAAGAAAGAAAGAAAGAAAGAAAGAAAGAAAGAAAGAAAGAAAGAAAGAAAGAAAGAAAGAAGAAGAAGGAAGGAAGGAAGGAAGGAAGGAAGGAAGGAAGGAAGGAAGGAAGGAAGGAAGGAAGGAAAGAAAGAAAGAAAGAAAGAAAGAAAGAAAGAAAGAAAGAAAGAAAGAAAGAAAGAAAGAAAGAAAGAAAGAAAGAAAGAAAGAAAGAAAGAAAATGAAAAAAAAAGAAAAAGAAAAACTACTCCTACTTCAACATATCAAAAGCAATCCAGTCCAACTGTTATGGGCTCTTTCCCAGACTGAAATACATGTCTCTGGCACTTTGACCAAGTCTTTCTGTCTTGAGGCTTCCCCTCTGTGAAATCAAAATCAATACCATAAACAGCAATAATAGTCTGAGTTTATAGAATTCAGTATGCTTACAAAATACTTTACATTTATGTCATTTAATCCTTGTAACACCCTGTGAAATAGATGTAGTGCCAGAGTTACTATCCCTGCTTTTCAGATAAGAAAAACTAGGCTCGGGAGTTGATGTGATTTGTTCAAGGTCATTCAACTATAAGTAAAGGAGCCAGGAGCCAGGCTCAGGTCTTCAGATTCTAAATTCAGTGTTCTTTCACCATAGCTCAGAAGAGGTAAAAGATGAGAAGCAAAACACTATGTGATCAGAGAATGGATGCTGGCCAAGTTTGCTGAAAATATTGAGAGCTAAGGTCATTGATCATCATGTCTGGCTTACTCCTTAGCAAGTAGAAAAGAGGAACACACCAAAACAGGAGCACTTTACCCAAAGGTTGAATAAGAAACCATACCTGCAACATGATTTTAAGGGTAATTGGAAGCCCTGCCCCACCCCCACTCCCATTCCCAAAAAACTTTTCCCATCCATTGGCTGATACATACAATTTCACCATTCAAGCCTTGAAAAGATCATGGGATTAAGAGTCTTAAAGACACAAGTTTGAATGACTCCTTTGTCACTACCTGTGTGACCATGGGCAAATCATTTATTCCTCTGGACCTCATTCCTCATCGGTAAACTAAAGGCAGCAGGCTACATGGACTCTGAGGTCCATGTAGGTCCAGCTCTAAATCTATGACCCTATGATTCCATTAAAAACATAAATTCTCCTGGTGAGCCAGAGGATGGAGAAAATAGTTCAGCAGTAATTGGGTGTCTTCTGTATGCCAGGCACTGAAGAGGATACAAAGATAAATAAGACACAGTCCTAACTTCAAGAAGATTACAGTTTACCAGGAGAGATGGGATATTATACAAATCTGCCTGCCACCTTATGACAGATAAACTAATGTGCAAAATAAGAAATGCACTTTTGGATGTGACCAATGTCGAAATGTTTTTAAACTTGACTACTCTTCTGTGATATAAGGGTTCTGTACTTCTTTTTTCTTTCTTCTCAATAGGTAGCGGGAGATGGAAGGGCAAAAATATAAATGCTTGATAATTGAAAAAATGGCTATGATATCTATCTATCTATCTATCTATATATATATAGATATATATATATAGATAGATATATATATAGATATATATATCTGAAAAGTGCTTTGAGTCCCATAGGAAGGGTAATATAATAATAATACTTTAAGCTGTTGCCATTATTTTCCCCTTTGTGTGCCTCCATTTTGAGTTCCTCCCCTTTTTCCCAAGCAGATTTTGAGAGGTCAGAAAGGCCATAGAACTGCACCTATCCTTGTGAGGCATGTCTGAAAGCAGAAAGAAGAGAAGACCTGAGATCCTAAAGATGAGCCATCGATTTCACAGTTTTGCCAAGGACAGAATGCCTAAATCTAATCGCTATTTTAAGTGCACTGTGTCACATCTTACATGTGCTAGAAATCAGGAGGGAGTTTAGTCTGTGAGCCTGAGACCTGGACAATCTCAACTTGATTTGAAACAATCTCAGTTTCACTGGTCAATGACCGTTGTGGGCCTATAATCATGGCACCACATAGTGGCTAAGGAAACAAATAACTTGTCTGAAGTGTAAACAGTGAGCAATCCATGAATTGTCAATAGTCTTCCCCATGACAGCCGTAAGGGGAACTGGATCAGAGGTGTACCAATTATACCCAGACCTTACGGTCAGTGACTGGAGGGAGAGAAATAAAGTCAGAAGATGATTTGTTCTCCTGCTTGGGGTAAGAGAGGTCGAGATGTAGAACAACCTCAGGCCTTCCTTGAAAGGAGTAGATTGGCACGATGCCCCACCCACCCCACAACACTGCCCCGAATGGCAGGGATGGAAACACTTTAAAACTTTGGCACATTCTGTTTCACTGTGGTGTGTAAGACCATGTTTACTCTGGCATAGGGCCAAAGATATGAGAAGGAATTGGACTGGGTTCTTCAAATAACCCGAAAGACAACAGTTATAAAGTCCGGGCTGGTTGAACTTCAGAAAAAGAACTATTTTTCCTCCTCAATACATTCTCCATCTATGTGTTTATAGATCATTGTACCATAGATCTAGAGGGAGCAGGGCCTTCAGAGACCAGGAAATCCAGTCACCTCTTCTAGTCAAGGAAACTGATGGTCAGAGAAATTAAATTACTTACTCAAGGTCACACAGGTGGGGAGTTGAAGAGGCAGAATTTGAACACACATCTTTCTGACTACGAAGCTCACCCTTTTGATGTTCTTTCAGAAGTACGGGCCCTCCAACACAGAGATTCAACTACTAGGCAGGAGGAGGTCAACTATCAAAAATAAATTCTTCATATTCATCAAAATATTTATATAAAAACTTTTTGTAGTAGCAAAGAACTGGAAATAAACTGGATGCTCACTGGTAGCTAGCTAAATAAAATGTGGTACATAAATGAAGTAGAATGTTATTGTGCTATAAATGACAAAAAAAATATGAGTACAGAGAAGTATGGGAGAACTTATATCAACTGGCACAAAGTAAAGAAAGAAAAACCAGGAAAACATTATACATGACAACAGCATGAAAAGAAATGGAAAGTAAAAGAATAGCAACAAAACAAATGAAACTGAATGATGCAAAATTAGAACGACCAAAATTGACCCTAAAGTAGAAAAATGACCTCCCTCTGTTTTTTTTTCTAGAGGTGGAATACTATGGTTATGGTTGCTTAAAATGCTAGACCTTTTCAATATGTTGGTTAGTTTTGTTGAACATGTTTTCTCTTTTTTATAAAACTGAGGGGCAGCTAGGTGGCACAGTGGATATAGCACCTACCATGGAGTCAGGAGGACCTGATTTCAAATTTTACCTCAGGCACATAACACTCACTAGCTGTGTGACTCTTGGCAAATCACTTTAGCCCCAATTGCCTCACAAAAAGAAAGATGGCTCTCTGAGAGAATGACAGAAGAGACATATATAGGTAAGATAAAAACAAAAGTAGTAGAAGAGAGGGAGGGGAAAATAGAAGGGAGGGAGTAGGAAGGAAGGAAGGAAGGAAGGAAGGAAGGAAGGAAGGAAGGAAGGAAGGAAGGAAGGAAGGAAGGAGGAAGGAGATGAGAGGACAGACAAACTCATTCAAAAGCACAACTCTATTTTCTAAGTAAGGTTGACCATAGGAAAATGTTTGTCACAGTGACTTTGCTCTTGCCTCTTTCCCTTTCCCTGTGCCCCACCCTGGACAGCCAATACCTTCATGAGTATCATTGATTGCACTCCTTCACAACTCTGGCCATTCCCACATGGTCTCAACTCATGCCAGGGAGAAAGAGGAGTAGTAGTGGAAAGAGAGCCATATCAGAAGTGAGAACCTATGGGTTCTAGTATCATCTTTATTATTAATTTTCAGGGTAATTTTAGCCAAATTGCATCACCCCCTAAACCCGTTTCCTTGTCTAGAAAAGAAGGGAGTTTCATACAGTAACATTTGAAGTCCCTTCCCACAATTTGAAGTGCTAGGCTAAAAGCAGAAAAAAATCAAGCTACTGGCTTCCTGAAACTCACTTTAAACTTGAGAAAGAGAAATAAAAGGAGATTTGATGGCTTAATAAAGACAATATCACTTCTTAGACCAATCATTCTCATGCCAACAACATTTGGACTTGAACAGCTGTTGATTGACACAATTAGGCTCAGTTCTCATCATTCTTTTATTAAATAGAAAACAGACATGTTGAGTATTTTCCTCTTCACTTGCTAATTTGGCCTTATGTTGTAGTATTGGGTTTTGCTATCCTGCCACAATCTCGGTAACAAAAGCTGGGAATTTCTTGTCTTGTTTATTGCAATATAAGTTCACTTTTTGAGATGTTTCTTTTTCCTTTCTTCCCCTTCCAAGCAACTGAAAACCAAGGGGAAGTTCCCCAGCATGTTGAATGAATCCTCTCTGGAGGACTCACAGGGCATGGATAAGAGCTGCACAGGAGATGGATGCCTATGGTTGGATTGGTTTTGTTGTTGTTGTTTTGGGGTTTTTTGTTTGTTTTTTGTTTTGTTTTTTTGGCTAGGCAATGGGGTTAAGTGACTTGCCCAGGGTCACACAGCTAGTAAGTGTTATGTGTCTGAAGCTGGATTTGAACTCAGGTCCTCCTGAATCCAGAGCCAGTGCTCTATCCACTGTGCCACCTAGCTGTCCCCCTACCATGGTTGGATTGTAAAAGGAAGTGGAGGTGTGGTGGGTAGAGTGCTGAACATGAAATCAAGAGGACTCGAGTTCAAGTCTTCACCTCAGATAGTTACCAGACATGATCTGGACAAGTCATTTAACTTATTTGAGTTTGTTTCCTTATCTATAAAATAAGTGTGAAGGATTCAATGACCTCTATGATACCTTCCAGCTCTATAGCTATAATCAAGCCCTTACAAGTATTAATTAGGGACCCATGTGCCAGGTGCTAAGCTAGGCACTTGGAGTACAAGTACAAAGAATAAAACAATCCTTCCTCTCAAGGAAATTATATACTAATTTGTGAAACAACTAATACATATAAAAATATACATAAAATAATTCAATACAAGGTAGTTTTGGAGGGAAGGTGATAACAACTGGACCTATACATTATTAAAGGGAGTAACCACATTGATGTGATCACAGGGACCAATAATGTATAAAGTCTCTGAGTAAGAATCACAGAATCTTATATTTGGAAGGAAGCTTACAGGTCATCTAGTAGAGAGCTGAACAGGTGTTTCACTGACAATATTGTTAATGCACGGTCATCCAGCCTGTGTTGAAAGCCCTCCAGTGGCAGGGAACCTGATACCTCCAGTGGAACATTTTACATGTAGGGAAAATGGACTCTACTGTTTAGTTTTTCCTTACATGTGTAAGTGTTAGGGTGAAGAGCAGAGAGATAAATGTTGACTAGATAAGAGCAGACATTAATTTGAGTTCTTGCTGCTGCTGCTCTATCATTGCCCAGGTTATGTTGAAGGGGAAAAGTAAATATTAATTTCAGTCTTTTTTTCCAAAATGAAGATTATAGGATTGACCCATCAGAGATGGGTCAGAGAGGACAACATAGCTCTGGGGAATGTCTTGGGCTTGAGAGGACATCAGAACACTGAAACAGAAAAGAGTACTAAAAACCTAGCCACCAAGGAAAGAAGTCTGAATTTGGCCTACAATTAAATAAACTTTTGAGGGAATAGGGTCACTTATTCCTGGAGATGTCCAGCCATAATATCACTTCACTATAAAACTTTCTGAATGTAGGGAAATATCATGTGATCAGCAAGATGTTAGGATTATTTCACTGCATAACTGTTAAAACTAAAAACAAAAACTTCAGAAAAAAGGAATTACGTTGCAGATAGTATGACTAAAGCTGAATCCACAGGATACAAAGATTAAAAAAAACCCATAAGCTAAAAAAGTAATATCAAAGAGTAATAATTCTTTAATTATTAATTAATAATAATGAATAAATAGAGCACCCACTTAGAAGTCACACCTTTCCAAACCACTCCACACACAAGAAATAGTAAATTCTCAAAAGTATTAAAAACTTTTAACAATCATATAAAACATTGTTCCAAATCATTAATGAGAGAAATATATGGCCAAAAACCTCTCAGGATTTACCTCACACTAAGTAAATTGGTAAATATTTTTTTTAAAAGATGGAAATAAATAGCCAATTTTAGAAGGGCTATGGGAAGAAAAACATACTAATACATTCTTGGTGGAGCTCTAACTTGGTCTAACCATTCTGAAAAGCAATTTGGAATTGTTCTAGAAAATGATTAAATATCCATATCCTTTGACCCAGAGAGGCAATGTGGTATAATGGATAGATACCTAGATTATAAGTCTAGAAAGCCTAGATACACCCCAGCCTCTGACATGTATTGGCTGTTACCTGGGGAAAATCAGAGAAGCCTGATTCAGAAGCAGGAAAACTGATATATGTCAGTATGTTGTGTGTATATGCACATATGTATACATATATAGCTGCCCCAGGGGCAGCTAGGTGGCACAGTAGATAGAGCACTGGCCTAGAGTCAGGCAGTCCTGAGTTCAAATCCAGCCTCAGACATCTGCTAGCTGTATGACCCTGGGCAAGTCATTTAATTCTGTTTGCTTCAGTTTCTTCATCTGTAAAATGAACTGGAGAAGGAAATGGCAAACCACTCCAGTATCTCTGCCAAGAAAATTCCAACTGGGGTCATGAAGAGTCAGACACAACTGAAAAACAACTTGAGATATAAATCTGTATGTGTGTGTACATAAACACATACGTATATATAGGTTAATTTTGCTGAACTGCTTTTCTCCTTTTTTCATCTTTGTTACATGAGATGTGGAGGATACAAGAGGACGAAAGGATATATTTAGAAATGAGTATAATGCAAAAAATTAACAAATATAAGATCACATTTTTTTTAATTATAGCCATAGGATGCTGGATCAGGTTCATTTCCAGACCTGTACTTCTATATATTCAAGAGGGGTGAATAGCAGGCTACACTAAGTGATGTGTCACCTTGGAAACGGAGAGAAGAAATCAGGCGCACACTGTGCCTGTCAGAAGAAACCAGTTCTTATTCCCAGGCTGAAATAGTCCTCTGTGAACCCCAAGGTTTCCAAAGTTCTTCATCTTGAAGAGAAAGAAAACAATCTCATTTTAAAATCCTTTTGATTCTCTATAGGACCTCAGAGGAAGGACTTTACCTGGATTTTTCAAAAGCAGATAAATACCACTGACCTCCTTGACTTTGGTCCCTGTTGACTCTAGCCCGATGCCAGTGTTTTTAGCTTTAAAGTGTAACAGTGATTACCCTGGCCCCCACTGCCTATAGGCCAGGTGTTACATTACATTACATTACATTACATTACATTACATTACATTACATTACATTACATTACATTACATTACAGGATTCTCTGGTACCCTTACAGGGCATTAAGAGTATCTGCACTCTCTGCCATTGGTTTCGGGCTCTATCAGTGGAGTTCCCCTAATTATAGGAGAACCTTTGCACCCCCGTTGCATCTAACCATTTAACAATCATATTAGCTTTATTTCAAAGGATATCAAGGATAAATATAGAAACATTCCCATCACCTGGGGGCATAATCTCTGCCTCCTAACCACCTCATGCTCTAGGGAAAAGATGTGGATTAGGTTCATCATTTAGCTCAATCCCAAGTTCCAAGTCCAAAGCCCCCTTGGGATCAAGTCTCGTGTACCCTGTCTTCTCAGGGCTTTGCTGCTGGGCTGGCAGCATCATCTAGCCCAGAATGCTACCTCTGAGGTTGCCATGACTCAAGCTCCAGGGTCCACTGGGGATTCCACTACCTGTTCCTAGAACTGAAAAGGATAAACAAAACTGACCAGACCAAAATGCCAAGCCTGTTTCTTGGGGCCACAAGGTAAAAAGGGGGAGGAGGAAAGCTAGCCCTTCCCCTCTCGCCAGTTTAGCTCCTGGTGCTACAGGTGAATTTGGAACTTCACCCTTTCTGGATGCAACTGGAAAAAAAAAAGTATTCCAGTCTGGACATTTTAAAGATACAGCTTGTTCTATTTATATGAGCAAAGAAAAGAGGCTATTCCCACCTGCGTGGAAGGGGAACCCAGACTCTCTTCTCCTAGAAATAGATCCTTCGCTTCCTCCATTTTAGGTGATCTGGGCATAAGCAAATCAAAACCCCTGTTATAAAGGATTCTTAGACCCGTCGAAGGGGGGGAAGGGTACTTTTGGTCCTCCTGGACTCTAAGCCATTCATCAACGTTTTCCGTGTTAGAAACAAGGGGTGTATGGAGTGTTCAGGGAGGACTAGCCCCTCCGGCATGAGGGCTTGCCGAGCCCTTCTTAGGGCTGCTCATCCATCTTTGGTGTCCACCTCTCACCCAGCTCTCACCTGAGACTCCAAGAAGCTGTAGCATGCACAACAGCCATAGCTCAGTAAAACCATCTCTGCAGATGGGCTAACCCAGGTGGAGGGGAACCAAGAGGCCTCAAACCTGTTGGCGAGTTAAAGTGGTGAATACCCCAAGCATGTGAAGTCTTGCCCTGATGTAATGGGAGGATCAGAGCAATTTGTTCCAAAGGCCAAGAAGGTGGCTGAAACAGGTGCTGCTTCACAGCACCTAGAGGTTGGTCAGATATCAAAGACACCAAGGTCATCCGCTGCATCTCAGCCATTGCCAGTCATCCAGCCTTTTATCTTGCCACTGAACTTTGTTGAGACTGACTCAAGTGTGTCTGTACCTCACTTAAATCCAATTCATATGCAAGTCAAGTGATGTTACTGGACCTCTTCGAAATGAAAGAGAAGCAATCATGTTAGAAAAATCTCAGCTATTCTTTTGCACCAGCAGGTTCTTCTTGCTGAGAAAAGAGGTTGGCAGTCATCTCTGACATAACATTGGTAAAATTAGAACTTCCTCAGATTGACTGTTTTTAAACCCACAGGGCAGAGGCATGGGCTAGACTGCAGTGGTGGGAAACCTATGACCTCAAGGCCACATGTGGCCCTCTAGGTCCTCAGGCGCAGCCTTTTGACTAAGTCCAAGTTTTACAGAACAAATCCTTTTACTAAGGGGATTTGTTCTGTGAAGTTTGGATTCAAAGGGCTGCAATTTAGGACCTAGAGGGCCACGTGTGGCCTCGAGGCCACAGGCTCTGCACACTTGGGCTAGAGAGATTGATTTGCCCTACCAAGAGTAGTAGTTGTAGTTGTTGTTGTTTTATGAAACTCCTACATCTTGATACTGTTTCAAGTTTCCAAACCTAATCCCTACCACTACCACCACCAAAACTTCCCCTAACACATCTTTAAGCTAGGGAAGAAAATTTGACAATCGGGAAGTTTTTCATCTGTTGATCACAGTTATTGTCTTCCAATTAACTTCCAGACACTGATATTTCCAAATATAACCTAAATCTTGTGTTTGCACAGACTCTATCAGCTTGCTCTGCTGATGCAGCCTCCCATATGGAGAAACTCAGAAACCTGCTTCTGGGAGATGTGTATAAGAGATGCATGTGTAGGCACTTTGTAACTCATCCCAATCTGTTAACCAAGTGGTTAGGAGGAACCTTTTTTCAACTGGCTATAGCAAGAACTGTAGCCATTTCCAAAAATAGCCTTAATTAGTTTTGGTCACCTCTCTTCAACTCATTTGGTGACTCCTTCACTCATGGCATCTGGTAAGAGACTATGGTATAAGAGGAGAGATACCACCATTGGACATGAGCATGATGGTACCAATGCTGTGTAGGAACTGAATTAAATTGGGCCTACACCACCCCCAGGGAGCAAGGTAGTATAGGACAAAGATATTGGGGAAAATGTTTGTAATTTGTTGTTCCTATATCCTTGAAGTAAATACTTCTTGATAAAACTAATTTGTGTTTAGTGGTTAAATGGAAGTAGGTCACTAATAACTGGAACCTAACAGTAGGAAAGCGAACACAGTTAATGGGGGTTTGAGCCCATGGTAGAGGAAGAGAAACACTAGTCCAATCCTTCAGTGTACATAGAACCATGAAGGAAGACATAGCCAGTCTGGATCTGGGAGAAATAACCAGAGCATACCCACTACACAAACATTGGCCACTTGCTTATTCACTTACATTGTACTTATTTTATGCTGACAAGAGTAATAATCACAGACATATTGATATATGTTAAACATATATGTAGACCTAATGAACATGTCATCCTGTGTCTTCATCCATCCCTGGTTCTGAAGCTTCTTGGACTCTCAGTAAATTCCCTTCTCTGTCTCTCCAGTCTTGAAAATGATTATGTGAGATTAGGTGAAGAATGGGAAGGACCTAACAGTCTTCTTGACGTCTGCAGTGCTGCCTCCCTTGTACTCAATAGTCATCTGATGGTAGATCTGCCTTCCAAATGAAGACAACAGGCTTCGCGACAGAATTGGGCATTTTTGCAGCAGAGGAATGCAATTGCCTAAAAAAAAAATGTCAATTAGGGTTAGATGTGATTACCACATAGCAGGAAGGGCTTAGATGAGAAAAAATAGCATCACTTTGTAGCAGACCCAGTTGGCATTGGTTATATGACTTTATCCCTACAGTGGAGCTCAGTAGCATAAAAAGGGGAAAGCAGATAAAAGCATGTAGCTTATAATTCGTTGATTTAAAACTAAAAGGAACATTAAGGTCACCAACTCTAATCTCATTTTTAGATGAAGAAACAGAGGCAATAAGAGATTAAGTGATTTGCCCAAGGTCATATGATGGAAGTTAAGCCAGGTTAGGTTGGCAAGGAATAAATGGTAATAGGACAAGGGGATAGAGGGTGCAAATGCAGTACATACTACCTACCTACATACATACATATATACATACATATACACACATACACTCACACACACTGTACATGGCTCTGAGAACTATGACTGTTACCTGGGTTCAGTGGCCTGTTTTGAGTCATCATTCAGATTTATAGCTATGAGTCTTCACTGAATGATTCTTTGCCGCAACAAGCTAGATTACACAGGTCCCACCAGCCAGGAAGGATGGGTCCAGTGACAGACCATATGCTTTCTGGAGGACCAGCCTAGTTAAGTTTCATCTAGGCTATAGGATGATGACTTCTGATGCCTTTGCAATCTGTAAGACTAATTTGACAGCTGGGAGGAGAAAGGACTGGAGTGGGGAGAGTCTTGAGACAACTAGTAGGCTATTTCAATGGTCCATGTGCGATGTGATGAGGGCTTGTTCCAGTGTGGTGGGAAGTTTCACAAAGAGAGAAGAGTATACAAGAGATGTTAAAATGGTAAAATCAACAAGATTTGGCGACAGATTGGCTATGGGGGTTAGGGGAAGTTAGAGAGAGAGAGAGTGATTAACCGAGGATTACACCTAGGTTGTAAGCCCCAGTAACTGGGAAGATAGTAGTATCTTCAAAAATAATAGAAGTTCAAGAAGAGGGAGAGGGTTGGAGAGAAAGCTAATGAATTCAGTTTTGGACATATTGAATTTAAGATGTCAATGGGACACCCAATTTAAGATATCCAGTAGCAGTTAGAGATGAGAGCCTGGAAGTGGGTAGAGAGGTTAGGGCTGGATAAGTAAATCTGAGAATCACTAGGATAGAAATGATAGTTGAATCCATGGGAGTTGGTGAGATCACCATTCAAAACAGTTTAGAGAGAGAAGAGAAGAGGAGAGGGCCCAAGGCAGAGTCCTGGAGGACTCCTACCATTAGTGGGCGTCACTTGGGTGAAGATCTAGCAAAAGAAACTAAGGACTGCCCCTTCTACTAATGTCACCTCACTCAGATGCCTTCTTCCAGGATCTCTTCTTTTACCCGTGTCTCACATGAAGAGGTGGCCCTTCTTACCAAGGCAAACCCTTTATCTGTATGTGATCCCAGTCCAACCCATGTCCTCTAACACACTGCTTCCTCTGTCACACCAACTCTCTCATTTATTTGCAATCTCTCCTTGTCTACTGGTTACTTCCCAAGTGCCTACAAACATACCCAAGTCTTTCCCATCCTCAAGAACCCCCTCACTTGTTCCACCATCCCCACTAGCTATTGTCGCATTTCTTTCCTTCATTTCCTGGCTAAATTCCTAATAATTGCTCTCTCCAAAGTTACTAATGATAGCTTTCTTTCTTTTCTTTTCTTTTTTTTTTTGGAGGCAAATGTGGTTAAGTGACTTGCCCAGCAGTTTGTAAGTGTCTGAGGCTGGATTTGAACTCGGGTCCTCCTGACTCCAGAGTCAGTACTCTACCCACTGCTCCACCGACGATCTCTTAGTTGCTAAATCTAATGACCTTTTCTCAATCCCTATCCTCCTTGACCTCTATATAGCTGTTGACATGGTTAATCACCCTTTCCTCCTTGATATTCTCTTTTCTCTAGGTTTCGGTGAGACTACTGTCTCCTGGTTCTCCCTCTACCTGACTTCATAATCTTTAATCAGGAAAGAAGGCTTTCCAGAATCAGAAAGAAGGGAGCTAAGAATTAGTGGACCCCTGGATTGGTTACTTCTACTAGTATTGGATTTTCCTGTGGAGTCTACTGTCTTGTTGCTTTGAAAGTGAGAAGCTTGGACTTGTTGTGAAGAAAGAAGGGCCTTATGACTCCTACGTCCAGTCAGTTAAGTCCTGCTACTCCCTCACCTGTCTTTCTCATTTGTTTCCTTCTCACCATTGCCATCATCCTAGATCAGGCCCTTATTTCCATAGGGACTGAATTAGCCCCCAACTGGTCTTTCTGCTTCTAGTTTCTCTACCGTAATTTTTCATTCCAAGCTTATTTTTCTATAAGCAAACTTATCATTCCTTTGTTCAAAAACTGATTCCCCTCTATTTATTATGAGATCCTAGGTTTAGAACTAGAAAGGGAGGACTAGATTGCCTTAGAGGTAGTCGAGCCCTCTCCCCTCATTCTACAGACAAGGGAACTGAGGCAAAGAGAGGTTCAGTAACTTCTCCAAGGTCACACAGATTTTAATGGCAGAGCCAGGATTCAAATCCAGATCCTTTGACTCTGTTTAGCATGCTTCTCACCGTACTCTGCTGCCTCTAATCAAATAAGGGCTGATCTAATTTGCCTTGTAGTCTAGGCCCTTGATTCCAGGTTACCTTTACAACCTCACCTACTGAGGCCTTTCATAATCCCTAAATCTACAACACTGTACTACTTTCTATTCCATGCAATTATGTGTGTTTGAATCCCTGTTCTCCTATCTGCTATTTATATGAATTTGGGCAAAGTCATCTAGCCTTTCTTGAATTCAGTTTCTCACCTGCTGGTCATGGTGTGGCTTGTAATGGCTTGCTGTTTCAGCACCAGTGGTGGTGGAGCCTTCTGGGCTGTATTTTGTTGTAAGTGTGAAGGGACAGAGTTACAGAGAAAATTTAAAGATGAAGAAAGGCCATTACCAGGCCTAATAGGTTTAATTAGGTTGGCACACTTATGTTTCTAATGTGTAGACTGTTCATGACATAAGAGTAAGATCCAGGTGAGCTTCCAGAGTATAGAAAGCAATCCACCACAGTCTGTGTTTCCTGAAAAGCTTCCCTGATGTGATTGTTCTTCAGTGAGACTGCCCACCAAGAAGCCCCTGGGTGGTGGTGGGGAAAGATTGTGTGGGTACATAGGCTTCTTCTCTGGTAATTTGGTGTTTTGTGGTAGTAGTTGGTATGCACCTGGCATTTTAAGGGGTCAATGTTTTGGGTGAGGTTGATTGTAGCCTATGAGAAGGCATTTTAGAAATAGTTGCAGCTGAATTTTTGATATTTTTTCTATCACTCTGCCCTATCACCTTAGGGTGTGTTTGACAGCTCAAATGTAAGGGTTCTATTGGCGTCAGCCACAATCCTTCTTCTATCCATCCTTAAAGGCAATACTACTGAAGAGGCTGCAGTAGCAGACTACCACTGGCAAGACTGAACTGACAGCTGTTATAAGTGTTGGTATAAGTTCTGGATATAGTTCAGACAGTAATATGCATACTATGGAAACTGCTCTTCCTTCCCAAGTCACTCTGATGGGGGAGAGAAGTGGTTTACAGAGTAAGCAAGTTCAGAAACTTTAGGCAGTGACTAGCACGGTCTTGGCCTTTTAGTGAAGCAATGACCATCTCTCTAATGTCATACAGTACGCTGACTGCACCTTTAAAGGCATCTGATAGGGAATTAGCACCTATCTTTAAAGGGCAGGGGGAGCAGACATTGACCTTTCTCAGCCAGTGTAGAATGGCTTTTATAACACAACTCACATCTCTGTCACAGTTCAGGTATGGATCGCCTTTCTGAGAAGAGAGAGCTCTGAGAGGAAGGTGATTTTAGAGGAATTTAATTGACATGACATATAGGCTATCTGTCAGGTTGGATAATTTTGTAGTTGGATAACATGGCCCATTTAGGGCTTGAGTTCAGGTTGTTTAGGGGATATGAACTCTTGCTGTGAATGAGCTTGGACTGATGCCCCTCAGTTCAAGATTCTATTGTATCCTTGAAGTGAAGGAACCCTGGGCAATGGAGCTAAGTAGTAACCAAGGGCTGTAAGTCTGCTCATCCAAAGGACTTTGCTCTCAGAAGAGAAGAATCCTCCAGTAAGGCTGTTTAAATCTAAGCCTCTATCCTAGGTGGGGAAGCAGCAAGAAAGGAAGGTCTAATGGAGCAGCTAGGTGGTGCAGTGGATAGAGCACTGGCCCTGAAGTCAGGAGGACCTGAGTCCAAATCTGGCCTCAGACCAAACACTTGACACTTACTAGCTGTGTGACCCTGGGCAAGTCACGTAACCCCAATTGCCTTAAAAAAAAAAAAAAGAAAAAAAAGAAAGGAAGGAAGGAAGGTCTAGATTTACATGCCTTATTCCTTCCTAACTTCAAGGCTTAGCTCAGCTTCCATATTCTTTGTGAAATCTTCCCTGATCCTCAGAATGTTCTTTCCTCCTTCTTATTGTGCTTTCACATTCTATCTTACATTAGGGTTATCTGCACAGAATTTTTTTATTCCTCCTGCCAGCGTATAAGCCTCTTTAGCTCAGTTTATTGTATTTATTCATCTTTACATTTTCCATAGCGTTTAGCATAGAGACTTACACAGCAGGGTCTTAATGAGATGTAGTGGAACCTCCCTTACCCCTCCACTAGATTTAGAATCAGAATACCCTATTTCAAATCCTGACTCTCTGTTTTTTATTACTTGTGTGATTTTTTAAAAATCATTTTTATTTTATTTTTAGGTCCCAATTCTCTCCCTTCTATTCTCCCCTCCTCCTTATCACACATTGAGAAAGCAAGAAAAACAAGCATGTTTCAAGCAAAACAAATCCCCACAATGGACATGTCCAGCCTATCTCCACCAAAACAAAACAAAATACCCCCCAAAACCCTAAACAAACAACATAAGCCATTAATCTGAGCTCTGAGTCCATCATCTCTTTATCCAGAGATGAGTCGTATGTTTCATTATAAGACCTTTGGAATTGTGATTGGTCATTGTGTTAGAGTTCAAAGAGTTTCAAAGTTGTTTGTCCTTACAATCTAAATTGTTTTCCTGTCTCTATTCACTTCATTTTGCATCAGTTCGTACTAGTCATTCCAGGTTTCTCTAAAGCCATCCACTTGGTCAATTATTACAGCACTGTGTTTCCTCACTTTCATATACCATAACTTTTTTAGCCATTCTCCAACTGAGGGGCACCCTTTAAGTTTCAAATTCTTATTACCATAAAAAAGAACTACTATAAATATTTTTGTAGTATGTCCCTTTTTCTTTGTTCTCTTTGGGGTTATAGACCTAGTAATGATATTGCTGGGTCACTGGTATGCAAGTTAATAGCTAATTATTTTCCAGAATGGCTTGACCAGTTCACAGTTCTACCAAGAGTGTATTTGCTTTCTCACAGCTTCTTCAGCATTCACCATTTTCCTTTTTTGTCATTTTAGCCAATCTGAGGTGTGAGGTGGTAGCATATAGTTGTTATAATTTGCATTTCTCTAATAATAATGTTTTACAGCATTTTTTCACATGGCTACTGATAACTTTGATTTCTTCCTTTGAAAACTGTCTATTTGTGTCCCCTAGCCCATTATCAATTAGGGAATGACTCATTCTTACAAATTTGAATCAGTTACATATGTATCTTAGAAATGAGATCTTTATTAGAGAAACTTGCTGCAGAGATTTCTGTCTCTTCCTCCCTCCCTCCAATTTCCTCGCTTCTCTTCTAATTATAGCTGAATTACTTTTGTTTGCACATTGACTTTTACATTTTATTTAATCAGAACTTTTTGTTTGACTTCTAGTGACTCACTCTCTCTCTCCCTCTCTTATTTGGTCATGAACTCTTCTCCTATCCAAAGATCAGACAGCTAATTTCTACCATGTTCTTCTAGTTTGTTTATGATGTCACCCTTGATGTCTAAATCATGTGCCCATTTGGAAATAGGCACATTTGGAAGAGCTTGTCTTTCTATATGGTGTGAGACATTGGCCTATGCGTAGTTAGACTACTTTCCAGTTTTCTCATCCTTTTTTTAAAATCAAATAATAAGATCTTGCCCCGATAGTTGAAATTGGGTTTATCAAATGCTAGTGTTAGAAAGGAGTCATAGGGTTAGAAAGGAATCATTAGGGTTAGAAAGGTTTAGAAAGGAATCATTCAGGTTAGAAAGGAATTACAAGGGTTAGAAAAGAATCACAGGGCTAGAAAGATTTAGGGTTAGAAAGGAATTAGGGTTAGGGTTAGAAAGGAATCATTAGAGCCCAATTAGGGTTAGGGTTAGGGTTAGGATTAGAAAATAATCATAGAGTTAGAAAGGAATCATTAGGGTTAGAATGGGTTAGAAAGAAATCATTAGGGTTAGAAAGGAATCAGAAGGATCAGAAAGGAATTATAGGGTTTAGAATGGATTAGGCTTAGAAAGGAAGTATGGTTAGGGTTATGGTTAGTGTTAGAAAGGAGTCGTAGGGTTAGAAAGGAATCATTAGGGTTAGGGTTAGGGTTAGGGTTAGGATTAGAAAGGAAACATTAAGGTTAGAATGGAGTAGTTAGGGTTAGAATGGAATCATTACGGCTAGGGTTAGGTTTAGGGTTAGCTTTAGAAAGGGTTAGGTTTATGTTTAGGGTTAGAAAGGAATTAGGGTTAGGGTTAGAATGAAATCATTAGAGCCCAATTAAGGTTAGGCTTAGAAAGGGTTAGGGTTAGGCTTAGGTTTAGAGAGTAATTATAAGGTTAGAAAGCAATCATAAGGTTCAAAAAGAATTAGGGTTAGAAAGGTTAAAAAGGAATCAATAGGGTTAGAAAATTTCACAGTCAGAAAGAAATTAGGGTTAGGGTTAGGGTTGGGGTTAGGGTTTGGGTTAGAAAGGGTTAGAATGTTGTTAGAGTTAGGGTAAAGGTTAGCGTTAGGGGTAGGGATAGGGGTAGGGTTAGAAAGGAATTAGGGTTAGGGTTAGTGTTCGCATTAGAGAGCAATTAGGGTTAGGGTTGGGTTAGGGTTAGAAATGGTTAGGAATCATTAGAATGCAGTTAGGGTTAGAAAGAGGTCATAGGGTTAGAAAGGAATCAGTAGGGTTAGAAAGATTAGAAAGGAATCATAAGGTTTGAAAAGAATCATAGGCCTACAAAGATTTAGAGTTAGAAAGGAATTAGGGTTAGCTTTAGAAAAGAATCATTAAAGCCCAATTAGGGTTAGAGATAGGGTTAGAGTTAGCATTGGTGCAATTAAGTTTAGGGTTTGAAATCATAAGGAATTATTATGTTAGGGTTAGTGTTAGAAAGTAATCGTAGGGTTAGAAAGCAATCATAAGGTTCAAAAGGAATCATTAGCGTTACAAAGGTTAGAAATGAATCAGTAGGGTTAGGGTTAGGGTTAGAGCGCAATTTGGGTTAGGGTTGGGGCCCATGACTACAACCCTCTTCTCTGCTGTCTTTTGTTGGCATTTAGGGTTAGGGTTAGGGTTAGGGTTAGGGTTAGAGTGCAATTTGGGTTAGGGTTGGGGCCCATGACTACAACCCTCTTCTCTGCTGTCTTTTGGCGACCATCCCCTTCTTAGTCCCCGCCTTGATCTGTGATCTGAAACTAGGTAGTAAGTGACAGACCTGCCAGATGGCTCCCAGGGTCACATCTGGCACTAGTTCAGGGACTGCTGGGACCTCTCTCTGTGCTAGTGCACATTCTGATCCTCTTTTAGTCCCTGGTTACCAGAATGCTCTGCACAGATTGCTGCTAGCTGGATCTTCTCAGTGTCCCTGAGTCTGCCTTTGTTTATTTCCTTATACCAACTTAGGCTGGAAAAATGACATGATTTTTGTTTTCTTGGATTTTTCCTTCAGGAATTGGTATGCTGTGTTTTCTAGATCTCTATAGAGGAGAATAGTCAAGGGAGCTGGGCTGTACTTTTTACTACTCTGCCATCCTGATTCTACCTTTTTCCTTTGTGATTTTGAATAACTTGCTGGGCTTCAGTTTCCTCAGTTGTAAAATGGTAAGGGTTTCATCAGATGACTGCTCAGGTGCCTACTATCTCTAAATATTATGGCCATGGCAGAGAAATGTTTGTTGAATAGCTGAATTTTAGAATATGAATTTAAATCATTAACATTTAATAAGTGGCCACTATAAGACTGGACAATGTGCTTGGTATTTACTGAAGGTAGAGGTAGATAGCAAATGGAGGATGCTGTTAGGATTCTATAAAACATTTTGGATGCAGAATTGAAAGGGTTCGAAGTGAACTCTGATGAACATGAAATGGAAAGCTAGCATGTTAGGGTAACGAAGTAATTCTCTATCAGTATGGGTCTTTCCTCTTTGGTTTTTCTGATGACTCTTCCATGAAGAATTGTGTTACAACTCGATGGGTAGTCAGAGAGGTAGTGACGGGGGTTCAACTTCTTTTAAAGTAGATTTGTGAGAGGTGGGAAAAATGAAAACTCTCACCCTTGTGACAAGGAAGGTGATGAGAGGTGAAGATGACTCAATATGCAATGTGTCTCTATGATGTTGTGAGCGTGGAGAACCTAAGGGAAGGTGGATTTTGAAGCACTGCAGTGCTGTTTCTCAAATGCTCATCATGCCTGTTTCTTAAGATTTCAAAACTTTTCTTCTTTCTTATGTGAGAACAGCTAGACCATGTGGAGAACCTCAAGAAATAAGTTCCGCAGTGATAATGGGCTGGGAACTATGCTCTGTGACAAAGTTGAATGACTTGGGGACATTTGTCCTGGAGAAAGAATACTTTGGGGAGATAGGATCATTCTCTTCCAACAGATGAAGCGCTGTAATAGAGAAGATAACTTTTTCTTTTCCTTTGGGGCTTCAGAGCACAGAACTAGGACCAATGAATGGAAGGCTTAGGAAGGAAGATTTTAGTTTAGTGTAAGGAAGAATTTTTAATAATTGGAGCTTTATCAAAATAAAATAAGTGACACCAGGATGTAATAAACTCCTGATCACAGTAAGTGTTTAGGTAGAGGCTGAATGACAACTTTTAGTAAATGCTGTCAGGGGGATTCATGCTTCAGGTAGGTTTGTATGAGGTAGACTCTTAGATTTTGAAATTCTGGGATTTTATGACCTATCCACACTGTTTTATCTACAAACATTCCTAGAAACAGATAGGGAGTAGATAAGTTATTTTAAAATCATTTTAACCTATGGACACCTAGATCAGGCAAAAGACTTTACCAATCAACTACTTCAAACATTCTCATCTGCTACACCTTACTCGTCCAATCCCCAACATACAAAATCCATGGGGGGGGGGGGAAGGCAGGAGCAGAGCTGCGAGGGGAATACAAGCTGACCAACTTTCCCAAAATGGAGATCTGAGGAGGAGCTCATGAGTAGGAGAAGGGGGCTGGCCTGGCCAGAAAGCTATTCAAGGATAAGAAATTCACAGGTGTGGTTGGTAAGGAGGCCTCAGGTGAGAGAAGTTTCAGGATGAGCCAGAAGCTGAGGCAGGGTTTTGAAGTCCATAAAGCCAAGGACAGAGACAGTTAGAGGGTCTGATATGGATGATGACCTAGTGAAGGAGACTGAGAAGGAGTGGTCAGACAGATATGAGGCAAACCAGGAGGGGGGGAGAGAGAGAGAGAGAGAGAGAGAGAGAGAGAGAGAGAGAGAGAGAGAGAGAGAGAGAGAGAGAGAGAGAGGAGAGACAGAGAGAGACAGAGAGACAGAGAGACAGAGACAGAGAGAGACAGAGACAGAGAGACAGAGACAGAGAGAGACAGAGAGATCACAAAATACTAGAGGTGTTAGTACTGTGGTTGGTAATAATAATAATAACAACAACGATGAAGATAATAATAATTATCATTTTTAAAGAACTTACTCTGTGCCAGGCACTGTGCTAAGCACTTTACAAATCTTATTTCATTTGATCCTCACAACAACCCTGGGTGCTGTTATTATCCCCATTTTGCAGGTGAGGATACTGAGACAGCCAGAAGTCAAGTGACTTATCCAGAGTCACACAGTTGCTAAGTATCCGAGGCTGGATTTGAATTCAGGTTTTTCTTACTCTGGACCCAGCTGCTCTATTCACTATGCCACCTAGCAGTCACTAGTGTCAAATGTAGCAGATAGATTGAGAAGGAGGAAGACTGAGAAAAGACCATCTTATTTGGCAATGATGAGATCATAAATCACTTTGGAAAAGGCAGTTGTGGCTGAATGGTGAGGTCAGAAGTCAGATTACAAAGGTTTGAGCAGGAAGTGTAGACTGCATTCTCTATGTCATATTATAAAGATACTGATAGTTTAAAAGAGACAATAGGGCTGTTGGAAGATGGACCTGGATTTAGCAATGTATGTGACCTAATAATAATGAGTTTCTATTCCTATACTTGTATATCATGGTATATGTATAGAATGTATAAAATACCTTACATAAACACTCCTTTGATCCTTTAAGCAACCCTGGAGTAGACACTCGTACATGTACTTTTTTTGGTTGTTCAATTGTTTCTGACTCTTCATGATCCCATTTGGAGTTTTCTTGACAAACATACTGGAATGATTTGCCATTTCCTTCTCAGGCTCACTGTTCAGGTAAGGAAACTGAGGCAAATAGGGTTACGTGACTTACCTAGGGTCACACAGCTAGTAAGTGTCTGAGGCTGGATTTGAACTCAGGTCTTCATGACTCCAGATGTGACACTGTCTCCATTGTACCACCTAGATTTCCCAGGTCAAGTACAAGATGTCCCAAAAATCTCAGTGCAGTTTTAAGCTTTACTAGTTTCCTTTTCCATAGATAAGATTAAATTACATAAAGCATTTATTTAGGTTTACTATGTGCCTGGGAATTCAATAAAAAGAGATACTCTCTGTCCTCAAGGAGCTTACATTCTAATGGGAGAAGACAGCACATGAAAGGGAGCTAGAAAGGGGAGTAAGGAATATACCAGCAGGGGCAAAGCAGAAAAACAGTTTGGGGAATTGGGCCTTAGCCAAGTTGGAAGTGAGAATGTCTGGCATGTGTAACTCCTTAAATGGAGGTTCCATTGAGGAACTTGGCAGTCAGAGAAAGACTTCACAGGTGTGGAGGCATTGCCAGGATGAGAAGCTGATGGTGAAAAAGTATTCCAGTGAGTTGGGGGCTGAGGCTGGTTAGAAGTTACATGTGGTAAAATGAGATACCTTTCAGGAGTATTGTGAAGAAAACATTTGTGTTACTTAAATGTGAAAGCATGAAGGAAGGAAAGGAACAGTGGTGATGATCTGGCTTCTTTAACTTGTCCAATGTTCCATCATTAGTGGAAGTGATGTGATTAATCAATTCAAGACAGCTAGCATTTTTAACGCCAGGCCTTGTACTAAGTAAGTGCTGGGGATATATGGAAAAAAGCAAAAGACAGTCTCTTCCCTCAAGGAGCTCACAGTCTGATGGGAAGACAATGTGCAAGCAACTGTGTACAAACATGATCTATACAGAGTTGGGAGTGGTCTTACAGAGAAGGCACTGAGATTAAGGAGAACTGGGAAAGGCTTCTTGCAGAAGGTTGTACTTTAGATGAAACTTGACGGAAGCCAGGGAAGCTTGGAGATAGAGGTAAGGAGCAAGAGAGTGCAGACATTGTGGTCAGCTAATGAAAACACGTGAAGATAAGAGATTAGAACTACATTTCATGGAACCTAGTCCAGGGCCAGAATTTTCCCCCTCAAGAATGAGATCCCTGTGATTTCTAACCTGTCCTCTTTCTTCTCTCTCCCTAAGCTTCTGCACCAATGACCCACTACATTAGAGGACTCTCCAATCCCACTCTTAACAGGATTCCCATTTCTTCTTCCTCAGCTATGTGGGGAAAACAAATATCTCAAGTTGATCAACTGCACTTAAGTTTGATCCCAGTGAATTACAAGAAAATCTTTCAACCTTAAAATTGCTTGGGGCTAAAGAGCTTTTCTTAGAATATGCCACTACCCAATAAAGTCAAATAGCCTCAGCAAGTTGGGAATAAACCAGTGAGGAGATCATAAAAACAAAAGCCCCTAATAGCAACAGCCAAGAGTCATATTTAAGAGAAGACTTTTTGACTGAACTAGTTTAAATGTTAATTTTATTACACAAGAGGGTACTTTGCAACTCCCTGCTATTATGGAACAATTAAAATGTAGTTCCTTATTACTTTTTATTGCCATCCTAGGGTAATTAGTAGCCTATCATGGGAAGTGCATCCCATTAAGGAGTAGATTTTGAATGTGACTACCGAAATCTGTTACATGTTCATCCTAGGCCCAGGAAGAGCAGCAAGTGTAGCTTAGCTGTTATTGGACTTGGCTGGCGTAGGTCTTTGTGACTTACATGGCTTGCTTTCAACATTCTTTCTGTTTTTTTACTTAATACCTTCCCTTTACAGCCTTCTCCCCAAAGTTCCTGAAACACATGCCCTGCCAATCCTTCGACTTTCCTTTTGGTGTTGGCATCCTGTATTTAGTCCAGATAAGATCTTCACACCAAGACAGGTGGTACTTATGATGATGCCTATTTTATCATACATGTGATTGATTATAAATCTGTAATTTGATTGGCCTGTACCTTGGTTCTTTCAGTGGTGGTTAAACTTTATACCCTGACTGGCTGGTAACATAGCTGCAAGACCATGCCTTATTTTCAGATATTCCATTGGATTACTTTGTGATCTCTGTCTTTGATTGGATTATTCTGTAATATTCAAGGCTCCCTGGGTCAAAACTATGAGCTTTGCTGGCTCTTGATGCTAAAACGCGCATACAAATATTTGAGTTACCTTCTTTTGGACAATGAATCCTACAAATGATGACAGGGCCTAGGCTGATTCCTGAAGATCTTTGGGCAGATCATATAGCCATAGTGGCAATATTTCTGTTAAGTGTCTTTGGCAATATACAATATACATCCTTGTTTCAACAGTTTGTTAGTGTGGGTATCTCCCTTAGCTCAGACCTGAACCTTGAACACCTGAATGTTTTATAATGTACTTAAGGCTGAGTCTTAATATGATTTTATGAAAATAACTAGGCTGTCAGGTGAGAGACTTGCTTCTGGATGCTAGGGAAGAGATAGTCCTGAAAATAATCTGTGTCTGCAAAATCTCCTTCATCCAAGGGTCTTGAGTCAACTTGTAAACATTAATTTTTATAACACTCTTAATCTTCCCAGACAAAGCCATGCAAAACCTTCTACAAAAGTGTGCTTGTTAATAATAAGTTTACATTTATATATCTCTTTATGATTATAAAGAGCTTGATCTTACAATAACCTTGTGAAACTAGCATTTAATAATAAGGATGATCCCTCATTTTACAGATTAGGAAACTAAGACTTTGAAAAATTAAAGTCATATGGCTAGTAAGTAGTAGAGAAGAAACTCAAACCCCAGATCTTCTGATGAAAGTCCAATGGTATTTTCTCAATCCTCATCCTACTTGACTTCTCTGTTTCAATTAACACTATCGATCACCCTCTCCTACGGGATCCCATCTCTCACTCCCAGCAGCGTTCTCTTGGTTTTCTTCCTACCCAGCTGACCTTACCTTCTCAATCTCTTTTATAGATTTATCATCCATGTCATACTCCCTGATAGCAGGTGTCCCCAAGGCTTTGATTTAAATTTTCTTTTCTCTCCACAGTCTCTCAGTGACTTCATCAACTTCTATTAATTCAATCATTATCACTGTGCATATGACTCCCAGATCTATATTTCCAGTTTTAGACTTTCTTCTGAACTCAAGTCCCATATAACCAACTGATTACAGGATATTTCAAACGGCATGCCAGGTAGTCATCTTAAAGTCAACATGTCAAAACAGAACTTGTTATCTTTCTCCTGAAACTGACTCTTTTCTAAATCCTCCTTATTCCTGGAGAGGGCACCACCGTATTTCCAGTCACTCCTTGCATGGCACTGCATACAAATCTAGGATAATGGTCTTTTCCCAATTTTGTGCTTTGTAGATAATCTAGACACATTTTCTTCTGTTGATATGTCCTAGCTTATTTCCATCTCTACCCAAAGATGGTTAGGGACAGACAGAGGAGATACAGCTAATAGTTCTAATTTTCTTGGAAATAAGGTGAAAATTAAATTCTTCTGTCAATAGAGTTTGGCAAATTATGTCAATATTTTAATATGGTTGCCACTGTTTCCTCTCCCTGGTACAGAAAATGGGGAGTTCTCTATATCATTAATACTTACATCCATTTTTTTCTTTTCCCTTAGTAATCAGGGTCCCTACTCTATAGAAGACTACAGGAAAAGATAGGAAATGAAACTGTTTTTCATGCTACAATCCTTCCCCTTGGTTTTGTGGTTTTCTAGACCAACTACTCATCAACCTCTAATTCCTCTCTTTTGAAAATTTCCTGATGCTGGAGTTTCCTTATCTTGCCTGTGGCCACCAACACAACTCATTATGCATTTTGAATCCCTCCCCCAGAGATAGGTTCTTCACTGAAGTATAAGATCAGCTGGTTGGCTTGGCCAAGACAAGAAAATTACAGTAAAATTGAAAAAAACACACATGAAATTTGCTTTGGGGGTTTCTCTGTCATCCTACTTATTTCCTCATCTCTTTTCTCTAGGCAACATTTTTGCAGGGCTCTGGACGCTCTGGACAGATGCCTTCCCTTCCTTAATAAGAAACTCAGAATGTACTTGTCCAATGACAGTAAGGATTGAATCAATTCTGAGATAGATACAAAGAAGTGTTAGCCATGAGTTCCTGCCCCTGAGTAGTTTAAAGCAAGGTTGGGGACATAAGGTATGTGCACATGGAAAGTTCACAAGACCTCAGAGTCGGAAGGGACCTCAGTGGCCATCTAGTGTAACCTGTATCTGAATCAGCCCCTTCACACAACACACCCAAGAGGTGACCCCCATCCAGTCTCTGCTTGAAGACTTCCAGGGGGCGAGAACCCACCCCCACACACATTTGGTCAACTTTAGTTGTCAGACAGACTTCACGAACATCCAGCCCAACTTTGCCGCTGCAGCTCCTACCTGTTCCCCATCATCCCAGTCCCTGAGGACAAGCAGGATAACAGTAAGAGTGGAGAGAATGCAGAATGTGGAGTCACAAGGCCTGGGTTTCAATTCTAGCCAGCTGCCAGCTGTGTGAACTTGGGCACATTTCTTAATCTCTGTAGGCCTCAGTTTCCTCACCTCTAAAATGAGAGGGTTGAACTAGATGGCTACAGAGCTCCCTTTCAGTTCTAAACCTGTGATTCTGTACCTAGTGCTTCCTCCAAATGGTGTCCTTATCACGCCCTCCTAAATGTTCCCAGCTCCTTCAGCTGAGCAGCATGCAGCATGAAGTCCTTCCTGATGGTGGTCACCTTCTTCTGGATGCTCTTCAGCTTATCAACAGCCTCCCTAACCTGTATTAACTAGGCCTCAATACAATACTCCTAACGTGGTCTGATCAGGGCAGAGTACTGCCCTGGGGATACAGATACAGAATAACACAGATATAGAGGACTCCTAGTCCTGGATGCTAGGCTTCCCTTAATGTAACTTGTGACCACTTTGGTTTTTGTAGTTGCCATATCACACTACTGCTTCTTTAAGCTTGCAGTTCAGTAACCTCTCCCCACTCCCAATTTTTTTTTCAGATTTGCATAACCACACTTTGCCCATCTTGTACTTGGGTGATTTTGTGACTCCAAAGATGAGATTTTATATTTATGTCCATTCAATTTCATTTTCTCCATCACTTTCCTCCTAGTAAAATGCTTAAGGGAACAATAGATGGCAATGAAAAACAAGTGTCAATTGAACAATAAGGATAGATAAGTATCACAGGAGCTCAGAAGAGAGAGATGACCTTGGGCTAGGGTAGTCAGGGAAGACTCCATGAAAGAGGTGATTCTTTTGGTCATTTCTGTCAAATATCATTTCTATTCATAAAACATCTCTCACACACGTCTCTTCTTCCCCACTCTCACAAACATTCCCTAGTCTAGGTTCTCATCACCTCTAACTTGGACTAGTATAATCCCTCCTTTTGGTTTCCCTGCCTCAAGTGTCTTTCCCCTCCAGTCTATTCGCCATCTAGTTTCTAAAATGAGGTTCCTAAAGTATAAGTCTGATTATGTCATGCTGTCTACCACTTCAACAAACTCCCATGGCTTTTTATCACCTCTAAGATCAAATAAAAACTTCTGTTTGACATTTAAAGCTCTTCACAACCCAGCCCTTTCCTACCTATATCATAGAACACTAGAGATAGAAAGGATCTGAGAGATGTCAAGTCCAAGTGAATCCCTTTAGTCCAAGGTGAAATGACTGGTGATTGACTTTTCTACCACTCCACATTTGCTTCTTCATCCTCAACTCAGAACCCAGGTATCTAATGTACAGCTTGGGTTTTCTAATTAGTGACAGAGGCCTAAGTGGTAGAGACCTTTCTGCCTCTAAATCAGCCTGCATCCCTGCTTTAAATTAAGACTATAGCTAAATTTAATAAAAAGTTGAAAAATATTTGGCTCTTCTAATCAGAGAGAGGATTATTAACTACAGCACCCTCCAGTGGATGGCAGAGGTAATAATTGGAAAAAAAAACTAGCTGGCAGAACTGTGACACTCCTATTGGGGAGGGGGCTTACTAACCATGGAAGTTTAGTGAATGCTAGACAAAGTATTAGGTGGTTCTGAAGATAGCTGGATAGCTGACGACTAGCTTGGGGAGCAGTCGAGGGGCAACACCCAGCAATGAACAAGCTTACAAAGAACAGCTCAAAGACATCACCAGGATACATCAAGAGATTTTCAGCATCAGAACCGTGACTTACCCCTCCATGTGTGTACTCTGGCTTTCACGTTCTCTGCATGTATGACTTTTCATGCAGGTGCCCAAGTTACATGTTACCCAATTGACTGTGCCCCGTGTGAGGTCTTTATGCATGTTCATTCTTCCCATTAAGAGTGCATGTATTTACTGGAGAACGAATTCTAGGTTTATGAGAGGAATGTTCTGTTCCTACTTTTATTCATATGCCATTTTATTACATGCCTTTCCTTTGAAGGCTGTGTCTTTTGACTGTGTACTTACTGATGGGATTTCATACACCATATTTTTGAGAAGATTCTGACTCATAAAAAACATGGTAGATTGCTGGTTGATTTCCTTCTTTCCTTTCTTGTTCTCCTTCCACAGTAATGGTGACACTGGTACTAGAACCAAGGCACTGAAGTCAGCGGTTTCCTGACTGAGAAATGTCATTTTCATTATGTGTTCAGGTGATGTATAGTGATCATTTCCCACCCCCTCCTCTTCCTAAATTCTAGGAACATCTGTGTGTGTGTATGTGTGGTGTGTGTGTGTGTGTGTCTGTGTCTGTCTCTGTCTCTCTCTGTCTCTCTCTCTCTTTCTCTCTCTCTCTCTCTCTGTCTCTGTCTCTGTCTGTCTGTCTGTCTGTCTGTCTGTCTGTCTTTCTCTCTCTCTCTCTCTCTCTCTCTCCATTTCCATCTCCTTCTCCTTCTCTCCTTTAGGGTTAGTATTGGTTCTAATAATACTTCATCAAAATAGGGAACAACTGATTCCCAATTCTATTTTCTCTGAGAAGTGAAGGAAGTTTTGATGAAAGAACAAATTGGGGCCTGAGAACCTGGAGTCTTTAATCTGCAAAGTATTTCAGGGCCTTCGTTTTCCTATTTGTAAAATGGGGCTTACTGCCTTTGTTGGTTTTTTGTATTGTGTAAATGAGAACAAAATCAAAGATTCAGTCCCAATAAGGACTCTATTTTTTCCTCTGTCTTCCATGGCTGCAGTTTCCCTGACCAATCTAAAGGAATCCACTAGTTTCAAAGGAGACTGGTAAGAGAGAAGAGATTGCTCAGGTCAAACTCTTCCCCACCATTAGAAAAATCAACCCAGAACATATCCTGCTGATGGTAGATGAGAAGTATCATCCCCATACGTGGTGGTGTGGCAAGGAGAAAGAACACTGGATTTATAGTCAGAACCTGAGTTCAAATACCAGTTATGAACTTTGGCAAGTCACTTCAAAGCTTTATTCATCTGTAAAATTAGGGAGTTGATTAGAGGTCCTTAAGCCCACTTTCAGGCTTATAAAGAGTTCTCTGTTCTGAGGTTTTAGTTACAAGAATTGATAACACTGACTAAAAACCTTCTCTTCACTACTTCCACGTTTCTCAGTGCTGGTCCAGGATCCTGATATCCCAAGATGGCAGTAGCCTTTGGACATGTTCTGCCTTTGACTTTTGTGAACACACTACACCATAATTGGGGGCTTCACCTCTTTCTCACTTCCCTACATATATTTATGTCTCAACATTTTGCTCTACGTTTCTCATCCTCGTGTTCACCAGATGAGCATCATTTATCACCTCTGTTGCCACTGGGGGAAAACTGAAGGAGAGAAATGACTTTCTGGGAACTGCGAACAGAAGGTAACACAGATTGATGGAGCTAGAGAAAAGTCAGTGCCAGCTGCAGTTAATACAACTACCATTCCATATTAAAATCAAATGCAAGAACCATGGAATTCAATAGGGACCCATAGAGATCATCTGATCTATCCTTCTACCCCCAAGACGGGTAAATGTATAAGCCACCCCAGACAGATGGTAGTCTGGACTCAAGTTATTTTCTTTCTTTTGCCAGAATCCATTTTCAAGAGGGCTGACAATGCTCTCGACTACCTGGTGTGGGGGGTGGGGAGAGACTGTCTTTGCACAATAAATTTTTTGAAATCTGAACAGACAATATCCAGAGCGAGAGTACCTTGTCGATAGGCTTAAAATATTATCAGCCCTGGGAACATTTTTTATTGCCTTATTAAATGTTCTCACTGGCTCTTATTATCCTACAAGAATAACTTGACAGTTTTATTCAACAAATATTTATTCACCACCTGCTATGTGAAAGATAACCATCTTAAGTGTTGGACGCGTGAAGAGAGTATAAACGGTACTTGCCCCAAAGGATCTTATATTCTACTGAGAGATACAATAGATAAATAGAGAAACAAACGCAAGACAATTTGAGGTATGATCAAGTAAGGGCAGCTAAGGCAAATCAGGAAAAGTTTCATGCAGGAATGAATACCTGAGCTGAGCCTTCAAGGAAGACAGGAATTCTAAAAGGTGAAGACGAGGTGGGAGTGTATCCAAGATATGGTTGACAGCCTGTACAAAGACATGGAAACAAGAGATAGAAGGTCAAATTCAGATATTGAGAAGTAGGCCACCATGACTGGAACCTATTATAGAGTCCTTTAAACTCTAAGATGAGGAGTTTGTATTTTATAATAAGAGAAAACAGGGAACCATTGAAAATTTTTGAGCAGGAAGGTATCATGGTCAGAGTTGTGCCTAATTTTGGGAGCTAGACAGATGATAGATTGGAAAAGGAGCAGACCAGAAGCAGAGAGCCCAATTAGGAGGGTTAGTAAGTTTAAATAGTGCTAGCAAGATAAGATGAAGAGGCAGAGCTCTAATGCCAGTTCTCTTTAGTCAAGTTTGATGGTAGGCTGAAATGAGGCACTCAGACATCATTGAATATTTAGCAATTTGTTTTGACTAGGTAAAGAGGCCATTCTTTGCCTCATTTCTTATTTAACATTAATCACTGAATGGGTGCTGCCTCATTCAAACTGAGATCTGTTAAAGACCTTAGCTTAAAAAGGCCAAGGTCCCCCATTACATTCTGGGCCATCTCCAGTTGTCCTGATCGATATCTGGCCACTGGATCCACACGGCTCTGGAGAAGACAGTGAGGCTGGTGACTTTGCACAGCCCTCCCTCACTTAAATCCAATTCTTTTGCAAGTCAAGATATCACTTCCCTGATATCATGCTCCTCTTTGAGAATGAAGCACAAACAATAGCACAGAAAGGATATACAGTGGTGCTTAGCTTCCCTGGACAGGACCATTTTGATAGGGAGATGAATCTGGTCAGAAGAGCAGAGTAAAGTGATTTGTGTGGGCTTCAGAAATCTGCCAAGTCCTAGGAACCTGCACTCCTAATGTCTGGACTTTAGAGTGCCCTTAGATGACTTGGAAGCTGTGTCAGGCAGGCCAGGGTCAATTCAATCTCATGAGCAGCTTTGTCCTCTACCAAACCCATTTTGGAGAGGGGTAGAGAAGGAAGTTGCATCAGGGAAGCTGGGGCCAATCACTTCAGCCGATTATGTCCTTGGGGCAGCTTTGTCTTCTTTTAGGTAAAGTCTCTGCATGTTGAGGGTGGGAGGAAGGAGGCTTTGTCAGGGAAACACTACTCTTGTCACAGCCGATGTTGGGGTAGTTGTAGGGTAAATGAAGAAAAGGGAGTTATGGAGATATTGTGAGGGTCAAGTTGACAAGATTTGGCAATCTATTGGGTACAGGAGATAAGAGAAAGGAAAGAGTCAGGGCTGATTCTGAGGTCACAGGCTTGGATCACTTAGAGGATTGGTGGTACCTTTCCAGAAATAGGGAAGTTTAGAGAAGGGGCAGGTTTTTAGGAGGAAGTTGTGTTCTGTTTTAGACATGTTGAGTTTATAGCGCTTCTGGGATATAAAGGTAAAGATGTCCAGCAAGCAGTTAGTGAGGTGGGACTGGAATAATGGTAATTATGTATCCAAAAAGTCAACAAATATTTTTTGCCATCTACTGTGCACAGTGCACTTTTCTAGGCATTGAGGAAGCAGACATAGAGGCAGAATTTTAAAAATTAAAATAAATTAGCAGAAAAACACTTCCCTGTAACAAAAAAAAAATGTTAAGCAAACCAAACAACACAGTGATCTTTTCTGAGAGTATATATAGCATTCCATTTTATCCATAGCCTTCCACATCATTACCAAGAGGAAAGAAGCATACTTTGTTATCCAGGGCCGAGATTGATCATCGCAGATTATATGAATTGGACTATCTTTCAATCATGGTCATGTAGAGCACATTTCCTTAGAGTATGTACCCAGGGAATTATATTTTTTTTAAGGTGAATGTTTATTGAATACTTAACAACGAAGGACATTTTATTCATCAAGTTGATTAAGGAAACAAAAATGACTAGATTTTAAAAAGACACTAAAATTTAAAAATGAGACACAAGATACCTAAGTATTTAAGACATTAAGATAGGCCTGGGCATTTCCAGCATATCCTGGCCATTCACCTGTGTTTTCACCATTATTTTTGCTTACCTTTTGCAGTCACTGTTCAATAAACATTTATCAAATACCTATTGCGTAGAGTTTAGTGCAAGGTGCTGGAGGAGATACAGTTTGGAAAAGAGATGATTCCTGGCCTCATGGAACTTGCAATCTAGTTAGAAGAATCCTAGAGACCATTCTAGTACAAGGGTTCTTCATCTTTTTATTTGGTGTCCTGAACTCTTTTTGCAGTCTGGTGAAGCCTATGGATCCCCTTTTGACTAACGTTTTCAATACATAAAATATAATACATAGGACTTCAAAGGAAACCAATTATATTGAAATGCAATCATCAAAATATTTTAAAAGTTCACAGGTCCTCTTCCTCACCAAGGTTAAGAATCCCAAAACATGACCATTTTACAGATGATGAAACTGAGACTCAAGAAAAATGAAGTCACACGCCTAAGATGATCTAGCTAGCTCAGTGCAGACACATGGCTATAACCCATGAGTCCTATATCTGAGTCTAGTGTTCATTCCACTGCATGGCACTGCACACAAATCTAGGATGTTGTCCCTTGACCTCAAAATGAAAATAGACTAGTTAGGGAGATAGGATACAATAGTATCAGAATTCGGTTCCAGAAGCAATATTTGAAAACTTTTATGGCAATTCTTGTCCAAAAGTTGAGTCATTACTAGTTTTTGTAGCTGGCTGGCTGTCTCCCAGTTTGTAGATTATCTATGCCTATTTTCTTCTCTTGCTCACTTTTGGGCTATGTCCTAGCTCATTTCAATCTCTACCTAAAAATGGTTGTGGACAAACAGAGAAGATACAACAAATAGTTGTGATTTTGTTGAAAAGGAGGTGAAAATTTAATTCTTCTATCAATGGAGTTTGGGGGATAATATGGATACTTTAATCTATATCATTAATATATGGGTATTTTAATCTATATCATTAATACTTACATCCTTTTTTTTTCTTTTCCCTTAGTAATCAGAATGACTACTCCAAAGAAGATTGCAGAAAAAGACGGGAAGTGAAACTGTTTTTCATGCTACAATCCTTCCCCTTGGTTTTGTGGTTTTCTAGACCAACTACTCATCAACCTCTAATTCCTCTCTTTTGAAAATTTCCTGATGCTGGAGTTTCCTTATCTTGCCTGTGGCCACCAACACAACTCATTATGCATTTTGAATCCCTCCCCCAGAGATAGGTTCTTCACTGAAGTATAAGATCAGCTGGTTGGCTTGGCCAAGACAAGAAAATTACAGTAAAATTGAAAAAAACACACATGAAATTTGCTTTGGGGGTTTCTCTGTCATCCTACTTTCTCATCTCTTTTCTCTAGGCAACATTTTTGCAGGGCTCTGGACGCTCTGGACAGATGCCTTCCCTTCCTTAATAAGAAACTCAGAATGTACTTGTCCAATGACAGTAAGGATTGAATCAATTCTGAGATAGATACAAAGAAGTGTTAGCCATGAGTTCCTGCCCCTGAGTAGTTTAAAGCAAGGTTGGGGACATAAGGTATGTGCACATGGAAAGTTCACAAGACCTCAGAGTCGGAAGGGACCTCAGTGGCCATCTAGTGTAACCTGTGTCTGAACCAGCCCCTTCACACAACACACCCAAGAGGTGACCCCCATCCAGTCTCTGCTTGAAGACTTCCAGGGCGAGAACCCACCCCCACACACATTTGGTCAACTTTAGTTGTCAGACAGACTTCACGAACATCCAGCCCAACTTTGCCGCTGCAGCTCCTACCTGTTCCCCATCATCCCAGTCCCTGAGGACAAGCAGGATAACAGTAAGAGTGGAGAGAATGCAGAATGTGGAGTCACAAGGCCTGGGTTTCAATTCTAGCCAGCTGCCAGCTGTGTGAACTTGGGCACATTTCTTAATCTCTGTAGGCCTCAGTTTCCTCACCTCTAAAATGAGAGGGTTGAACTAGATGGCTACAGAGCTCCCTTTCAGTTCTAAACCTGTGATTCTGTACCTAGTGCTTCCTCCAAATGGTGTCCTTATCACGCCCTCCTAAACGTTCCCAGCTCCTTCAGCTGAGCAGCATGCAGCATGAAGTCCTTCCTGATGGTGGTCACCTTCTTCTGGATGCTCTTCAGCTTATCAACAGCCTCCCTAACCTGTATTAACTAGGCTTCAATACAATACTCCTAACGTGGTCTGATGTAACTTGTGACCACTTTGGTTTTTGTAGTTGCCATATCACACTACTGCCTCTTTAAGCTTGCAGTTCACTAACCTCTCCCCACTCTCAATTTTGTTTTTCAGATTTGCCTAGCCACACTTTGCCCATCTTGTACTTGTATGGGTGATTTTGTAACTCCAAAGATGAGATTTTATATTTATGTCCATTCATTTTCATTTTCTCCATCACTTTCCTTCTAGTAAAATGCTTAAGGGAACAATAGATGGCAATGAAAAATAAATGTCAATTGAACAATAAAGATAGATAAATACCATAGGAGCTCAGAAGATGACCTTGGGCTAGGGTAGTCAGGGTAGGCTCCATGGAAGAGGTGAGATTTGGACTGAGCCTTGAAGGATGGGTAGAAGTTGGTTACTTATAGAGAAGGGGTAAGATACTCTAGGCAAAAGGGAGTAGAATAACCAAAGAGGCAGAGGCAGGAAAATATTTTTGAGAGTAAAAACGTGAATTTGTCTAGCATGTGGATGAAGTGAGTGATGTGGACCCCAGCAGTACAGCTCCTCACATGGGGCATGTCCACTTTCTTTCTAGGCTGGCTCTCTCACCCAATCTTCCCCCACATTAACAGGGCAAAGTTCTCAGAGAAGGAACACCACCATATGGCTATAATTGAAACTCAGAGTACTTGGGATAAGCCTATTTGGGATATATTCCTATTACTTATTTATGTAGTTTCTCAGCACCCCATTGGTGTTTCCCTTCCACATGAAAGCATTAATTTATAATAATGACACTATTAGCTTTAAAACATAAAACATTTACTTAATAATAAGGCAAAAGCAAGGATAATAATAGATATGTCACAGTTCCTCAATAAAAGGCAAATCCTGAAATAATCAATCTATCAGAAGCCACACAGAAATCTGAGTCACACTCTCCCATTACTGCATATAGCCTTCAGGGAGAGAGGGAATATACATACAGAAACGTAATAGCGAGATATATGAGTGAAAACAGCTATGTTCTCAGGACAGCTCACAGCCATGGGCCTTGACGTTCTTGATCTCTTTAGGAATAATCACCCCACCTGAAGTTGATTTTTTGCTAACTGCTCTCCTTCTGGTCTTCAACACTCGTTTACTGGGTAAGTCCATTCTTCTTCTATTCTTGAATTGATAAAACAATGACAAACTTTTAAAACTCATAATCACTCATTTTTATGGCTCTAAGGAAGTAATTCGCTATTGTAATGATAAGCAATTCTTTTAAGCCTGAGGATTGCAAAGTTTCTCAGGTTGGCTCTCTGGACAATGCAAACAAACCTAGCCAACTATTCACTCCACAGGATGTTGTATTGTGCAGATCAGCTTTGATTTTACTTTCAATAAACTAGTTGCAAAGCCTGTCTTTCCCCTCCCAAATGAGAGGGGGAAGCACAGAGCAATCAGAACCTCAGAGAGCTTTCATCTCTCTAGTTGTGCATGGCACTAGAGAGCAATAAACCAAACTCTATTATCTTTCAGTGAGCTTCAGCCTTTCTCCAGCCAATCAGCATCTCTCCGTACAGCCATGTATCTGAAGTCTTCCCTTCAAAGACTCTCCTACTGTATTCTTAACTGCCCCTGCTGGCTTTTCAGCTCATCTCCTTTTGCAACTGATTGTTGTATGCTTTTTCTTTCTGACTTCCTTAACTCTCAGTGGACTTAAATCAGAGCCTCTTAGTGTTCAATGACTTGCTTATATAAGAAAGGGCAATTATGTTATGTTGTTTTGGTTCTGGTGGGTGGTTCATGTAGGGGCTAATTTTTACATCATACTTTATAATTAAAACATCTTTGTATCCACTTTCATTTGTAGTAGGACATTAAACTAGAAAAGTAGGTTGGCACTATATCATAGAAGGCCTTGGATGCCATGATGAAGAATTTGGACTTTATTCTGTTCCCACTAGGTAGGTGACTGAAGGAAATATGTTGGTCATTAACATCTTGTGTGTCAGTCTGACAGCATCCTAACATGTTACTCCCTCTCTGATAACATTTGCATGTTCAAATGTAACAGCGATGGTGAAATTTTGGTACTACAGCAGGCTATTAGGAGAGATTCCTGGAGTAATAAGTTGCTTGTGTATTCTTTAAATTAAGAATTATAAACTTAATCTTCCTGTGCAGAAGCCTGGTCATAATTGGAAGCCTTGATTGTCATGAGTTGGGTTAACTGGCAAGGCCGTGGATGTCATATGCAGGTTGGGAGTATATCTTGACCAGTGTCTTGATAACAAAGAATCTGTAGACTGTGAGTGGTTCTTATTTGTCTTGTTCCATACACTTGCTAATCATGCCTAGAGCAAGCAATCTTTTCTAGAGAACCATTTCACACTAGCCTAGCTATCTTTGAAATGCCCTCCCTCATCCCAGACCCAGGATATATCTCTCTTGCAGGCTTCTAAGGAAGGGAACAAAGGAAAGAGAAGGATTTTAGAAAAAGTAAAAAAAAATTCAATTTTTTTCTCCCTGTAAATGTGAACAGCCTGGGTTACAAGGACTTTTCTATTTGCAAACACCCCCAGGGTGTTCTGCAAAAATCAATCTGACCAAAGAGCATCAAATATAAATTCACCCAATACCAGGTCAGGATGATTACATATATTTCCTCTCCCATTTTCCCATTACATAGTGTGTGTGCGAAGGGATCTGAAAAAAAAAAACATACCAATTATTGGATCAACTAGTTGCCTTTCCAATTTAGGGGAACACACAAGGGAAAAAAAGCAAATGAAACATATGGAAAAAAGCTTTTTTGCTTAGAGAAGGCCTAGCCAGAGAATAGTCACATAAAAGCAATTGCATTTTGGAAGCAATTTTCTATCTTTGCTTTGTGTAATTGTGTGTGCCAGAGAATCCTGGTCATGCCATTTGTCCCTAATAGCTAATTTTCATCTGGTCTGAAATTTGTCTAACGTTGAACTATTGCAGTGAAATAGCATATATTCTATTCTGCACTGTTACTGTATAAATACTACATAGTTATTGTTTAATCATATCACACTGAATATTTTTGTGCATCACTTTTCTTTCACTAGTTTATAAGCTTTGTGAAGGCAGAGACCCTCATGCAATGAGTCATTTCTCTTTCAGAGCTTTGCACATCTAGAAATGATAATTTCCTTCACTAGAAGGTGAGCTCTTTGAGGGTAGTGATTCATGTTTTTTACCTTTCCTGGAACCCCCCAGTGCCTGGCACATAGTAAATGCCTAATAAATGTGTGCTAATTGTTGAGTAACAGCAGAAAAATGATGTAGTGCTTTATAATCTTCAAAGCATTTACCTTTCAACCACTCTGTGAGGTAAATATCTTATTAGTGTAAATATTATTATCTTTGTTTTGCAGATTAGGAAACTGAGGCTTATAGAAGTTACGTGTCTCACCCAATGATATAGCTAGCTCATGGCAGACCTGTGACTTGAATTCAGCTCTTCTAAATCTGAATCCAGTGCTCCTTCTCTTATGCCATGCTGCTTGTAGCTCATAGGAGCTTGGTCATTAGTTGTTGAATGAATGAATTGAATGAGTGAGACAAGGACTAGGTGAGGACAGGCTGTGAACTCTGAAGAAGAAAATCACACTTCCAGATACTGTATATATAGAAATATCCTTCCCTGTTTTGGATGAGAAGTTTCTCAGAGAGGAAAGACCAGGCCATTAGAGATCTCTATCTATTACAGGCTTGGAATCTCTGCATTCTAGTGCTCCCTGTTGTTTGCTACTCCATTAATTCTTGCTTATAGAGTTCTTGCCTGGGTTCTTCTCTGTCATCAACTGAGAGCATTGGTGCAGCCAGAATGAGTCAGATCCATTTGGAAGGGAGTATGCTAAACAACAATTCATCTGAAAAAGACCAGGAGGTTAGAGTTAGTGAAGAGCAAGGTTAATATGAGACTGAAGCATGGTATAATTCAACGTAACTATCATCTCAGGGATGTGAGAACACCCTCCGTGAGCGTGAATAGAAATCCATTCATGTGTTCTCATGCCATTTTTGTCTATATCCTTCTATAAATATTATGTAACCCTTATAAGTTTTGAGGATCCTTATTCCAGCTTCCCCTCTCACTGATGAATCTTGGGTCCCAGAGAAAGGATACATCCCCCTTCAGAGTTCTAGGGGTACCTCTGAGAATTTGAGGGTGATCAATGCCATTGTCTTGAGCTTCCATTGGTGTGCTTTCTCCCAAGATTATCAATTGAGAGTTATTTAATGAACCAGCCTTTAAAGCTTTTAGAAGGGGTTATTTACCAAGCTGAGATAGTGAGAACAGTTATTATAGAACATAACCACCAGGGAAGAATTAAAGAAAGAGATAAGAATTGTAGAAGAAAAATTGAGGAAAAAATGAGAGCAATGCAAGGAAATTATGAAAAGAGTTAACAGCTTGGTAAAAGAGGCACAAAATAATACTGAAGAAAATAACACCTTAAAAAACAGAATTGATTCACAAAGGTAGTGCACATGAGGCCCAAAGAAAGGAAGAAGTGATTTTCCCAGGGCCACATCATTAGTAAGTAGCAGAGCTAGAATTCAAATCTAGATCCTCTGACCCTGAATCTTATACTTTCATTTTTTTTTCTATTATACCAAACTTCAGGAAACAGACACAATTATAGTGAAAAAGTTAAGCTTTTGAAGTGTGTTTGGGTAGCCCAAATATCCAGTATAGTTGAGATGGCCAGAGAGAGAGAGAGAGAGAGAGAGAGAGAGACAGTAGGGCCCATAGTGAAGATATAGTTGGCAAAAAGAAAAAAAAACAGAATTGAAAAAAAAACTCAGAATTGGCCAAATGGTAAAAGAGATACAAAAATTCATTGAAGAAAAGAACTACTTAACAAGCAAAATTGGCCAAATGGAAAAAGAGGTACAAAAGCTCAGTTAAGAAAATGATTCCTTAAAAATTAGAATTGTGCAAGTGGAAGCTAATGACTCCATGATGTATTAAGAAACAATAAAACATACTCAAAAGAAATGAAAAAAAAAGAAGAAAATGTGAAATATCTATTGGAAAAACAACTGAGCTGGAAAATAGATCTCAAAAAGATAATCTAAGAATTATTGGACAACCTGAAAGATGTGATAAAAAAAAAGAGTCTAGAAATATTTCAAGAAATTACAAAGGAGGGGACAGCTATATGGTGCAGAGGATAGAGCACTGGCCCCAGATTCAGGAAGACTTGAATTCAAATCTGACCTCAAACACTTGACTTTACTAGCTGTATGATCCTGGGCAAGTCACTTCACCCCATTGCCTCACAAAAAAAAAAAAGAAATTACAAAGGAAAACAGCCATGATATTTTAGATCTAGAGGGTAAAATAGAAACTGATCACTGATCACCTCCTGAAAGAGACTCCAAAATGAAAACTCCCAGGAATATTGTAGCCAAATTCCAGAGCTCTCATGTCAACGAGAAAATATGGCAAACAGCCAGAAATATACATTTCAAATATCATGAGCTACAGTCAGGATTACAAAAGATTTAGCAACTTCTATGTTAAAAGAGTGGAGGGCTTGGAATCTGGTATTCCAGAAAGCAAAGGAGTTAAGATTACAACCAAAAATAACCTACCCACAATACTAAGTATAATCCTTCAGGGGAAAAAGTTTAGAGCCATTTTTTACAGGTATTTGAGGGGGTTGGAAGACAGCTCCAAGGAAAAAGTTGATATTTAATGAAATAGAGGGCTTTAAAGTATGCCTCATGAAAAGACCAGAGTTGAATAGAAAATCTGACATTCAAATATAAGACTCAAGCATAAAAAAATAAACTTGAAAGAGTAATCATAAAAGATTCATTCAGGTTAAACTGTTTACTTTGCTATACAGGAAGATGATACATGTAACTCCTAAGAACTTTATCATTATTAGGACAGTCAGAAGGAGTCTACATAGGCAGAAGGCATGAGGATGAATCAATTATGTTGGGATGATCTCAAAAAAAGGTGAGAAAGAGAGGTGCACTGGGAGAATGGGGAAGGGAGAAATATAATGAAGAAACTTTTGTCACATAGAAGAGGTGTACAAGGAACAGCTTTGTTAGTGGAGTGGAAAATGGTGGAAGTTGTGGGCAATGCTTGAACCTTACTCTCATCAGTGTGTGTGTATGTGTGTGTGTGTGTGTGTGTATGTATATATATGTATGTATATACATATGTATATGTATATATATATATATATACATATTTATACACACATACATACATACATATATGCACATACTCAGTTGGGTATAGAAATCTATCTCACCCAATAGGGAAATAGGAAAAAAGAGAAGAGAGATGGGGTGGGAGATGGTAAAAGGGAGGGTGAACTAAGGGAGGCAGTGGTGAGAAGCAAAATAGACTTTTGAGGAGGGACAGGATAAAAAGATAAGGATAGACAGAAGAAAATAGGATGGAGAGAAATACACAGGTAATAATTATAACTGTGAATGGGATGTGCTTACCCATAAAATGGAAGCAGATAGCAGAATAGAATTGAAACCAGAATCCACAATGTGATGTTTACAAGAGACATACTTGAAACAGAAAGACACCCATAGAGTCAAAATAAAGGGCTGGGGCAGTATCTATTATGCTTTATCTAAATTAAGAGAGGCTGGGGTAGCAAGCATGATCTCAGACAAAGCAAAAGACCCAATAGACCTAATTTAACCTGATTAAAAGAGATAATCATGGAAACTACATTTTGCTAAAAGATACCACAGACAAACACTTTTATAGCAAGTTTCTCTGAAGGCCTCATCTCTTAAATATGTAGGCAACTGAATCATTTCTCAAATATGTAGGGAACTGAGTGGAATCTATAAAAATAAGAGCTATTCCCAAATTGATAAGTAGTCAAAGGATATGAGCAGGTAGTTTTCAGAAGAAATCAAAGCTATCCACAGTCACATGAAAAAACATGTTCTAAATTACTATTGATTAGAGAAATGCAAATTAAAATAACTCTGAAGTACCACTTTACATCTATCAGAAATAACAAATGCTAGAGGGGATGAGGAAAAATAGGTATACTAATAAACTGCAGGAGCTGTCCAACCATTCTGGAGAACAATTTGAAACTATGCCCATATGGCTACAAAACTGTGCCCACCTTTGACCTAGCAATATCACTACTGGTTCTATATCCCAAAGAGATCAAAGAATGAGGAAAATGACCTATATGTATAAAAATATTTATAGAAGGTTTTTTTGTGGTGGCAAATTGGAAATTGAGGGGATGTTTATCAATTGGGGAATGGTTGAACAAGTTGTGGCATAAGAAACGACAAGGGGTGGGTTTTTAAAAAAACTCATGGTAAGACCTATATGAACTGATGCAAAATGAAATGAGACCTAGGAGATCATTGGACAAGTAACAGCAACATTGTAATGATGACCAACTGTCAAAGACTTGGCTACTCTGGTCAATAAAATGATCTAAGAAAATTGCGAAGGACTCATGGTGAAAAAATGCTATCCACCTCCAGAGAGACAACTGATGGACTAAGTGCAAATTGAAGTATAATTTTCTTCCTTTATTTTTTATTCTTTGTTCATTTTTTTGGCAATATGTCAGGTGAGAACGTTTTGAATGATTTCACAGGTATAATTAAATGATAATGTATACGGCCAGAATGTGAGGAAATGGAAGGACAACAGCAACAGAAATGGGAGTGGTGGTCGTGTGAAAAGGAAGGTCATTCACGGACCTGGCATCAAAAGCATCGTGTGACAGAGTAACCTTATTTCTCTTTTTGGCAAAGTTACTAGACTGGTCTAGTAGACCAGCAGAATGCTGTAACTCAGGCCTTCTGAGCTCAGCATTTCATTTGGAACAATCAGCAACAAATGAAGTAGGCTTTCACAATTTGTTTTTTGCATCTAATTCCAGTTCTTCTCCAGGTTCTAATTCCTTGCCCCAATACCCACCAAATCTTGCTTTCCTAATCTGGTCGGCCTCTACTTCAGCACTCAAAAGTTTGTCTAGTGGGGAGAAGTCTTTAGAAAGCTGGTAGCAGAAATCCAGAACTTAGGGCAATCATGGTATGATAGGAAAAGAGTGTGCACCAGAACTAGGAAGATCTGGGTCCAAGTGCCCCCCTGACACCTCCTGTCTACATTACCCAGGACAAGTCACTTAATGTCTCAGGACTCCAGGCAGCTCTCAAACTATAAATGACCAATGAGTTGCCAATCTGCATCTGTGGAGGTAGTTTCTATTCTAGGAGTCCCCCCACACTGGCGAAATCACAAGGCTGGCAAACAGATAAATAAGTACCTATTTATCGGTCTCTTTATACTATAAACAAAGGTAATGGTTTCTCCACCCTGCAAAACAGGCAGATAAGTGTTTCAGTGTGGGAATGGAACTGGAACTGAGATCTCCTAGTAGGTATAAGCATCCCAAATAAATCAATCAACAAGCTCTTATTGAGTTCTTTCTACTAGGATAGGTTCTAGGGTTATGATGATAGAACTGAAACAGTTCCTGCCTTCCAGGAATTTCCCCTCTATTAAAATGGTCAAAAAGCCTTGTTCTGAAAACCCCCCAACCCTGGAGGTCACTGTTTCCTTGTTCCATCCTGGGTACCTGCCAGACGGACCCCAAATGTGCCAAATATGTCATTGCCCCACCAAAAAAAAAAGCACTTTCACTTCCCACAAGTTTCCCCCCCCCCCGAAAAAGGAAGAGAAAACAGGATGAACAGAAGCAGCTCCAACACTGAGCACAAGCCTTGTTACTTCTCTAGTTCCACATCCAAGGCTGATAGGCAAGGTCGGTGAAGCTCTTGCAGCTGCTTCCAATATTGACGTGATTAACAGCGACTACTTCAGAAATCAATGAGGGGAGATTGCTGGCTTTATCTGAAGAGCATGCCCTGCATCTGCTGAAGCAGGGAGGACAATTCAGCTGACTTGCAGAGTTTTTGTTTGCTTGGTTTCCCTCCCCTTCTCCCCCCACTGGGTACATCCTCCTTCTGGGTTCCATACAGCCCAAGCCTCCTCTCAGACTTGATAATTTTTTTTGCTATAATAACCTGAACAAAGGCACAGCTGATCACTTGTGATCATTTGCAGGCAGAGCAACTTATTTTTAGCCATCTTGTGACTGTTGGCTGTTTCTGTGTGGCAATAACTATAGGGAAATTAAACACTGTGAGGAAGTACCACAGCAGGACAACGGGAAAGCCAACTGTTGGAGGGGGAGAAGTCATTTCAAAGGGTCTTTCAGGGCCAAGGGAAATTCTAGGGAGGGTCAAATATGTCCAATGATCAGTCAACAAACATTTTCTGACTGTCTGCAGGCAAAAGGCAACATACCAAATGCTGGAGGGGATACCAAAAGATTGAATCTAATTCAATTCAACAAACATTTATTAAGTAACTGTTACATACCAAGACAGAAAAAGGCAAGAAAGTATTGTCATATAATGAACTTACATTATACTTGGGAATTATCATATGTTCCATATTGTCAAAGAAACATAAATATAGATGATATAGGTAGATATAGATATACACATAAAAGTATATATAGTATACATATACACATCTTTACATGTGAATACAGATATACTTTAAATATAGTATTTAATACATTATGTATACTCACAATCTATAATATTTATATATTATATTTAAAGTATATATCTGATATGTGTGTGTGTGTGTGTGTATAGTTGTTCGGTTGTTTTCTACCCTATGTGACCCCATTTTGGGGTTTTGTTGGCAGAGATATTGGAGTGGTTTGCCATTTCCTTCTCCAGCTCATTTTACAGAAGAGGAAACTGAAGCAAATACAGTTAAGTGATTTGCCGAGGGTCACATAGCTCAGACACATAATGTCTGAGACCAGATTTGAGCTCAGGTCTTCCTGCCTGTAGGCCACTGCACCACCTACTGTCTGTATGATATAGATATAGATATGGATATACACTTTAAATGTAATTTACAGAGTCACGTTTTGTTCTGTTTATTTTTTCTGGAGGGGAGATTAAAGATCACCTCATCCAACTCAAGTTTTATGGAAGGGGGAAGGGAACAATCATTTATTAGATACCTACTACGTGCCAGGCCCTGTGCTAAGCACCTGAAAAACATTATCTCATTGTACCATCTAGATGGACAAGCAAGAAACTGAAATGCCATGTTATATTGCCTTGAAATCTAATATAAAGGGGGGCAGCTAGGTGGATAGAGCGTCAGCCCCGGATTCAGGAGGACCTGAGTTCAAGTCTGGCCTCAGACACATAACACTTACTAGCTATGTGACCCTGGGCAAGTCACTTACCCCCACTGCCTAGCCCCCCCCAAAAAAATCTAACATAAAGGAACCTTAGGAGAAGAAAATAAATTAAGGCCCTTTATTTAGATTAATCCAATTGGCAGTATGACATGGTGGGTAGAGTCCTCAATCTGGAGTCTTTTCTGATGCCCAGAGAGATGAAGTAACTTGTCCAAGGTCCTATAGGTAGCCATAGCAAACATAGGGTATGATCCCAGGCCCTCTGATCATGGATCCAGAACTCTTCTCAAGCTGCCCTCCCTAATTTGAGGGAAAGGAGATCACTAACAGCTTGAGGGGAGGAAGGAATGGAAACGCAGAGAATGTGGCATCCCAGAGGCCATGAAGGATAATGAGGACTGTAAGAGGCAGAGGTGAAGAGGAAAGGAGCTCCACAGCGGCCTGTGTCAGAGAGGACCACCTGTCAGTACAGGGCGCCACTCTTAGCCCCATGAGAGGCTAGTAGTGCAAGTCAGGGCTCGGAAAAGAGGTTAGCGCTAGAATGTGGATGTTCTTAGATACCAGACTGGGCAGTTTATATTTGATTCTAGAGGCAGGTGGGAACAGATGAGACACTGCTGCTGCTCGTAAGGAACCTAGTGTATAAAGAAAAGGGAGCCAAACTGAGAGGCTGTCAGGAGACCTCACCTCTAGTCCTAGGTCTGCCTTTAAGTGATCAATCAGGGAGCATTTATTAAGCACTTCCTGTGTGCCAGGAATTGTATTAGGTCCTGGGGATAAGGGACAAAGAAAAGGAACCTCCCGCGCTCTTAAAAAGTTTGCATTGGTAAAAACCACGTACATATGTGAGGATAAACAAAATGAATACAAGGTAAATGGGGAGAAGGGGAAGACTTAGCAACTGGGAGGGATCAGAAAGGGCCTTAAATAGAAAGTGGCATTTAAGCTAAACTTTAAAGAAAACCAGGGTATCCAAAGGGGATCAGGGTCAGGAAGGAATGGACTTGGACTTGAGACCCAGGGACCAGCAAATACAAAGGCACAGAGATGGAAAATGAAGTTCTGTATAGGGGTGGAACAGCAAGAAGGCAGGTTTGGTTGGACAATAGAGTGCATGAAGGGGAATAAGGCTGGAAAGATAAAATGGATTCAAGTCAAGGCTTTTAAGTTCATACAGAGGAGTTACAGCTGAGATTCTTAACCTGGGATGCTCAAATAGATTTCAAAGGATCTATGAACTTGCATGGGAAAAAAATTACATTTTTATTTTCACTAACCTCTAACTTAAATTCTTTTAAAATATTATTTTAAGAAGGGGTGAACAGGCTTCAGGCTGCCAAAAGTTTCCATGACACACAAAATAAGGTTGAGAACCGCTGTCCTAGAGGTAACAGAAAACTAGTGGAGTTTATCGAGCAGGCTAGTGACATTGTTGGACCTAACGCTCTAGGAAAATAACTTTGGTAGCTACGTGGAAGAGTGATTAGGGAGGCCAGAGACTGGAAGCAGAGAGGCTATTGCAATAGTACAGGGCAGAAGTACCGAGGCACTAAACTAAGGTGAGGGCCACACGAGTAGAGAGAAGAGGAATGGCTATGAAGACATTGTGGCAATGACCTTGGGCAAGCAAGACCTTTTGGCTTGACTGAGGACAGTCAGGAGGTCTGACTTTACTCCCTCAGCCTTACTGACAGAGCCACCACTGACTTGGGCAACTTTAGGGAGGTTACTTCACTTATCTGGGTTTCATTTTCCTTATCTGCAAAAACAAATTGGGATAGGGTACACTAGGATCTCAAAGACATCTTACAACCTAATTCTGTGAGTCTAAAATCTGTTCCCCATCCATGAGAGGTTCAAACCATACCCAGAGGGGAAGCATCTGCCTAAAGCATCCTTCTTCTTCCCAGAAGTGCCCAAGCCCCTGAGTGGGAATTATCAAGTATACGTTTGTAAATAGTATCACACTTAAGGAACATCTGTTTTCACTTCACGTCAGCATTCTCAGAAGCTGCTCTAGCCTGGTTCCTTTCATTTTAATGACTAGGCAGTCCTTACTCTGTCAGGGTGGCCCTGCCAGGTCTGAAAAAGTAACAGGTTGGGTTCTGCCTCTATGCAACCACCCTCAACATGCAAGAAGATCTGGAAAGGTAGCAGAATTGGGAACCACAGGTGGGCCTCATTATCTCAAAGGTCGTAAGTTCTGCCACTTACCAACCTTGCTGGTTGCTTGTTCTAAGGGCTATATTTCAGACCAAGTGGACATACACAGAGTATTGAGCAGGCAAGGAGCCAGGAGGAATCATGCTCAGCTCAAATCCTCTTCTCCTTCACAAAGCTTCCTGAACACTTCAGCCCCTGGCTTTCCTTGCTCTGAGCATTTATGGTCAGTAAAGGCTCCTTTGGCCTTTATCATATATTGTCTTCAACTGAGCATTATCTTTTCATATATCTCAACTAGAATCCATATGCTGTAGATAAAAGGGTCCTTTGAGATCATATAGTCCAACACTGACATTTTACAGATGAGAAAAATGAGACACAAGAAATAAAAATAACTTCTAGAGATGACAAAATCAACCAAGTCAGTAGTGGACCCATAAGTAGAGCTAAGGGGATGTCAGGCCTCCTAACCCTGATCTTAAAGGGCGTTAGGACATAGGTTTAGAGTTGAAAGGAATCTCAGAATTCATTTAATTAAATCCTCTCACTTTACAGATGAGGAAATAGAGGCATAGAAAGGTTGAAAACTTTGTTCAAGGTCACACAGGGAGTAAGTGGTACTTCTAACTCCAAATCTGGTTGCCTTTCCACTTGCAACACATAAAACTAGTTCTGTGTTTTTTCCACTATCGCACAAGGATTCCTTTGTTACATGCCGATCACTCAGGACCCCGCAAAAAAAAAAAACACTGGTGAAAAAGCAAGGTCACAGTAGCAGAAGTAGGCATTGGGTCAGGGATTTCATGGAAAGAGGAATCCAGCTTGATGATTCCAAAGTATTTCCCAGACTGACTTGCTTCTCCAAGAGCATATCTAAATCTCTCATCTCTAACATAAATGGGTTGCCAATAATCACTTGTAGGTGGCGATTGATTTGAGGGAAAGAAGAATAAGCCACTCGACCTTAAAATATCTCCTCCATTTGTAATACTTTGTCACTAGAGATTCACGTTTTGAATTACAGCTTAGCTCCTTTGGAATCCCCCTGCCAAAATGAGAGTTCGCCCTAGAAAATTACTTGAGCTTAAACTGAAATCTGTAATAAATATCTTAGCAGAGATTAGCTAATCAGGTTTCTTTCCAAAAGAATAGCTAGCCAAAAAGGCATGAGAGTCGGGGAAAAGATGAGGGAAAGGGGGCATGGAAAGGATATAAGAAAATGGAGGCAGTATGTAGGCACACAGAAGAGGAGAGGAATCCTAAAACAGGACACAGGAGTGTGCCAAAGCCCAACATGGCTCCCTTCTTAGTGTGATGCCTTCTTCATCCAGCACCACCAACGACTGCACCAATAATATGGGGTGGGAGTTAATATGGTAACCACTTACAGTTACAGAATCCTAGATTCTGAGGGATCATTCATTCCCTCTCCCTCATGTGACAGATGAGGAAAGCGATGTGCCCAAGGTCACTCTGATGGGAAGTGGCAGAGCTCTGTTGAACCCAGGACTCCAAGCACAGGGCTCCTTCCACCACCACCCTCACACGCAGGTACCCCCCATCACCTGTCTGCTCTCGGATTCCTCCCCTGGCACTAGCTTTAATGTGTTTATTGGCATGAAAAATAAAATCATTATAAGAAGGCATCATGGATATGAATCAAGATGGTGGAAAAAGTTTGCGCTTTGAGGACTCGACACACTTTGCCTGCTCCAAACCCTGTCAGGACGCGATGGTGTCTGCTCAGCTTTAATTACCTCTGCTTTTCATTTATATTCTTGCCCTAAGGAAAGAGCTTAACCATTTTGCTGTTGTGCTCCTGCCCTCTGGTGGTAAGAGCCCATCGGTGCAGGCAGCTTCATCTGCAAATAGTTGATGGAGCAAAAAGCCCAGAAACTTACCAAGGTCAATTAAGACTCCCAAGGAGAGAGAAGCCATACTGCTTGGGAACCAGGAGGAAGAAGCTCACCTTCCCTAAAAACAGCATGCCCTGCTATGGCAAACAATCCCGGTGGACTGGGCTGGTTGGCTCCACCTCGATCCTGCATGAGAGCAAGTGAAGACAGACCCACAAGGACCGCTGGGTGAGGAGCCGATCTTCTGTAGAGGGAAATTGGGAGGAGCAGGACTGAGAGAACGACACAAACCCACTGGATGCAGTCGAGCAAACACAGCTCCTCTCTGAGTCAAAAGCTCCCGTGGACATAGGACAGCTCCAATGGGGGAAAGGGTGGGATCTGGGGGGCTGAGAGGGAAAAGTAGAGAGAAGCATATTCCTAGAAATTTTTCCCAGGGAACTGGGATCTTGGGAATGTAACCCAAAGGCTTTGGGGAGATATCCCCCATCTAACCTCCAACGAGCACAATTTATCATTTCTTTCCCTAAAATCTAAACTATTATCCTTGAGGGGATGATAATTCCAAACTCCTGCTTCTTTAAGATTCCTGTCTCCTCAAAACTCTACCTCCTGCATCAGAAAAAGCACCTGGGGAGATGCTTTTAGCCTTCTGAACCTCCTCACCTGAATGTCACGCTGGTTCTGATGTTTCAGAGATTTAATGGAAGGAACCTCAGAGGTCCTCTAGCCCAAGCTCTTCATTTTACAAATGAAAAAAAAATGGGAGAAAGAAGTCATGTGACTTGCCTAAGGTCATGCAGGTATCAGGTATCAGAACTGATGGGAACCAGGTCTTCTGATGCCAAATCCGACACACTTTCTACTATATTTTGCTACTTCTACTGTTGAATCAATACTTTGACTTTGCTGTGAAGCATCAGTCCAAAAGTCCAGCCTCTGTGTCCCTGACTTCCTTGTGGTAAAATAGAGACTATCGTTTTCTCTACAGGAAAAATCGTTCTAATTTCATTTAATATAATTTGTCTTCCCGAATGATTAATCTTGCAAAGCTCAGTCCGTCAGGAAGCATGCCTTTATTACTTTTATTTTACTTTGGATTTTCATTATTAATAGGCTTTAGCTTTTATTTCTCCCAGGGTATCAGGGTCCTGCAACTTCCAAGTGCAAGGGATCCATGAATTCTGAAACAGATGGGGAGGGAGAACAGAAAAGAGCCATCAAGGACAACAACTTGCAGTTGACCCCGTGACAGTTTTCTTTAGCCAAGCTCTTTGTATTTCCTGTGTTCCGTGCCTTAAGTCAAATATATTGCCTAAGATTCTCCTCAAGATCACATCCAACAAAGGGGAACATAAACATACAAGCAAAGTCACCCAGAAATGAAGGCCACAACCACCAAAGTCACAATGAAATTTCACCCGGCTAACTCGATCTCTTTCCTGCAACTTCATTACTAATGGGCTGGCCTAGATACCAGCCCAGAAACTTTAGCTCTCCCTGCTTTTAACTACTACCTACACATAGCCTCAGAGTGGAAGACAGACTGATGCTCTCATTAGAGCTATTGGAAGCAGTTCCTGACTTCCTCCTCCTCCAAACTTACCTCCTAGATTGTGCTAACTTAGAAAAAGTCATCCTCTTTGCTGAGAGAAACAGCAGACTAAGAGGCAGCCCTGGGGTAGAGGAGAAAGCATTCTACTGAAAGTGAGGAGACCTGAGTGGGAATCCAGGTTCTATGTGTGACTCGGGCAATCTCCTCCCACTCTCCCAGGCCTTAGCTGCCTCATCTATAAAATGATCTCTAAGTTCCCTTTCAGTTCTGACACTATGATATAAATACCTCGAATCTTGGATTGAGAGGATCACTGGGGAATTCACCCAGAGCCACCCCTCCTTTGACAGGGGGGGTCCCAACCCAGAACACCTTGGGACAGCTAAGTGGGAGGGAAAGAGCTTGAGTGCTTGCAAAGAACCGCGGTATTTAATGGAGATGCAGGATCACAGAATGTTAGAGCTGGAGGAAAGGAGATGGACAGCATCCCCAGAGTGCCAGCATTGAGCCTGACCCCACCAAACCCCAGCGCAGAAAACTCATGACATTTTGATAATGCTACTCAAATGGAATATTTCTATTTCCCCAAAAAAAGATGGAGACTGTTGGCAAAATTCATAAAGATCTTATTAAACTTTCCCTTTTACTGCGTCTTTATCTCTTCTGGTGAAATACAGCAGCCTGCAGGTTGCCATGGTGACAGCTGAATTTTAAATAACAGTCCTCTAGTAGCTCAGGCTGTAGGCAGTACCAAGCCCCAGGCGGGAAGTAGGGGCAGAGCCTGGAGAGGAAAAAGGAAGCTCTAGATTTACCCCAATATGCTGAAACTTTCCGCACTCAGTTTCATTTTGAAAGGGCCACATTCTGTTTTGAGGATGTGACTTCTAGATTCCTGACTAAAGTCACTTTCTGACAAAGATAATTTCCTATGCAAAGAGATTAGACCAGAGGGACGACCCTGGGGCCCTAATTCAGGCCCTGCCCCTAACTGTGCCCTTGGGCAAATAGATTACTGCAGGCTCTCTGATTTTCATATTCTTCATCTGTAAAATGGAGTTGCATAGCAAATTGCTTACCATCTCAAGCAGGAGGAAAGGGAAGGAAGGGAGAGAAGGAAAGAATTTGGAACTCAAGATTTTAAAAAGCAAATGTTAAAAATTGTTTTTATATGTAACTGGAAAAAATATTATTCAAAAAAACTAGAGGGGTTGGATTACATGACTTCTAAGATGCCTCCAGGTTTAATGTGCTGTAAATCTAGGAGGCAATATGGGGGAGGGGAAGAGCACTCAGTTTAGAGGCAGGAGGCCTGTTTTCTAATCCCATCTGTATCATTTACTATCTGGGTGACCTTGAGCTGGGTGACCACTCAACCTCATAAGTAATCAGCTTCTCCTGCTAAATGAGGAGTTTAGACTAAGTAGGAGGATTAGGAAGAGGAATAGGAATGATAGCTAGCATTTAGATAACATTTTAAGGTCAGCAAAGCACTTTACAAGTGTGTGATCTCATTTTATCCTCACGACAACCCTGGGAGGTAGGTTCTATTCTTATCCTCATTTTACAGATAAGAGAACTGAGGCAGACAGAGGTTAAGTGACTTACCTAGATAAGTAAGTTAGTAAGGGTTTAAAAAGTAAATGGCCTCTCATTTGCCTTCCACGTCTAAATCTATGATCTTATAGCTCAAAGTGAGTTGCTCCTGCCTCAGTGCCTTCCTCAAGTAAACTTCAAGACTCAAACCAATGACGCTTCTTCTAGGGTGGGAGAGAAGAAGGCACTTAGGAGAGTAAAGAACCCTTCTTTAAAATCCTCAGGGCTTCCAAAGTAGAAGGAGAGAATAGAGGACATGAGACCCAGCCACATACAGAAATGATATTCTATAGTGGGAGGAAAAAGAAATTCATTTGGACAGAGAAAATCTTTCTGTAGTCTGGGAAATAGGTGACCACAGATGGCCATTTCCTTTGCCCAGTGTATACACAGAATACCAGACTCCTCAAGCTGCTAAAAACCCAAAGAGGCCTCTTGGCCCAGCCGTTAGGCAAAAGCATAGATCCACACGATGATTGTCAGTTCCACGGCTCCTTTTATTTAAAAAGGAGGGGAGCTCTGACTCCCTCCTGTCACACACTGAAGAACTGTTTCTCTCGGCTGTGAATGGAGTATGATAAGTGAACCTGAAACAGACTTGGCATTTCTCTAGAAGTCAGAAGAGCGCTGGCCTCAAAGGAGAGCAGAAGGGGAAAAGAGATCTCCCTTTCTGTGGGTATGAACCGCATTACCCACTCATGCACTCAGCCTCCTTTCCGGTCAGGGCACTAAAGGCCTAGAAACTAACTAATCCAGCAGTCACCTGGTCTAGGATTTCCTCATCAGCATTCACCAAGCAGCTCTGGGCACAGCAGGAAGGAGATTTTGCAGAGGCTTAAGGAAGAGATAAAAGCAGAGCCCTGGAAGAGAGAGACAGAACAGTGGTTAACACCAACCCCCTTCCCTCCTGCCTCCTATCCCAGTGCACAAGACAAGAATTCAAAGATCCCGGGCCTTGTAGGAAAAAAGTTGGAAGGCAGGAGTAGAGGGGCTTAGGGTTATGACCTAGAGTCTTGCCTAATCCTTCCCCCTTTCCACAAACTCAGGGCCCTAATAAAATAGTGAGGTTAGGGGATTAGGATTAGATCTTTCTCCTTTCTAGGAAATGACAGGATACACACAGACACACACACACACAGACACACACACACACACACACACACACACACACACACACACACACACTCTCCACATTTGTTCCTGATACAAAGAAAGGGCCCAGACTAGGAGTTCTAGTCCTAATTCTACTGCTGCATGTAAACCCTGAAAAAATCTCTTTCCTTCTCTGGACCTCATTTTCTTTAACTGTACACCTAGGAGCCTGGATTATTGTTGTCCAGTCACATCCAACCTCTTCATGACCCCATGTGGAGTTTCCTTGGCAGAGACACTGGGGTGGTTTGCCATTTTCTTCTCCAGCCCATTTTACAAATGAGGAAACTGAGGCAAACAGGGTTAAGTGACTTGCCCAGGGTCACACACCTAGTAAGCAATGAAAGGCAGATTTGAACTCAGGCCTTCCTGACTGTAGGCCCAGGGCTCAGTGCACATGCTATGATGGCACCACTTAGCTGCCTACCTGTAATAACAGAGCCAAATGGCAGGGATTGCAGAGAGACCCAAATGAAGAAAACAAGAAACCATTAAGAAAGTCTCATATTCATCCAATCAGCCTACAAATTTTACGTATTGTCCCAAAAGATATATAGAAGAGGCTTGGAGTAGTAGAGAGATTACTGGGCTTGGAGTCAGATAGCCCTAGGTCTAAATCTCATCTCTGACATTTACCAGTTATGTGACTGAGGAAGGTCAGTTTCCTCATCTGTGAAATGGAGACAATGATAGCACCTACATCACAAGGTTACTGTGAAGATGAAATGAGATCATAAATGTTAAGTGCTTTTTAAATATTAAAATACAACGTAAATGTTAAATACTATTATTGTTAAATCAGAAAAGCTCTATGTGCCTTGGACAACCCCTAACACTTATCTACTAAAGGATGTCTTGCAGATTATTAGCATCCTTCAAGGCAACAACTAAGACAGGGGTTCCCCACTTTCAGACAACTCCCATGCTAAACATGATTTATTTGTAACATCTCCCTATTTTTTTTTTCATTTTGAGGCCTGTCAATGGTCCTTAATGTTCACTGTCAATAAATGTTCCAACTGGTTACATTACGCTTTCAGAAAAAGCTCCCAAAACCTAATTTTAGTGATTTCCCACTTTTTCCTCTTCCTTCCTTTCCACCACCACAAATCCAAAGGGAATTAACAGTTTACAATCTCGAGAATTCATCCAAAATTAGTAGCCCAATGCTGTTCTGTGTTTTTGTATTTAGTGAGCATTTCCAAAAGTACATGGCTGCTGAAAGAGGCACCCATGGCAGGAAAGTCTAACTAAACTACCTGTGAAATAGTCTTAATTTTAAAATGAGTGGGGCCATGGAAAGTGAGGAGAAAAGAGAGTACAGCATAATCTGTCTTGGGCCGTGAACCCTGGCTCCCTGTGTTCCCAAATCCTAGGAATTGGGCCATACAGAGAGTATTACAAAAGTAGGCTATGCCATCAGCTAGTTCTTCTAGGTAAGGGACTGGATGGTGTTGATTAAGTCTGTACATTCTTCTTCCAAACTCAAGTCCTGTCTATACGGAAGCTTATATCAGATCAACCTTGGTATTTAAGTTAAGTTTCTTTCAGATTTTATTGAACTCAAGAGCCTTCCTCAGTCTTTTTCTCTCCATCAGTGACCAAAGTTAACTATTGGCAAAATTGTAAAATAAGCTAATTTTGACACTCCTTCATTGCTTTTTTTAATCCAATCACCAACTCCTCTGGTATTTTTATGTTGTCCCTTCCTAAAGGGCTCATCCTTTATCCTCCTAGGCCTAGGTCCGTGCTCCAGACTTTTCTAACCCCATGACCTCCCACCAAATTGTAACGGGACAGGGGAAGTTAGGTGGTGCAGTAGATAGAGCACTGGCCCTGGAGTCAGGAGGACCTGCATTCAAATCTGAACTCAGACACGTAACACTTACTAGCTGTGTGACCCTGAGCCAGTCACTTAACCCTGATTGCCTCACCAAAACAACAAAATATTGTAATAAGGCATTCCATACCCCACATTTGCACAAACTGTCTCCTCAATGTCTGAAATATACTCCCTCTTCCTCACTACCCTTAGGAATCTTCTTCATGCCTAGTTTAGTTTCTTCCTCTTTATAAGATTTCTTTACTCTCTCCCAATTGTTAATGTATTTCTAATATGTTATATTTATTTATCTGAATAATTTCCCCCTAACCCCAGTAGAATATAAACTCCTTGAGGCCAGGAACTGTTTAATTATTGTCTTTGTCCCCAGTCTTATACAGTGCCTTCCATATAATAAACTCTTAATAAATGTTAACGTGCATTGTATTGCATTACCTTGCATTGAATTGAATGATGATAATAAATAACTATTTATTAATTACATTCTATGCACCAGGCACTATGCTAAGTGCTGGATAATAGAAACTGGTGCTGTTCAGTCGTTTCAGCCATGTCCAGTAACTCTTCCTGACCTCTTCTGGGGTTTTCTTGGCAAAGATACTGGAGTGGCTTGCAATTTCCTTCTCCAGCTCATTTGACAGATGAGGAAACTGAGGCAAACAGGGTTAAGTGCCTTGGCCAGGGTCACACAGCTAGTAAGCGTCTGAAGCCAGATTTGAACTCAGGAAGATGAATCTTCTTGACTCAGACACAACACTGTGTGCGCTATGGCGCCACCTAGCGGCCCTTTTGGTTCTATGACTCCTTAGCTAATTTTAAAATGAATTTTAATTAAGGTCTAAACAGGTGGCGATGACTAAAAGAGTTCTGTCTCACAAAAATTTTTTAACAGAGGCCCTTAATGCCTTCATGCAAAGGAGAATAGGAATTTTAGACAGAAAAGGCAGGTCAGTAGGAGAGATATTTAAAAGTAAATGAGTATAAAATCACATCAGATTGCATTCGGGTTTTTGAAATGGGTGCCTTAAGCCACAGAATCATAGAATTGGAATGGATTTCTTGACAAAGCTCAGTATCTCACTTATCTAAGATGAATAAGTGGGTGTCTGTCCTACTTTTTAAAGCTCTCCAGGGCTGAAGATTGTAACACTTTTCAGAAGTTTCATTGCTTTGATTTTCAGAATGTCTAACTTCTTGGGTCCAGCTGAATTGAATTCTTTCAACACAATTTAAACCTATATTTTCATGTAGTTCTGGCATCCTGAAACAACCTGAATAAAAAATGTGAGGTCTTCAGTAAAGATGTTTTTAATGAAATTGGAAATGTATATATCCAACAATTAGAGAATGGCTAAATAAATTATGGCATATTTACATAGTGGAATAATAGGGTAATGATGAAAATCAGTGACATGGGTATTTCTGCAATGGTATTTCATCTTGGTGGCAGCTCAAAGATTCAGAGAAATTGGAATGAGGAAAACGTTGTGAGATCCCAGAATGTTATGAACTCTTTATACAGGTATAGACAAGTCAACGTTACTTATTTCCTTTTCCTTTGCCCCTGAGAAGGATTTCTGGTCTGCCATTAAGAGGACACAAGGGGAAGAAAGTCACTCCAAAAAGAATGATCGCCATGTGAATGGATGGTAGCAGATTTTGGAAGTCAGACTCCAGGGCTGCCCATGGGAAAGACACTGGGCAGTGAGGCTCTTTGGTTCAGCCAAGGCTTTAAAACCAGGCTGCCAGGTGGCAAAGCCCTCCCCTCTACCTTCGATTCCTGGGACCAAAAAACAGAAGAGCCATAACCAGTGCTGAGGTCAGCACTATGGACTCAAATCTAAGAGCAGATGCTGTGACAAGGCGAGGTCAGAAGAGCCATAGACTAAAAGCTACTGCAAAGCCTGGCACGCTGGTGAGCCAGGTGGGTAGGGAAACCAACAACTCTCTACACCTTTTCCAGATGTCCTTGTTTACGTTCTAAGTTCAGAGCTTGGGGCCCCAACACACCAACTTTCACCTTTGTTCTCTCTCCCCAGTCTGTGGGTAAGTGCTCTTTGAAAATCCCCAGCTGCAAACAGACCATGGAAGGTACTTGGGAGGAGTTTGGGGACAGTCATGTAGAAGATTCCATGTGGGAGAGCTTAACAAGTTTTTCTTTAATTTTAGCTATGGCATGTCTAGTAAACGATGCAGCCCCAGTCTGTTAACTATCTGTGTTCTATGAAGGAGACAGGGGGAGGAGGTGTTCTACAGAAAGAGAAGAACTTCTAAGTGCTTTTAAGTGCTAAAAGAAGAACTGTTAAGTAGAGAACGGAACAACAGATTTTGTATTTTTTTTAAATTCTGAGTAACATTTCATATTATCCCATAGACTAAATTCAGAGCTCAGTCAGCATGGATTTTAACTTGGAACCACACAGCAAAGCCATACAGGAGGTTCACGTGATGCATTTCAGTAAAACTGAGAAATCACTTGGCCACCGGTTTTAGCACAGGGTCACTTGGTGGACAACTCAGATTTTATCATCTCCCTTCCTGGGAGATGATATTTAATATAGTGATTCAATTTCTTTCTGAAGTCTTAAGAAAGCAGTACACAAGCTGAATTAGATTGACACCACCAGTACTGCAGGGCTCCATGTCACAGGAGGTACCTACCAAGTATACAAGTGCTACAATGATAACTTCAATAACAACTCACATTATATAATGTTTTAAGATTTGCAGAATGTTTTACACATGTTATCTCTTTTGATCCTCACAATTACCATGTAAGTTAGGATAACATGGGAGAGAGGTTAAGTGACTTTCCCAAGGTCACACAGGTGGTATGTGTCTGAGGTGAGGTTTGAACCAAGGTCTTTGACTCCAGGACCACTTCTCTAACCATTACACCATGCTGCCTCCAATAGGAGAGAAGGAAGTATTGGTAGGGGGAGAGGATCTATACAAAGTGATACAGATTGAAATTAATGGAACTGCATGCACACTGACCATAATTTTTTTTTTAAAGAAAGGAAGTCAAGGGCAGCTAGGTAGCACAGTGGATAGAGCACCAGCCCTGGAGTCAGGAGAACCTGAGTTCAGATCCAGCCTCAGACACATAACACTCACTAGCTGTATGACTCTGGGCAAGTCACTTAACCCCAATTGCCTCACAAACAAACAAAAACAAATAAATGAATGAATGAACGGATAAAAATTAATAAATAAATGGATAACTAAATGAATGAATGAATAAATAAGTGAATAAATAAACAAATGAATGAATGAATAAATAGATAGATAGATAGATAGATAGATAGATAGATAGATAGATAGATAGACAAGTAAATAGACAAATAAATAAAAATAAAGAAAGGAAGAGGGGAGGAAAGGGAAGAGGAAAGGGGAAGAGAGAGGAGAACCACCAAACCAGAATGTTTGTGGTTTTTCAGCTTTTGATTCTGCTTTAGTATAAGGCTAGACTTACAGTAAAATGTGCTTTGCTTTGTAGGTTCCTTTGCTTGTTTTTTGTGGGTGGTTATTAAGTATACAATTTAATTTTTTTCTTAATTTAAAAAATTGAACTTCTATTTGACTATTTTTACAGTGATGTTTCTAGCTGTGCATCTGAGCCATGCGTACGTCTCTTTGTCAATATAAGCTAACATGCACAAATTCTGCAGCCCCTTGGCTGACATTTTAATGACTAAGATTGTTTCAGAGACTTAGTCTATTTAGATTATTCCATATTCCCCGACCGTTTCAAGAATCATGTACTTTTGGACATGACTATAAAGCATAGAAGCATAACACAGCTTTGGGCTAGAAACCTTGCATGAGGAGCAGTGTCTCCAAATTAATTCTTCGAATTTTAAGTTGTTGATTCATTTTAGGTCCGAGAAAGAGAAGTAGGGAAACAATAACTAAAAAGTGAGGCTAGGAGCACTTTCTGAAAACATCACACGTTAGGCAGCCTAGCTAGTGAGCTCCTATTCCTTTCTATCAATGGTCTTTAATAAATCCAGCTGCCATATGGAGAGTTATGCTTATTTTAGGAATAGAAGAGATAATAGAATAACTATATTTGATTATACTTTTTAGAAAGATACCACCACTTGAACATAAATGTTCAGTGAAACAAAATAATTCACTTACTTTACATGGCACTTTTACCCAAAAAAATACAAAATATTTTCACATAAAATTACAATTCAATTCAACATACATTTATTTAGCATCATCTATGCGCAAGAAATAGAGGCAAGATGGTATAGAATCTTGGACTTGGAGGCAGGAAGACCTGGATTAGAATCAAGCCTCAGATACCATATGACCCTAGGAAAGTCATTTATATTCTCTGAGCCCCATCTTTAAAATAAGAATAAGAATAGCATCTACCTCAGAGGATTGTTGTGAGAATCAAATGCAATAAAGTAAAATAAAGTGCCTTATAATTTTATAAATGTCAGCTCTTATTAATATCAGTATTAAGGCAGTGTTCTTGGTTCTGGGAAGACAAAGACAAGAAAGTCCCTGACCTCAAAGAGCTTGCATTCTACTGAGTGGGAGGCAAGCTATACACAGCTAAGTTACAAAACTAATTTCAGGAGGAGAGAGCCCAAATATTGGGGAAATCAGAAAACAAGCTTCACATGGGAGGTGACCCCTGAACTGAGCTGTGAAAGACACTAGAGATTCCAGAGTGTTTCATGGGCCTTGGGATACTGAGAGACAGAAGGTAACACACTGAGTTGAGAGAAAAGCTAGAAGGCCAGTTTGTCCACCATCTTGTCAACCATTTAAAAAAAGGAAGGGCAAATCTTAACTCTATTTGATGGACAGAGCCAGGCAAATAGGTTGAATAATTTTACCCAAGGGGTGCAATGGGAAAAACTTTGGTCTTGGAACCACAGGACCTGATTTCTAACCCCAGCTCCTGCTCTTGCTATAAAGGACCTTTGGGTAACTCATTTCTTCTCTCTGGATCTATTTCCTCATCTAAATGAGGGAGTTGAACTAGATCAACGGTGTCAAACTCAAATAGAAATAGATCTCTGAGAGCCACTCATTGACTTAGAAACCACAAATGAACATTATCTGTGTTGTATTGTTTTTATTTGTTGTGTTAAGCATTTCCCAATTACATTTTCATGTGGTTCTGGGCCCAGGATTAAAGGGTTTGGAAGGCTTTGATACCTCTGGACTAGGTGATCTCTGATTCCTTCCCATTCTAGTTCTACAACTAGATCCAAGCCATTTAACCTACCACGAAACACAGCACACCATAAACATTTGCTGATGCTATTGCTAAGTTGGTCCATGAACCTCAAGCAGAGCTGGAACTAGAACCCACTTAGTCTGATCCTTGCCCTTCTTTACCCTATCCTGGCCCCATATTTGTGAAGGGGAAAATACCTGCATAAAATGTTTTGTTCACCTAAATGGCATCCAGTGCTTCCCCAGACGTACTCGTTAGCTCTGTTTTCACAGCTTCAGAGGATTTGTGAGAGGTCGGGGAATCTTGGGAAAGAGCCATGTTATTTGGTGTCTGGGCCATACTTCACAAAACCCAAGAGGAGGTTTAGTTTCCCATCAGAGTTCTGAGCCAGGAGACCTTCAGCCAGGTTTTGGGGCCCATCTACATCCCACTCAGGGCCTTAAATCTGAGGTACCATGTGGGCAAACATATCACCCTATAGGTAAGGAAGGTCATGCAGTAATTTCACAGCTGAAAAATCAGAGCCATAAGTAGGACTTTTTGTGCCCAGGGGCGAGGGGCCTAACATTCGCCCTCAGGTGAAGTGTGTTTAGGGAGGGCCATAGCCCTGTGCTGAGGCAAGGAGAAAAAGGGGAGATAGCAGAGCAGAACAGCAGAAGACATACCATCCCACCATAGATAACTTCCTATTTTTTTTTTACTAACTAGGTCTTTTTTACAAACTACATCTTAAGTGTTGCCATCACTACATCTGCTAAAGGACTATAAGAGCCCTCAGTGCCCTCTCAAGTTCACTGCCCAGTGGCAAGGCCCTAGCCCTACTAGCTAGTACTCTGCCAAAATGACCCTGCTGATTACCACTGGCATAGTCTTGGGCAAGTAATTGCCCTCCTCTGGGCCTTTCTTTCCCTATCTGTAAAATAAGGTTGGACTAGATCAGAACTTCTTAACCTTTTTGTGTCACAAACCCCAATGACAGTCTGGTGAAATCTATGGATCGCCTTTCTCAGAAGAATGTTTTAAAATAATTGAAAGAAGTAATAAATTTCAGTTCAAAGTTAGTGAAAATGAAGATGTAATTTTTTTTTCCTTCCAAGTTCACAGACCCCCTTTAATCTATCCACAGAACCCAGGTTGATAACTTTTATACTAGGTAATAGATGAAGTTCTGTTCCATTTTAGGTCCTATTTGCCTGTGAGGAACGAGAAAAATAGAAGGGAGAAGGAAGAGAAAGAGATGTTTCCCATGTCCCTTCTAGGTTGGACATGGACCATGGCAACATGATGTCTGAGATCCCTACTGTCCACTCCAAATACAGCCTGCCCTGACCCCTCAGCTCTTCCCCAACCCACCTCCCTAAAACATACTTACCTTCAATTTGCATGTGATCCAAATATCATGCCATTCATTCTCGGCATCAGTTTTCATTCTTCTGTTTTCCATATGGGTCATTCCTGTTCACTTTAAGTCAGTATATGTCTTAGAATGCAAATCCTAGATAGAGGGATGGAGTCTTTCTTTATGTAGTTGTCACGTGTTTCTAAAAGGTTGTGTATAAAACGAAAATTCCGGGAACCAAAGCTTATTTTTCCACTCAGGTATGTTCATTCATCTCAGAGGTGTTGTATCCTCATTTCTGATTCCTCCCCAAAGTGCAGTATCTGCTAGCACTTCTGTATGAAGTTTTTCCATTCCTAGTCCTCCCTCTTTGACCTCTTTGTCAGTAGTGAATAATCTTCAGACAAATATTTAAATGCACTAGAGAAGCCTACTATGTAAAAGCAGCCCTCTGAATCCCTTTATAAATGGGATGATTCTTTCCATAGTATGAATAAACACCCTCTTAATTCATATTTTGTAAGTCTCTCTTTTCATTGATGGGCTTTCTTAAAACAAGCCCCCTGAAATGTTTCAGATTTTCCACTTCTCAACACGCAGCTCAATACGATATGCCATTAGGCCCTTAATAAATATTTTCTGAGAGAATCTTAGTTCAGTCCAATAAGGACACCTGTCCTTTTTCACCTCCTGTCAGAGCCTCAGGATACAAACCCACAGAACTGCAGATTTGTCACTGAGTTTATAAATGCCAAGACGACAGCTCTCCTGCAAGAGAATTCACTTGGTGGACACATTGCAGATAAATAATGTATGAAACCACTTCTATTTTAACTGCACTTTTCAGTGACACTAATATTGATGAAAAATGTTAGCGTATGTTAGATGGTGTTATATATTCAGCAAGGGATGGGGCCTGACAGGCTCTGGGGTGTGGTAAAGGAAAAGAAAGCCATTTGCTTTCAGGTCAATGATTTGAATCCAAGCCAAGGTTTGTAAGAAATAGCTGTTCCAGTTGACAGTTGTCAGTGCCCTCTGTGAAATGGGCTGGTGGTTTCAGATCATGCTCTGGTGGAAATATTGACAGGACAGAACCATCAACTATCATCTTCCCAGTCAGTCGCAGGCTAAGACGGAAGCTCCTTGAGTGCAGGGGCAGTAGCATCTTTTTTTTTTTTCATGTTGGTATTCCCTAGCACCTAGCATAGCGCCTTGCACATACTAGGCTTAATAAATGTTTGCTTGTTTAATGGACAGAGAGGAGGTAGGTAGTTAAAATGGAAATAATACAGCAATTTGGTTTCATCTTAGTACATCACTGAAACGAGTACTAACGATGGCCCCTGGGGGGAGGGGGAGTAAAGGGGTTAAAGAGAGAATGGTTCCAGTAGTTTTAGAGAACTCCCAGCAAGCGAAATGCCTCTACAAATGCAGATCAGAGCTGCCTAGGACAGAGGTATCAAACATGCTGCCCAGACTGCATGATGTAATACTCCACAGGATCATTATTTATGGTTTAGTGGCCCCCATTTCTATTTGAGTTTGACATTAGGACACTGAAATGTTATGTGACCCACCCAAGGTCATACAGCCAATATGTTTCAGGTAACATTTGAAGCCAGGTCTTCCTGACTCAAAGGCAGGCTATCTATCCACTATGCCATCCTGTCTCTCAAAGTTGGCCAGCTAAGAAAGGTCCCAGGGCATTTGTGGTTTTGTGGCTATCAAAGAAATAATTGATGGGAAAACTTTATAATTTTCCTCACAGTCCTTGAGACACCACGACACCTAATCAAGGTCTGACAGGGGTAAAACTACAAATTATCTATAATGTAGTTTTGTAGCCATCAATGCAATGACCAGTCACAAATCCAGAAGACTGATAATAAAGCATGTTTCCAACCTCTTGTCAGGGAAGTAACGCACTTAGAGGTTCAGAATGAGACATACATTTTCAGGCATAGCCAACATATGAACTAGCTTTGTTTGATTCTACTTATTTGTCACAGGAAAAGGATTTTACTGGGGGAAAGGGAGAGTCATGGGGAGGAGTTGTGAGTAATAATAGTGATATTAAAAAAAAAAGGAAAGAATATCAATGAAACACACTTAAAATGCCCAGAAAGAGAACAGAAGGAGGTTCACAAGGGGACATCAACATGCAAGGCAGTGTTAAAACTATACTATATTTTTAAAATAATACATTAAATCATCTATATAAAAATTTTTTTAAAGTTATATGTAATAGAGATTCACTGTGTCATGTACAATCTTCTTTTCTGTTCTGATAAAGAAATGTTCATATTTATTTATGTTTTCCAAATTCATACTAACAAAAAGAAAAAAAAATTAAATGCCTGACCAACATCTTACTTTGTGTCATCAGAATGTTAGCTGATAAATCATGACCTTTTCCAATTGATAGGGATTAGGACTAGACTTATGATTTCATTGCTGCAGGGAACTTCCAGGTAAGGAAATACCCTTTACCAAAGCACACTAACACCTGCCCTGAAACTTATAGAGCTTCAATGATCCTTGTCTAGGGCCACACAGCCAATATGGATCAGAAGGCAAAACTAAGTTCATTCTGACTCTGAGGACTACTGTCCATCCACTGTACTATGCTGCCTCTCAAAATATCTTCCTCTTTCATATAGATGATAAATGTTTTTATTCTTTTACAAATTTAAAGTATCTTATGTCAAAGTCATAAAATCTGAGATAGAAAGGATCTTTGAGATCATCCAGTCCAATCCTTATACATGGAGCAAGTATTCCCTATCTACAACATTCCAGACAAATGGTCATCCAGCTTGTTCTCACTACAACAATGGTCCAAGAGGATACAGAACCCATTTCTGGGGCATTACCATTTATGCAGATGTATCCATGTGCTAGAAAGGGAACAGATTGGGCAGAAAGTGAAAGAAAATGAAGAAAAGATCTGGAGTTTAAAAGATGTATAAAGTTAAAAACGCAGGAAAATATTATTAGCTGGTGATACATTATTTAAATAACTTGAAGGTTTGGGAACTTAATAATTCTCTTTCAGAGCCAATTTATGTAAAGATAACAAGCCAACTGCAGTAAAAATAGGTCAGCACCTTCCCCGTCAAAGACTTAAAATTAATTGCACTGGCCATGTTTCTATTCAGCACAGTGCTGGTTTCCCTAGCTGGGTGCGACAGAGTAGGTATACTTTTGGTAAAAAACAAATTCTCCATTAAACGTGAGTAGGAAGCTTACTGTTTAAATGAATCCCTTTGTAAATTCTTTTGTAAAGTGAATAATCTCCCATTCCTCCTCACCCATACTCCAATTCATTGTTTTGGAAATCCAGATTTCAGCTATTAAGCTAGCTTTAAACAGCTGTTCAGAATAAGCCTGGGTCTGAGACTATCTACGCATAAGGGTGGTAAAGAAAGAGTTGAGAAAATGTGCCTTCTTCCCCTCTTGGGCTAGAAATTTGTTTCACTCTGTCTTTTTGTAGGTTCTGCTGTTGTAGAATTTGTTTAGAGCCATTTTTGACAGGTATTTGGAGGGGTTTGGGGGAACGTTCAAGCAAGTCCCTGCTTTTACTCCGCCATCTTGGCTCTGCCCCCTTTCTTCCTCTCTTTACAGAAGTGAAGGCCGCTGGACAAGGAAGATTGGGTACACTGTCAGTCAAGAGAAATGTGTTGGTCGGTTCTGCTGAACCACTCTCTTTCTCGTAAAATTTGCAGATCTTGGTCAGAATCCACAGCTCTTCTCCCTGGCTCCAAATCAAAATAGTTCATACTTAAGAGTCTCTGCTCATCTCCCCACTGCAGAGGCAGGTCACAGCTGACTGCTTCAATTCAAAGCTATGGTTCTGGAATGACTCATGGGGCGAACATGCAGAAACAGCTTCAATGAGCGAAGGGAGGAAGTGGCTAAGGTGTCAGCGTGACTTGAGGCGATATTATTCCAAGCACCTTAACGTAGATCAGATTAACAACAAAAGTATAGGCTTCTTCTCCCTGCCATCATCACTTAATTGCCATTAAGTGGGCATAAACCCACATTGTTTAATAACATTAGAGGCAGTGTGATAAAGTGTATAAAGTGATGGACTAAAAGTCAAGAAAACCTGATTTCGAATTTTACCTCTAATATTTACTAGTACTCAAAAAAGCCTGATTTCAAATTCAGTCTTAGACACTTACGAGCTGTGTGACCCTGGGAAAGTCATTTAACCTCTGTTTGCCTTAGTCTCCTCATCTGTAAAATGGGGATGATAATAATAATAACTCCCTCCCAGGATTGTTGCAAGGCTCAAATGAGATAATAATTGTAAAGCACCTAGCACAGTGCCTGGCACATAGTAAATGCTACATGAATGGTAGCTATTATTATTAGTTCCTTGACCTTGGTCAAGGTTGATCTCTCTCTCTGGGCCTCAGATTCCTTATCTGCAAAATGAAGGGTTGCACTCTCTGATCTTGCCAGCTCTTAATGTATGATCTTACGACTTCAGATAAAACATAATATTGCTTTTGTATAATACTTTATTCATTTCAAAGAACTTTCATCTGCATTATCTTATCTGTTCTCCATAATACTCTGGTGTGACACTTCGATATTTCAGAAGATCTATGATATCATCATTGAGGACACTCCCTTTACCAATACAGATTGTTATCTCTCCACCACTCCCCCATACTTCAGTAGATAGAATGAGTTGTGCTGGGCAAAAAAAGTCATTACTTGGTTGTCAACATTCTGGTGAGAAAACTACACACTTAATTAGCCTGGTCTTCAGTCAACCCGTACAGTCTGTCATTGGGTTCAAACTCAAGCCTTTCCAAGTCATAGAATTTCCCGCAATTTGTCCTCCGCTGGTATTGCTTTTGAGAACCTAGAATTATCTCCATACTCCAATAAGGCATTAGAGTGACACTTAAGTGAAGGTCTGTTTTCATTTCACAGGTGAGAAAATTAAAATACAAACCATTTAAATGCCATGCCTGAGGTCATGCTGCCAGTTTGTGATGTAGCCAAATACAGGACCAGGACTCTGGACTCCTAGTTCATGATTCTTTCCATTAGAAAATGTCCTCCATTGCATGTTCCTGTAGAGTCTGTCTCCTTGCTTCTGATCTGCTAAGATCCCAAAGAATCATGTTCCAGGCTTTCATATTTCACCCTTTGTCTGTGACGGCAGAGATATCCCAGCTGAAGAACTGAGTTTCATAGGTCTGATACAAAGACGACCCATGGAATTCAGTTCTCAAAGCTGAAGATACAGGTTCTCTAGAGTATCTCCCATCTTCTTGCCTCAAACAAAGTCTGCTGCTTTTCCCATGTGCTTGCTGTAAGATACAATAAGGAAATCTCAAGTGAACCCAAGAACAGCTACCTTCAGATGCTGAGCTTTTCAAGACTCTGGTTCTTCCCAAAAGCCAGGAGTCAGAAGTGTTCATGGGGGCTCAGGGGGTTTGGAGGTGGCTTTAAGAGTGAGAGTCTAGAATTATGGCATTTTAGGTTTATAAGGACCACTAGAGATCACTTTGTCTAACTCTCTCATTTTACAGATTAGGAATCTGGCTCCCTACAACCTATACAGGCTTACATCACATCATGTGCTTTCCTTCCCCAGCTTCTGTGTTCCAGCCACACTGGCCTGTCTGTTCTACCCCATCCATGACAATTCATCTCCCATATCTATGCTTTTGCACAATGACCTCCATGCCTGCAATGCCCTCCCTCCTCACCTCCCATCCAGAGAATCCCTGGTTCTTTCAAAGCTCAGCTCAAAGACATCTTCCTATAGGTAACCTATCATGATTTTTCTTATTTGCTAGTGCCCTCCCCTTGTTACCTTATGTTCATTGTGCATATATTTTGTATTTAATTTTCTGTGTGTGTGTTGTTTCCCCACAATAGAATGGAAGCTTCTTGAGGACAGGGACTGCCATTCTTTCCACTGTACCACTTTAATTTTCTGGTCCTTCCAGAACTCCTCAGAAGCAAGACAACACTAAGTGAGAGGGCCTTTAAACCATATCCCTTAAACCAACATCTACCACTGTTATTACACCAGGGTCTACTTACCATTCAATTCTAGATATGGGTAATATGGGCTGCTTTCCCCATACCCACAGTGCAAGATGAGATTTCATTTGATGTCTTAATAAATGCTCATTGAGTGATTTCAGCACACTCTCTCCCAAGGATCTTGGTGATGCTCACCACGTCCTCCTGCCATAAGGAAGTCCATTGGGGGAAAAAAAGCAAGTCATTTAAAAAAAAAGTATCAACCACTCCTTTTCTCATACTTTCTCCCCTCCATTCACTTAATCCATCCTCTGGAATAGTCAATAGAGAGTGGAGGAAGAGTGAATCTGGAATGCCTGGCATCCAACCAGGATTGTGTCCAGATTTTTTTTAAGTCAGTATTATTTAAGAATCCATTTGCCCTTCCCACAATTAAATCCAACATTGAACCAATAAGTTTAAATTTACCATATCATTCTCATGGTTAGCTTAAACACACACCAGAGATACAGAAAGAAGTATCTATACTTGGGTGTGACTAGTCTCCATTGATGTGGTGGTCAATAGAATAGAAACCCAAAAGTTGAGGAGTAGAGCTTAAGAATGAGGTCAATAGAGAAACTCTGCTTAGGAGTGATAAAGGCGCAGTGGTGGGCTGAGGACAGAATCTTAAGTGTAGGGACCATTTAGGAACTATTATGCAGGGAAGGGACCGAGGAATGGGCCAAGAAAACAGAGAAGGAATGGTGAGTGAAGCAGAGAAGGAGATGAGTGTGATATCTCCGAATCCAAGGGACAGATAAGTATCCAGAAGGAGGGGATGACCAATAACTATACAGTCTAATATTTACATAGTGACTTCAGGTTTAAAACAATTGTGCATGTATTTTCTCATCTGATTCTCACAATAACCCTATAATGGAAGTAATGTAGGTAGATGAGGAAATAGGATCAAAATGGCTAAAGGTCATATGCCCACAAATACATGAAATAGGATTCAAGCCTAGATTTATCCTAATTCCACATCCAGCTCACTCTCCATCATGCCACACTGCCTCTGTGGACACCTCTGGTCAAGTCTCAAATGCTCAAAAAAATTCAAAAGGATGAAGCTGAGGGTGGGGGAGCAATAGGATTTGGCAAGTAGGTCCTTAGTAACCTGGGAGAATTGTTTTAGTCGAGTGGTGAAGGACAGAGAAGGAAATAGCAAACCACTCCAGTATCTTTGCCAAGAAAACCCCATAGACAGTATGGTCCATGGGGTCATGAAGAGTCAGACACGACTGAATGACAACAAGAAGGATGGAAGATTGAGGGATTGAGGAGAAAATGGGTGATGTGGAAGTCGAGGCAATGTGTGTAAACTACTGTTTCAGGAAATTTAGGCAGTATGATACAGTGGATAGAACTGACCTTGGAATCAAGAAGACCCAGCCAGGTTCAGGTCCTACTTCTTACACGTGCTGACTGTGTGCTCCTAAGCAAGTTACTCAGCTTTTCAGTGTCCTAGGCAACGCTCAGTAATACCATTAACTGCAGAGTGGTTGCAGTCTGCATTGGAAGAGGGAGTTTCCTCACTGGAGTTCCCTGAACCAATAGAATCACAGGTCTGATTTTTAAAAATAGAGGTGAAGAAGAAAGATGAGACAGTAGATAATCATCAGTTAGGAAAAGATTTTCATTAATTTCCTGGGGCTTATTTTCTCAAAAAGTTCCTCCACTACATATAAATATGCAAAAGATCATTTCTCTCTCCTCACTTTCATCTTATCCTGCCTACGCCCATCCACTGAAAGCCAAGAATAGAGAAAAATGAGCACAGTTATCCCTTTCACATCTCAGGAGTTAAGGTGCCCCTGTGATCTGGAAAATCCACATAAAATGTTTTGGCCCTCCCTTCATTCCAAAGAACAAGTCTGAATTTTTTTCCATTTTCTTTTATGGAGTGTTTACAGTACCGTATTGTAAAATTTGGGTTAATTATTTGGTCATAGGCATATTTTATCCACTTCTGAGTTTCTAAACTTTTTCTGTATCATTTGCTGGCTTTTGTGTGTTGTCTATGGCTTCTACAAAACTCCCAAAAAATTTCCATTTACGTAATTTCTTATGCCAACCCAAGATATATTGAAACCTCGATGGGGAAAGTTGAGATGTGGAAGGGATAATTGTAGTGAGAAAGAAAGGGTAAGGACCCTGAGACTCCCAAGAGCCTAATGTTTGATTAGGCTGATTAATTGATTAAGCAGAAATGGTCCATCTTTTATCTCCCACTTTCTCTAGTGCAAAGTTAATTGCCAGCGAACCAATAGGTAAAATCTGCCCCCCTCCAAAAAAAAAAGATATCTAGACACAATTAGCCTAACCAAAAGGCAGGAAAAGTCCTCTACAACAAGTTATATGACCTGGTCAAGTATGAAATAACCAGGCATGATGTAGCCAAGTCAGACCAAAAGAGTTAGTAAACAGCCTCCCACAGCCATCCAGTTATGCCCATTTCAATAGTAATAGATGACATGTTCTTGTCTCCATGACCATCACTTGGGATAAATGAGTCACAGATTTAGAATTAGAAGGAACTTTAGAGATCACCCTGTCCAACTCCCTTATTTTACAGCAAAGGCAGTCCCGAGAAGTTAAGGGACTTTCCCAAGTTCACGTAAGTACTAAGTATCAGAAATGGGAGGTTGGACCCAGGACTTCTGATTCCAAAGCCAGGGTGCTACTTTGCTTGTTCCCTGGTGCTATCATTGAGTAGTTTCCCGAACTCAGTAGTAGATATAATCACCATCACCAAAAATAAATATGATACATTCATCATGATAATATCTCTTCACTATTAAATGCAAGACACTAACCACTGCCCTTTGGTTTTCCCCAAAGGAAGTATATCCCTTCCCAAAGGGATGAGAAAGCCCCCATCTCCATTTTAATTGATTCTTTGTCTGCCACTGGAGGTCATTTAGTGACTTACATCTTACATCTTCCTACACACTAGAAATAACTATTCCTATAGGACCAGGCACTTAAGAGCCAATCATGGTAGCAGGCACAGTGATTGGGATAAGTTGCTATTACGAAAGGGAAATCTTTTGATATGGCAACTACGCAACATTAAATACCAGCAGACAGTGCTTCCATCCATCACCTTCTGAATCGCAAGATGATGGTGTGTTTTAATGGTAAATGAACCCAGTGTTCCCGGAGCCATTGAGTTAATGAGTCATGTAAATTCTCAGCTTTCTCCCAGTCACCCCAGATTTCTATCTGCTTGGTTTCTTCGTGTTGCTGTCATTACTCCCTTCCTTAGGAGATCATTTCTGAGTCTTTCTATGGTGCCACAGAGCTGGATTGTCATTTAAGTGCTTGTTAACTAACTGGAATGGCTCTTCTGTAACTGCAGATAAAATCCACAAGCCACCCAAATGAGCCTATCATAGGAGCTGATTCATCAGCAGCAATGGGGCCCTAGAAATAAAATATGGTTCCATCCCACCAACAATAGGATATAACTTGTATGTGTTGTTATGATTTAAATATATTTTTCCCCACAGTGGGGAGAATAGATGATGGGAAGGAGGGAGATTGGGATAGATTCCCAGTCTGTGGTAGAATGGCAAAAGTGGAATAAAACATGGAGACTAAAAATAACTCATGTATTACATGTAGCCTGAAAAAATGAACTTGGGAAAGAATGAATATGGCCCTAGGAGACAAGACTCTATTACTAGGGTTTAGAACTCTGAGTAAATCACTTGACGTCTCTTGATCTGAGTTGTCTCATTTGAAATACGAAAATAATCATGCTACAATTTGACATATAGTATGTGTAATTCTGTGTGGCATAGCGGATAGAGGGCTAGCCATGGAATCAGGAAGACCTAGGTTCAAAGCCTTTCCCTGAAACATACTAGCTAGGTGACCATGGCCAAGTCATTTAAGGAATCAATGTCCCCACACAACTCTTTAAGACTATAGATTATGTGATCCAACCATTCCGGACAAGTTGGAACTATGCCCAAAGGGCTATAAAACTGTGCATCCCCTTTGATCCAGCAAGAGGACTACCAGGTCTGTATCCCAAAGAGATCATAAAAAAAGGAAAAGGACCTACACGTACAAAAATATTTATAGCAGCTCTTTCTGTGGTGGCAAAGAATTGGAAATTAAGAGGATGCCCATCCATTGAGGAATGGCTGAACAAATTGTGATACATGAATGGAATGGCATACTATTGTTCCATAAGAAATGATGAGCAGGCAGACTTCAGAAAAACCTGGAAAGACTTACATGAACTGATGTTAAATGAAGTCAGCAGAACCAGGAACACATTGTACACAGTAACAGCAACATTGTGAGATGACCAACTTTGATAGACTTAGCTCTTCTCAACAATGCAATGTCTTAAGGCAATTCCAAAAGATTCATGATGGAAAATGCTATCCACATCCAGAGAAAGAATTATGGAGTCCAAATGCAGATCAGAGCATTTTGTTTTGTTTTTTTTTCTTTTTCATTTTTTTTCCTTTTGTTCTGATTCTTCTTTCACAATGTGACTAATATGGAAATATGTTTACTATGATTGTACATGTATAACCTATATCAGGTTGCACGCCATCTTGGGGGGGGGGAGGGGAGGGAGGAGGAAAAATTTAGAACTCAAAATCTTATAAAAGTGAATGTTGAAAACCAAAAATAAATTAATTTATTTTTAAAAGACTATATATTATGAATGAGTTGCTGATCTACATTAGTAGAAGAATTTTCCTAAACACAGTTGAAATCATAGGTCCAAACTTTTTAAAAATATTATACTTGTTAAAGTTGGAAATCTAGAGATGATTTCTTGAGATTCCTTCCAGAATTAAGAGCCATGAATCTATGCATGACTCTTGCATAGAGTTTGTTTATTTCTTCATGCAGCTGGATTTACCTATCTCCCTATCTAACCCAGACTGGAAGTGCAGCAGCCTGATGGCCTAGTCACTCAGCTGATCGAACAGAAACTTTGACTTTTCCCACCTAGGGCAGTTCATTAGCCACACTGGTACTCCATCTCCCCTTAGTGTAGACACCTGATCAGCTTTAGCCCTTTTACAGATCAGAACTTCCCAGCACATTGGTAGATGGAGCTTCCCAAACACAGATTGAACCAGCATCAGCATCCCCAGTAGCAGGGATTACAGGTGCGTGCCACCACCCCAGAGTTTCACAGAATTGACTGAAGAGATCCTTAGGACATGACTACAATTAAAAATTAAAGTGAAGTTGTCAGATTTGGGGGTGGTGGGTAGAAAGGAGCAGCTAGGTGGTGTAGCGGATGGAGCGCCAGACCTGGAGTCAGGATGACCTAAGGTTCAAATCCAGCCTCAGACGCTTACTGGCTCTGTGACTCTAGCAAGTCACTTAACCAACCCTGTTTGTCTCAGTCTCCTCATCTATAAAATAAGCCAGAGAAGGAAATGGCAAAGCACTCCAATATCTTTACCAAGAAAACCCCAAACGGGATGTGACTGAAACAACTGAAAAACAGCAACAGTGGAAAAGAGGTCATGGATTCAGACTGTGAGGAAATAGTAAAGTTTTTATCCCTTTCCTTCCAAAGAAAATTCTAGGGATGGTGAGATTGAAGGACAAGGCTGTTGACACCCATTGGGATAGCTTACTAGGCAGCTTAGATTTCCTTTTCTTATTGCTGATGAAGGGTTAAACAACTCTGTTAAGAATGGAAGGCATTTCATTCACACCCATTTGAGTTTTTAAATGGCACTGGGACTTTTGGATATTTTTAAGTCATAGCCTCCCCATCCCTAACTGAAAACTGCAAACACACACACACACACACACACACACACACACACACTACACAAAATGTCTCTGACAAGGCCTAGGTGATATTTACTTGGGAAAAAAAAAACGTTCACCCACTTAGATGGTTCTTTGCAGTTAAAAGGGCTAGGACGTCAAGCAACTGGTATTTTCTCCATGCCAGGGATAAAGTCAAAATCACAGAGAACCAAGGAAAAGTTAGCATTTTCCTATTGCCTGGAAACAACATTTTAAAAGTGGTTTATGTTTCCATCTTAACTTTACCACTCAAATTCAGGAATTTAACTCTTTTGCAATCCACTGCTCTTGAACATGGACAGGCTTCAAGAGACAGTGAAGAATAGAAGGGCCTGACATGCTACGGTCTATGGCAGGCATCACAAAGAGTCAAACATGACTGAACGACTGAAAAATAAAACAAAAGCTCCTTCTGCCTGAGTCTCCAATACTAACAACCCAAGAAAGGGAATTTCTGAGCAGGACCTAAAATTTCCTTTACAACAAGGCATGTCCCTAAAGAGTTACATCCTGAATAAACAAACTTCATGGACCAGAAAGGCAAGTACCTTGAAGTAAGAAAAAAAAAACAGGAAAGAGGGCAAATAAAGAGTAGTGAAACAGAATCAGAAGAACCCTGGGCTCATTTCCTGCCTGCAGTAATTATTAGCTATTTGATTATGCACATCACTTATCCTATGAGGCCCAATGTCTTCATCTGTGAAACTGGGATAGTTTTTTTAATGTGACTTCAAAAGTTTGCAGTAAAGATCAAAAGGATCATATAAATTAAATAGTTTTGATTGAGGCGATATGGTCCATGCAAAGAGCCCTGGATTTGGAGGCAAGACAGCCGAATTCAAATTCTGTCTCTGTCATTTCCTACTTGTGTGAACTTGAGCAAACAACCTATTCTCTCTACCCTTCGGAGTCCTCAACTAGAAAAAGAGGGTGTCAGTCACTTAACCCCAATTGCCTCACCAAAAAAGAAAGAAAGAAAAAGAGGGTGATGGATTCACTAGGTGAGTTCTACAATACTTTCCAGTTCTAAATGACCCTATAACCTAAAAAGATACTATGTAAATGTCATTGTTATTGTTGTTGTTATTATTAATCAAATGCAATCTGTTGGAAGGTAAAAACTATTTAAGTTTTGTTTGTGTCCTCAGCACCTAGCACAGTGCCTGACACACGTTAGACATTTAGTAATAGTATTGGGTTTTAAGATTTGCAAAGCACCATTAAAATATTATCTCATTTTACCCTCACAACAACTATGGGGGGGGTAGGAAATATAATTTTTCCCATTTTACAGTTGAAGAAACTAATATAGACAGAGATTAAGTGATTTGCCAAGGATCACACAGCTAATAAAGTCTGCGGTCACATTTGAACTCAGGACTTCCAGACTCTGGATCCAGAACTCTGTCCACTGAGCTGCCTTGTTGAATTGAATTGAAATATAATCTTAGCTGAAATTGAAATATTATATCAGAAATCTTACCCCTGCTAAAATTGTCACCCTTTCTCACTTTCCTGGTCTTTTTTCTCAGGACATCTTACAGGTGGTAGGGATCTATCTTGTATCCAAGATCCAAAGGCGAGGACTAAAATTAGGAACATTGGCCAGATCACACATGATGAACTTAGAAAGAGACCACCACAGTTTCCTAAGTTCAAATCACTCCAAAACAAACTTTTAGGAATTTCATTTCAAGATCTATCTAGACCCCAACCAGTCAGAAGGACAGCATATTGGCAGGAATTCTGTCTCAAAGGTCTCCATTAGGCATCCAAAGCAAGAGAGATTGATGTAAAAATCATGTGCTAGAACACTGAGTCCCAGAGAAAAGAGAAATCTTTTTTTTGAGATGGAAAAAAAAAAGAAAGACAGGACCTAGCCAAGCCAATTGTTGCCATCTTTCCAGTTACATTCCCAGCTGTGTGTTAGACTATTATGCTCCTTCTTTTAAAAATATTAATATTTATGCATTTTAAATTTTGGCCCTTTATGAGGTTATCATATGGGAACAAAAAGTAATGTTTGAGAAAATGAGCATTCTACTCAAAACAGCTAAATGATGGAAAGTTGATTTTATCCCTAAATTCATGCTTAACCATATTCATACGGCCTCAGCACAGTACTATAGTCATAAATGACGAGAAATATCCCGATACGGGAAAGGACTTATTCTTAAATAACTACCCTGATGTGCTAAGGGTCTTCAGACTCATAGACCCCTGCGGTAAACAGGGGAATTAAATGACCTGATGGCCATGAAGCAAAAATATCCTTAGAGGTGAGAAAATTAGGTAAGCCCACTTAACAGCAGTAGGAGAAAGGCTTGGTTGATTACCAGGTTGACACACAAAAAAAGATTCAGAATAGAAGCAGAATTCTTCCTCGTGGGAAAAAAAATAAGCATGCCCTCCATATCAAAAAACATAAGTTCAAACACTAAAACAAGAGAAAAAGAGCAATAAGCCAAAAATGACTTTTTCCATAATTGAATCCTCACCTGAAAGCCAAACATAACAATATTTTGATTGTCCAACTCGTACAAATATGCTTTTAGCCCAGTTCTATCAGAGATAAGTCTATCACAGACTAAATGAACAGACACTATAACTCTACAATCCAAAGTAAATTACTTTATCACTATATTTGTTTCTCAAGATGCATTTTTGCCAACAGAAATAAAAGGTTAAAAACATTTTCATTACAGATAAGAAGCCACATCTTAACTAAAGCACTGAAAAAATTTCCAACCCACTGACATTTTTATATTTATAGATCATGACAAAAGTCTCACCTGCTTTAACTATAACATCATTCAATAAGCTTAAATATCTTGAACGTATCTTTCATGTGCCATTTTCTCTACAAAACCCCACTACATAAAAGCATACAGCCTTTCAGACAGAAGATAAGTACATAATAAATCAGCTTAGAATCATTTTTTTCCCCAGCTCTTACTCACGGTGGCATCCTAAAAATTCATTTTACTTTATCTTTTCCAATCCCATGCTTTTTTTTCCCTTCCTCCTCATGTTTCCTTCCTCCTCTTCAGTCAACCCCTTTGCATGGTTTTATTTTTCATAGGTCACTCCTTCACGCTAGGCCTTGCTGTCAGAGAGAAGACAGATGACAAGCAGTGTCAGGGGGAGCATTTACTGCCTGCCTTCAGGAGGAACACTCATGCTCTCCTGCACCGTCTATGATTAGAAAGGAAGAGACTAAAAACCCCATTTGCATATGCTTTTATTCCCTTTCCACACCCTGCACGCTAAAGTCTCTGGAAAGTCCCTTCTCAATTCCCTCCTCAGGTCAGTGCTGGGGAAGAAGCTGAACCTGAATAAGAGATTATGTTTCAATGCGATTCCTTTCATGCGAGACCAGATTTAGTCATCTGAGTTTTACAGAGGAAATGGGGGTTCGGGCAGGCCCTCTTCTTGCCAGCTATAGGAGGTATGCCATTTTGGGGGCTTGCATACTCCCGAAGAGTTCTTACGGTCTCATTCTAGTTTGGTTGTCTTTTTTTTTTTTCCACACAGGAGGAAGCTCTGGTCAGGCGCTCGATACTCTGGCTTCCTGTCTGTACTCTCCGTGGTCTCATCTGGGGAAATCCTGAGAGCACTGTCATCTGCCCGATAAGCCTCTTAGCTTTTCAAGTACACCCGGTTTAGTTTCGGTCAAAACCTCAATTTAACATCACCCAAAAACTACGTGTCTCAGCACTTTTTTTTAAAGTTAGATTTTTTTGATGGGGGTGAGGGTAGGAAAGGAATCATATAAGAAACTCTTGTCCATTACTAATAGCATGCGAAGTTTGAACCGTCTTGAATGAACCAATGTTCTAAAATACAGGATTATGGATCTAGAAAATGACTTTAGAGGTCATCTAGCCCTCATTATATTGATGGCCCAGAGAAGTTAAATGACTTGCAAGGTCACACAGATAGCAAATGACAAAGTCTGAATTTGAACTCAAGACCTCTGACTTCAAATGCATTGCTCTTTTTACTGTACCGTGGTTAGCCGCTATGAATCAACACTAGCCTAATAGGCAGAATTCCCAGGAAATCTCTCATCATCTATTCCTGGTGATCACTGTCAATCTTATATCCTTATAGATATTGATCACAATTCTGTGTCCCTCTTTCCCAGACTGGAAAATTCCCGGATGCTCACTTCCTGGGAGGCCCTTTGATGTTTTTTCAGCTTCACAGTAAAACCAAATCTAACTGAAATGCTGTCCATTAGTAACGTGCGTCTTATGCCCAATATCTCAAAACCTACCATTCACACAGCCGTACTTATCATTTCTGACTCTTCATGACCTCGTTTGGGATTTGCTTGGCAAAAACGCTGGAGTGGATTCCATTTCCTTCTCTAGCTCATTTTACAGATGAGAAAACTGAGGCAAACAAGGATAAGTGACTTGGCCAGGGTCCCACAGGTAATAAGTATGCGAGGCCAGGTGTGAACTCACAAAGATGAGTCTTCCTGCATCCAAGCCTGGCACTCTATCCATGCATAATGTAGCTGCTATTTAGGAATGGACAAATAGGTCTTGTCTACGCAAGCAACTGGAATTATCAATGGGTACATCCAATGTATTGATTGTGCTTGAATACACTTGTTTCTTACAAGGCAATACTTGGGAAGGGAAGGAAGGATTATCTAGTCAGTAGTGACAGAGATGCCGACAAAAAAAACTAAAAGACCATCAATAAAACATTTTAAAACATACAAATGAAAACAAAAAAGGTGAGATGGGAACAGCATTGCAAATTTGTTACTAGATTGTTGGGGATCTGTAAGGACGTAGAGGGCCACAGGCTGTTCATGAGGTCTCACTGATGGGGGGAGGCCCCTCTCAGGTGCTGATCTATGAGCAAAGGTCTCCTGGTTCGGTGCTCCATTCTATGGATCTTCAACAATCTTTAACTCCCTAAGTTACTGTATGGTCATTAGCAGTTTATCTGTGATTGGAGTCAGACAAGTGCACAGGATGTGCATGCGCTGTCCTTAGCACAGCATGAGCTCTGTGTCATCGTGACTTGAGAAGAAGTTCCTGTTACTTTACTACTGAAGTGAATGCTTTGTTTAAATTAAAAGGAGTTGCTTCCATCTTGTCTCCCGCCTCATCAATGCGCATTCGAGAGATAGAAGGTTAAGCTGGCCTTATCCCTTCACAGTTAGTATAGGATCCTTGCTCTTGTGGTGAGCTGAGCTAGCAGTGCACAACACTATATTGTGAAATTCTGTGTGTACTTTTAAATATATATAGCAGAAGTTCACAATTTCATTAACATACCCCTTTTTTTACTTTCTATGTTGAAACACTTTTGTTTGTTGATGATTGTTAAATTCATAACCTTTTTTAAAAAGGAGAAAAGAAAAAAGCCATTGAGAGTCAGAAAGGCTAGATTCAAATTCTAGCTTCTGCTACTTACTACTTTTGTGACCCTCAGCAAATCAGTTAAGCTCTTTGGGCCTCAAATCTCTCAACTCTAAAATGAGGAGGTGAGTCTAGAACATCCCGTAAGATCCCTTCCCACTCTAAATTATACGATCTTGTGATCTATTAAAAACAATTAGGACCATTCACCTGAATGTGAGCTAAGGAAAATAAAGAAAATTCCTGCCTTAAGCAGAATTAGTCCCAAATATCTTTTGCCTTTCAAAGACTTCAAAGCAAAGTTCTCCAAACTTTAGGTCTGATAAGCCCTTTCAAACAATTTCTTTAAAAATTCTGCTTGGCTCAGGTGGTAGTAGTCACTTGACAGGTAGCATTGCTGTAAGCTAGTATGGTTAAAACTTTTGTTTTGAAGGATTCTAAATGGATTTCCAGAAGCAAAGGGAGGTTTTTAATTGGGGCCTTCAGAGCAATATTTTGGGGGGAATGTTGAGAATCAATATTATGGGGCCAGAGATGGACCACTAGGCCTGAAACTGAGCTCAGACTTGGAAGGTATATGAGTCAAAGGGATAACACAGCTCTTGATTGCTGGAAGTCTCTTTCTACTCTTTGTGAAGAACTCAAAAAGTTATTCTTACGAGTGCAACTCCTTCTTTGCTGAATTCCTCAGGGGACTATGAATCTGTATCCAGTCTGTCCTTGGCTCCTGTTTCAGATATTGCTGCCAACTGGTCTAAGGCCTCTGATGAGATGCTGATGGGAAGACAGAAAATCTTCCAGACCTCCACAGCTAGCAAGGACTTTCGCTGGATGGAGGGAGGGCAAGAAATGAAGACTAAAGCTCAAGGTGCTCTTCTTCTCTGTGTCTCATGGAGTCATTAGCTTCTACTCGACCAACTCTAATTTTAAAGATTTATTTTCTTCAGAGAGAGTTTGTGCCTCTTTTTCCATTGAGCTAATTCTGCTTTTTAGGAGTTATTGTCATCAGGGAAGTTTTGTACCACTTTTGCCATTTGGTTAATTCCATTTTTTAAGGAGTTCTTTTCTTTAGAGAGGTTTTGTTCTTTTACCAAGCTGTTAATTTTCATTTCATGATTTTCTTGCATTGTTCTAATTTCTTTTCCCAACTTTTCCTCTACAACTCTGCTTTTTTTTAAAAAAATGCTCTTTTTTTAAAAAATCTCTTTCTTTAGTTCTTCCCGGAAGTCTTATTGGACTTGCATCCAATCTGTATTTTTCTTGGAGGCTTTCCTCATAGGTATTTCCACATCATTTTCTTCCGAGTCTATGTCTTGAGCTTTTCTATTACTGTCATAGCTTTTTGTGACCAGGTTCTTTGTTTGTTGTTTGCTCATTTTTCTTATTTCCTATTTCTTGATATTGAACTTTATATTAGAGTTGGTATCTTCTCAGTTGGGAAAGCAGTGGTTGTCACTGTCCCAAACTTCAGGTTTTTGTTACCCTGCTATTTTCATAGCTAATTCTGAGGCGTCTGTGAGTTCTTGGTGCTTCCAAAGTGGTGTGACTGGGGAAGAGACATGATCACTGCACTCTCGGTCTGCTCTCTGGTCCTTACTCAAGGAGAAGCCTTACTCCCTTGCAACGGCAACTGCTAGTGCTCCTCTTCACCCTGGAGCTACAACGAGGAACTGGGTAATGCGCACTGGATTGCCAAACTGCCCTATCCTGCACCCTGTGCTAATGCAGGGGTCCCCTGTAATCTCCTTCTGACAGGCTGTCCAATCCCCTCACTGTCTCTGGGTAGTGAGAGCTCCTGAAATTGCTGCTGCTGCTATTGCCACCTACAAGGCCCTCTACTGCTCTGGGCTTCAGATCCCCACCCCAGTGACATAAACTCTCCTTCTGACCTCCTAAATGGTCTTAATCTGGAAAAATATCCCACCCTGACCTTTTGTTGGCTATGCCACCCCAGAACTCAATTTGATGTGTTATTTTAAAGGTATTTGGAGGGGAATATTGAGGGAGTTCTGCAGAAATGCTCCTTCTACTCCACCATCCAGTTCCCATAATTCCTTCTCAGAGGGATACTCAAATCACCCCCAGTCCAAACTGGCTTGACATTTTATAAATGATCCTCATGGGCATGGCCAAGTTTCCTCAGCCATTCCAAACATTTAAACATTCTTCCTGTACAGTCACTTCCAGTTCATCCAACAGCTCATCGAGGATGTCTAAATTGATTAAGGTCTTTTCACATTTAGTTGGAACACCTTGAATTGATTAGACTCAATCAAGAGGTTGATTTACTCAATAGACTCCATCTTTATCCTTTGGTAAGGATAAATATATAAAGGCCATAGGCATAGGCCTGAAAAATCCAACCTGGCAGGAAGGACCAATACTAGAGAAGGATACCCAAAATGGAAGTGGAGGCCTCCCACCCACCCAGAGGTGGACACACCTTGAAATCTGTATGTCACAATACCAACAAACAGAGCCACTGTCGTTCAGTAAAAAGGAGTCCCCTTAGAGGCCCAGCAGCTATGGAATTGGAATCTCTAAAACAAGCAAGAAATACAACAAATATGACAATATTTTATTTCTGCACAAACAACTCCCAGCTAACCCCTCCTCAGAAATCAAAGCAGCATACAATTATAGGACTCCAAGAGGAACAAAATACTCGAGCTGGAAGGGACCTCAGAGATCATCTAGTCCATCCTCCCATTTTACAGATGAAAAAATGAGGTCCAATGAGTTTATGTGACTTGCTCAAAGTCATGCAAGTAGTAGGAATCAGAGATGGGATTTGAAACCAAGTCTTCAGACTTCAGGGCTAGTGTTTATTCCCCAGCACCACCATGCTGCCTCCCACTAACAGGAATTCAAACAAAACCAGAACCTAATACTGTACTACAATGGTCCTCGTCATACATGGCACTAGGTCAATGGTAAACTTTCACCCAAGTATCCTTCACACAACCCCAAACCTTTTCCTCACTAAATAACCCAATGATCACCTCTCTGTGAATCTACATCCCTGACCCTTGAGCTTCGGTACTGTATCTCCAAGACACCTGCTGGATGGATATCTCCACCTGGATGTCCCTTAGTCATCTCCAAGTCAATATCTCGGTCAGTCAATAAACATTTATTAAGTGCCTACTATTTGCCAGGCACTGGGCTAGGCACTATGCAAAACAGAATTCACTGTGTCTTTCCCTAAACCCAACCTTCCATCTAACTTCCCTATTTCTATCCAGAGTACCACAATTCTTCCATTCTCTCTGCTTCCACATCTACCAGCTAGCCTCTGCTTTTCCCTCTCACACCATATACAATCCGTTGCCAGCACTGGTCAATTCTACCTTTAATATTTCTTGTATTCATCCTGTTCTTTCCACTCACCCAACTACCACCCAGTTTAGGGCATTTAGCACCTGGACCATTGCAATAACCTCTCCCTGAATCTAGACTCGCCCTTCTCTAATCCATCCAATCACCTCACTGCCAAACAGGTATTCCTAAAGTGTGAATTTGGCCAGGCGACTCATCTGCTCAAGAAGCATTAGGGTCCTCACCTTTTTCTAGATAAAATAGAAATTCTTTTCTTTGATATTTAAACAATCAAGATCCAGTCTATCTTTCCAAGCTGGTTATAAATCACAACCCCTCAGGCACTCCAGACTGGGCTATAACCCTTTCCCTCTGCCTCTTGGACTCCCTGACTCTCTTCAAGGTTCAGCTTCAAGAACCACCTCCTTAAAGAGGCCTTTCCTGCAGTGGATAGAGCACCGGCCCTGGAATCAGGAGAACCTGAGTTCAAATCCAGCCTCAGACACATAACACTTACTAGCTATGTGACTCTGAGCAAGTCACTTAATCCCAATTGCCTCACCAAAAATAGATAGATAAATAGATAGATAGATAGATAGATAAAGAGGCCTTTTCTGATAGCCTAGTAATTAATTACCTCCTCCCCCATCTCATCACCTTGTATATGTTCAGTATATATTTTGAATTTACTTATCAGCAAATGTTGCACTCTCCCTACTACAATGGAACCTCCTTGAAGGCAATTTTGTCTTCCTATCTCCAGCGCCTAGCACAAGGCCTAGAAGGAATGTAGCAATTAATAAATGTTTGTTGATTGATCAACTGATTGATCCTTCAGAGCCAACAAAATAAAAAGAATTAAAGGGCTGGGGCAAAATTGATGCAAGATGCAGGACTGCACAAACATTCAAGAAAGAATGGTCAGGGTAATTGTCGTTCATCCTTCGTTCTGGAAGAGGACCAGTGGCATCAAGAGGGTGATGCCTTGACTTGCAGGTGAATTGGATTTAAGTAAAGCACAGCTGTGCAAAGTCACCAGCCTCATTCTCTCCTACAGGGTCATTGGAGTCCAGGAGCAAGATATAAGTCAAGACCGACTGGCTGTGGCTCCCAGTTCAAGGTAATAAAGAAGGAGTAAAAGTAGGATTTTTCTAGCCCTCCACCCCCGCCATGCTTTACCTGCCCTTGATTCCATTCCACAGCCCTGCTAGCAATCCATAGGCAACAAGGATCTAGGAGGGCTCCATATAGTCCAACCAATGGATCATCAAGGCTAAGTACCACTCTGATGGCAGGACCAGAGGCTGATGATAATGACAAACCAGTGTGTAGGAAACCAAGAGCATTGGAAGCCAGTGTCAGCTCCCAGGTTCCCCAGCTAACTTGACATTGACTCACCGGGAAAACCATATGAAAGACACTTTGGCCATAAGTAGGAAAACGCTGGGGGTGGTTAGTAAAGCTTTGAGAGTACTTATTCTTATGGGGAGTAGCAGAATCGAAGCACCTAAAGTGGGCTTGAGAATTTCTGGGATTAGGGAGCGCCTAGGGATTGGTCCAGGGAGGTCTGTGTCTGCAAAGAGCCTATGTGGTGACTGCTATTATACATTTTATTTTATTCCCCTTCTTTTAATTATTTGGCCACAAATGAAAAAAAAAACACACATATAGTTGAAACAGGTTTGTGTAGTTGTCAACAACTAAGCACTGGGCCTGGAGTCAGGAAGAGCTGAGTTCAAATGTGGCCTCAGACATTTAATACCTGTGTGATCCTGAACAAGTCACTTAGCCTCTATCTGCCTCAGTTTCCTCAAATGTAAAATGCAGATAATCATAGCACCTATCTCCCAAGGTTGTTGTGAGGACCAAATAAGCTAATATTTGTAAAATATTAGCTTAGCACAGTTCTTAAAACACAGTAGATGCTCCATAAATGCCTGCTTCCTTTTTTCCTCCTATTATGCCATATTCACTTAACAGAGGTTGCCTAAATGGAAATGTAACAGGGAAGACTAAAAGAATTTTCTGGTGTGTGAGAGCTGAGCCAAAAGTTTAATTAGATAAATCCATGCAAACGACAGCCATAAACTAACAAGATGAGCACTGTCACCCCGAAGACGGGCAAAGCTTGGTGACAGACATTGCCAGTTCTCTAGGAATGATAGAGTTTGGCATTTCTCCCAAGTGCCTTCTGGTTTTGTGGCAGAGTACATTGTGGCCTGGGCATTCCCAGTGCCCGGTTTTCATTATTGAGCTGGAGCAAGCCACTGGCCAGCAGAACACAATGGCAAGTTAAATTATTACCCCTTTTCTCACTCCAAATATTTGGACCACATAAAAAGAAAAAGCTAAACTTCTAAAACAATGCAACACACAAACTCTAGCCAGGAGTTTGCCATTTGTGTATGACTATATTTTTTGTGTATGCCTACCACACTTTATTTCTCTTATTTTGTTTTGCTCACTAAATCTCTACTAAGAAGGGGAAAGTCTAGTATGTCTGTGAAAATGATTTTGGGGAAAAAAAATTCCATGAAGACAAAACAATTTGGATATCCCAAGATATTTTTCATAAAGGGATTTCATTCATATTCATTGCACATTATACTGGCTACTCCCTACAAAGAGTTATACAGGGTAAGAGTGGACCTCATTTAGATTTCAACCAGGCTGAACTGTCCAAAGGGGCATAGACATAGAAATTTACAGGAAAAGGCCTTTCAGATGCAAAGAAACTATTTCACATTTAGAAAGGGGCTGAAATTTGAATAACTCAATTGCATATGAAGAGACCAGCTAGACAATGAACTTGCCCCAAACGAATTCAATACTTTTGTCTCCAGCCACTCATCTGCATAAGACTTAGAAAGGGTTTGGAAAGAATAAGTTGGCTGATAATTATAAGTAAAGTTAGGATCCAAAGCTGAGAGAAGGCTACAATTCCTTCCCAAAGGTGACAGACCTCACAGCCAGGGCTCTCTCCTAGTTGAAATTAAGAGGATTCTGCTAGTCCTAGGCTTTGTTATTACTAAACAGATATGTCTAGCTGACCCAGAGGCTAAAGGTAGTGAAGACAGCAGCTACCCACCAAAAAGACAAATTCAGGCAGTCCGGTGGATTGACCCACCCAACAGAGAAACCATTCCCTAAAAAGAACCCAGCAGCTGAATGACGTGCTTGGGCCAATCTAGCAGCAATCCAATGGCCACTGAAGAACCAGCTCCATAGTGAAGTGACCTACTTGACCCAACTTGGCAGCGAATTAGACTGTCCATCGGAGATCTCAGGCCCTGCAAGGAGTCAGTCCACCTGAGCAGTGGAAAAAATCACCTACCACCAATGCTACCTCCCATGGCGAACTTTGTGAAGAACTTCCAGAGGAGAAAAGACATCAAGAGTCACAGTTCCAAAGTTGCAAGTTGCCTTGGCTCCTGCTTAGGCTCCTCATAGTATTCTTCATCCCCTCTCTCTGTGGGACCTCGTGATTTGGGGGAAAACACTTTGTAATTGCTATCTTTGCTATGTCATTTGAATAAATGCTTTTGCTAAAGAACTAAGTGAATCTACTCTGTAACTGTCAAGGGGAAGAACGTTGGTGGGAACTCATGAGCTATAATATTAGAAGTGTAGCAATTCGGATTTCAGAAAAACCTGGAAATGATGGGATGGGGCCTGGACCCCTGAAAAGCCCTTGCACTTTCCCACAAATTTCAACGAACAAGTCTCCGGTGTTTCCCTGAGGCACTGGTCCATCCTAATACAATCCTTTTAACTGCCTTTTCATTATGGCCCTCAGTGTCTGCACCTGACCCACCCCAGGCTACTTGCCACCCTTTGATCCCAACCATATCTTCTTACAGTAACAATATCAATTTATCCCCATTACATTGTTCAGATTCTTAGAATCTGACCCACTTCTATTGGTATCACACATACCACAGACTCACTAATAATCTCACCCACCCAACCAGTGTCTTAATAAACTCCCTACTTAGACTGAAAGGCTTGAGTGGTTGAATTCTTTCGAGACAGACCCTCGCCCTATATCCTTGCATTTCGGGGTTCCTAGCACCCCTAGACAGCATTAGAAAGACTTACATGAACTGATGCTGAGTGAAGTGAGCAGAATCAGGAGAACATTGTATGAAGTAACAGCCACATTGTGCGATGACTTTGATAGACTTAGCTCTTCTCAGCAATACAATGATCTAAGACAATTCTAAAAGACTCATAATGGAAAATGCTATCCACATCCAGAGAAAGAACTATGGAGTCTGAATGCAGAGTGAAGCATACTGTTTTCTCTTTTTTTTCTTTCTTGTGGTTTTTCCTTTTTGTTCTGATTCTTCTTTCACAACATGACTAATGTGGAAATATGTTTAATAAGAACGTATATGTATAACCTACATAAGATTGCTTGCCATCTTGTGGAGGTGGGAGAGAAGAGAGGAAAGGAGAAAAAAAAAATCTTATAAAGTGAATGTTGAAAACTATCTTTGCATATAATCAGAAAAAATAAAATACTATTAAGGGGTGGGGTGGGGGGGGGAAGAAGTGTAGCCATTAGAATCTGAGAGTGGTAGTGATGGGGTTGGGATCTGGGCCACAGAAAGGAAAAACCCTGGACTTTCCCAGGTGGCCAAATCTCTGGTGTTCAGCTGAGGCTATAATCAACTGGCCTTTCATTGTGGCTACACCCAATCTCCCCTCCATTGTCTTGCCTCCCTATGGCCCCAGGCCACTTCCCACCCTTGGTCCCATCTAGGCTCCATTACCTCATAGACTGCTTGGCCATTCCTAGATCCTCCCACAGGCTTTCTGTATATAAGGTCCATCTTGTCTCCATGAAAATGCTCAGATTCTTATAATCTAGCCACTGCTTGCTCATGTTCAGACTCCTTAAGAGTTTGCCCAATATGACAGATGTCCTAATAAACATTGTCTTTGGCTGAAAGAAGCCTTGGGTCAAATTCTTTCAGGCAGGACCCATGTGTTATGATTTTGGGGTCCCAGTACTCCTGAACCCCTAAACCACATCAGTAGGAGTCACCCCTTGGGAATCTGCCAGTTCTAGTGCAAGTAGGGTGAGTGAGCCCAAAGGGGGTTGCTAAACAACCATAGGCCCTCTCCTCTGGAAATGAACAAAGACAGACAACTGTGGCATAGACAATTGTAATGGGTATACCCAAGGCATGAGAAGCTGAGTAAGCCCTTTCTCTCCCTTCTGTCTCCTTGACAAGAGGCAAACTTGCCTGATCTTGGCTTCCTGTTGTGCTCTTCACTTTTGCTTTGTTTGCCATTGACTCAAGTTCCCAGCTTCTAATTTGCAGCAGGAAACAAGGATCAATGAGTTGATAGTTCACTAACGATGAAATTTACACCTGATCTGCTTGACCTTTAAAAGAGAAGTTCTCTAGAGGGAAGTCAGACAGAGGGGAAAGGAACTACATATAGACTTAGTTCACCTCCCAGAAAAGATTACCGCACAACCACGCTTTCTTCCAAAGAAATACGTACATTGAAGAACCAGGGCCAGATGGAAATGCAGATCCGTAGGGCTTTGGAGCCAGGCACATTCAGAAGAGGGAGGCCAACAGAACCAAGGAGCCATTCCCCAGCCAGGAATGTCATCACTGCCATCAGACAGTGACACAGACAGCAGAGAAAGGAAACAAACTCATTTTCAGACTTATTCAGTGTGTCAATTAGCTGCACTGCTTTGCTTTGGGTTTTTTCTCCATTTTTTATCTTTAGAAAATATCATTTGTTTATATGCAACAGCTTTCTGGGAAGAAGAAGGAAAATGATACTGAGGGAAACCATGATGATGTACAAAATAAGTCATCAATAAAAATTACTTAGAAAAGAAAAGAAAAGAGACAGACTCTCAAAGAATAGGACAAAGAGAAGATGGATTGGCTCTGAAAGCGAAACAGTCCCTCCCCTCAAGGAGGTCACATTCTAATAGCAGAGCCACGTACCTACATATATATACATATACACACACACATACACACATAAGAAAAGCACAGTGTAGATACAGGGAAACTTTGGGTGTAAAGGCCCTAGAGATGGAAGGGGCCAGAAAAGGTAGCAGAGGGTGGCACTTGAGCAGTGTTGATGGATTCCAAGGGGCAGGGGGAAGGAGAGCATTCTAGGCATGGGGGACAACAAGCATGGAGATGGGACAGGGGCCCCAATTTGATCATTATCATTTCACATTAATCAGTTTCAACTGTTTTGTAAAATCATATCTATTATAACAAGGTCAACAGAAAGAACAAGGAGCTTACATTTTAACGGGAAAGACAACACAAGCACATATTAGAAGAACACAGGGAAAAAAAGGTAGTTTGGGGAGGAAGGGCATTTGTGTAGAAGGTCACACTCACTAGGTCGACTCCTGAGAGAAACCAGAGATTCCAAAAGATGGAAGTGAGGAGGAAATACATTCTGGGTACTGGTGACAGCCAGTGTAAAAGAACAGAAATAAAAGGCAAGCGTGCCAATATAACCAGACAATAGAGACGGTGGAGGGGAATGATGTGGAAGAAGAATAGAAAGGGGGCAACTTGGTGGCACAGTGGATAGAGCTCCAGCCCGGGAGTCAGGAGGACCTGAGTTCAAATCCAGCCTCAGACACATAACATTCACTAGTTGTGTGACTCTGGGCAAGTCACTTAACCCCAATTGCCTCACCAAGAAAAAAAAAAAGAAGGGAAAGGCAGGAAGGGGCCAGGTTATAAAGGACTTTAAAAACAGAGAAGCAATAAGGAGCCACAAGAGTTTATTGAGAAGGTAAATGAAGAGGCAGTGAGGAGCGCACTGGATAGAACACTGGCCCTGAAGTCAGGAGGATGTGAGTTCAAATGCGACCTCAGACCAAACACTCGATACTTACTAGCTGTGTGACCCTGGGCAAGTTACTTAACTCCAATTGCCTAAAAAAAATTTTTTTAAAAAGAGAGAAAGTGAATGATATGGGCTTTAGGAAAATCATGTGGGTGGCTATGTGGAGAATGGAGTACAGTGGAGAAAGACTCTGCAAAGCACTTTACAACTAAAGTTCTCTCACAACAGACCTGTGAGATGGCTACTAAAAGTGCTGCTATCCATTTTACTGATGAGCAGATGGAGGCTCAGAGGGGTAAAGTAATTTGCTCTTGGCTGTATAGCTAGTAAGTTTTAGAGGTAAAAGGTTAGCCCAATCTTCCTAATTCCAAATCCAGTACTGTGCCTCCTCTGCCATATCGTCCCAGAAAACACAGCAATTTGTATTTGTATAGTGCTTTAAGGCCTACTTTCCTTAATACAACCTTGCAGGGGAGGCACTGTATCATTAAGGCCATTGTACAGATAAGGAAACTTACCCTGCGAGAAATTAAGTGCCTAACATGATTACACAGCTGGTAGATTTAAAGGTGGGAGTCAAACTTGGGTCTCTCAACTCCAAGTCCAGGGCTCAAGTCAGTCCTTAGGAAGCTTTTCCTCACATCAAACCGAGATTCGCCACCATGCAGCCTCCTCCCATCACATTTAGTCCTATCCTCTGCAAACAAGCAGAACATGCTTATTCCCTCCTGATGTAATCTAACATGACCAGACAGTAGAGAGAGTGGAGGAGAATAATATGAAAGAAGGCTGGAGATACAGGAAGGGGCCAGGGAGTACGGAGCTTTAAATTATAAACAGAGGAGTTTATATGGGATCCTAGCAGCAAGAAGGCACCACTAGAGTTTATTGAGGAGATGAGTGATGAGGACATGTCCTTATTTTTGACAGAATGGCACAAGAAGAAACAGAAGGACAATATAGAACTAGAGACTAAGGAACCGAAAAAAGTATCACTCTCAATAATTTTTATTAACTGGAGCGGTTATCACATTGCCATGTCTTCTGGAAAGTTCTGTCTTACAAGGTTCTTTTGACAGGAAGCAAGTTTTGTTGGCTAAGATCTTACTTTGATTAGTGACTGGAAGCTCTCATGGCAATATTACACAAAGCAAGATAATATTACCACATAGCTTGAAATACAATGGGAAAAGCAGTGCATGGTCACTCACTGTGCAGAAGTTTCATTTATAGAAAATGAAACCAGCAGACTGCCCCAGCGATACAAACAGTGTCAGGATGCTTTTGAGTCAGCATCTGCTCCCCATTTAGTGTTGACTAGCTACTGCTTATGCTAAAGCATCATAAATCATTTTTCTATCTTTCAGATGAAGAAATCAAAACATCCTACATTCGAATACAATGAACACAGTGACATCTAAAGAATAGAGTTGTAATTCTCAATGCTACTGGTGAGATGTTGTGAGAGTATACACGCTTGAACAGAGGGCAGCTCAGTAATGCAATGGATAAAGTGCCAGGTCTGGAGTCAGGACGACCTGAGTTCAAATCCAGCCTCAGACACTACCTGTGTGACCCTGAACAAATCACTTAACCCTGTTTGCTTCCATTTCGTCGTATGTAAAAAAACAAACCACTCCATTATCTTTGCCAAGAAAATCCCAAATGGGGTCATGAAGAGTCAGACATGACCAATCAACTCAACAACACATTTGAACATACACATGTGAACAAAATCTTTAAAGCCCCAAAGAACTTAGAACCGAAATTATTCTAGAAGTACCTTTCAGTAATTATTATATTTATATAATTCATATATTACCATATAAAATTATTATTAATATTACTATAATTATTAGAAAAAGTCACTGGATGGATGTCAGAAGGTAAAGATTCTAGATACAGTTTCCTCAAAAAGTAGTAACATGACCTTGGGCAAATCATTTGTTTCTCAGTTCTCCTACCTCCCCCCTGCTAAAAATAATAATTTGATCTTTTTTTGTCCTACCTCTTTTCCCATAAGTTGAGAAAATTGCTTAAATTCTCTGCCCCAACTACTGACCTCTCTGGTTTTCTTTAGTCTCAACTAAAATCCAACTTTCTACAGGAAGTATTCCTCAACTTGTCTTAATTCCAGTGCCTTCTCTCTGTTATCTCCTACTTATCTTGCATATAGCTTGCTCTGAATATATTTATTTGCTTTTGCCATCTCCCAACTGTAAACTCCTTGAGGGCAGGGACTGCTTTTTGCCTTTTTTTGTAACTCGAGTGCTTAGCACGATGACTGGCACATTAGTAGGAGCTTAACAAATGTTGATTGATTAATAGTATGAATGAATAGTACTGTGCCACAAGAAATGATGAAAGGTATAGTTTCAGGAAGACCCAAGAAGACTTGTATGAACAGAAACAACGTGAGTAGACTCAGGAAAGCATTTTATATACTAAAAATACTTTAATGCTAATTGACTTTGAAAGGCTTAGCAACTCTGATCAACATAATGAGCAACCACAATTGCAAATGACTCATAATGAAATGTGCTATCAACCTCCCGGATAGAGAACTGACAAACTCAGAGGGCAGACTGAAAATTATTTTCTTTCTTTTTCTCTTTCTTCTTCCTTCCTTCCTTTCTTTTTAAATATGGCTAATGCAGAAATTTGTTTTGGATGACTCTACATATTTACAATAGGTTTTGTTTTTCTTGCCATCTCAATATGTGGAGGAACAGGAAGAGGGAGAGAAAGAGAATTCAGAACTAAAAAGAAAATAAAATTGTATTTTTAAAAGTAAAATTTTTAAATTGGCTTTTTTTTTAAATGCTATTTGTATAACACATACTTCAATGCTCGGTGGATTCATGATCTCATTGATGTGGGTACTCATTCCTTCAGCGCAGATCACAACTCATCAATTCCTTCTCAACCTGGTCAATTCTCAGTCAGGCTCTTCCACAGAGCCTCCACAGAGAATCCACCCTAAATGACAGAGATGGTCCCCTAGGACTTTTTGTGCTTCATTGGTACCCACAGAGCAAGCACAGAGGAGATCCACCCATGAGTGGTCCACCTCCTTTTCCCAACACACATTTCCCAAGGACACCCTTTGTGCTACTTCTTGACAGTATGCCACTAAGGTAGATGGGCAGCAGCCTCCTCGTGCCTACCATAAAGCTCTCTATTTGGCTCATTCACAACTTTGTTTTTTCATACAATTTGAAGATTTTTAAACGATACAGCATCATTTAGAAAACATTGTTTCGATAAGACAGATCTTTGTTTTGAGGAGTGCTTGTGCTCTCTAACAGCACTATGAAAATTGCCAAGGACAATCCAACTTGCTCTCTTCCTAATCAATTCCGGCACCAACTCATTGTTCACTGGCAGTGTGTGCCAAAAACAGGGTGTCCCAAAAGTTTTACTGCAATCTTAAGCTACTGCAGCCTAAGCTACCACTTTGGGCACTCTCCACATGAGCTATTGTACGAACAAAGGAATGGACAATTCAACTGCATGTATTAGGCCAGACAATAGATAGTTTTCAAGCCCTCAGTTTTCCTACAATTTATTCTGAATAATCATGGATCTTATTGAGAAAACCTCATTATGTATCGAGTTTGATGTAATTAGCACAATACATCTAGAGCAGGACCTATAGGGAACCCATCTTCTATCTGTACCCTGCAAAAGAAATCCTTCACAAGTGGCAAACACCTTTGACAAGCATACATCTATCTCCTTTTGTTGTGCTTTGCTGGAAAATAAGCATCTCTCCTTACAAGCAGAGAGAGATGCAGCCAAGATTAACACCATTTCAGGAGAGAAAAAAAAACCTCATTTATAAAATACTACAGGGGAAGAAGGTGAAAGAATGGGGAAAATATCACCTCATAAAACAGGGAAAAGGAATGGATGTGAAAATAAGTCTGTAGAAAATGTGGCATGAGACCAAAATAAGCCACATTTCCCCAAGAACATTTAAGAATGAAATTTGCAAGAGGACAACAGAAAAAGAAAAAAGTTGATCAACAATTCTATAATGGTCTTGTTTCACCCTCAGTGACAAAGAAAGTAGGAACAGCAAGACGTTGAGAAGAGGAACTCAGCAAAATTAAATGCACAGTGAAGAAAGTATTTATTAAATGTCAAGGAAAAGAAAGGATTTCAAGGAAAGAATTTCCAAACAACAACAACAAAAAAAAACCCAAACAAATAATGTTAATAACCAAACTAGGCAAGAGAAACTTATTAACTACTGACCTATGTGCCTGGTTTCTCATCTTTAAAAAATCTTTATGAATGGTGGTACATACAAATAAAGGGTATGCTTAAAGAAAGTGTGGGAAGAAAACAAAGGCTTCTGCAAAAGATTCTCTACAGCAAATCACATGCTCATAGTTATTGACAAAAAGGGGCAGAAGATACAAGATCCCACTGGTTTTATTGTTTGTTGATTTTTTTTAAAAGGTATTTAATTCAATGAAGCAAAATATATCCTTCAAGGCTACCCTGATCTTGAACAAGGAATTCCTCACGCATCGAATGAGCTCCCACTTCCTTGTCTCCTCCACCTCTTAGAATCCCCAGCCTCCCTCCAAGCTCAGTTCAAGCATCGCCTCCATGTGAGGCCTTCCCTGGTTCCCCCCCACCCATCCACCCAAAATATCTTTTGCTTACGAATTTACTTTGCACATATATAATACATGCTTATATATTCACATATTTGTCTGTGTACATGCTAGTGCTTTCCCGTCAACCCAAATTTTCTTTTACTGATGAACTTATTCTGCATAGACATGCTATGTGTATATGTATGGATATAGAGACATACATATATGTCTATGTGTAGATATATGTGTACATACACACATATTGTCTCCTCTAATAGAACTTAAGCTTCTTGAGGACAAGCATTGTGCTGTTGTTTTTTCACCCCTAGGGGTTTAGCACAGTGCCTGGCACATAGTAAGCCCTTAATAAATACATGTTGATTGATTCAGAGATCTATGCAACATCATCATTACATAGAGAGGCAGTCTGGTCTAATGGAGTACCAGTGTCAAAGCCAGGAAGACCTAGGTCCATGCCCTGTCTTTGACCCATACAAGCTATATGATGAGCATCCCAGTGTCTCTGACATCTTTCTTAGACTAAGTTGCACAGAAAGTGATGATCTGTACTAGCAGAAGGAGTTTCCTCACCTGAGAGTTTCCTATGCCAACGAAATCACTAGTCCAGTCCCTATCTCATTATAAATTATGACTAATCATATATGAATTCTAAATGCTATTTTAAAGGATTATCTTTAACTTTTAATAAGTAGATATTGAGGTCTGAGTACTGTAAAACAGAATTCATTTTTTACCTTTCTGGAACTTCCCAACCTAGCCTCTTCCCTTGTGTCACCCAGATTTTTCCCAAGGATTCTCATCAATAGAGGGAGAGAGGGAAGGAATTTCTGATATGTGAGTTTAGAATAAGATTCACATATCTTATCAAGAGAAATTTCATCAAGAAGAAAGACCTAGATGTTTCAGTTGAGAACCCATAGTAAGGTTGCAGGTCAGTGACTCAGTTTTCATTTGAAAACTACTTTTGCCTTTTTATCAGATTTTTAAATTGTAAAATTCAGCCCTAGCAGGGTCATATGTGTCAAGTTCCTCTTTTTCTACCCTCCTTTAAGTTTTTAAGCCTCTTATGAAGGAAGAAAAAGTTCTCATGCCAAGATCCTCCCATGAGGTTAAAGCAGATACTATTAGAACAAGGAGTGATAGACACTTCAGGGCCCAGACCTCAAGTTTACTGATTTCATCCCTTTAATTAGCAACAACAGCACTATAATGCAGTCAATGGAACACCATCCTGAAGAGCTCAGATGACTTCTCAGACATTGTCTCACCTTCACTAGGTAAGAACAGATTGTATTTTGAAGATTATGATGCCCAGAAATGTTACATAACTTGCCCAAGGTCACATCATAAGTCGACTGTAGAAACAGGAGTAGAAATGGTTTTTTTTTTTCATTTTCTTCTCTCTCTCTCTGTGTCTCACACACACACACACACACACACACACACACACACACACACACTTTTCTCTCTTCCATTTCTTTCTGGCCTCCCTCCCTCCCTCTACTTCCTCCTCCATTCCTTTATTTTTCCTCATGTTTCCTTCCTGTCCCTTTTTTCCTTCTTTCCTTCTTCTTTATCTGTGCCTTGGGCATATATTGGCATTACTTAACCCTATCAGTGGAACTTAGCATGAAAGAAGTTCTTGACTTCTGGGACTACTGGAGATACATTTTCCAAGTCCTCTTCCCCTTATTTTACTTATTTGCTTTTTATCAATGACACATTTAAAGGACCTAGAGTATGCAGAGCTCTAATGGAAAAAGTCCTGGACCTTGAATCAGGAGACCTGAGCTCTAATCCTAATTCTGCCATTCGTTCTCTGTGTAAATTGGGACAAACCATCCTGTGGGGCTCAGCTTTCGCATCTGCAAAATGAGGTTTTTTGAACCAGATGATCTCAAAGATCCCAGCTTTTAATTCGAACCTTCCAGGAAGCTGTGTTTCTACTGGCCGCTCAGCTACGCAGAACAAAGCAGCCCCTCTCAATCAGGATTGTTAACATCTGCTGTCACAATAAGCCAGATGTCCTCACTTACATCCTAGAAGCCACACTAACCAACAAGCAATAAACAACAAGAACAACAGAACACAACAAAACGTCACCACTGGGGACAAACAAGCACTTTTTCAAGTCTTGCTGTTGTGATTGTGTGGTTTGGTTTTGTTTTTAAGGTGGAGATCTATTTAAAAACTGTAAGCAAATTTGAGATCTTCCCCAGCTTAAATAAAAACTAGGAACTTTTCTGTGGTACTTGAGAACAAACATTTGTACTGGCGAGAAAGGGCCTCAGTAAAAATGAGGATAATAACAGCATTTACCTTACAGAGTTGTTGCAAAAATCAAATGAGATAAAATATGTAAAGCGCTTTACCTGTATTAAGGTGTAGTATGCCAAAGACACACAAAAGCAATAGAAAATTCATCTGTGTGGGACTGAGCACTAGAGCTGACTGTGAAATCATCGCATATAAGCAAGAAAGGGGCTATTAGCTTAATTAGTACATCATTTACAAATCTTAGGCTCTCCAGAAGCATTTACAGTCATAGCTCCATTCCCAAGAGAAACAATACTCAGAGTCATCACTAGGGTAAGGTGAATAAGAATGACTGATCGTGCCCACCCATTAAACCTGGCGACAACCCCGTTTTCCAGCAATTGTGTACCTAAAGATGAGAGATTTGGGAGGCCAGTGGGATAGGGAGAAGGAGGTGGCTCAACCCATACTTTTAAAATAGAAAAGCTGACATGCATAAAGCCAGAGTCCACATGAACATAGCTCACCTTGCCCCAAGAAAAGAGGTGAAACTGCCTCTTCCCCTTCCTACACACAGACCTGCTACTATCTTTAGTGCATGTGATGGAATCCTAACAAAGCTACCCCCAACCCCAATATTCTAACTTCCTTATGGGCCTCATTGAATAGCAGCAATGTCTTGATTTAACCACACCACTGACCCCAGACTCAATATCCTAACTTCTTCATACATGCCCCACTGCCTCACCAGAACAGTAGGCGTGTCCTAGAACTCACGCCCCACTAGAACAGCAAGCATGTTGGTGTGATGGAATCCCAGACACCGCCCCTAGCTGGCCACCGTCCCCAGACCCTTTCCCCATATTCCTCACAGCAACAGCAGGTGTGTCCACACACTCAGCCACAACTACATCCACCTATTCTCAGACAGGACCACAATCGTCAGCTAATCAGAAAGCAGCAGCACCGGGGTGTCCAGGCAGGACATGGATCCCAGAACAATAGAAAGGACTAAGTAGGCATCTGTGCAGTAACAGCAGAAGCTGTCCTTCAGGTGAACCTATGACGTAGAGAGGCTAATTCCAATATCATTATCATACACACATGCCCCCCCACACATGTATGCATTGTGGGTAATCACATGCTCGGTTCCACTGAGGCTGAAACCCCTCCCCTATTACCTAATCCCTTGATAAACCCTCTCACTTTTTTAATATTCATAATTGTTGTTGTGTAATCAGCATCATTACACTATAAAATTGCCTGTCTTGTTTTACTGAGGTTGCTGGCTCCTCTTGGAACTCTCCTGCTGGAGAGGCATCACTCTCAATAAATGCCTTTGCTTGTGTTGGAGATGGTCTGAGTCTGCTAATTCATTCAAGACGACCCCCACAACATACCATCAAACCATAACATACATGCCTTCAAAGCTCATCTCATGTACATCCTCGTCTCCCCAATCCCCCCACTTGAAAGCGCTGTCTCCCTTCTCAAGTTTTCCTAGAGCATTTTGCCTGGATCTCTTCCACACTCCCATCAACTCTACCTCATAATATAATAATCTATTCACAAGATACATCCTCTTTTGTAAACTGTAAGTGCTTGAGAACAGAGACTGGGTAATCTTTATAACCCCAGAGCTTAGCAAAGAACTGTGAGCATGATTGATGCTTCATGGATGTTTGTTGAATTGAACTGAACCCTTTTGAGATATCTCCTCTTTTCCCATCCTCCCACCTTCTCCCCTCAAAGTTTCCTTTGGTGTTATTCATTTTAACCTGAGAAAAATGCTGGGGTTTCGGAGAAGAGGACAGGATAACTTGTCCAGTGGCCCTCACCACCTAGGGACAACACACAACTGTACCAACAATGTACTAACAGTCTTATCAGGAACAGAATCATCAGATGAGAGTAACCCAGTTAATGCAAAAAGTTAGCTGTCTGGCTTTTTGAGACTCCCTTGCCTCCCCAGACCCTAAGGTTATCTGAACACAGCAGCAGCTTTTCTGCTCTGTAGTCCTGGAGGGTGTCAGGCCTCTAAGCTTTCTAGCCCTAATTACAGCCCACTGATTCAGTAGAGTTGAAAGCACAGGAGTTACTTGACTTTCTTCTCACCTGAAGTCCCAGCAGCAACCCTATCAGCATCAAAAGGAAAAGCAGTGTCAGTGGGACCTATGAGTATGTAAAGGTGATTCTTACCACTTCTTCAACAGAGCAAATGATGTCGCTCCTCTCAGAACTCTCACATCTACCTATCACTCTCTAATGCTGCTACTGCTGCTACTGCTGTTCAGTTATTTCAGTCATGTCAGATTTTTGAGTCCCGGTTTGGGGTTTTCTCTTGGCAAAGAGATTGAAGCGGTTCGATGAACTGAGGCAAAGAGGGTGAGTGACTTGCCCAGGGTCTCATAGCCAGTAAGTGTCTGAGGCCACATTTGATTTCAGTTCTTCTCGACTCCAGGCCCAGCCATCTCTCCACTGTGCCACCCAGCCATCCCAGATGCTTCTAGTGACCTTCAGTTTTAAATCTCCAACTGCCTTTCAGACATCTCAAACTGTATATCCCATAAATATCTTAAATTTAACATGTCTAAAAGTGAACTCATTATCTTTTTCCCTAAACCCTCCGCACTCCTTACTTCCCTGTTATTGTCAAGGTCTTTCAGACATATGACCTAAGTGTCATCGTTAACTCCCTTGATCTCTCGCCTTCCATCTCCATTCTTTTGCAGATGCCCATCAATTCACCTTTGTAACATCTCTCAGATAGGCCCACTTCTCTGCTCTGATACTGCCCCCCTTGTGCAAGCCCTCGTTACCTCCCGCTTGGAATACTGCAATAGCTCCCTCTCGCTGCCAAGATCAAATATAAAGTCCTCAGTTTGGGGGCAGCTAAGTGGCACAGTGGATAGCGCTCCAGCCTTGGAGTCAGGAGGACCTGAGTTCAAATGCGATCTCAGACACATATAACACTCACTAGCTGTATGACCCTGGGCAAGTCACTTAACCCCAATTGCCTCACCAAAAACAACAACAACAACAAACTGATAATAAAGTCTTCAGTTTGGCATCCAAAGCCCTTCATAACTTAACACACACACAGCCCAATATTCTTATACCTTAATCCTCAATAAATGCTCTTAGATCCAGTGACTTTGGCCTCCCTGCTATTCCTCAAACTAGATACTCTGTCTCTTGGCTCTGGGCATTTTCTCTGACTCTCCCATGCTTGGAACACTGTTCCTCCTGGCTTTTTTACTTCAGATGTCAACTAAAATCTCATCTTTGACAGAAAGCATTTCCCAACCCTTCTTAATTTCTCATGCCTTCCCTTTTAATTATTTCCTGTTTATCCTGTTTATAGCTTGTTTGTACACATTTGCTTGTACAAATAATGTCTCCCCCATCAGACTGTGAGCACGTTGAGGGCAGGGAGTGCCTTTTGCCTCTTTTTATATCCCCAGCACTTAGCGGAGGGTCTGGTATATAGTAAGCACTTAATAAATGTTTATTGACTAACTGATGGACTGAACTTTTCTTCAGAACCTGATCATGTCAAAACTCTAAGAACAAATCACAAAACCCAATAGGAGAAAACTGGTGACCTGAATTAAAACACACTCTTAGAAAAAACTTTCCAAGTATCCAGAGATCCTCAGTCTCACCTTCCTTCTTCTGGAAGTTTTGTTTTATTTATTAATTAAGGGTGTGAGGGACCTTTTTTTAACATGTTGTTTGAATACTCTGAATAAACACAGGTCACTAGCTCCAGCTGTAACAACCACCTTTAATTAGTGATTTTAACACCTATTGTCACAAGAAGCCAGAGGCCAGCTCAACAATTTCTCTATCCTGTCTGTGAAAAAGTCCCTCACACAACATGGCCCAGCAATATGAGTCACCATGCTACCTCGGGAGGTGGTTAGAATAAGAAGGGGAAACAACACAATTCACAATTAAAGGGGTGTGTTGGGCATAGATACTTGCTGCAGCCACCTGCTGGACTATATACCATATATTCTGAAGTACAGGCACACAGCCTGACACTTAATCCTTTTGCAAAGTCTCATTAAAAATACTCTTTCTCAGAATTCTCCAAATCATTAATAATAAGAGAAACGCAAATCCAAACTACCCTGAGGTTTCACCTCATACCCAGAAATGTGGCAAAGATAAGAAAAGACGGAGTCATTGTTGGAGGGGATGCGGAAAGACAGGCACACTAATGCATTGTAGATGGAGCTGTGAATTGGTACAATTCTGGAAACTAACTGAGAATTTGCAAAGAGAATGATTAAAATGTCTACAAAGTCATTGATAAAAAGAGAAGTTCCATAAACACTAACATGTTCGTAGCAGCCTTTCCATGGTGGCAAAGAACTAGAAACACAAAGAAGATGTCCATCCATTGGGGACTGGCTAAACAAACTGTAGTACAATAATTACAGTGAATATTACTGTGCTATAAGAAACGATGAATCTGATAAATACAAGGAAGCATGAACTTACACGAGCAAAGCAAAGTAAAATAAGCAAAGCCAGAGAAACAACGTACACAGTGACTACAACAATGTACGTGGAAAGACAAACAGCCACATAAGAAATGAAATTGCATGCTGCTTATCCCCAAAGAAGGGATATGAGAAGAAATCTCCTCTTACCCCTCCGCAGAGGCTGGCTACAACCCATGTGGAACACTGCATGGAATGGTCGTTATTTTCAATGTACTGATTGGTTTTGCTGATTTTTTTCTTTTCTTCCTCTTTTCTTCTTTTTTTAATTATTTGTTAGAATGGATGCCTCTCCTGGAGAGGAAGAGAGAGAAGAATACAGGAAGAAATCTAGGTAATGTAAAAACAAAAGATATCAATAAAAATCTTGGGGGGGGGGGTTTCCCAAAAAATTAGTCTTTCTCTTCTTGAAACTGGGGCTGTTTCAGAAAACCCAGAACCTCTGGTTGTTATAGCCAAGAATTTCTCAGATAAGCAGGGCAGTTAAATCCTTCAGGGTACCTCATGTTCCCATATGTACCTTGTATCTTTCCTGAAGCTATGTTCCTTCCCTGAAATACTCTCCACCCTCCTCCCTACCCATTTAGATACTACATATCAGATAAAAACCAAGTTAGGTTCTATTCCTTCCCACACCAATTCTCAGTCAGTACACACTCATCATTCACTCTTCTAATTTCATTTAAAATAATAGTAACTCACATTTCTCTAGCACCTCAGCTTCATTAAGCATTTTTTTTTCGTAACAACCTTGTGAGCTAGAAGGTAACACATATCCATGGTGATTTAAGATTCACAAAGTACTTCTCTCAGAACCTATGAAATTGTCCCTAAAGGTATTATTATTCCCAGCTTCCATACAAAGAAACAGAGTCTCAAGAAGGTGAAATGATTTGCCTGTGGTCACAAATATACAATGTTAGAACACAAGTGACTCTTTCCACTAGGCCAGACTGGTTTATTGGGTTCAACTAAGCAGTACTGCTTTGTGACATCTTTGGAACTGTTGGCCATAAATTGTTATTTAAATTGTTGTATTTGTATTTGCCTCTTTCTATATTCTCCTGTATTTGCACTTACTGGCAGTGGGTGAATATTTGATTGAATGATTGATTGGATTTAAACTAAGGCAGGACTTTCCAAAAACCTTGCTACATCCAATAAATGGAAATTCTACCAACTAAAATCAGGGTTTCTTAATCCCATCTCATAATAAAAAAAAAATTGTTTTTAATTTTTTAAGTCAAAAGCTTGCTCCCCAGGAATTCAACAGAGAAATTTCAGGGACATAAAGGTGTCCTCTAAGATCTCTTCCTACACTGCGATCCTATTTTGTATGACAATATAAAGAAAGCAGCAGTTTCCATAAATATGAAAGCAGAAAGTGCCCTCTAGTGACACAAACATATTACTTCAGAAGGACACACTCAGGATTGCAAGTTCATTAACTGCACATCTGTTACACCACTTTTTGAGGAGAGGGCAAGAAAACAGGAGGGGGCAGAGCAGATAGATATCACGACCCTCCTCATATTCCATACAGCAATGGTTGGATAACCTTGGAATCCAGTACTTAATGTCTATGTCACGTATTTGTCTCTTGGGTTATACTGCTTTATGTTATTTAACAACTCGTGTTTTATCTCCCAGTTGTAATTATAAGCTTTTTTTCAAGTTTTGATTCATTATTTATTAAGCTTTATTTAGTATGCTGATCAATATGCTACACACGAGAGGAGATAGAACACTTAGATAAAGCATCATCCCTACCCATACACAATTTTTAGTGGACTAGTCTCTTTCTGCAAGGAAATTAGAATCCTTCAGGAAGAAAAGCCTCTTCTGTCCCTGCATGACCTGAGCTGTTAGAAAATGTGGAACTGGAAGAAGGGAGGAAGTCCTCTTTTTAAAAAAATTACTTGTTTTTTGTTACATTTTTTGAGTTTCAGTTTGTCTCCCTCCCTCCCTCCTTCTCAACTCTGTGTTAGAGAAGGTCAACATTTGATTATAGATGTCTATGTAGAACCATCCAGCACATACTTCCACATATCAGTTCTTTCTCTGGAGGTAGATAGCATTTTCCCTCATAAGCCCTTCTTAGGTGATAGAAACGATCACAGTCACCAGCCTCACTTCAATCCAATTCACTTGCATGCCATGGCAGCTCCTTCCTAAAGTCGTGGTCTTCTTCAAGAACGAAGGACAAACAGCCAACAACAACAATGATCATATGACTCAGACTAGCTTAGTCATTCACAGTTACTCTTTGAAAAATATTGCTGTTACTGTATATAATATTCTCTTGGTTCTGCTCATTTCATTCTGCATTATTTCGTGCAAGTCTTTTCATGTTTTTTTAAAAACCAACCAGCTCATGATTTCTTACAGCCCAATTGCATTCCATCAAATTATAAGCTTCTTAAGGACAAGGATTAGGATCTGTTTTTTGCCACTAGATCTAGTGGCTATGCAATCAATATTTGTTGAATGAATAAATGAATGAAATGAATAAACAAAGGCATTCCTTTCAGGTGGTCATAAAGTCCATAGTTCTGTATTTTACCTAATAACACTCATACTTACTTTCTTCTTCTTCTTCTTCTTCTTCTTCTTCTTCTTCTTCTTCTTCTTCTTCTTCTTCTTCTTCTTCTTCTCTCTTCTCTCTCTCTCTCTCTCTCTCTCTCTCTCTCTCTCTCCTGTTCTAAGTGTCACATTCCTTTCCTAATAACAGGGAGTCCTGTGATTCTAGACTTCTCAGGACAATTCAATTCAACAAACATTTATGAAAAGCCCACTACAGGCAAGGAGATAGAAAGATAAAAATGCTGGGGATGGAAAGGCCAAAAAATGAATCTCTACAAAAGGATTTTTCTTTTATCAGGGATGAACTCTAGTTGGGCAAGGGTTTAAGTTAAGGCTGCAGCTCTCAAGCAAAAATGTAAATCTGTTCAGTTTCTTCTCAATACAAAGACAGAGCCATAAGTAGGTGAAGGTAAACATCGAGGTTTTTCTCCAAATTAAGTAAAGGGGACACTTTTTCCCAATGGTTTCCCCCTGCCTGTACCTCAGGACAAGGTCCTATTTCAACTCCATAACTAACACATAGGGCACCTGCTCTTCTGATTGGTGATACTGTTCCTCCCAGGAATAGTGGACAATTCACCTGGCCCATCATTTCAGGAGTACCCTAGACATCCTTCACTTTACTTTCTACTCCCTGGCCATCTTCTCCCTGGCACGTATGCCCTTCAGTCCTCCTCCCCTCAACTTTCCAGTTCTGGAATTATAATTAAAACAATTCTGACATATACAAGAAGTTACATGACCAGCAAGATGGAAGACTAAATTTTCTCTGAGCCTTATGACATCTCAAACTTTACCAAAATGGGAATTATGCATAAGAGAAAAAGCAATTTCAGGTACCTCCATGGTATAAGACACCAAAGAGCAAAGAATGCTAATCACTAACCCCTAATTCACTCATTCAGCATCCCTTCCCCAAAAATCACCATGCTCTACAAAGTCTACACATACTGACACATGAGCTTGCAACAGAATTCAGTTCTACCCACCCCCTCTTCCCAGTATCTGGAAAAAAAAAACCTTGTGGTAGTGTTTTATGCTAAGTAACAGAGATTAGTTGGGGTAGGGGCCATATGGTTGTGTGGCATTCCATTAAACCTAAGGGGAAAAGCCAGTATCCTGCTGAGACCAGTTCTGTCCCACCAGAAGGCAGTTAGAGTAGAGACTGAGGTCAACAAAATATGAATTACCCAGTGTAGGAATAGAATAATACGGCTTTGAGGTCCAGCCCCAAGAGAAATTACCATCAAAGGGGAAGGATTCAGAAAGTGGGAAATGGGGGAATATAAGGAAAAAAGACTGAAATTACCAAAGATTTCTAAAGGATGAAAACTCAGTTAAAGATATTGAGCATAAGCATATAAACCAACAGAGAAGATATTAATAACAGAAGTGATTGTGGTCTCCAAATCTATTTAAAGAGTTCAGATATCTATTAATAAATATTGCAAGACAAAGTAAAATTAATCAACATTTGATGAGGCAGGAGAGGATGGAACTACAGCAGAATATTACTGGATGGTTTAAAAGAGAAACAGGAATTGTGAAAGTAGAATTTGGGGCCTGCACAACAAAAACAATTGGAAAAATGAAAGCACTTGAATCCACAAAGACAATTCTCACTAAATAAACAAAATTGACTATAATTGACTAGGAATGCAAATATAGAAAAATAAAGGACAATTTTGTTGAGGGCCACTCTTAAGAGTCTGATATGGGTTTAAGATCCAGGACAGAGTTTGACCTTTGCCCAGGCTTTAACCCAAAGGGCTCAAAAATGAAGAAGCAGGGCTCTCCAAATCTCTCCCTGCTAGGAGGCTCCTGAGACATTCCTTCTTACTCTTTGAACCTTAGATTTACATATTCACTCCTCTATACAGCCCAGGAAAAAGCCTTGGAATTTACAACCCTATCTAGGAACTCTGATAAGGAGGAAATGTATGTTATCACATCCTTAGCAGATGTTTCAGGGAGTGTCTCACAGGGAGGACTCTTTAAAGTTAGGATTTTCTCTATATATCCTGTACCCTCAGAAGAATAAACTGAGCCAGTTCTACTGCTCCGCCTGGCCCACATCTTCACATTTTATTTCACACCTTTCTGTTAGGTGTACTATCTGGTTGTGGGCAACACAATTTGGAAGAAAAGAAGCAAAAAGCAATAACATTCAAAGAAAATATGCTCTCCATAGAAGCAAAAATTGATTTTAAAGTCAGGAAGCATAGAGACAACTTACCGATTACAATTCTCCCAGAAAAATACGACAAGTCAAAAAATCTGAAAGCCCTAATGCAAAAAAACTGCCCAGCACTTCTAAACACATACAACAAAGTGTCAACTGAAAAAATCCACAGATTGCCTCCAGGAAAAAACAAACAAATCTATGCTGCAAACTCCAAGACACATAGTGGTTAAATTGAAAAACTCCTATGACAAACAACAAATTTTGCAAGCAATCAGAATAAATTCAGATATTCAGATATAAAGGAAAGAAAATTTTAGTAAGACAGGATTATTTTTCACTTACCAGAAACTGAAGAAGAAAAGAGGGTAATGTATTTCAAAGAGCAAAAGAGCTCAAGATGATATATCAAGGTGATACACTCTGCATACCCGCAAACCTGAACTTAAGCATGAACAAAAAAAAAAAAAAGACTGACATGGGGCAGGGAGCATTTAAAGTATTCCTAGGAAGAAAACCAGAGCTGAACAAATTATTTGCTTTTCAAACTGTTACTTTCTCAGATGATAGAATTACTAGAAAGGTAAACAAATATAGCAACCAAAAACAATAAGAGAGATGATTAAGAGATTTCTTTCCAAAATCTCACAAAAAGATAAGAATAAAAGCAGAAATTATAGAGAAATGATGGTGAAGAAACAAGCCTGAAAGATCCTGGACTAAACTTTACAACTCACCTGCAGCTGCAACAATATTGTTATGAGACTAAATCACAGAATGAGAGGGCACATAAAAGGGGAAAGGGAAGGAAGAAAATAGAAGGGAATACACGATGTACTCTATCCAAGGCAAAAGTTTATAATTAAGGGAACATAACTCCTGTAGTCTCTCAGGAAGAAGAGAGTCTTCAGGAGAATAGGTAAAAAGCTAAAGAGAAAGATTGAAAAAAGGGGGGAGAAGAGGCAGGCAGAGGGCGGGAGAAAAGACCAAATCGTGTTTTAGGGTGGGAAGAGGTACTGCTGATGAATACTCTCATGGGGAAAAAAAGATTCTGTAAAGGAAGGTGGGGGCCTTACAATGGGTCTAACCTACAGAAATTTAGTACTTAGAGAGACCACTCATCCTGCCTCAGCAGAAAGAGAACCAGAGCTCCTAGGTGGCAACTGACACCCAGAAGAGTAGGAGAGCACGGGCCTAGGGAGGAGATTTTATGGCAAATGGAGGGAAATGACCATAAAGAGGGCAAAGGTTAATAACAAACTATACAACCAGGTGCATAGGAAAATTTCCACCATGGGGCAATTTCTTCCCTATCACCTGCAGGAATTATTATTTTTAAGAGCGCAGCACAACAGCAAAAAGAGACCACAGGACAAGATCTATGAGGCCATAACATAGGAACTATATAGAAGAGGGATCCAATACAAGCGCCCACGAAACTTTAATTCCATGAGTAACGCAGAGAATAAAGACTAATAAGTAGAAGGGCCATGAATCAAATCATTAAAGTCCAGAATAATCAGAAAGGGAAGACAAAAATGAAGAGAATGATTGAAAGAAATCCTTTTTAGGAAAAGGCACAAAAATGACAATTTTTAAACTAACAAAGCAAGTTAAAGGTGAAGATAGGAAAGGGAATTTTACTTGACTACGTAACTGAGGGGGAAGAATTAAACAGCTAGATAAAAAGAAACTAAAAGTTAAGCGCAATGCCAAAACTAAGGAAAGGAATAACAAATTGGGGGGAGGGGGAGGACTGGTGAGAGGAAAAGAGATAGTAGGAATAGAATTGTCTTAAAATGAAATAAGTCAAAATAATTGAAGAGACAAAATATTGTATTTACAGAGAAAGAAGGGGAAAAAATCCTAATTTGGAAAAAAAAATTTGAGATAAATGGAGGAAAATATAAACCTAACTCATAACTTTAATTATAAATATATTAAACAATACAATAAAATGAATAAAAGCAACAGAATGAATAAGGAAATAAAACACTCCACCACCTGTTACTTATAAGAACACACCTAAAAAAACAGACATACATAGAATAAGTAGGAAGGGCTAGAAAAAAAAAATTTACTAGGTGAATCAAAAAAAAAATCAGGTAAATAAAAAAACAAGCATGAGAATCATGCTATCAGATAAAATGGAAACAAACATTCAAAACATAAAAAGAGATAAACAAGGAAACTACCTTATGCTGAAGGAACCATAGACAATAGAACAATATAAATATTGAACTTATATGCTCCAATGCCTTAGAATATAAATTCAAAAAGGAAAAGTTAACTGAAATACAAGAAGAGATAGATAGAAATACAGTGGTGGCAGGAGACTTCAATCTCCCTCTCTCAGTTAGATAAGTCTAACAGAATGATACACAAAAGGGAAAATATAGAATTGAACAAATTTCTAGAGAAATTATAGCTAAAATAAGGAGTGGACCAAAGGACAAATAATAGAAACATTTAATAATTTTGTGAAATCAAATGATAATAATGAAATGGCATACCAAAATTTCTGGGATGCAGCTACAGTAGTCCTCAGGGGAAAATCATATCCCTACTACTAACATACATTAACAAAATAGAAAACAAGAGGATTAGTGAACTGAATGTGTAGTTTTGAAAATTGGGCACTGGCTCTGAAGTCAGGAGGACCTGAGTTCAAATTCAGCCTCAGACACTGACACTTACTAGCTGTGTGATGCTAGGCTTAACACTTAACCCCCCTGCCTAGCAAAAAAGAAGAAGAAGAAGAAGAAGAAGAAGAAGAAGAAGAAGAAGAAGAAGAAGAAGAAGAAGAAGAAGAAGAAAGAAAGAAAGAAAGGAAAGAAAAAGAAAATTGGAAAGCCAACAAATAAACAAATCTAAAATAAGTAAAAAAAGAAAAAAATTAGAGCTGAAATAAAGTGGAAATTAAAACCCACAGGAATAAAACTAAACTCTGATTCTTTGAAGAGACTGTTAAAATTGATAAACCTTTAACCAAACTGATTAAAAAGAAGGTAGAAAATTAAATGAACAAAATAGCAAATGAACAAGGTGAAATCACAACAAAATTAGAGTAAAAAGATTAGAACCTATCATGCACAGTAATTTGCTAACAAAATTGAGAACATAAAAGAAATAGAGAAATACCTTCAAAAAATATAAAACACCCAAGCTAACAGATCAAATAGAAAACTTAAATAAACCATTCTCAGAAAAGGAAATAGAAGTAGCCGTAAAAGAACTACAAAAAAAGACCTCCTGATCCTGATGGATTCACATGAGAATTCCATAAAACTTTTAAAGAATAATTAGTTTCAATACTATACAAATTATTCTCAAAAACTGAGGAAAAAAAGGACACTGTCACATTCCTTTTCTGAGACAAATATTGTCCTAATATTTAAACTAGTGAAGTGTAAATTCATAGAAGAATAATTATAGCCCAATATCATTAATTAATATCAACTCAAGACTGTTAAATAAAATCCTGTCAAACAAATTGTAGCAATTTATCCAAGAAATCATTCATCATGACCAAGTTGGATTTATACAAGAATGGTTCAATGTTAGGAAAACAATCAACATAATTAATTACATGAAAAACAGAAACAGACAAAATTGCATGATTATCTCAATAGCTAAGGGAAAAGCCTTTGACAAAGCACAACACTTTATGCTTTTAAAAAAACCTACAGAAAAAGGAAAATATTCTCAAATGTTTATAGCAGCTCTCTTTGTGGTGACAAAGAACTGGAAATTGCAGGGGAATGGCTGAACAAGTTGTGGTATACAATTGTGATGGAATGCTACAATGCAATAGGAAATGATGAGCTCAATGATTTTAGAAAAACATGGAAAGGCTCGCACGAAATAATGAAGAGTGAAATGAACAGGACCAAGAGAACATTGTATACAGTAACAGCAATATTGCTTTAAGAACAACTTTGAGGGAATAAGTTATTTTGTCTATTATAAATACCCAAATTAACTATAAAGGACATATGAATAAAGATGCTATTTGCATTTATGGAAAGGATAGATAGATAGATAGATAGATAGATAGATAGATAGATAGATAGATAGATACACACACAGCCACATTTATGTCTAACAGTAGCCATCTTGGGGTGGAGGTGGGGTGGGAGGAAAGACAAAAAAAAAAGAAAAAAAAAGAAATTTACATGATAATTTTGTTGTCTATTTGAAAGGAATAGCAAGTTTCATAGCAGATTTGCAGTTTCATGTGCAATCATCTTTTTTACTGTGCTATGCTATAGAAATGCTTGTTTTATTCCATAAATTAAATAAGAGACAGAATTGTTGTTATTGTTGTTTTGTCAATCAGTTGTGTCTAACTTTTTGTAACTCTATTTGGGGTTTTCTTGGCAAAATACATGAGTGGTCTGCCATTTCCTTCTCCTGCTCATTTTACAGATGAGGAAACGGAGGCAAAAACAAGATTAAATGATTTATCCAAGATCATATAGCTAGTAGGTGTCTGAGGCTGGATTTGAATTCAAGTCCTCCTGACTGCAAAGCTGGCACTTCCCACTGGCACTATTCACTACACCATGTGGCTGCCTCAAGTGATAGAATTACAGAAAATAAAACAGGTAACTCTGATTACATGAAACTGAAACACAAACTTCCACACAAACAAAATCAAGGCACTTAAGAAGGAAAGCTGTTGAATGAGAAAAAAAAATCTTTGTTTCAAATTTCTCTGAAAAGGGTTTGGTTGGTACAAGATAGGTATAGATATAGATATGTGCAATTTTTTTAATTTCCCAATAAATACGGGAATAAAGCAAAGATACTGCTCTCCCCATTATTATTTGATATAGTTATAGAAATGTTAGCCATAGCAATAAGATGAGAGAAAGAAATTAAAGGTATAAAGAAAGGTAAAAAAGAGCTGTAACTATTCCTATTTGCTGACCATATGATAACTTAGAAAATTTTAGGGAATTAGTAAAGGTGCTAATTGCAACAACAGCTTCAATGAAGTTGCAGGCTACAAAATAAGCCCTCAAAAATCAACTGCATTTCTATATAATAATAACAACATCCAAGAGACAAAAATAGAAAGGGAAATCCCATTAAAAATAACTACAAAATGCATAAAATAGCTAGAGATCAATCTACTAAAGTACATGTAAATAAATAAATACAATTATATGTGTTTATCACTATACAATTTAATCCCAAGATTCCATTACTAAGTTTATATTATACCCCAAGTAGGTCATTGATAAGAAGAAAATTCCTATGAACATTAAAATATTTATGGTATTTTTGTGATAGCAAAGAATTAGAAACAAAGTAGATGCCCATTAACTAGGAAATGGCTAAACATAACATGGTATATGAATGCGTGGCACATATAGCTTTATCTTTCCCTCTGTCTATTCATCTGTTCCTTTCCCTAAATCCCTTTCCATTTCACTCACTCTTTTTCACGTCTCCCTTTACTGGTAATAATAAAGTCTGTAAGTTATAGGAGCTTGATTAATCTAAATGAAACATATATTTTTTCAATCTAATGCTTTTTATAATTTGCTGAATATTTTGAAATAATGAAAATTATGAATGTAATTTGTTGAATGCTCTCGGGCTTTCCATTCCTGTGATAGATATAAATCAATGTTTTACATGACTGTACATGTATAATCTATATCAAATTACTTGCCTTCTCAAGGAGGGAAGAAGAAAGGGAAGAAGGGAGAGAATTTGCACCTCAAAATTTTAAAAAACAAACGTTGAAAAAATTTTGTACATGTAATTAGAAAAAATAAAATATAAAAAATTTTCACACACACACAAAAAGGAATATATTTAGCAGCTAAGTGGCACAGTGAATAGAGCACTGGGCCTAGACAGGGAAGACCTGAATTCAAATCTAGCCTCAGATACTAACTAGCTGTGGTAAACTGGCAAATAACTTAACCTCTGATTGCCTCAGTTTCCTCATCTGTAAAGTAGGGGTAAAGATAGCACCTATGCTGTAAGGATTAAATGAGTCAACCATTGTAAAGTATCTAGTACAATGCCTGGCACTAATAAGCACTAAATAAATGGTTATTCCTTTGCCTTTCCTCCCCTCTCCCCCCTCCCCCCTCCCCTTTCCCCTCGTGTAAGCACAGGAAGGATGGTGAGAGGGGAAGGACACTGCACCTGAGTTAGAATTCCAGGTCTATGATTTATTGCCTGTGTGACCCAGGTAAAGTCATTTAACTTCTTGAAGCGGTAAAATGAAGGTGCTGAATTGGATGAACTCTGAAGTCCCTTCTGGCTTTAAATACCACAAACCAGAGGGTTGCCATGGTGGTGATAGCTAACAAATACCTACATAGATCTTTAAGGTTAACAAAGTACTTTACATATCCCATTTCACTTGATCCTCACAACACCACCATGAAGTAGATGCTATTATTATCATTTTACAGATGAAGAAACTGAGGCTGACCAGTCAAGTGATTTGCCCAGGGTCACACAGCTAGTAAATATGTGAGTCAGAATTAGAACTCAGGTCTTCCTCACTCCAAGTCCAATGCTCTGCCCACTGAGCTATTAGACAGAAGGAAACTGAAATTGAGAGAAGTAAAGAAAATTACCCAGAATCTGTTTCTAGAGAGCTTGTAACTTCCTGACTCAGGATTTGAACTCAGGTCCTCCTAATTCCAAAATACCTCTATAATATAGAGGGCACAGAAGGTCTCCCAAGAACTACCCTGAATGGCAGAACAGTTTCCTCCATGTCTTCCCTCCTCGAGCTCTCTGTTATTAAAATTCAATTTTAGTTATGAATTTTACCAACCTAACTCCACGAGCCTGACCGTATCTGTAGAAGTAGGGGGACTTAGCAAGATCCAGTAAAGACACTGGCATTTTTTGAGTGTTATACTTCAGAACTCCAGTTACTGATTTATATAGGTCAGTCCAGGGGTGGGGAACCCGTGGCCTCGAGGCCACATGTGACCCTCTAGGTCCTCAAGTGTAGCCGTTGTTTTGGATTCAGTCCAAGGACCGTACTTGAGGACCTAGAGGGCCACATGTGGCCTCGAGGCCACGGGTTCCCCACCCCTGTGTCAGTCCTTTAGCATAAGAATATGGAAAACGATTGGAATACATCCAGTGGAATCTCTGACTCACACCATTGTCCCAAGGATAAAGCCAAACATAACATTCATTCAAAGTCTTTGTGCGCTGAAATCTATAAGAGTAGTTTTGAAGAGGATTCAGCTTTTTTTAAATGTCATGGAAACTGAATGGATAGAAGGGCTGTCAGGAAGAATTTCTTTTTTACTTGAAAAATAAATACTTCTGTGTTCAGGTATATAAGAGTGTGGTAGAGTGGAAAGAACATCACTCCTAGAACCAGAGGATTTAGGTAATAATTCCAGCATTTACCACTCTCTAGATCACAGTTTCTTCAACAGTAAAATGAAGAGCTTGCATTCTCCATTTGAAAAATGGTCAAAAGTTATAAAACAGTCATTTCTCCAGGGAAGAAATCCAAGGTATCAACAGCCATACATTAACAAAAAAAAAAAGCTCCAAATCACCACGAGGCAAATGCAAACTAGAGCAACTGAGGTTCACACCCATCAGATTGACAAAATGCCAAAAATGAAAAACAACAAATATTAGAGGGGCTTCACACAGCTAGAGAAGTAACTAACTTCTGTCAGCAAAACAAGAGGAGACCTACTGTATCCTGTTTTACTTCGTTACTTCTCTAGCTGTTTGCTCCGAATTTATGGGAACAAACATTGTCGTTACATCTCATGTATGAACTGGTAATGAAACACAAAGGCTGAATTCTCTCCTTAAAGTTGAGGCCTAAACAGACTCAAATGGTGATAGATAAGCCAAGCTTTGAGCTGTGAGACTAATGAAAATGGCATTTAAGATCCAGTAAAGACATTTTCATTATTTGAGTACTTATACTTCAGAAACCCAGTTACTGATTTATATGGGTCAGTCCTTCAGCACAGGAACATGGAGAACAGACTGGACTACATCCAGTGGGGTCTATGACTCACACCATTGTCCCAACGATAAAGCTGAACTCAACATTCATTCAATAAATATTACCCCTCTAGCTGACAGGTTTCTCCCGCAGGGAGTTGTATCTACTTTCTCCTTTGCGCCTTCTGGCCCTAACCTACAGACTTACCTGCCCCACTCCCAATAAAATATAAGGTCCTTGAGGACAGAGGCCATCGCTCTTTTTCAGTTTCTATCCCCAGTACTGAGTGTAGCACCTTGTACCTAGTAGAGGCTCAATAGGTATGTGTTGAATTAAGATCTGAATTGCATGTAAACTAGAAAGGGAGATAGAGGAAGCTTGGGGCAGTAGTCTATAGGGTTGGACTTGGAATCAGGATTACCTAAATTCAAATCCTCTCTGCAAACCTGGTGGCCCCCTAACCTCTCCAAGCCAGAATAAATGACAGATGGCTTGCAACGCAGATCTTTGTTGGTGGAAGGTTTCCTTGCTGATGAAATCACACTTTCTTTGCGCATGTAAAGTGTAATAATTTCCTCAAGATAGAAATGATTGATGTTAATAGAAAATTGTTTTTAAAAAGTGATAATACAATATGATTTGACTAGCAACAGTAAAAAGTCAGAACTACTTCAGTCTCAAAAACAAGAGAGAGGGGCAGCTAGGTGGCACAGTGGAAAGAGCTCCAGCTTTGGAGTCAGGAGGACCTGAGTTTAAATTCGACCTCAGACACTTGACACTTTCTAGGTGTGTGACCCTGGGCAAGTCACTTAACCCTGATTGCCTCACAAAGAAAAAAAAGAAAGTGACTGGTAGTTCCTACCCACCCCCTAGTATAGATAAAACAACTTAATTTTGTTCTGCTAATAACCCTTGACTGGAAGAGCTCAGGTATATGTCAGCTTCTGACGAACACAATGTAGTAGCTAGACATTTGAGAGATTAATGGCTCATAATGCTTCATAAAGTTGTGGTGCTACTCACAAAAAAAACAAAAAAAAATCTCTCAAATATGTTAGGCTATTTTAGGGAATAAGAACTATGGAAAATGTTTTTGCTTTGAGAAACACTAATGATCCTATGGTTTATGAGACTCTATTCCAAAGTCACTTAGAGGTTGGGGGGGGGTAGGAAAGGGTTAAGAAATGCTTCTTAGCCTTCTCATTTAATTTCACCTTCCCAACAGCTATCCTGACGTATATAAGGTATCCCAAAAGTCTGAGTATTTAATAGCTTCAAATTGCTCTATGACTTTTGAGATACCATATTTCAGAATTCCTTCCCACTTCCAAGGGATCCTTTTACTATCCTCAAGGATTACAAAATGAGCTGATTTATCTTCTCCTGATGGACAGTGGAAAATTCCAAATCAGTGTGAACTACAAGCAATCACTATCTATGGCTGTAAGGTATTAACAAATAGATTGGCCAAGGGCCAACATACTTTATAGTAATTTTTCTTTAACTTCCTACTCCATCAGCACTACAGACTAGCATTGTAAAAAAGGTCTTCTACATACTCTTAAACCTCTTCTCCACAGCCCCATGGATACTATTTTTCTTAGAGGAAAAGTTTCTAATATGCATAGCTTCCCCATAAGTTGTGTGATGGGTAAAACCTGCACCGAGGAAACAAAGGTTTGAGCTTCCGAGCATATTTGTTTATTAAGCAATGAATGCCAACTGCATAACAAATCAAGACCACGCCTCTTCAGCTTGGCACTGGACCCTGAATACGAGGTTAGACAGATTTTTATGCATTAAAAGACAACAATTAACAGAATATAAACCAGGATAGAAGATTAGGGGCTTTCCAAGTTTGGAGGAGGAGAGCGAACAGGTACAATTCCCTGAAATTAGAAAAGGGGGCATCCCCTCTCTTTACTCACAAGTGTCTATATTCGATCAGAGAAACAATGGAACAGTTAACTGACTGACCAGTAAGGGGCCAGTTTTCAGATGAGACCTATGGGTTCCTTTAGATGCATAATCATGAGAAAACTCCTTTCATCAGTCTTCAGATCTGACTAGATTTCTGCTCAGCATAACCTAGATCCTTAGTTAAGGGTATCTAAGCAACAGGTGGGCAGCTAGGTAGTACAGTGGATAGAGCACTAGGCCTGAGATCAAATCTGGGTCTGACACTACCTGTGTGACCCTGGGCAGGTTACTTAACCCCTATTTGCCTCAGTTCCCCATCTGTAAAATGGGGACATACTGGAGAAAGAAATGGCAAGCCACTCCAGTATCTTTGCCAAGAAAACCTCACGGACAACAAAGTAACAGGTGGAGGTAGTCCAGCTTCCCAGTCATGCAGGGCTAAGTTCAAACAATGCAATATTGTTTTCTCATAATTCCCGTAATTCTTTTTTTCAGAAAACAGAAACTAGACTAGACCCATAATTAAATAGGAAAGGAATTGAGCTAGATCCAGAATTGAGTCACAAGATGAAGTCAGTGTGGTTCAATCAATTCCCACAATTCCCAGGGTAGAGAATGCATCTAAGAAGCACATATTTCCTATAATGAATTATACATAGCATCTCCAACACCAACAGGAATATAGGCCAAGATTTTTATAGATTTGCAGATCATAGGCAAAAGTCCCCTGACATTGTATGAGTACGAAATCCTTAGACAAACTGAGTAAAATTAATGAAAGTATGTATACATTTTCTTTCTAAGAAGTAGCCGATTTAGACAATAGCCTTTCTTTAAGTAAGAGCTATCACTAGCCTCAGCATCTTTCTCATAGCTATTACTCGGCTAACTAAAGAAAAACAAGCAATGTCATCCATGAGAGATGCAAGAGCACAAAGAGGAAGAATGCTACTCTTCTAAGAGAAGATGTGCCCCCTTCCAAACCGGGCTTGGTCGGTAATTTTAAATCTTCACGTTGCCTCATCCTCAATCCCAGTAGCCCTTGGACTAACTCAACAAATGAAGCTCTTTCTGGTAGAGGAAAATGTCTCCATAAATTAATCAGTAAGGAAGCATGCTGTAATAAAAAAGGCTCTTAATTCTCAGTCTGACCTAGGAGTAAGTTTCATTTTGTCACTATTTGACAAGTGACAGTCTCACAGATGAGCCTCAGTTCCCTCCTCTCTAAAAGTGTGTTCATTCAACGGGAGGGGAGGAAGAAAAGGGGGATGGAGCTTTTACTAGGTTAGCATTAGAAGGGATATTTTGTCTATGATTCTAATTAGTTTTATAAACTACTTAACATAAAACATAGATGATGAAACTGCCTGAATAACACAGCCCCAAATACAGTTACTACATAATCACTTTATTAATACAAAAATGATATAACTACACCATAAAATAAAAAGACATTTAAATAGGGAAGTCATAACACACAGGTGGCAAGTCAATCTCATCCACAGTTGACAGAAGGCTCGAAGTTGATTCCAACAGATCTAGGAGAGAAAGATGACAGTTAAGGAGTCTTGTATATCTCTGACAAGGCTTCACAAATCATAGCCCTGCTGCGACACTAAGTAAGGATGCTGAATCTCAATCCTGACCTGAATGTCAAGCTATGACCTCAGACTTTTTGATCCTGATCACGGTGGAGCCTACTTCTAGCCTATGTCAGCCTTAAAGTCCTCCTGAAGCACTTATACTACCCTGCTCCTAAAGTTGAATTGTATTCCCCTTTGTCCTATCAAGTAGGTGGGTTTATCCTGATCAGCAATATTAAAACTGCAGGACTGAAAAATATTTCCAGGTTTCTGATCTTCACCAGCGCTCTCTCCACTGACACACTTTGCCATACCTTAGGAAGACAATCTTTACATGTTGCTATAGCAAGGATTTGTTTGTTCATTCATAATTTGATTCGGCACCTGGCAACCAGCCTTCAGGTGATAATCCTCTCTGCAGGCCAGTCCTCAAACTGTCAACGTGGCACTAATCTTATGAAAACCTGTCACAGCTGGTGCCCAACCAGTAAAACCAACAATCAGGCTGTGGGAGTGAAGGAACCTTAGATGCCCTTGAAGTTCAACCCTCTCATTTTACAAAACAAGGAAAATGAGACACTTAAGTGACTTGCCCAAGGTCACTCAGCTGCTAAGAAGGTAGAAAAAGTGGGACTTCAAACTCCAGGCTCGTGATCCCTTGTCCCCACAAGAAGGCAATGGAACAGGATAATAACAGCAGGCACCTGAAAATACTCATTACAGCTAGAAAATAGCTTTGAGCCATCGAGATGTCTTCAGTTTTCTAAAATAAGGAAAGATCACCACTTTGTATGTCATTCTTTGCTACTGCCAAGAGAGGCCTTTTCTTCTATTAGCTTTTTAAATAAACTTGAAAATTCTCTCATCCCAGCCAAGTACCCTTAGAATTTGTCCCATGAATTGCTGACATCCAAGAAAAAAAATTAGGATCAGGGGCTGCTTTCTCGTTTGATTTTACCTAAAGATACCACTCATGATTTTGAGCTTGAATTCAGAGTTGCCAAAAGGGCTTACCTTTTTTAATCTAGCAGCTTGTACTTGAGGAAATGGAAAGTCATTCCCTACTGACAATAGCTGTTTGTTTTTGTCAGACTACATCATTTCCTAAAGATGTGACTTGTAACATACAGCTTTCTCCCTCGGCTGCAGGCAACAGGAAGTGCCTTGAAACTGGAACATCTAATCTCTAACTATCCCTAAGTGGTGAAAAAGAAGGGAAAAGTGTGTGTGGGGATTGGGGGGGGGGTTGGAAATCAAATCTCCTAACTTACCAGACTCCCACGTCATGGAAGGCATCAGCACCGGTGAGGGTGGAAGATCTACAAGCCTTTCAAGTGACTTCTCCTGCTCAAGCATCAGGAGGGGGACACCAGTCAGCGGCAGGTTTGCAAGCTGGTGTTCTTCAGGAACATCAAAACTCTCAAATTCTGTTTATAATGATAAGCCCATCCATTAATTCAAAAGCTATTTCAACTCCCTTCTTAAAAGCTAAATGTGTTTTTCCTACATTAAGACCTTACTTTTTTTTTAACTAAGAAAAAATTGTTACAAATAAAAGAAAATGAAGTCTATCATTTAGATAAAGTATATTGTCTTGCACATAGGAAGACCTTCATCAAATATCTGCTAAGTTGAATCAAGTGATTTTAGACTTCTTCCATCCCAAGAATTCAAAGAACCTTCTCAAAAAGGACTGAAAGGATCACACTCTCCTCCAGCATCCTTAGTCTGATGCATACACAGATCCAGAGACAGTCTCTTAGGAAGACTCAATGGGCTTCTTGATCTACCAGTGAACCAGAAGTAGCATGCTTCCTCCAAATCTCCCGGAAGGACCTCTATTTATTAGAATGCCTCAAAAGCATTCTTGTGAGTGAGCTGAAATCTTTCCCTCTTTTGAACTCCTGTTGTGCTTTGGTTGTGTTATTCTCAGAGACCAAAACTAAAACATAAAAACAGGTACTGAATTGTCACATACTGCTTTGTCTTCCTTACTAGACTAAACTGGGAATGTCCTGGGGAGCAGAGGAGAAGGCAGAGTTACATATAGCCAGCAACCATGCCTTATACATAGTAGGCACCCAATACATTTGTTGAATAAACAAATAAAAGACCTTAAAATGGGGCAAGCCTTGGGTCACATCTATATCTAGGAGGTGACTCACAGTTAAACTCATAAAAAACGTTAGATAACAAAGAATGCATACTACCTAGTGGGTTGAAGGGAAAAAAATTTTCTATTTCTGGACATGTTTCATTTGGGAACGGAACCGAGGTTTTTTCTGTGGGAATCTTTTCAGTAACCTTAAGAAGAAAATATATAAAATTAGTGAGATTAGACAACACTTACCAACTAATCTCATACATAAGATAATTACTAGTTTTAATTATTATGACTAAGTTACCAAGCTTATAGTTAAAAAAAACTTTATGCTAACTTTAAAACAATTCTAGCTTCTTTATACGTCATTATAATTCAAAGATACAACTCAGCACACTGTTCTGATAGCATGGCTCAAACCTTACTAAGAACAAAAAATACTGAGCCCTTAGTTTTTACTGGTAAGTATCAATTTATCTTACTAGGAATGCAGACTGAATTCAATTAAAAAACAGTCAATTCAATTATCTGCACTAATGGAGAGAGAACACTGGCATGAATAATCTAAAATAACAGATAATACCAAAAGTTGACTTTTAAATACATTTGTGATTTTCTAGCAGATTTATCATACTAATTATATTTTGCTTAGGTTAATATTAAAATGAGTTTGCATTTTTTGAGTACATTTCAAGCAGGAAAGGGAGGAAGGTGTAAGAATATTTCAAATGAACTCTTGAAGTCTTTTATCTGACTGTAATCTTTTATCATTCCATTTCCCTCTGCTTTATGGCTCCTAACCCTAACTTCATCCTCACTGTGACCTTTAATCCTTCTATCCCTCAGCTCTTTCCTAGGCCACTATCCCTTTGCTAGCTACACTCTCCTTCTTTCCTTCCCTTGGTGAATCAGCTCAACTCCACACCAGAATCTCTCAGCCCCCTATCCTATGGCTGATCATGCCTTTACAAGCCCCAGCCTTGCATGACCTACCATTTACTGCCTTCACTCTTATTCATATACTGCCAAATGGAATTAGAGAAGACCATGTTGCCTGGATCCACCACAAACACACATTGCATAGTCTCATCTAGGCCTTCGCGGCGGTAAGATCATACTTTTATACCTCCCTAACTGACTCAGTATTCCACTCACCATAGTGTCTCTTCCAAATCTTTCCTCCCCATGGCATCCCGTCTCCCTGCTCTCTCAGCTGAGGACCTTGCCTCTTACTTCACTGAAAAAAAATCAAGGTCATTCACCACGAGCTCCCTCTTCTCCCTATCTCACTTCACATCACTCAGATATCTTCTCCTACTACCTTCACATATCCCAACTGAAGAGGTGGCCCCTTCTCCTTGCCAAGGCAAGGCAAAGCTCCTCCATATACACCCTTGATTCCATCTTGTCTTCTCCAGCTGGTTGCCCCCTATATCATTCCCACTATCTGTGACTCCATTTCCTCTCCTCTCTCTCTTCTAAATCTTCTGACTTCATTCAAATGAAAACACTGTTTCGTTATTCACGATCTCTTAATTGCCAAATTTCTCATTTCTCATCCTTCTTGACCTCTTGATAGCCTTTGACAATGTCACTCACCCTCCTCTTTTTGACTGATTCTCTAGGTTTTTATGACACTACTTTCTCTAGCTTCTTTTCCAACCTTTCTAATGGCTCCTTTGCTAGATCTTCATTCAAGTCACGGCCACTGATCATGGGCATCCCCCACGGGTCTGTCTTGGGCTCGCTTTTCCTTCAATACCATTATACTATTTCACTTGGTGACCGGATCAGTTCCTAAGGATTCAATTATCTTCTCTCTCCAGGTGATTTTCAGATCTTTTTATCCAGCCCTAAGTCCCCTCCTAAGCTACAATCTCACACATCATCAACTGCCTACTAGACATCTCAAACAAAATGTCCCATGGAGAAACTCAAAATGTCCAAAACAAAGCTTTTCATCTTTCCTCCCAAACCCTCCCTTCCTCCTAACTTCTCCATTCCTGTCGAAGGCACCCGCTATCCTGCTGGTCAAACCAAGTCTGCCACCTCAGTTTCATCCTCAACTCTTTCTCACATTCACTCCACATGTCCAATCTGTTGCCATGGCTTCCTGTCACTTCTACCTTCACCACACCTCTCATCTACATCCCTGTCTCTCCACTCACAGCTGTTACCTGACACAGGCCCTCAGCATCTCACACCTGGACTACTGAAAGAGCCTGCTGGCTGGTCTTCCTGCCCCTACTCCAATCCATCCTACACTCAACACAGATCTGACCATGCAACAACTCCCCTACTCAATTTGATACCCACCCCTGGAATGCTCTCCCTCCTCACCCATGCCTCCTGGCTGCCTTCAAGATTTGGCTCAGATTCCACTCAGTTAGATGCCTTTCCCAGTCTCTGCTTTGACTTCTCTCCAAGACTCTCTCACATTTACACTGTATTTATCTTGTATACAACACAGTCCTAGAGGATAAGGATAATGTTTTTGCCCTTTTTATACACAGTGCTTAGCACAGTGCCCAACAAGTGATAAGCACTTAAAATACGCTTATTGATTGACTATAGAGAAAGTAGGCAGATTCCTATCAAGTGGGGGAATGGCTAAATAAATTGTAGTACCTGACTAATGGAATATTACTATACTGTAAATAAGAAATCACGAATGTAGAGAAGCATGAAAAGATATGAGAATTGATGCAAAATGAAGTAGGCAGAACCAGGAAAACAATATACACAATGGTTACAATATAAATGGAAAGAAAAACAAGAAAGTAATCAAAACTGAAATTTAAGAAATTAGCATGACCAAGTTTGGTCCCAAAGGAGACATGGGAAGGAACCTCATCCTACTTTTTTAGAGAAGTGAGGAATACTGCATATATAATATTAGATTTTTTCCAATGTTTATTTTTGTTGGACTTTTCCCCCCTTCTTTCTTCATAACAAGGGATAGATCTTAAGGGAGCTTGATGGAGGTATACAGAGGGAAATATAGGTGATATAAGAACAAAAGGGATGAAAAAAAAATTTTTTCAAAAAATCACCAAGCATTAACAGTTAGCTAAAAAATAAGCAATAAAAAGCATAAATAGAATGTGACCATCACATGATGAGTTGATGAAAGCCTCAGGTCCCCCAATCCCAATTCTCACAGAGGCCTAAAGGAATGTCATCTTGAAATACAAAAAGTCCATCATCTCACCTTTTTGGCAGTGAAGTTTTGCCCTTTCTGTTTGAGGGGTTCTTTTCTCTTCCCCACCAAGTTTTCCTTTTCTGTTGTCCTGTTGACAGGCCCCAAAGCCTTTCTGACAGATTTTGATAAAGCTGGAGTTGCAGTAAACACTTTGCCAGCCTTGGGAGTTGAAATCTGAGCTCTTCCAGATAAGGCTTTGATTGCTGCGGGGAAAAAAAATTATCAGAACTGCCCTCCCTGGATCAGCTGCACCACATCACCAAGCCATGCTACTGCCCCATACATAAAACCCACTCCGTACATACACCCTTGCCAGTGCCCTGCAATGGTGTTCCTGACAGCACTGCTTTGGGATTATTTCAGAATGCCAAAACTCAAAAGACTTCCACCTCTTCATACAGTTGTCCCAATAAGTGACTTATCATAATGGTGCTTGATTAATCCAAGCACAATGATTATTTTATAATGAATGCCCCAAATTGTGTATATAATAAGCCTCAGGAAAGAGCTAAATATAAAGAGATACATTTAAAGATATTTCTAAAAACATATTACTTAGAACAATACATCACTACAATAAGAAGGTATAGATCCCAAGGTATCTGTATGAACATGTTATGATCAGTAGGGTTATGTAATGTTATTTAAACTTATTAAAGTCCTTGTTCAAAAAAGCAATTTTAGGCCCTATTTAGATATCTACCCAAAAAAAATAAATAAATTCCAATTAGGGAAGATCCTCACCCAGGGGAATCAGAGAGTCTATTACTGGTACTGATTAGAATAGAAGCAACAGAGAATCCACACCAAAGAAAAGGATACATATTATCTTTCTTTCTTTCTTTCTTTTACCAATATCACATAATCCATTGTCGTTTTGATGGCTGCCACTTTATGATATAATTTGAGCTTTAGAAGTACCATTCCCCCTTCATTCCCTACCTCTTTTCATTTTTTCCCTTGATATTCTAGATATTTTTTTTCCCAAATGAATTGTTTTTATTTTGTCAAGTTTTGCAAAGTATCCTTCTGGCAATCTGATTGACATAGCATTAAAAGTATAAATTTATCTTGGTAATATTATCATTTTTATTATATTGGCATGGCCCAGACATGAGCAGTGAATGCTTCTCCAGCCATTTAAAAAGTCCTTTATTTCTTTAACAACAAGTATTTTGTAACTGAATCTATACAAGTATTTTATAGGATCTGGTGAACTCATTCCCAGGTATTTTATGCATTTTTTATTATTACATCTTGGATTCTGTCATTATTATATACAAATGTGGTTGATTTTTGAGAGTTTTATTGTTGTAGCCTCTGATTTTGCTGAAGCTATTAATTGTCTCAGCATCTTTGCAGATCCCCTAGAATTTGCTAAGTAAACCATCAGGATACACACACATTTTTTAAAGAACACACACCTTATACAATTTCCAAAGCCCAAGCTCTTCAGTGAAAACTTTATTCACAGAAACCCTACATGCCCATCAGAATCAAGTAGACTTACACTTCAGCCTGTCCTTAGGTGCCACATGAGAGCCCGGTTCTCCATTCTCCTTATCAACATAGATTAGTGTTGCCATTCTGGATTACTGTAGAGGAAAAATACATAGAGGGTAGAACCCTGTAGTGGAAAAGCAAAATGGACCAAGCCTAATAGGAACTGGATTGAAACCCTGACTTTAATTGCTAGTTAAAGTAGACATTGGACAAATCAAGTCACTGGGCCTCATTCTCCTTGTCCAAGGAATACAGGGGTTGAAAGAGATAATCTTTGGGTTCCCTCTCAGTTCTACAATTATGACTCTTGAATGAATGGAAAGAGTAACACTGTGCTAAGTAACAGGGATACAAATAAAAAAGTAAGCCAATGCCTGTCCTCAGGGAGCTCACATTCTAATAAGGAGAGACACCACATATAAGGAGGGAGAGAAGCCAGATGGAAAGGCCCAGTGGTCCTTGTTAAGCAGAGTTCAGGTAACAGGACCGCCACCCTCAACAAGCTCCCACATGTTCAAATATAAAGCAACACCATCAATTGGGGAATGGCTGAACAAGTTGTGGTTTATGAATGTAATGGAATACTACTGTGCTATAAGAAATGACGAGCAGGCTGACTTCAGAAAAACCTGGAAAGACTTGTATGTCTGATGCTGAGGGAAGTGAGCAGAACCAGGAGAACATTGTACACAATAACAGCCACCTTGTGCAATAACTAACATTGATAGACTTAGCCCTTCTCAGCAATGCAAGGATCTAAGACATCTCCAAAGGTCTCATGACGGAAAATGCTATCCACATCCAGAGAAAGAACTAAGGAGTTTGAATGCAGATCGAAACATACTTGCTATTTTTTTCTTCCGTTGTGTTTTGTTTCCTCCTTCTGGTGGTTCTAATTCTTCCTTACAACATCACTAATATGAAAATATGGTTAATAGCAATGTATATGTAGAGCCTATATCAGATTGTGCGCTGTCTTGGGGAGGAAGAGGGAAAGGGAGAAAAACTTAAAACTCAAAAGCTTATACAAAGCTTATACAACTAATTGTGGATAAATCAAAATAAATTAATAAAAAAATGTAAAACAAATACAAAGCAGCGCTTCCAGAGACACAGGACAACATTTAGCAGATATATGGGTCAATAAACGTGGTAGTTACTGAGCTAGGGTATCATCCTAGAGAGCTGTTCTAGAACCATGTAAGCCTGTATGTAAAGGCTAAAGCACTTAGCTCTCAGAGTAGAGCTGCTTTGTTTTGTTCCCATGGGACCCATTTTACAACCTTGTACACAGGAGGCTCTTCAACATTTTTGACTGGAATGTGTCTAAAAACATTACAGTAAGGTCAGCGAGTGAAAGAGCTGAATTCAAAATGAGCAGAAATATTCCTCAAGTTATGTAATCCAACCGCCTTCACTTTAAGATGAGGGAACTGTGGACCAGAGAGTTGAAGTCATGACATGTGCAGGGCCACAGATTCCAAAGCCAGGACAGATTGGCACTCAATTCAAACAAGCATCTGGTAAGTGCACAGACAGATGAAACAGTGCATGCCCTCAAGGAGCCTGCATTCACTGAATGATACACAATGCACACTGATGAGTGAGCCATAAGTAACTGAACAAAGGAGAAAACCGTACTGACTGGGAGGCTAAAGGGGATCCTATGGGACTAGGAGGCATTCAAGCTGAGCCTTTGGAGTGGGAAGGGGTGAAGGATATTCTACAGAGCTTTAAGTTTTTACACAGCCCTTGACAGACATGAACTCTAAGAGACAGAGACATAGCAAGAATGCATTCTGGGATACCCTGAGCATAGAGACTGAGATGGAAAGTCAAATTTGAGCAACAGAAAGTAAGTCCGCCAGTTGGGACAGAACAGGGATCATACAAAGGCGGTGATGTGAAATCAGTTTGGAAAAGTAGATTGAATCAGACTGCAGAGGGAGGGCTGGAAGCAATGCCTGCTATGTACCAGCGGGTGTGACCTCCTGAGCAGTCACCTCATCCTCTGGGGTTTTTGGCATCTCTAAAACTAGGGAGGTAGAACTAAGGGCTTTTCAAGACCTAAAACCCTACAATCCTAAGTTGCTTCCTCCCTTTGAGGAGCCTCAGTTTCCTCATGTGAAAAATAGAGGCACTGATCCTTCTCAAACTGAACTAAATCAAGAGGAAGGCCCTGGCTCTCTTCTCTATCTGACTTGCCTTCTTCCCTGTAATGCCTCATACCCAGGATCACCAACAACACCAATAACCTACCCCTCCCCCATTAAAGAACCTCCCCAGAGCACAGAGTAAAGGAATGTGATTATAATACTAGATTCTTGTGCTAAATGGCCACTGTCTCACCCCTATAGTTTCTTAACAGAAAAAGAGGATACCTTCAAGCGGCATCATAATATAGTGGATAAAGAGGTTTTCCTCTAAACCAGGAAAACTCAAGTTCAAGTCCTGCCTGTGAAACATACTGGCTCTGTAACCCTAGCAAAAGTCACTTAAATTCTCCGTGCTCTAGGCAACTCTAAGACCCCAAGTGGCAGAGAAAGTGCTGGCTTGCTTTGGTTCCCTATACTGATGAAATCAGAGGTTCAATCTGTATCCCTGAGAATAAGCACTGGAATTAGAATCAGAAAACCCGGGTTCAAATCCCAGCTCTGTCCCTACCTGTGTGACCTTAGGCAAATCACTTAACCTTCCCAGACTTCAGTTGCCTCCCCTAAGAGACCCAGGGCTGGACCAGACAGCCTCTAAGATCCCTTCAGCTCTAAATCTCTGATCGCACGACCTCTAAAGATACTTCCTCTAGGATCAAATATAAACTTTTCTATTTGGCATTTAAGCCCTTCACAATCACATTCCAGCCTATCTTTTTCCAGATTCATGTATTACTTTCCATACACATTGGATACTAGGGTCCGGCCAAACTGGTCTTCTTGCTCTACCGCTACAGTTCCCTGTCCTCTCTGTGTCTTTGTATATAGGCTATCCCAAATGCCTGGAATTCATCCCTCCTTCCTCACTCCTACCTGCTCAACTCCCTGGCCTCCTTTAAAGCTCAGCTACAGTACTCCATCCTACAGGAGGCCTTTCCAAATCATCATCACAATAACAGCAGCTAGCATTTACAGCACTTTAAGGTTTACAAAGCTTTTAAAATATGGCATCTCACTTGATTCCCCCGACAACCCTGAGACAGAGGTACTATCATCCCCATTTTACAGATGAGGAAACTTAGGTATTCTGAAAGTTAAGTGGCCTGCTCGGGGTCACCTAAGTAGTGTCTGAGGCCAGTTTTGATCTCCACTGTTTCTGCCTCCAGGTCCAGCTCTGAGCACCCCAGCTGCCTCTGGCTGATCCCTCCCCCTTCCCGCAATTATTTTGCATCACCTTAAACTTAATTTGAGAGGCAGCACGGGTATAGTCTGCACAGAGCTAAGACCTTGACACCGGGAAGCCCAAAGCTTCAAGTCCTGCCTCTAGCACCCACCCTTGTAACTTTCTAGAGAAGACGCCACTGGTGGAGGGATTCTCCTCACTTGGGAGTCTCTATTTAGTAAACAGGGTGGTTTCAACAGTCCAAAAGTATAGTTTTAACCCTTAACAGCTTTACTATACTAACACTTTCGAGACACTGTTTGTGTTTTATCCACTTATGTGTGTGCATCGCACCTCCCAAGAGAGATCGTAAGCTCCCTGCGGGCAGGAGGGATTGTGCTTTTGGTCTGTGGACGCTCAGAGCCTAGCACAGTCTCGGGCACACAGTAGGCACTTAATAAAAGGGCCGCCTGCCGGGTGCTGTGGGAGGCTGCCCCAGGCGCGCACTGCCCCTCTCCGCCTACAGAGGGGCGCTCCAGCGCAGCCGCAGGCGCAGGCGCAGCCGCCGCTCCCTCGGGGAGGCTCGGCTCGCTCCCACCCCTCACGCTGCCTCCGCAGCCGCCCGGGCCGGCACGGCTGGCGGCGCGGCCGCTTCCCCGCTTCCCCGCTTCCCCCCAACCAGCTTCCCTCGGCCGGCCCTGTTTCGGGGCAAGCCCCGGTCTGCGCCCGCGCCCCCTACCCCCAAACCCGCCAACTAGCCACGCCGGGCTCGAGGTTCAGCCTCCCCTCCAACCCCAAGCAAGCGCCACCCACGTGTGGCCCTGCCCGCCCCGAGGGTCCCAAATGCGGAGCGACCCGGCTCCTCCCCACTTACCGCAGCCGTTAGTCAGCAACTGAACGGGCTTGTTTTCCCAGGCCTGCGTTTAAACCGGAGTCCGCGCCTCCATTGGCTGCCGGGGCGCAGGGGGCGGGGCGGAGCCGCCGGCTGAGCCAATGAGAGAGCCCGAGGAAGCCCCACCAACTTTGCAACGAGGGCGGAGAGAGAGAAAAAGCTACAAAATCTCTCGGGAATCTGCTTTCTTGCAGGTTTCTCTGAGTAGTGCCTGGACTGCCTGGGCATAAAGACGTCGGTTCGAATCCTACCTTCGACATTAACCTGAAGTCAATGACTACATATTCTAAATATGTTGGTAACTGTATTCCAGTGTCACTGTTTTCATTTGTGAGTCGATGTATTTTATGCATTTAAAAACATTATTCTGAGAAGGGGTCCACAGGCTTCACCAGACTGCCAGAGGCGTCCAAACCCATGACCAGCTGTATGACCCTGGACAAGCCCCCTTAACCTCTGAGGTTCAGTTTTCTCTGTAAAATGAGGGAATTAAACGAGGTGGTTTTTAAAGTCTCTGGACAACTAATTATTAAATGCCTGCTGGATACTCAACCCTTTCCCAACCCCAGCCTCCTCTGCTGGGTGAAGCACTCAACTCCTCCCAGAGCTTTCCTTAAAGAGCGCTCGATCTGGATTGTCCACCTAACCCTCCATTTTCATCCGAGCTCTGCTTGGCTTGAACTGCTAAGAACGTGATATACCCCCACCCCACCCCACACCCAACCCCGACCCCATTTCCCCTCCCCCCTTTCCAGCTTCCTTTTGTGTGTCCTTCGCCATTAGATTGTAAGCTCCTTGAAGGCCAAAACTTTTTCTCACTTATATCTCCAGCACTTAACACAGTGTCTGACATATGGTAGGCGCTTAATAAATGTTTGGCCCGTTTTTTTTTTTAAATTGAATTACTACGTGCAGTGTTACACATAAAGTTAATAGGATCAATTCAGAGCTGCAGCTGAGCACAGCAGAATTTAAACATAGAACCTCCGATTCCAGATCCATTGTCCTGTCTATCATACTGTTCGGCCTTTCCAAGTTTATGGGTTCTGATCTCAAGAGCAATTCTTGAAGATAATTATTTTATTCTCTCCTCTCTCCTCCTTTCCTTTTCCCACCCCTGCCCCCCAACCTTACCACAGAGTCTTCTCCAGAATAAAAATGACCAAATAATAGATTCGGAACTGAAAGAGACCTTAGAGGTCATCTAGTACAACCTACTCATTTTGCAGATGAGAAAACTGAGAGCGGAAAGGAGCAGTGACATGCCATCATCACAGATGGTATTAAATGATAGAGTCAGGATTCGGACCCAGGTCCTCTGATTCCAATACAGTTCTGTTATATGGTGGGTTCTCCAGTCCTATCACCATCACGTCCAAGGTCCTCTGTACTGCTCTAGCATGTCACTGTCCTGCCTACTGTATCAAGCAGAACTAAACATGATACTTTGTATGAAAGTCTAACCTGGGTAGAGTACCTTGTACTCCTTCTGACTATTGCATTGTGCTTCTAGACAGGCACAGATCAAATCAGTATTTCTTTTTTATTATTGACTCATTGTGTTTACAATCTATTAAAAATGAAAAGTCTGTAGAAATACACACACACACACACACACACACACACACACACAGAGTTGTCCAGTCATAATTCCCCTATACTGAACTTGTGTTGATGGGGGAAGGAGAGAGGTATCCAAGCGTAGGACTATATTTATCTCTGAGAAATTTTATTTTATTATCAACCAACCAGTTATGTGCATACAATGTGCTATTAAATTCAGTGTACTATCTTACCTTTCCTGGATCTTTTGGGATAACAATTTGGCCATCCAACTTGTTAGCTTTCCTTCTAGCTTCTTGTCATCTATAAATTTGATAAGGATGGCATATATCCCTTTATCCAAATCAATTTGTAATAGGTTAAATAAAATGTCAAGGGCTATATATCCACATATTTAAATGGATTTGTTCTGTCAATGGGGTGTTTTCTATAGTGATGCAGACCAAAACCCATCCACATTTTCTTATCCAATGCAATTCATACCTATGTTCTCCCATAGATCCTTCACAGAGAATCTAGCCACTGTTCCTTCTTTTAGTTCAGGGATTCTGAACCATATTTCTGTTATGGACCCCTGTGATAGTTGAGGGAAGGCTAGGGCACCATGGGAAACATTCAGTACATAGGAAAATACATAGGGAGCAGCTAGGTGGCGCAGTGGATAGAGCACCAGCCCTGGACTCAGGAGGACCTGAGTTCAAATTCGGCCTCAACACATAACACTTACTAGCTGTGTGACCCTGGGCATGTCACTTAACCCCATTGCCTAGCCAAAAAAAAAAGAGAGAGAAAGAGAAAAGAAAATACATAGGAACACATAGAAAATGAAATAAAATACAAAGGAAAGCAATTATTTTGAAATATTGTTATAAAAGTGTTTTTTTTTTAATTCACAGACACCAGCTTAAGAACTCCTGCTTCTAGGTCTTTTTACATTTCATAGGTGTCAGTTTCACACCCCTGCAGTCCATCTGTTTGTACCCCCTCACTCTCACTACCTGATTGGTCCAATTTCTTTCCCAATATTACATCTCTCTGATGTTATGGACTGATTACTAACTCATAAACTAGTCATCAGAAAGGCATTTTCTCTCCAGTAAGTATAGATTTTTAAGCCAATCTCTTCTGAGCAATTTTGGATAACACGTTGGATCTCAAAGCAATCAGCATAAACTTATGCACAAACAGTAGTAGAGGATCTCATCATTTATAAAGACACCCTCTTCCATGTAAACTCCCTCTAGGTCACCCTCCTTGACGGTGTCAAAGACCTTTGGTGAGCATGTATCCATCTCCTTTATACACTCCCTAATCTATCTCCCTAACATAAATCTAATGACAAAGCATGTGTAACTTGTACCTGGCATGACATTAATAATCAGAGAATAGTTAAATGAAGTTATCTTTTCAGTTGTATTTGCAAAAGGTCCCTTCCACTACTTTTGGATAACCCGATTTGTGTTCATATCTATTCAAATTAATGTTCCAAGTCCCCCTTATTGTTTTTCTCTCCCTGAATTTCCTCTCCTTGAACAGCTGCTATGCTAATCACGTAATATTACACTGTAGTGGTGGGAAAGGGCAATTTACTTAAAAGAGAAACAGGGGCTAAAATCAGAAAAATGCAGTAAAAAAAAACCACTCTTAACATCATGCCCAGAATACACCCATCCTCTTAATCTCCAGGTTACGTATTCATCCTTCTCCACTCCCCCTTGCATCTTGATACAATATAAAAGACATCCTGTCTCCCTCCAAACCTTCGGTCTCTCTCCTCAGCAGAAGAGGTAGTAGAAGCTCAACCAATCACAGGAGATTGGAGGGAACTTGTGTGGGTGACCTGTGTTATTTTCTTTTACATATTTCCATAGCAGCAAATCTTCAGCGTATAGGCTTCTTGGAGCTGTAATTAGAGAGAATGTTGACATTTCTCATTACAGTGGGAGCACATTTCAGATATGCAGACATTTTGCTGAGGAGCCAAGAGAAAACCGAACCCTGCATCCTGCCTCAGATCCCACGGGGGCTGCTGTCAATGCTGTGCGAGGCCCAGCATGAGCTACATAGAGCAGCTATAATCATTTCTTCCTTGCCATCTAGTTCCTAACTTCCCTCAGCATTCTTTTCCACACTGCCACCCTTTTCACAAGTTTCCTGGTTTGAAAGACTGTATCAGCTGGGGGCAGTGCAGGAGGGGAAGCCTGCCATTAGTGTGTGAAATTACCACACAGGCTTATGGGAAATTCAGTTCTTGAAGTTCCCCAAGGGGAACTTGTCTTCCCACCAAAAACATTTATCAAGGAATATTGTATGATCCAAACACCTATGCATGAAAGGATCCTTTGATGTTTGTGCTTTTCTCTACTAAATCAAGGCTGTTTTATAATTAACCAGCAATAAATGTAAGTCCTTTGAGTCCTAGTTAAAATCCCACCTTCTATGAGAAATCTTTCCAATCCCACTTAATGCCAGTGTCTTTTCTCTGTGATTATCTCCAGTTTATCTTGTTTGTATCTTGTTTGTGCACAGTTGTTTACTTGTCTGTCCCACTAGCCTGTGAGATAGCTAGGTGGTATGTTGGATAGAGCGCTGGGCCTGGAGTCAGGAAGACCTGAATTCAAATGTGGACTGAGATACTTTCTAGCTGTGTGACCTTGGGCAAGTCATTTAACTTCTATTTACCCTGTCTCCCAGGGTTGTTGTGAGGATCAAATGAGATAATAATTATAAAGTGTTCAGCACATAGTAGGTGCTATATAAATGATAGCTCTTATTATTCCTTGCAAGTAGAGATTGAGATATTTGTTTTATTTTGCTTTTTCCCTTTTTTGTGTCTCCAGTGGTAAGCACAGTGCTTAGCACATAATAGGCGCTTAATAAATGTTTGTTGTGTAATTGGCGTCTTGTATTCTCCCTGTCTTTACATGACTGTAAAGATGTGATGTCCTCCAGAAAAATCGCTTATGAGAGCCTATTTCCTTTTAGTAAGGATACTATCAATGGATAAAAGGAAATTTTCTCTGTAGACTATGCTAGGGAAGAGGAGAATAGAGAAGTGCTCAATTAGCAAATGGTTGCTGATCATAGTTCTAATTTTTTTCTCATTTCCTTTTCTGTTTTAGTTACTTGCTTTTTTTAGTTATATTCTGTTGTTTGATTTAGTTTCTGTTAGCATTTGTATGATGAAGATGGAAGTGAGCAAAACCAGGAGAGCATTGTATACAGTTAACAATAACATTGTTTTGAGAATGACTTTGAGTGACCAAGTCATTTTGACTATTATAAATATACAAATTAAAAATATGAAGAAAGAAGCTATCTACATGATAAACAGGAGTATGTATAGAATAATTTTACATATATTTGTATTTAATATTAGCCACCTCTGGGGGAGGAAGGAGGGTGAGAAAGAAGGAAAAAAGGGGAAAAAATAGAAATTTACATGATAACTTTGTGGTATATTTGGAGGGGATAGCAAGTTGTACACCGTAGTTTTGCAATTTCATGTGCAATCATCTTTTTATTGTACTGTATTATGGAAATGATTCTTTTGTTCTGTGAATTGAAAATAAAATAAATTTTAAAAAATAAAATTAACTGAGTAGCTAGACGTAAGTTGGTTTTAGAGGTCCTCAGGGTGACTCTGATGTGGAGGTTCAAGTCACACAGAGTGTAATTTCCAGGAAATAAACCCTACGAACATGTCCTTGAAGTACTAGTTACAAGCTGGTTCATGGGTAATAATGATTTTTTAAAAGACTTACAAAGATGAGAAAATTGGCACACAAGTTGGCAAGTATCTTATTTTTTAAGGAATAATACTGTCCATTATTTTCTCCCTTCTTTTGGTATCTTTCCCTCACTAAAATATCTTGCCAAACAATCCCTCAACGTTTTCAAAATTCTGCTGACTTTGGCAGATTTCCTCAATGTGGTATGTATTTGATCTAATCCAGTCACTCTTTCCTAATCCATCTTTTTAAGTGTCATTTCAACTGCCTTATATAGCAACTGGGAGCTTTGATGTTAGAGTCCTGGTATGGTATTTCTGCAATAATTGATCATGAAAACAGGTTGTTATAGGAACACAGAAAAATTTGTTCCAATTTTAATCACTTCACTAATCCCTTGCCCATTTCATTTATTTCTGCTCTCAAACTGATATAACTCTGTGAGGCCTTATGTCAAGTTTTCTTGTTAACTGACTCATCTGGTTTTGCATCTAGGGTTTTGGGCAATTTTAGGAGGCAGTACTGCTCATAATCTTTGGTTATTCTCTATAGAGTTTACAAAGAAGTTTGCAATATAAAACAACATTGCCCTTACCTACCATCTCTTTCCATTTGCTAAAAAGATCAAGTGTTTATTGGCTAAAACATTTTCTAGATAACCTGTATCAACAGAGTAGGACCTCACCCCTTCTCCCAGATACCAGGACAGTAACTAGAAGCATGCCCCCAACCAGTCCCTCAGGCTCTTTCCACTGGCAACATCAGTGATATGTAAGGAGTATCGACACCCTTTCTTGGACTGTACATAGGGGTCCACGCCCTCCTGAAACTACAGTAAGACAATGTCCCCGCCAGAATACTTGTCCCCAGAAATAACCAGGGCATCAGTCTATTCCCCAACATGCTCTATGAGAAGGCCACTGCTACAGCTTTTTCTCTGCTCTTATCTCTTCCTTTATCTCTCTGCTCTATTAGCCACTATGTAGTCCTGAATAGTCTCCTCCCCCTTCTTTCCCAAGAGACTGTTCTCTCCTGGTTCTCTTGCTAATAGCATGACCATTCATTCTCAGTCTCATTTTCTAGATTGTGATCTGTCTCCTACTGTCTATACACGAGCATCTTTAAGATTCTTCCCTGGGGTGTCTTCTCTACTTTCACTATATATACTTTTTCTTGATGATCTCATCTGTTGCTGTGTATTCATCACCATGTCTATGCAGATGATTCCCAATACACACATCCAGTCCTAACCTCCTTCTAGAATTCCAGTCCTTCATATCTAACTACCTGCTGGTTATCTTCACCCTGATGTCCTAACCAGCCTTTAAAACTTAGTTTGTCTGAAGCAGATCTCAATATTTGAATGTAAATTCTCCCCTTCTTCAGACTTGTCTATGGTTGACAGCATCAATATCTCTTCAGACATGCATGTGTACTGGATACCCTTTTCCTTCTCCCTCTCTGACTCCCTCTCCCTCCATGTTTGGTCAGTTGCCAAGTTTTATCAAGAATATTTCCACAACATTTCTTGGAGCTATAGAAAAAGTACTAGCCCACTCACAAATAATGTTAATAAGCTTAAGAAGTATGTGGGCTATGAATAACAGAGAAGCACACTCATCAAACAGCTATGCCATAACTGGATGTAAACTTGATATAACCAATCCCATGTAGAAACTCCATTAAGCTTGAGATCACTGTCTCCAGGAACTGCAGTGGTAAAAAGGGAGACTGTCCAAGGGCTAGGAGAAAATGTTCGTACTTCTCTTTTTGAAGTAAAGGCCCTTTGTAAAAGTTTAAAAGAAAATATATGGCATTATTTTAATCTTCCATCATCAAATATTCTTCAGATTTGAAATAAGCTTGAATGTTTTTATTCAATGAATAACTTATCAAACTAGAACTACTTTCTCTTTGTTATTTTTCAAAGTGCATCAATTTAGTAAAATATATTTGATACTATATACTCTTAACTTGTGTCAATTGAAGTAGGCAACCTGAGATTCACAAGAAACAATAGATAAGAAAAATGGATAAGATACCTGATTAGTCTTCAAACCAGAGACCAGTGAATTCAACTTCTTTTCCTGAAAAAAAAAATTATAGAATATATTACGAGAGAGAGAGAAAGATAGTCACCAAATATCTAAGGGAAAAGATGCTCATTAAGAAACAGCGCAGCTTCGTCAAAAATAGGTTATGTCATTTGTTACAATTATTTTATTTTTCTTTTTTATTTCCAGGGGAGTGCAGGGAAGAGAAAGAAAAGAAAACCAATCTTAGTTGAAAAAATAAAATTGAATTTTAAAAGAATAGGACATGTCAAATTAATCTAATTTTCATCTTTGACAGTCCTATTGAATTGATAGATCAGCATAACACAATGGATATAGTTTACCTGGATTTTAACAAAATATTAAAATAAAGTTTCTCACGCTATTCTTATAGAATGGATCTATCTTGTAAATGGGTCAAAGTGTGCTAGATCAACAGTCTTCAAACCTTTCTTGATTACATGCCTCTATTAATTAAAAATGTCTGAGTCCACACTCCAATATGTGTAAATTTACCTATAAATTATATACAAGTACTACTATATTAATAATTAAGTATGTCACAAAATGCATAAAAATAAACATTTATAAAGAATGAGATGAAGATAAAATAATATTTGGTCCTAGATCAACAAGGAATCACTGGAGTTTACTGAAAAGAAGAGCAGTGTGGTCAGACCTGTGCTTCCTTTTGGCAGCTGTATGGAACATGGATTGGAGAGGGGAGAGAACAAATAAGAGGCTTTTCCAGCTGTCCATGCAAGAGGTGATGAGGGCTTTGGCTAGGTGATCGGAGAGAAGACAACAGATGCAGGAGATATTGCACAAGTAGAAATAACAAGATTTGGCAACTGATCAGATACATGGGATGAGAGAGTGAGCTGAAAATGATACTGAGGCAGTCAAACTGGATGACTGAAAGGAGTGTAGTAAAAGCAAAATGTAGAACGGAAGTGGATTTGAAAGATGTGTTAAAATTATATCTTGTTCAGGTCACTCTGACCACCGCAAGCAGCCTCTTCTAGTCAGTATAGTAAGTTTAGAAGTAGCCAGCATAAGGAAGTAAGATTATAAAGGGGAACCTAGAAGTCGTGTACACACAGTCCCAAAGATCAAAAGAGTATGATTTAGAAATGTTGTCATATACTAACCAAAAATCACATCCTGGTAACATGTGAAGAATCAGGGGAAGCCATCTAGGCTTTGCTATCAGAGACTTTTGGTCCTATAGTACATAAACATTAGATAAATTCCAGACATCTATAGTAAGACTAGCAGATCCCAAATGTTACTGATAACTTTGAGATTATGTGAATATGCTGACTTTAACTTTTACTGAGAACTTTGAGATGATCTGGATATGTTAATCAATTTAACCCAAGGTGGCACAGATAAGAGTTAGTCTGTCCCCCGCAAAATCCTATAAAAATGAGACCTCAAACTTCTGTCCTACCTCCTCTCCCCTCCCCTCACTCCAGGACTTTTCCATCTTTATTTGGGTCCATGCTGCCAAATGCTCCAAACTCTAATCCATGGTTACATGCACGATTATCTGCACCTCTCCTCCTCCTTTCCTCTTCCTCATGCTGCCTGACTTCCTTCACCACCGCATGCCTGTCCCCCACTCCGTCTGCCTCCATACCCCCTTTAACTCCACTTGTCTCTCTACTTTCTGTGCTGTTTGGCCCTATATCCTCCATGCCATGTTAAAGTGCGATTGAAGCCTCACTTCCCACTGACATTATTATAGTCCCAGCATGCCTGCCTCATTTCATAATTTCATAAATTAATTAGCAATTCAGGGGAGATGATAGCGTGATGAAATCTGTGATGCAGATTGCAGTCCCATCCATGCCTGCTTATCTTTGGGACTTACTCTATCCCACTCAAAAATAAAAAAGGGATACGGGGGTTATTATTCATTGAAAGAGCACCTGCTAGAAGGATGATCTAGGGGCAGGAGGAGAGTCTTAGAGTGGGAGGGTATTAGAGGAGAATATGCTGGAAGCACGACCCACAATTGCTGTTGTGGGGAGAGTGGGATAGGACCCATCTTTTCACCCTCTGATTAATTAGTCACATACTCCTTGGGGTCAAGCCGCCACTGAGACTACTTAGCTAGATGATAAGACAAGTATACGTAGACATTCAGTGGGAGACTGGAAGGGTAGTCATTAGTTATTTGACTGTCATTTTAGAAAGAAATCATTAGTGGTGTATCCCAGAGATATCTTTGCTCTGCTAACAGCTTTCTGCTGTTTAACATTTTTCTCTATGACTTGGATAAAGGCACTAAAAGGTATGCTTATCAGATATGCAGATAACTCAAAGCCAAAAACCACAGGTAACACAATGATAGAGTTCAGATCTAAAAAGATTAGAACAATCTTAACAAGTTAAAATATTGACCTGAATCTAGTAAGAGTAAATTAAAAAGACAATTTTTGATAAACCCAAAGACCTCAGCTTTTGGGACAAGAACTCACTATTTGACAAAAATTGCTGGGATAGACTCTCTTTCCAGGGGGCAGCTATGTGGTGCGGTGGATAGAGCACCGGCTCTGGATTCAGGAGGACCTGAGTTCAAATCTGGCCTCAGACACATAACACTTACTAGCTGTGTGACCCTGGGCAAGTCACTTAACCCCATTGCCTAACCAAAAAAAAAATTGCTGGGACAACAGGAAAACAGTATGGCAGAAATTAGGTATAGATCAACATCATATACCAAAATGTGGTCAAAATGGGTATACTACGTAAATTAGCAAATTAGGAGAATAAGGAATAATTTATCAGACCTATGGAGAGGGAATAATTTATGGCCAAACAAGAGATAGAGAGCCTTTGAGATGTAAAATGGATTACATTAAATTTAAAAGGTTTTACACAAACAAAACCAATGCAACCAAGATTAAAGGAAAGTGGAAAGCTAGGGAAAATTTTTTACAGTAAGTGACTCTGATAACGGCTTCATTTCTCAAATATGTAGAGAAGTGATTCAAATTTATAAAAACACAAGTCATTTCTCAACTTGATACATGATCAAAGAACATGAACAGGCAGTTTTCAGATGAAGAAATTAAAGTTATCTATAGTCATATGAAAAAATGCTTTCAATCACTATTGATTAGAGAAATGCAAGTTAAAATAACTGTGACGTACTACCTTATACCTATCAGAATGGCTAATATGACAGAAAAGGAAAATGATATATGTTGGAGAGGGGTTGAGTTGGTGGAGTTGTGAACTGATCCAATCATTCTGGAGAACAATTCAGAACAATGCCCAAAGGGCAATTAAACTGTGTATACCCTTTGATCTCGCAATACCACTACTAGGTCTGTATCCCAAAGGGATCTTTAAAAAAAAAAAAGGTGGGGGGAAAGGGCCTATTTGTATAAAAATATTTATAGCAGCTCTTTTTGTGGTGGCAAAGAATCAGAAATTGAAGGGATGCCCATCAATTGGGGAATGGCTGAACAAGTTATGTTTTATGATTTTAATGGAATACTATTGTGCTATAAGAAATAGCTAGCAAACTGATTTCAGAAAAACCTGGAAAGACTTACACAAATGATGCAAAATGAAGTGAGCAAAATCAGGAGAACATTGTAGACAGTAACAGCAATATTGTATGATGATCAACTGTGAATAACTTAGCTACTCTCAGCAATACAATGATCAAAGACAATTCAAAGGACTCAAGATGAAAAATACTATCTACCTCCAGAGAAAAAAATTTCAGATGGAGTCTGAATCCAGATCAAAGTACGCTACTTTTCATTTTATTTTCTTACATGGTTTCTTTTAAATCTGTTTCTTCTTTTACAATATGACTAATATGGAAATATGTTTTACTTGAGTGTTCATATATAACCTATATCAAATTGCTTACTGTCTTTGGGAGGTAAAAGGTGATGAAGGGAGAAAATTTGGAACTCAATTTTAAAAAAATAATGTTAAAAATTATATTTGCACATAATTGGGGGGAAAAATTAAAATATTATTTCAAAAAAAGATAAATGTAAGGTCTTATACATGGATTAAAATATCAACTGCACAAATACAAGATGAGTGAGACATACCTAGACAGCAGTTCAACTGAAAAAGACAGAGGGGAGGCAGATGAATGGGCCAGCTGTATGTATGAGTCAGCAGTATGATATATGATAGCCTAAAATGTTAACGTGACTTTCATCTGCATGAAAAGAGGCACAGTGCCCAAGATTTGGGAAGCAATGGTCCCACTGGTCAGATCACACCTGTAATGTCATGTTTGGTTTTAGATGCCATGTTTTAGAAATGACTTTGAGAAGCTAGAGAATGTTGAGAGAAATGATTATTAATAACCAATTATGTGGGGAGATTCCGAGTTCCCCCCTTTTCTATTTTCAAAATCTTAGTTTCTGAAGGTTGAGTTAACCTTCTCCTCTATCCAACCCCACCCAACTTTACAAGGAATTCCATTCAATAAAGCTTGAGTGTAGACAAACCTTTTTGTCTATATTGCCCAAGGCTGGGGATGGTCTGGGTATAGAAATAGCCTCTCTGTCCAAGGGTGACTTGAAGTCAATCTCATCTCCTCATTGTAATATATTCATTCTCTCATTAACTGTTAAACAATCAGAGTTGATTTTCACCCTGGGGAACACCTACTCTTTGAAAGGTATATGAACTGTGAGCCCGCCATGATTGTGTTTGGTTTAAGAAAGAAGGCCAAATGACCATCCATTAATAAAATGATTAAATTACCCAGAAACCATGCCTCTTGAACCTTTTTAATCACCGCAATGTCCAGAGAACAAGCAACCAAGATGATGAAGGGCCTTGAGGTTGCAATATCTGGGGACAGAATCATATACTCATAAATTTAGAACTAAAAGCAATCTTATGGGTCATTCAGTCCTCAAATCTCTCAATTTACAGATGAGAAAACTGAGGCATAGAAAGGTAAAATAACTTGCCCAAGGTCACTTAGAAAATAAATGGCAGAAGAAGGATTCAAACCAATATCCTTTAATGCCAAATACAGCATTCTTTCCAGAGTTGTTGGCTGACTTTAGTTGTTGATATAAAACGGAGAAAATAATACTTCTACCACCTACCTCCCAAGGTTATTATGATGAAAGTATTTTGTAAAACTTAAAATGCTATAGAAATGTGAGTAATTATTCTGTCTCATAGCACTTTATTTCTTTGTAAATTTGTTTTAGGAAAAAGCTAGACAACATAAAGTATGGCATGGTTGCACCCAATTGTAAGAAAAAAACAAAACAAAACAAAGGCCAGAAGGGTTTCACTAGCACATTATTCTTCAGAGTTATGATCCCAATGTCTTTGTAATTATCCTAAGTGGCATATTTTTCTGGTCTGGTTTAAACACTTGAAATACGTGAGTGATACTCCTTGTAGAAGCAATAAATTCAGTCTTGGCAGTATAATATAATGACAGAAAAAAAACAAAAACAGGTAGATCTATTCAAAAGTGGGATAGGCTGACAGAGGAGGAAATGGTTTCCCCCACACTGGAGATTTTCAAGCTGAATGCCTTGTTTTGGGTTACATTATGGATCCTTCTTCAGGCACTGGCGGGACCAAATGACCTCCGACATTCAGTAGTTCTCTTTGTGAAATGTAACTTCAGTAGGGGTCCATATTAAGTGTTTACTTTAAGAAGTACTTTGTACTAAATTACAGTCATCTTTAAAAAGCAAGCAAGAGAGCAAACAAGAATTTATTAAGTGCTTATTATGTGTCAGGCTCTGTGCAAAGTATTGAGAATTCAAATAAAATCAGAAAGCAAAATAGTCCCTGCCTTAAGGAGCTTACATTCTAATGGGGGTAAATAGCACATATAAGAAGGATGGGAGGTGTGGGGGGGATGGCTCACAAGACATGGTGGAAAACGTCTAGAGAGTTAAGAGTGCATCCTGGAGTGAATTTAAGACATGGCTGGGTTAGGTGTCTTCCTTAAAATTCCTGAGAGGAACTAGCTAATCAAAGGAAGAGGCTGCAAGGGCAGAGAGTAGTTCCAGTGTGAGAAGTCCAGGGGTGAAGTGAACTTACAGCTCTAATGAATAATCTAAGGATGCGTTTTCAAAAGATTTCCAGGGAGAAAAAAATAATAATTTACATAGCTAGCTAGATATATGGCATATAGGGAGAGACAGACAGACAGACAGATAGATAGATGGATAGATAGATAGATACCACTTTATCTTTACAAAAGCCTTTATATACATGATTTCTTTCGATCCTTACAACAACCCTAATCAAGTAATACAAATAATACAAATGTTATCACCTCCAATGTACAATTAAGGAATCTGGGGTACACGGAGGTTAAGCAACTTGTCTAAGGTCATACAGCTGACTGATTAGAGACCAGATTCTTCTTCCAATTTAGTAATCCCCTTTTAGAACCCAGAATGGTGCTACATACACAGCAGGTACTCAATCATTAAAGTTTTTAGTAGAACATTAACAGATCCTACAAAACTAGGTTCTCATAGGGAAAAGAGAAGAAAAAAATCTGCTCATTGTTATCAAGGATTCTATTCAATTCTTTCCAACACCCCCTACCCTCTGTTTTGGTATCTGCTGCTCTTAGCTCTATTGGGGTCTTGGGGGAAAAAAGAGTAGGCAATAAGAGAAAGGAAGGTAAGGAAAGTAATTGAGAAACTCTTTTTTGCCATGAAAATTAAATTTGATATAGCACTCCCTCTGGGCTCACTTCCCTAGAAGGTTGGTTCCCAGAAAGGTGGGTAACCATCTTCCTAATACTGTAACTCATCAGCCTCCATCAAATGTTCCCCTTAACTATCAGCCAGTAGGCTCAATTAGCTTTAAAAAAAAAAAGCATTTGCTCAAATCATGCTGGAAGCAGAATAGTTACAAGTCATTAAAAAAGTTTTCAACAAAAAACAGGAGCATACTCTCCCACAAATTTACAAAAGGTCTAGAGGAGTGACCATGAACTTTTGGCACACTGGTATCAAGTCGTGCATATAGGGGACACATATGACCGACCAAGGCAACTCCTAACTCTAGAATTTCAAGACCTTGTTATGCTATCTTTCTCTGAGGAGTCAGACCTAAAGATCACTGTGAGGTGCAGCATCTTTGACAAATGAGTCAATCTGATCCTCCGTTGGGGTGACTCTTCCCAGTGCAAGCTGTCCAAGCTGAATGGGTCACTCCAACTCCAAACTGGATCATGCGGGTCACTCAGCTCTAGAGCTGGCTCCTGGCTGGACTTGGCTGTTGCCTTCCTGGCAGACAGATTGCTTGGCCACCAGGCCATAACTTCCTGGATGAGGCCAGAAAGATCATGCAGCCAATGGGCTTTTCGCAGAGTATTTGGTCTCTGGTGGATGGGTAGATCTGGTAGACTTCCTGAGCTTTCTCTGGACAGGCAGCTACAGTCTTTACCACTTTTTTAGCCTCTGAATTAGCTGCCTATCACTAGCTCAGTTTTCACTTGCCCCTTTAATCCTCAGCCTAAATGGGGCATACCCTTAACAGCAGAAATTGATGAATTTTGTTAAGATAAAGGTTGTATTATCTGGCTAAATTACAGTAGCTCAGGTGGGGTTTTAAAATTGATTTTATTAAGGAAAAAAGAGAGAGAAATTCATTCTTATCAGAAAAAAATATAAATACAAAAACACATAGCCGTTAGCCCCATCCTCTTGTTTCAGGTAATGACATAAACCAGAATAGGCAGGGCAGCATCATGTACCTAGAAGGTATCTTTGAAGACAATGCAGAAGTAGGAATCAGGTAATGACAATTTCAGAATTAAAGAGTGCCTTGGAAGTCATCTTGCACAGTCAGTAACATAGGACTAACAAACATGAGACTTTCCCTGACTCTAGCTACTGATAGAAGGCAAAGAAACAAAAACCTGACCCCCCCCCAAAAAAAAGTTGTCAAAACCTTTTCATCCTTTGAAGGAAAAAAGTGTTTGAATTTTTTTATTGTAAGCTTTAGAAGGCTCTGGGCAAAGAGGAAAGAGCACTGACCCTGGAGTCAGATGAACTGAGTTCAAATTCCACCCCTCTAACCTTGCTACCTGAGTGACCTTAACCTCCAGTTTCTTAATCAATAAAATGAGGGGGTTGACCTAAGTAGCCTCCGAGTTCCCTTCTAGTTCTAGATCTATGACCCTATGATCTCTTCAGTCCTACAAATAGGACTAAATAGGAAAAAGTCCCGACTTTTAAATCATAGAATTCGCAGATCCAGAACTAGAAAGGACCATAGAGTCCAATCCCCTACTTATTCAGATAAGAAAACTTAGAGGAGCAGTTAGGTAGTACAGTGGATAGAGCACCAGTCCTGAAGTCGGGAGGACCTGAGTTCAAATCCTGCCTCAGACCAAACACTTGACACTACTAGCTGTGTGACCCTGAGCAAGTCACTTAATCCCATTGCCTAAAAAAAAAAGAAAGAAAAGAAACTTAGGACCAAAAGTCCAAGGACCTAGATTTAATCCTGGCCCTACCTTTTCATTACCTATATGATGAGCAAAACAATTTTGTTGTGCCTCATTTTCCTCATCTGTATGCAACAATAAGGAACCACTGCTGGACCAAGAGGCAGCAGAGTGCTCATATTCTCCTGAACCCCTAAGGGTCCCCTCTTAGCTCTCAACAACCTACATGAATGGACCAGGTTTAGTTCTGGAGCTTGAGGAGGTTAGTTCTCTCTCTCTCTCTCTCTCTCTGTCTCACTCTCTCTCTCTCTCTCTCTCTCTCTCTCTCTCTCTCTCTCTCTCTCTGTCTCTCTGTCTCTGTTTCTGTCACTGTCTCTCTGTCTCTCTGTCTGTCTCTCTCTCTCTCCTTTGATCTTCTCCTCCCCTCCTCATCCCATAACCCCCCCATGTCCCCAACACCACACCTCCTCCCACACCCTAGAACCTCAGGGAAAATTACTTGAAACTTAGATTTGGCTCACTGTCTAACATTTACCCAAAAGGGGAAAGTAGAAAGATTGACTCAAAGTACAGTGTAATTCTGGTAAAGGACAGCTATTTATTTTCTCTACCCAAAAGAAATTATTGACATAAGAGATTCACAATCATCATTGACAAAATACTTCAACAGCAGACAGTAACATATCAACGTTATACTGAGACTTAAACATCAGACATGAAGCAATTTGTGGAATGGTTGAATAGGCAGTTTAATGTTTTACCTTGGCTCTGTGTTGTCTAATCTAAACAATATACTTTAAGTCAATGTCTTCTAGTAAGCCAGTCCAGGCTCTGGAGCTCCTCTTCATTATCCTTGGTCATATGGTCATCTTCTCTAAGAAGGCTGTGGTGGAGGAACACTCGTGCCACTACAAGTCGGCTCTGACTAAAGAATTGATACGGGAAACCTAGATATCTGGAATACTGAGAGTTGCCTCAGAGGCTAGAAATGTCCATCTGAGGATTGTTTCTCATTTATCTATCTCAATAAGGAAAGATAAAGTAGAAAAGACAGTCAGGGCCCCAGTGTTCCTGCTTAGGCTCCTCTAAACCAACATCTGTACTTTAGCCACCTTGTACTCCTAGTTTACCATTCCAGCCCTAGTCAGGGGAAGGGTAACATCTCCCTTCCCCATCCCTTCAAAGGGAAGTACCAACAGTCCTGGCTGGCTGAACAGAGGTGGGGGAGGGGCAGGCAAGTGAACATTCACTCTCTTTTTAAGATCCACTGAGCCATTGGTTGTTACTGCTTACTGATCGTAATAAGGGATGGTTTCATCATCTCTTCAGCAGTGAATCAGTTACCTATATATGGGGGAGCTCTGCAGCATGTTCTATAGGATACACCCATAGCTATATGTGAAATAAGAAGGGCTGACCTCTAAGGTCCCTCCTAGCTTGAAATCTATTTATCATTCATTCGGTGTTAGAGTTTTAATAAATTGTAAGAAGAAAACCCGAAAAGAATATTTAACCAAAGGACTAGAAGAAGCCTAACAAAAAAGAACGTATCATATATTTGAGAAATATGTGAGCTCTTCATCTTTTATCATTAAACACACTGGTTACTTTAAACAAGAGTGTATTTTTGTATTCCAAGAACATTTGTCAAGGGGGACCTGTTTTCATTTCTCTTTCTATAATTTCCCAACCTTATTTCTCAAATTTAGCAAAATATGTTTCACAATCTACGGCCCGAACTTGTATCGAGTAGAATAGATTTGTTTAGAGAGCACAGACTAAACAAAAAATGATGCAGTAGGTGAACATCAATGTTGGATGGTTTTTTTATGTTTTGGTTTTGTTGTTGTTTAATTTTTTTTTTCATTAACTGGAATCTTTTTTTTTTCTTCAAAGTTTTTATCCAGGATCTCATCTAGTTCTCATTTCTGAAAATCCTGTCCAGAGAGATTAAAATCATGCCCTGAATCATAGCCCAGTATCTTCTTCCTATTTAGTCATACTCTTCAAGAACTTCTCTAGGCCTCAGTTTTCCCATCTGATAAACGAGAGCATTGTGCTAAAGAATCTTCAAAATGCCTCATTCAGCCAAACATTCTGTGTTTGGCTTTTTTTCTTGTCAGTCAAATTAAAAATTGTGAATTTTATTATGAGATCAAAGTTATTTAATTAAACTATACATGGATTGATTTTTCCTGAGGAAGACTATATTAGTGACCTATTTATTGCAGCTTAGAGCTACCTTTGGAAGAGTATTGATTCTCAGGAAGGGTAAGACCCTGAAAAGAAATTAACACAGAAATCTTCCTGACCATGTATTAAATGGTATTTCCTTACCACCATACCCCCAAAAAAATGCCTAAAAAAGTTATGCCATTTTCATTAAGATGCAGTGTGATGTGATGGAAATAACACCAGGCCTCATCACCAGTTCAAATCCCACCTCAGACATTTAACTGGATGTGTGAGCTTGGCTAATTACTGTACAATGGAAACCAGTGTTAGAACATGATCTATAACTCCCGTTAATATAGGCTACCTTGAAAGAATGTGAACAAGCATCTCATGGGGAAACTTTCCTGTGATCCTGGGCCACCCCTGGCACTATGCCTTCTTTGTTCTGCTTCTATATCTGATCTGACCTAAGGGTGGATCCATTATTCTGTCTTGCTGTCACCAAGGACTGCTGTCTTGTGAGTAAACTTCACTTAAACTCCCCCAATTAACCTAATAAATTCTAATACATTTATACATGGTGGCATGGACTGCCCTTCTTTCTTCAGTATCTTAGTACTTTCCCCTTAGGGTAGGACTATTCCTTTGAACATTTTGTGTCCTTACATTGGTATAATCAGGGCAGAACAGATCTGCATCCTTACGGTAACAATCTCAGTTTCTTCATCTGTGTGTAGCTCCTGTTACCAAGGAGATATACATACTGAGAATAAAGTTCTGCTGGCTGGGAAAGAAACTCTTCAGTCTGTTTTGATTCATGAGCTAAAGAGGGATTGTGCCTTAAAGAAACAATATTGTTTTCCCTTCACCCAGGAAAAGAAGATGTCATGGCAGGCAGGGATGAGCAGAGATGGAGAAAGAAAAGGGGAAAATTGAGTGAGGGAAAAGAGATATGGAGGAAACACTAGGGCTCAGCAGCACCTCTGCTACAACGATGGGAAAGGGGGAATGAAAAGAGAGGTGAGGAGGTGGCAGATGCGACCCAGAGCTGAGATGAGGAGAGAGTCTATAACTGTCGGTGTTTTTTTTTGAGAACAGCAATGGTGATGCTTCTCTCTCCTTGCATTCTATCCTCTTCTCAGGGAGAGTGAGTACCCAGTTCCAGAGCTTATCTCTGTTCTTTAAAGTTTGTTTGCATTTCTGCCTAATTAGTATTGACTGTCAGCTGAAAATAAAATGTGAGTGATCAAAACATTGCTATGTTTACATTCTCAGGAATGGGAAGCCAGAGACCCTTGAAATTGTCACTCTTTTTGGCCCTCCTTGGAGCTCTGAAGCTATCTGAGAGAGAAGCTTATTGATATTTTAATATTCTCCATGTAGTGAATATGTCTCTGAGGTCACTATCCCAGAGTCATGTCACTACATCTCCCTCTAAGGGCTCTAGGAGTCCCCTGGGGGGTTGGGGGTAACGCTGCACTAATACCATCAACCTGAGTCCCCACTGGTTGTTTCCCTGTCTTTAGCTAACAGTGCTTAGTACCCCAATTACATTTAACTATTTAACATCAGTTTACTTTTACAAGGAACAGCTAGGTAGCACAGTGGATAAAGTAGTGGGCCTGGAGTCAGGAACACTCACCTTTCTAAGTTTAAAGCTGGCCTCAGAAGCTTACTAGCTCTGTGGCCTAGGGCAAGTCATTTAACCCTGTTTGTCTCAGTTTCCTCTTCTATAAAATGAGCTGGAGAAAGAATGGCAAAACCATTCCAGTATCTTTGCCAAGAAAACCCCAAATGGCCTCACAAAAAGTTGGACACAACTTTCGGATACAACTGAAAAACAACTGAATAATAACAACAGATGTAGAGACTATTAGTAGATAGTATTGTTCTGAAAGTGTCCTGATGGCATAAAACCCAGGGAAAGAGTGCCTTAATGAGATCCACAATCACTCGAAAGAAAGTAGTATAACAATCTACACAGGAAAAAAAAAACTGGTAAAAATTGCCTATTGCCCAAGCTATTATAAAGATCCTAAAGAGCTAGAAAGATATCCCTTGATATAGACCATTAACCAGAGAAATAGATGTCTCTGCAAAGCAGGTTTAAAGAAAAGAGGTCCACATGTAAATACCAGTAACACACATCTCCCTTTTCTTTGCTTCTTTTTTGGTCTAGGGATCAATTTATGTTTATGTTATTAATCTCTTTCTTCTTATAGGATCTCCTATTTATAGGAACTTGCACTTGCTTAAGGGTGATATTTCAATGCACCTCCACTACAGTGTTTGTGATGCCCTGAAGATGGGGAAGAAGTTGAATAGGAGGAGATTAAATCTGGGAAATGGTGCAGTGTTTTTGACAATCCTAAATTATTCCCTTATACAAAGACTCATTTTTTGGAAACCACATCTCCAAAGAATTAAATTTAAAGGAAGACAATGGAGAAATGTGTAGTTAGTGTAAATAGGTTGATTCCAATGCTTTGTATGCAAGAAGTGTCATAAAATATTATCATCCAAAAAATTGAAAAAGGAGATGAGCTAGACACATAGGAAGAACAAGGGATAACAGAAGAGTAGGCAGCACCAGAACGCATATACACATGACTAGTCATAAGCAGTAAAAATGAAGAAATTAAAATATAGATGTTTGTATGGATGATTTTATAGCTGTAAAACCCAAGACATTCAACAAAAATATTAAACAAATTAATAAGTGACTTTAGCAAATAGCAGAGCATAAGATAAATCCACAAAAATCATGTGCATTTCTATTTACCACCAATAAAATCAGAAAAATTAATAGAGAATATAATTTATAAAAATGACAAAATTTAGCAAATATTTAGGCATTAATTTGTCAAGATATACATCTATGTAAAGAAAACTTCAGAACAGTTTGTCTGAAATTAAAGAACTGAACAAATAGATTCAATACAATGTTAAGTTGAGCAAATCATTGGAAAAAATGGCCAAACTTCCCAAATTATTTTATAGAGTTAATAAAATGCCAATCAAAATGCCACTAAGCTATATCCATAAAATAGATAAAAGCCACAAAACATTAATATGGAAAATGGATTGGCAAAACATGAGCAACTATGGAACAGAATTTGTCAGAGATCAGTACAAAAGGAAATTTACCTTACAGAATTCAAATTATGTAAATGAATATATAAATTTAAACTGATAAAATAAGTCTTGTCTTGGATAAAAAAAATAGAAAAAAAGACTAATGGAGCAAAATAGAAAATTCAATTAATAGAACCTAGTATAGTTAAGTGTAATCTTTTTTTTTTAAGGCAATTGGGGTTAAGTGACTTGCCCAGGGTCACACAGCTAGTGTCAAGTGTTTGGTCTGAGGCTGGGTTTGAACCTAGGTCCTGCTGACTTCAGGGCCGGTGCTCCATATACTGAGCCACCTAGCTGCCCCAAGTATAGTCTTACTAGGACCCCTTCCTCTCTTCTTCCCAAAAGTGAAAAGTATCTACTGATAGAATGAATTCTGAAATTTTTGGAGGACCCCTTCTTTCCCAGGATGATCTGAAGAATACCATTTAATTGCTCTCTTAAGCATCCAATGTTTAAGAGATCTAATTAGAAAGAAATTGGGTTGTTTTATCAGTTCTAGGATAAGTGGGGAATGTTCTCTCAAGTTGGAGGAACATGCTTCCCAGGTATCAGAGAGAGAAAAAACAAGATTTCTAGTCACCATTTCTGAACCTAGCATTGATGTCAGATGCTTAAAGAAGATCCTACCTTTTGAGGCAAGCTTTCGTGAAGAATGGAAAATATGGAGAATTAATTATGAAGACGTGAAGATGTGAAAGGTTTAGAAGTTGTAAAAAAAAAAGGCCAAAGAGAAATATTTGAGGCAGGAAATTTGAGAGGAATTGAAGAAGAAAGAGGACTAAAACTGAAGAAGGATACAAACTAAAAAAGATAGGGAAAGAAAAGAAAGGAGGTTAGTAGGTCACCGAGAGAGGAAGGGTATTTCTGTCAATGTGCTAATGAGGTGAGTAGGTGCTAATGAGGTGAGACGGATTGAAGAAACTCATTTGTCATTTTGGCACTAAAGTTCTTTAGGAGAATTAACCACCCAAGAGCTATTAGCCAAAACAAAAAAAAAAATGACAAAGAACACAGGATCTTGGTTTCAACAAGCTTAAAAAGCAGGAATTACTTTGCTGTGACCTGAATAAACGGTAGGATATTTGTTTTTCTGCAATGGGCAAATAACTGTTATCTCTGACCAGCCTCAATTCCAGAGTACTAACAATGCTACTCACCTCCTGATAGAGAGGTGATATAATCCAGTTGCAGAATGAGATACACAATTTTTGACAGAGCCAATGGGGACATTTGTTTTATTTGACTATACATATTTGCTACAAAAGGTTTGTTTTGTTTTGTTTTTTTCCTTCAACAAGGACAGAAGATATTGGTTGGAAGAGAGGATTTAGGAATAGGGATGAAGAGAAAAAAAGAAAAAAGAAAAGAAAGAAAAGAGGATTGTTAAAGCATTTTTAAATAAATGTATAGAACAAAACAGAAAGGTCAGAAAGAAAAACAAGGCAGCTTAAAAAGTTACATGTTGAATTTATTATATACTTAAAAAAAGAAAAGCAACTGCATGTAATAGAGATTTGCAGTTTCGTGTAAAACAAAAAATTTAACTGCCACCTGTTCTCAAAGTACAAACTGATCTCCCTCCCAGAAGAGAAGGTAAAGGATCTTGAGAATTATCCCTCCTCTGTTCAAGTTGTCAAGGAGAAGTAAGTGTTGTGGTGGTGGTTGTTTTAATGGGAGAGGGGCTTCAATATAAAAGCAAAGAAGAAGCATCTGAAGAAGTAGAGGGGAATCCTGACCTCTTCACAGAATTAGACAGTGGGAGAATTTGACACAAGGGAGAAAGGGAAGAATGACCATTGAAGACCTGAAAGCAAATAACATATGAGGCGCTTCCTTGCCCCACCCCCCAAAATGAGAGCAGCACCCTCTAAAAAGGCAAAAGCTACTTGTTTTCTATGAAATAATGATGCAGGGCCATAAGTACCAAGATGGGGTATAGATACATACGTGCGAGTTTCAGAGGAGAAATGGAAATTATGGACCAATGCAGATTCCTAAAAGACAAGCACAGCCCCAAAATAGTCATGGCAGCCCTTTTACTGGTAGCAAATGTGAGAAATAGTTCATTCAAACTCAGGAAGGATGAAGTTAGAAGCCCAGTTTATTACACAGTTGCAACCATGGGTGTCCTGTGGACTAGGACACATTGTACCTGTTAGAAACATGCAGAAAATACTGTAGGAAAAGTGTGGAAACATAATTCTTATTGAGAGAAGAGGAGGAAATTGTGAGAGTTAGGCAAGGGTTAAGTTTCCACAAAGTTAGAATAGTGCTGAGAGTACAAAAAAACCAAGATGTTTCAAAGCAAAAGAAACAGTTGAACTATAAGTGGGCTTAGCCAATAAGAAGCAAGCTGGTGGTTTCAAGAAAAAAACGCAAGTTTAGGATAAGGCCCTATCCAGCTCAAACCAGTTGGGGACAATGACCAGATGGCTCAAAATTGCTACTGTGCATGCTTAATCAGCTGATATAATATTAACTGACACATCCCGAATAAAATTAGAGCCTTATTAAGGGATCATGAGACACACGACCAGGGATGGGTAACACGTTTAAACACATTAAGGAGCAACATGGATGAGGGCATAAAGGGAAGATTGTAACCGGAAGTGAGCTGGCCAACCAGCTTTCTGATGGGAGGGATTGCTCCAAATTAACAGTATAAAGCTTTTCTCGCTTCTGTACTCAGTGCTCACTCCTCCCTGAAGGAGAGCGCAGCCAACTTCTGGCCAGAAACGTAAAAACTTCCTTAAGATTCTCCTGTAATAAATTTTGCTGCTTTGACATTTACCATTTCATACCAAAGCAGGAATTCACTATTTATCTCTAATCCCAGCAGCAAAGTCCCTTCTCTGTTTCCTCACTGGCAGAGTACTCCAGAGTGCACAACTTTCCAGTATACCTATTACACATCTATTCCTTCTTCATAAATCCCTTGTTCATTAAATGGTGTCTTAGCCCCCCCTCCTGGAGGTAGAGAAGCTAGTATTTATAAGCCTTAAGCATGCAAACTCTGAGCAAAGCTTAACTTTTGTCCTACTTACTAACTTCCATCAGCAAAACAAGATAACTTTATAGCTTTATCCTATTTTTCCTAGTTACTTTTAGCAGTTGTTTCAATTTTATGGAATCTTTTGTTCTGATTAACCAACTTCTATCAGCAAAACAAGAGGAGACCTACTGTATCCTGTTTTACTTAGTTACTTCTCTAGCTGTTAGCTCTGAATTTGTGAGAACGAACATTTTCGTTGTATCTCTCACAAAGAACTAGAAAGTAGATGCCCATCAATTTGGGGAATGGCTAACTAGTGAAAATAACAGAATATTGCTGTGCTGAAAGAATGAACATTATTAACACAGAGAAGCATTACTCATAACAAAATGAACCCAAACAAAAAACCTAAAGAACCAGCAAAGCAACGTATACAATGGCTTGTTGTTTTTCCAGTGCTGTTCAGCTCTTCCTGATCGCTATTTGGGGTTTTCTTGGCAAAGACACTGGAGTGGTTTGCCATTTCCTTCAGCCCATTTTACAGATGAGGAAACTGAAGCAAACAGAGTTAAGTGTCTTGCCCAGGGTCACACTGCTTACTACTATTTTGGGCTGAATTTGAACTCAGGAAGATGAGTCTTCCTGACTCCAGGGCCAGAGTTGTACCACTTCACTACCTAGCTGTCCATACAAGAACTACAATAACGTAAATAGGAACAATAACAAAGGAATCAAAACCAAGTGCTGTGAAATTATGACTCAATATAGCCCTGAAGAAAAGACACAAGATGCTCCTTTACAGAAGTGAGGGGCCCATGGGTGTGGGATACTGCAGACAACGTGAGATTTTTTTGACTCGTTGGTTTTGCCCAGCCCCCGAGGCTTGTGAACGCGCTATTGGCCTGCCACTCCATGTCACGTGCAAACCTAGAACCCCTATTGGCACTTAATGCATAATTGCCGGATAAAGCGAAGTTCTTTCCCATGCTGTCTGATGTAATTGACACATGAGCACTAGTGGCACTAAAAACACTCATGATTAAGTTATAGACGAGTTTCCTGGGAGAGTGGTGTTCTGGTATTAAGTAAATAAACTTCAACTTTCTGTCCGCGGGCTGTGGAAAAGGATGGGTGGGGGAGGGCAGAGGGAGACGGACTAGAGAAGACTGCACAGCCACTGCGCATGCCCGTATCGCCCGCTGCGGCGAGTGCAAACACGTCGCTGTCTCTTTAATATACGTCAGCCCCACTGGCTTGTGGGACGCCTGCGGAAGTTCCCGGATGTAAACAGGGATTCCAGCTGTAGAAGTGTGTCCGGGTCGGGGTCGGCGGGTCCTTCCTCTAGGTCTTCCCTTTGGCGGACGGAGGGCCGCTGCCGGGTGAGTGCTCCTGGGCTGCCGGGAGGAGGGTTCCTGGGGACAGCGGCCCCCAGAGCTCGGCCCGGGGCCTCCGGCTTCCGCGCCGGGGCTGGAGGGCCCCGGGGCAAGAAGGTAGATCTGGGCCCGAGCAGGGGAAAGAACTGGCCTGGAGGCGGGTGGAGGGCCCGGGGTGAGGGGACGAGAGTCCCAGCGTCGTGGGTGTGGAGCTGGGGGTGCAGGGGCATCAGAGCCTTCGCGGCTCCCTTAACTGAGGAGGAAACTTGATGACGCTAACCGGGGAAGGTTCGAGGAGAGATTTGAACTCAGGTCTTCTGACAGCTAAGCGGAGAGAGCACCAGGCCTGCAGTCAGGAAGACTCATCTTCCTGATTGAAATCCGGCCTCAGACCCTAGTAAGTTGTGTGACCCTGGACAAGTCACTTAACCCTGTTTGCCTCAGTTTCCTCATCTGTGAAATGAGCTGAAGGAAATGGCAAACCACTCCAGTGTCTCTGCCGAGAAAACCCCAAGTAGAGGTCGCGAAGAGTCGGACGTGGCCGAACAGCTTCTGACTCCAGAGCCAGTGCCTCTTACACTGGAACGTGCTGCAGGTTCCGACTCATAGAGCCCCAGATGGGGGGGAGGGGCGTGTCAGACAACTAGATTGAGCAGTGTGCAGAGGTGGGCCTGGAACCACTCCAGTAAACGTGTATAAAGTGCCTACTCTGTGCCGGGCACTATGCTAAGCTCAGGGTACAAAAAGGGGCAAAAGACAGCCCCTGCCTCCGAGGAGCCGATAATTTAATGGGGCTGACAGCATGCAGACGTGCATATGACGCACGCTATGTAAAGTACGGGATAAATAGAAAGTAACTAACAGAGGGAAGGCACTGGAACTAAGAGAGGTTGGGAAAATCTTCCTGTGGAAGCCACGGAAGACAGCCATAGTTAGGAAGACCCGAGTTCAAATTCAGCCTCAAACCCTGAATTAACTGTGGCAGATCATTTCACTTCTGTCTGCCTCAGTTTCCTCATCTGCAAAGTGGGGATTGTTGTGAGGATAAAATGAGAACATAGTTGTAAAGCACATTACAAACTTTACCATGCTGTTTAAATGCTAGCTGTTATTATCATCTTCATGGTTAACCTGTACCCAAGCAAGAATGTTGTCCACACCATCCCCCAGAAAATCATATAAAACTCTCAGATTGTTTATTATTGGCACGTCCTCAAGAGTGGCTTTAAAAAATGATTTAATGAAATGCCTCCATCAAATCTAAGTATTTTTCCTCCTCAAAGATACCAGGACCATGTCAGCTGCTGTTGCAGAAGCGATAAACACTGCCCCCCCAGGGGGTTCAAATGACATGGGTTTGGAAGAGCCAAAGAAAATGACAAGGGAAGACTGGAGAAAGAAGAAGGAGCTAGAAGAACAGAGAAAGCTGGGTAATGCCCCAGCTGAAGTAGATGAGGAAGGAAAGTAAGTGTTTTAAGTTTTCCTGAAAAAGAACATTTATACTAAACTCATATTAATTTCTGCGCTGTTGAACTTTCTAACTTTTATTTCATCACAGAGATATCAATCCTCATATTCCACAGTACATCTCCTCTGTGCCATGGTATATAGATCCATCAAAAAGACCCACACTAAAGCATCAGAGACCCCAACCTGAGAAACAAAAAGAATATAGTTCATCTGGAGAATGGTATAAGAGGGGTGTAAAAGAGGTATGTGAACTGTAGGTATCGGTTGGTAGAAAAATTTTAAATCATGAACATAATGCTCCCCAAAATTTTTAAGGAATAATAAAAAAAATAGAAATATGTTTTGAAGTTTAAAATTCATATATGTAATATTAGTTTATAGGCTTTCATTATTTAAAGTTGTATTGCCAAATTTTCCAGACTTTCCCTCATAGTAAATGCCCCAAATGTCAACCAGATTGTTTTCCTTTTGAGGATTTTTTTCTTATTTAGTCCAAATTAATAATTATTTCAACACTGTTTTACTTTATCATATCAGATCTTTCGGCGTTTTAGGGTACCATTGTCATGAGAAACATATTGAAGAGTATATTCTGAAAACAAATTATTTCTACTGTATACATCTGGATGGAACCAATCCTGTGTATTTTGTTTGCATTTTTAGAATGTTGTGACTACAAAGTACCGCAAAGGAGCATGTGAAAATTGTGGGGCTATGACGCACAAAAAAAAAGACTGCTTTGAGGTGAGCTTTGTATTGAAAGCCTTGGAGACTCTTGCCAGAGATCCTGTCTGTTTTGTGTTATGTTTTTGAGAAGTGATGGAAATGGATTTTTGTAACATTCTTTTTAGTGAACAGAAGTGTGTTTTGAGAAAATTTGTTCCGAATCATCAGAAAATTCCAAATGAAGGGAAAGCAGACATTAGTCAGGCAAAGTTACTAACAGTTATTCTCTCTAAGGTATTGTCATTCCAATCTATGTGAAAGAGAGATGAGGTGAAAGTTTTTTCTAGAATACAATTATTTAAGAAAAGATAAAATAATATGCCATTTTTCAGAGACCTAGACGTGTTGGTGCCAAATTCACAGGAACTAATATAGCACCAGATGAACATATACAACCTCAGCTTATGTTTGACTACGATGGTAAAAGGGATCGGTGGAATGGCTACAACTCAGAGGAGCATATGAAGATTGTGGAAGAATATGCCAAAGTTGACCTGGTAAGCAAAATTCTCTGATTTTTTGTAATCCCTAATGAGTGATTATACATTTTGTTTTCTGTTCCACATTCTGTATTACTAAAACAGAATGAACTCAGAGGATTTATGTCTAGGATGGCATGCAGCTGTGGTGTTTCATTTCTAAGTTAATAGTAGTAATAATGAATTTAACCAATTAGTAAATGACATTAAACTCAACCAGCAAGAATGTTTTATCTTTCATTTTTTAGGTGTTCATTTTAGTGCCTAAGTTGAGGAACTGATAGATAAGTTGGAGATTATTTATTACCTAAAATTATAGTTCATTTTATGTTTATAATCATAAATCATTTTAGGCTGGTAGATCATGTGGTCCAGTTCTCTGCCTTTATTGAAAATAATGAAAGTGGTAGTTATTTGTCTTATTAGGATTTTTTAAAAAATTTGTCAAAAGGTTGCATATTTTTGTTCGTGATTTAAAATATTTCTGTTCTATAGGCTAAACGTACACTGAAAGCTCAGAAGCTGCAGGAAGAATTAGCCTCAGGAAAGTTAATGGAACAAGTGGTAAGTAATTGAATATAATAGCTTCTGTTTATTTTTCAATGAAATGTATTTGCAAACGTTTCTCTAACATTGCTACAAGGTAAACTGCCCCCAGTATACTCCTCATACAAGAATTGTTTTTATGTGCGCAATAACAGCCACATTATGCAATGACTAAGATTGTTAAACTGAACCCTTCTCAGCATTACAAGGATCTAAGACATCTCCAGAGGCCTCGGGATGGAATATGCTGTCCACATCCAAAGAAAGAACTATGGAAGTCAAATCACTATCACTTATTTTTACCTTCTGTTGAGTTTTGTTTCATCTTTCTGATGGTTCCTCCTGTTGGTTTTAATTTTTACTTACAACTTCACTAATGTGAAAATATGTTTAATGGGTATTTAAATGTAAAACCTATATCAGATTGTGTGCCGTCTTGGGGAGGGTGGAGGGGAGGAAGGGGGAGAAAAATTCTCAACTCAAAAGCATATGGAAGTGATTATTGATAAATCAAAATAAATTAATAAAAAAAAGAATTGTTTTTAGTACATAAAATCATAGCCTTTCATGTGCAAGTACTCATTTTGCAAAGTGTTTGTAGCATCTGGAGAGCCAATTTTAGTTCTTACACCTTGGGAAAACAAGAAAAATATCCCATAGCTTTTATTATTCCTCCATTACATTTTTTATCAGTATGTATTTTAACAGTGACTTTAAAAAAAACTGACAATTAGCAACATAGATAGACATTTGCACTATTAAGCAAAATGTCAAAAAGGAAATCATACTCTTTGTTAGTTATAAAATAAACAGAATCTCCAACACCTTTGTAATTCAGAAGCCACTGAGGTAATTTTGAGTACTTAATGGAAAGAGGAAAAGGAAGCTAGGTGACCTCTCTTGGTTAGACATTAGTTTACCTTCCCATATACTTTTCATTTCCCCTATATAACCCAGAATACATACACACAAAATTTAAGAAAATTTCTGCTAGATCTCCAGTTACCTAGTTAATACTGGTTAATGCCTTAAAAAGAGCTTTAGATAATCTCAACAATATAGTCTTTGTTGAAATAACAACTTGTGAATATATTGTTTGTTACCATACTAAGGTAAGGTTTGCAGCCCTTTAAAAGTACTGTCCCAAGGTGCCAACTCCTTTCCATTAGGCATTTGGTAAATGATACAGCATGTTGAATAAATGCCATTTGAAGACTGTGGAGGTAGGAGAGATTGAACTCCTGATCTCAGCTCACAAAGCAGGAAAGGGAATGCATGAGGGCCAGCACTTTTTTTTAAAAAGTATTTTATTAAAAAATTAATATTGAATATTAGTACAACTAAACATGCTTGGTAACTTTTTCATTTAAACTGATTGATTTCAATGCATAAAGAATCATTTCAGAAAAAATTCTTTCTCCATTGTAGTCTATGTGCAATTCTTATAATTCTTTGTCCCTCCCTCCCCACTATTTCATAGAGATCTTCCCAATTTTCTTTATATACCTAGGTCTCAAGTAAAACATTGCATGATTATCACATCATTGTATCACAATCTATTTAACCATTATCTTGTTGTTCATTTAGTTTATGAGGTGGGGTTTTTGTTTTGTGGTCACCTAAAAAACAATGAAAATCTTTGAATAGTATTTTTGATGACTTTTCAGTGTATTTACCTCATCATTAACTCCTAAGCCTGGCAATAGCTCCAAGCAGGGAAAGGGGTATGTCAGCCTATGTGATGTCTCTGCCACGCTTGCTGGAAATTGCTTGCATTAAGCCTAGAAACTGTTACGTCTGACTTGGTTGCTTGAGGCTTCAATGTGCAATAACTATACCCACTGATCCAATCACCTCTTTGGACTTGATAGCAAATGTAGTTGATTATATGCACAGAGGGCAGTGAGGTGGCACAGTGGATGGAGTGCTGGGCCTGGGGTCAAGAAGACTCATTTCCGTGAGTTCAAAGCCAGCCACACACACTCACTAGCTGTGTGACCCTGGCCATGTCACTTAACCTTTTTTGCCTCCATTCCTCATCTGTAAAATGAGCTGGAGAAGGAAATGGCAAACTGCTCCAGTATCTTCGCCAGAAAATCTTCAGCTGGGCCCACAGAGTCAGATGTGACTGAAAGGACCGAGCAGCAACAACAGGCACTGAGTGGTGTTTATTTAAATGGTTGTTCTTCGCTGTGTCCAAAGCTCATCTCATGCCGATGCCTATCACAGCCGATGCTTGATTTCTCCTCCTGTGTCTTTCTCATGCTTGTCTTTCTATAAATCCTTCATAGGGAATTGATATCATTCTAAATAAGTCTACATAATAGACTTAAATGATTACGTGCAGGTAAACAATTTTGAATAGTATTGACTGTACTGATAATGTAATGCAGTTAAAATATATGTGGTGGTAGTTGTATTTAGAATTCTTATTGGCCTCAATATTTGACCAAGTAGATATTAATGTGATTAGATAATATTAATGATGTTAAATATCTTATAGTATGTGTTATCATATGTCCACATTCAGAAGTTACAAAATCCTTTTTTCTTTCTTAATGCAGAATTCCCCAAAACATCAGTGGGGAGAAGAAGAACCGAATTCTCAGACGGTAGGAAATTTTTGCCTCAGAAATAACTAGATCTACATTGAATTTTCATAGTTACTGTTGACTCAGGGAAGAAGGGGTGAATAGCCTATGCTGATTGTATGACATTCATACCTACAGTTTGAAAATTCCTAAGTAGGGTAATAACTGGGTTATATTTTCCTAAGAAAAATATTACCTTTTCATTTCCAGGAAGCCATTACTTTTAAAATTTAGCTTTATTGATTAACAGAACCACAGGTATCTGCTTCCCTGGCTATTGATTGGAATGTGAGGAAATAAAACAGTACCTCAACACCCTATAAATGGCAAGTATATCCTATCCAGGAGTCCTACTAGGACACCAAGACCCAGCCAGATCATGGGACTTCTTGCCATTTGTTTTGGTGCACTCCTTAAACAACATTACGCTCTATTTCACTCCCCTGCTTTCCACAAAACCTATCTTCTCTTCTATGGCTCCACTTACAATTCCTTCATATTAGGCCACTTCTTCTCACACTTCTTTCATCTTGCAATCAAGAAACCTGGCTTTCCCCAGAAGACATTACATCCCATGCCACTCTGTCCAGTATTAGGTGTACCATTTCTGAAGTCCCACCAAAACGTTCAACCCTGGGAGCAGGCATGGGAGGGGAGAGGGGGATCCATGCTGTCTAGCTGGTGTAGGGATTCATCTGGCTTCTTTTTGTACTTTTGAGATTCAGGCCTTCCCGATATATCAGCCAGTCCAATCCCTAATGGCTGTTCTCTACTGGTCCCCAGGTAATTTTCTGTCCTTTGTCAAGAAGTTAATTACCTGGTTTACTATATTCGTCTCTATCCGATCCCTGTTCTTGTACTGAGGGACTTTAATTTCTATGTTGCTGTTTCCTTAGGTACCCTCGCTTCCCAGTTCATCAACCTACTCAACTCCTATCATTTTGTAACTTCACTTCACCTTAGCCGTACACACAGAAAAGGTCATACCCTTGAACTCATTGTCATCCACAAGTATTCCACTTCCATCATTAGGAAATTCTTCTAGCTATAACCTCTTGTACTTTCATCTCTCTGTGTGTCTCACCCTTTCTAACCCTTGACTTTGTCCTCACCAGAACCTCTGCCTACTTTCACAGATCATAACTGTTGTCCTCGCTTCACTTTGTTCCTTTAAAAATTTTCTCTCTTTAGTCAATCAGTTCAACTTCACAGTGTCATCTCTTCTTGAATCTTTTGCCCCATTGTCCTGTTACCGTTCATCCCTTTCCATGCCTTAACCTGGACTACTCCTTGCCATCCACTTTTTCTGCCCCGATATGCCTGCTGCTACTGAATACTGCTAAAGGAAGTCACATGACTGTTCTGAGTGAATCCGTTGCAGATTTATGTTATCCATACACTAGATCCTTAAGCATACCAGTCCTTTTGCTCTTCTTTGATGAACTCTATCCCTGTCCCCACAGTGGCTATTTCAAACCTGTTCTCTCTACAACACTCCACCCCTGATTGCCTAATATTTCACTAAAAACATTGAAGCCATTTGTCACACACTTACTCTGCTGCCTATTTCCACACTTCAGATTATATCAAAATTGTCCCCATTCTGTTCTCTTTTTTTCTTATCTCAGAAGAGAGGATGATCTTTTTCCTTACCAATGCTAATCCTTCTGCTTGTGCCCTTAATCCCCTTCCTCATTTCTCCATTGCTCTTTGAATCGTCCCATCTAACTTCCTAATTTCTAATCTCCCCTGATCTGTTGGTTCCTTCTTTACTCCTTACAAACATGACCAAATCTCCCTATCCTTAAAATTCACTTGATCCTACCATCTATATTGTCCTATGTCTTTCCCTTCCATTTAATAGCAAGATTTTACTACCTGGATGACCTTAAGCAAATCACTTAACCCTCTTGGGCCCCAGTTTCCTCATCTGTACAATGGGAGGCTGGACTGTATGATCTGTGATGTTCCTTCCAGCTCTAAATCTGTGATCCTGAGCCATCTGCAGTCTTCTTTCTTATCTTCCACTTACTTCTCAACCCTTTGCAGTCTTGCTTCGGTCTGTCACTCAGCTGCTGTCTCCAAGGTCTTTTGTCTCTTCGTCTCTTTACTGTTAAATTTAATGGCCTTTTTCCCTCAGTTCTCAACCTTCATGACCATTTGACACTATTGACCGCCCTTTCCTTCTGGGTGCTCTTTTCTCCTTTGGTCTTTGTGATGCTGCTCTGTCATACTTAAATTCCTTCCTGTCTGACTATTCAGCCTCCTTTAAAGGGTCATCATCCGTGTCTTCCCCTCTCTGTGTGGGTGGGTGCACTCCCCCAGGGTTCCTGGGCCCTCTCCTTTTTCTGCACCCTTTATCTTGGTTACCTCATTGGTTAATCCAGTGGATTAACTTATCTCTCTTTGCACATGACTCTCTAATCTACATTTAAGATATCCATTTTTCTCCTAAGTCCATTTGCATTTCTAACTGATTATCTCCACTTGGATGTTCTACACATATCTGGAACCCAGGGGATGTCCCATAGAATCTCGTAACTGACATGGCCAAAACAGAACTTGTAAAACAAATCTCACTTCTTTTCCCAACTTTTCTGTTTCTGTTGAAGGCACCACTCATGATCTCAAACTCAGATTCATCCTTGACTCTTCATCACTCATCCAGTCAGTTACTAAGTTCTGGCACTCTTAACTCCACAACATCTCTCATCTGTCCCTTGCTCTCCACTCATCTACCACCACACCAGGCCCACATCGGCTCTACTATTGAGATAGTCTCCTAATTGTTTTTTCTGCCTCAAATCTCTTCCCTCTCCAGATACCATCCACACAGCTGCCAAATGATGTTCCTAAAGCACAGTGACAAGATCATTCTCCTTCTTAAAAAGTTCCAGGGGCCTCCTATTGCCTCTAGGACCAAATAGAAACTCATCTCTTTGGCATTCGAAGCCCTTCCTGATCTGGGTCCAGCCTACCTTTTCAGAACTATTACCCATTACTTCCTTTCACATATTCTTTCTCTTCAGACATTCTGTTTTGCAGCCAAACTAGCCAGCTTGCTGATCCTTTTTTTACAATGTTCTATATGCCATATTTGTGCCTTTATCTCCCATGTCTGAAATGTATTCCTTTTTCATCTCTGCCTTTTAGAACCCCTAGCATCCTTCAAAGCTCAGGTCAAGTAGTACCTTCTACATGAGGCTTTTTCTGATTCCCCCATTTTCTAGGTTACCCTCATTATGACATTGTATTTACTTTGTATATGCTTTTAAAAATATATTTAAGAGAGGCAGTGTGGTATAGTGGATAGCGAAATGATCTTGGAGCCAGGAAGACCAGGGTTCTAGTCTTGCTTCTTTTTTTTTTTTAAGGCAATTGGGGTTAAGTGACTTGCCCAGGGTCACACAGCTAGTAAGTGTCAAGTGTTTGGTCTGAGGCCGGATTTGAACTCAGGTACTTCAGGGCCGGTGCCCTATCCTCTGCGCCACCTAGCTGCCCCCTCTAGTCTTGCTTCTTACACATACCAACTTTATATATGACCCTGGGCAAGTCACTTAACCTCTTAGTGCTCTAGGCCAGTATTCAACAAAGGCTTCAAGTAGAAGGTGGTACTTGACTTGAGCTTTGAAAGATGCTAGGTGTTCTAAAAGGCAGAGATACAGAAGGAGTACAGCTAAGAATGGCTTTTCCATTTTAAAATAAAGTTTTATTGCATCTAAAAATGTAAAAATTATTCTTAGACAAAAACAGGTCGCTAGCCCATGAGCTGTAGTTTGCCAACACCTGCTAAACAAAATTTTAAGTCTGTAAGTTACAGAAAAGTTCCTGATCTGCACTGATGGGAAGGAGTTTCCCCATCTGGAAGTTACTTCTACCAATGAAATCCTTGTGTTTTGTATTAATTTATACTTATACCTCTTGTTTCTCCCATTAAAAGGTGAAGTCTTTGATGGCAGGTATTATCTCACTTTTATCTTTGTATTTACCATGTCTGCTAAAAGTAGACACTATATAATTTTTTTGATTAATTGTTACTAATTTGGTATTGTTAAAATGAACCCACTTAAACCTAAAATAAAACCCTACGCCTCTTTCTTAATCGTTTTCTAACTCTGTTCTATTTTAGGAAAGAGACCACAACAGTGAAGATGAGGATGAAGATAAGTATGCAGATGATATTGATATGCCTGGACAAAATTTTGACTCTAAAAGACGAATTACAGTTCGGAATCTCAGGATTCGAGAAGACATTGCTAAAGTAAGCTCCAAGTTGTCTTAAGTTGTAATCTATTAAAAATGAAGATGCCAGCATTCATTTTGATATACTTGTAATGGGATTTTTTTTCTATTGGGGTAAGAACATTTCCAAGGCAAGGCTTTTGAGAGCCTAGAACAGTAACCACATTGAGGTCTATATCTCCCCAGTGGTGCACCTCTTGTACTCTGATTTTCTCAGCTGTACACCACTTCATTGAAAAGTTCTTACTCTGTAAGTAAAAGTTAATACTCCATGTGTTTTCTCTTTTTTTAGTACTTGCGAAATTTAGATCCCAATTCTGCCTACTATGATCCAAAAACCAGAGCAATGCGAGAGAATCCTTATGCCAACGCAGGAAAGAGTCCTGATGAGTAAGTAGGTCTAAGGTTTGTTTTGTGTGTACATTGCAGGGTGAGAAGGTATTTCAAATTGAAGGTGAGATGAGTCAACAACTCTTAATAGAAATTAATATAATGTTGTGACAAAGTCAGGAAAGAAACAGTCTACCTTTCTGAGAAGTCAGCCTCATAAAATAATCTGTTTTTTGTTCTTTTAGAGTTAGTTATGCAGGAGACAATTTTGTTCGATACACTGGAGATACAATTTCAATGGCACAAACACAGTGTAAGTATTTTCATCAAATTAGACCTTGATGATATAAGGTTTTTTCTATAAGAAAAGACTTGCTTTCTGATAGACCAACTAGTGAAAATATTGGCCAAAAGAAATTTTAAGCTTTGCTTTTGAAGCCCAAGTCAAATGATCCCTGGCCAAAAGTATACCAATACCACTATAATGCATGTAAATATTCAAAATAGAGTAGTATTCCCCTTTCCCAACTGTATTGTAAGCCTTTTTAGGACAGGACCAAGGTCCTATTCATCTTTCTAGTTTCTTTGACACCTGGCTATGCCTGTACATGACAGATGCTCAATTCGTGTTTTCTGAATGCAATATTTAGCTAATAACTAACTTTTTCTTTTTCAATGTCTTCATTCATTTTAGTGTTTGCCTGGGAGGCTTATGACAAAGGGTCTGAAGTGCATCTCCAAGCAGATCCAACAAAACTGGAGTTGCTGTATAAATCATTTAAAGTCAAGAAAGAAGATTTCAAAGAACAACAGAAAGAAAGCATCCTAGAGAAGGTAATTTTGGCCAGAACTGAAGTTGAATAACAACACTGCCAAAAGAAAAATTCCTTTTAATATATATTGCTTCACATTAGCTAAATTCTAAAAACTTTTATTAATATAAACTTAGCTTTTGTGTTTACCATTTTGTCTGTTTTTACCCATTGTAATCTTTTATTCCACTCTAGAATATCTTTAATTTAGTAGTTAAAAATTCAGTACGATTACCTGTCTCTTTCTTTTATCTATTGCTCTTTTTCTCCCAAGAAGAATTCAATTAAGTTTTTTTAGACTTCACATTTCACATTTATACAGATGACTTAAATATGTGTTTGAGTAAATGCTTTCCGCATGCTTTACCAGGCATAATTTCTTTTTAGTATGGAGGTCAAGAACACCTGGATGCTCCCCCTTCTGAGTTACTCTTGGCTCAAACAGAGGACTACGTGGAATATTCAAGACATGGGACGGTCATCAAAGGACAAGAGCGTGCTATTGCCTGCTCTAAGTATGAGGAGGATGTCAAGATCAACAATCATACAGTAAGCTCAGAAGATCACAACTGCTCTGTGCTGTTGCTTTCTGTTGTTTTCACATTTGCCTAGTTTAGCTAATGTGTCTATGAGGCTAAGGTAGCAGTGATCTCTTTAAGAAACTCATTAACCCTTATTAGAGACTGGCACATTGAAACTATCCTCCCCAGCATATTAATTGTCATACCACTCTTGGATCCTTGCTTCTCTTCCCAGTTTGCCAGCCCTAAGATTCCAATCACACTGTCACTTTACTAACATCTTTGCAAGCTGTGGACGTAAGGGAAGGCTTGATGTAGAAGACTGCACTTGAGCCAAAGGAAGTAAGAGTGTAGATAAGATGGAAGGATATTCCAGGCATGGGGGATGGCCAGTGCAAAGATGCAAAGACAGGAGATGGATTGTTATGTGTTAAGAACAGCAAGTTGGCCGGTTTGCCTGGGCTGTAGAGTGCGGGAAGAAGAAAAATGTACAATAAGGTTGGAGCCATGTTGTGAAAGACTCTACAAACTAAACAGGAGCCTATATTTGATCCTGGGGGCAATAGGAAGCCGTTGTAATTGAGTGAGTTATGGTAGTCGTGTAGTCAGACTCGTGCTTTAGTGAAAGCATACTTTGACAGCTGGGAGGATGCTTGATTGTAGAGGAGGGAGAACAATTAAGAGATTCTTGTGATACTCTCAGCAAAAAGGGCTTAGGGCACTGAAGTAGTTCATAGAGGAAAGGGTACAGGGGCAAGAGATACTATGGAGGTAGGAATTAAAATGTTTGGCTACTGAATAAGGACTTGAGGATAATTTTGGAGTTTAGAACCCAGGAGATTTGCAGCATGGGAGTCCAGGGAGTCTGGAAGAGGTGTGGGTTTAGAGAGAAAGGTAATGAGTTCCGCTTTGGACCTGTCGCGTTTAAGGTGCTTACAGACATGCAGTTTGAAATAACCAGTAAGGAGAGAGTTAGAGACGTACAGTTGGATGCAGGGGAGAGGCTAGGGCTACGTACGTAAGATCAGGGAGCCAACTGTAAAGAGATGATAATTAAACCCAAGGGGAGCTGATGTGGTCATCTCATAAGAATGTAAAGAGAGAATCGAAGAGGACCCAGCACAGAGCCTGGGGGTACATCCAACTGTGGGGCATGATATGGATGATGATGTCCCAAAGGACACAGGAGGAGCAGTCAGACACGTAGGAAAACCAAGAGAGGCAGTGTCCCAGAAACCAAAAGAGGAGAGAGCATTGAGGCAGAGAGAATGATGCAGCGTCATGCTTCAGAGTGGCTAAGAGAGATGAGCGTTGGGAAAAGGCCATCAGCTTCTATGGTTAGAGAACACTCATAACTTGGGAAAGGGCAGTTTCCGTTGAGTGATGAGGTCAGAAGCCAAGTGGCAAAGGGTTGAGAAGAGATTGAGAGCAAGTGGAAGCAGCTGATGCTGACGACTTTTTCTAGTTCATCTGTCAAAGGGAGGAGAGGTACAGGATGATAGCTCAGAGCGATAGATGACCAGGTTGAGTAAGCAAATAAGGAGCTAGTATATAGGGAGAGAGAGTTAGAAAGATAAGAGGTGATTATGGGAGCAATATGTAGAAGACAGGAGGAAGGATCGAAGGAGTTTATATAGAAGAGTTAGCTTTGTGGAAGAGAAAGATCACCTCTTCATCAGAAACTAGAGTAAAAGAGGAAAGAGAAAAGAATGATTATCAAGAGGATTTGAGATGTAGAAAAGGTGCGAGGAAGGAGCTCATGGAGCATAGTCTCTTTTCTAGGGTGTGAAGTATGATCTTGACCTAGGGAGAAGGGGAGAGTGTGAGTGACCTGTGACTTGAGGGGTTCTGAAACAGCCTTTTGTGGGGAATGGGATAGAGAATCCGTTAGAGAGGAGTGAAAGGATTGTCTTATTACGGTGAAGGCTCAGTCGAGATTAGGTAACCTAAGTTTGTAAAATCAAGATTCATAAAAGAGGTAGCCATGTGTCATATTGGAGAGAGCTCTGGACCTGGAGTCAGGAAGACCTGAGTTCAAATCCTGCAGTGCATGCTGCCTAACTGTGTGACCAAGCCTGGGTGAGTTTTCTCATCTGTGAAGTGGGGATAATAATAGCACCTACCTCACGAGGTTGTTGTGACGATCCAGGAAGATAACACACGTAAAGCACTTTGCAAACCTTAAAATGCTATATAAGTGTTACACTAATTTTATTTCTGATGAGTCTCCCCATGCAATTCCTTCCACTTTCAGATATCTCTGATCATTAGGAAGTTTTTTACTTAGATCAAGCCACAGCGTGTGGCCTGCTTCTTCCCTATGCTCCTAGCTCTCTCTTTTGGAAAGGAGCCAAGCAAATCCAACCCTTCTTTTATATGATGAGCTTTCTAATATTGGGACCCAGCTGTCATAGCCCCTCTGCCTCTTCTTTTCTCCAAAGTAAACATCTTCAGTTTCCTTATCTAATCCTTATACCTCATGGTCTGCAGTCATCTTCTCATATGGATTATCCTCCTTTTGTCAATTCCCTTTCTAAAAAACGGGGAGCCAGGGAAGGTCTTTGAGTAGAAGAGTGATGTGATCAAAGGGATGCATTAGGAAGGCTATTTGGCAGCAATGTGAAGGATGGACTAGAAAGGGGAGGTTCAAGAAGCAAGAAGACCAGTTAGAAATCTGTTCTAATAATCTGGAGATAGATGGGGGCCTGAAAAAGGGTGGTTGGAATGGGAACTTACAGGAAGTTTAGGGAACATAGTAGGCATGTTCAGGGATTAGAAGGGCTATCACATAGATGACATATTAGATTTATTTGCTTGGCTCCAGAGGGTAGAGCTACAAGCAATGCAGGGAAGTTGCAGAGAAGCAGATTTTGCATTGATATAAGGAAAAACTTCCTAATGATGAGCACTGTCAAAAAGTGAAATGAAATATCTGAGTGGGATTCCTCTTCACTGGACATATTTAAGTAAAGGCTGGGTGACCACTTGGCAGAGTAGAGTTTTCCTTTTCAGATATGGGTTGGGCTAGTAGATGTGACCTCTGGGAGTCTGCGATTCCATGGGAGTCATCTGCATAGAGGTAATGGAAACCATGGAATTGGTGAAGTCATCTAGAGAGCAGAAACGAGGGCTAACAATAGAACCTTGAGGGACACCCAAGGAGGAAGTAGAAAGATGGGGAGTCAGCAATGGGTATAGTAGGTCAGCACAAAAGAAAAGAGAAAAACACATAAGAATTTACTGTCACCAAAGGTTAGGGAAGAAAGGGCATAGAGAAGGAGAAGGTGGTCCAGTAATAGCTGATTAATGTCCAGTAATGCTATAGAAGGGTCAAGGAGGATGAGAACCAGAACAAAAATCATTGGATTTAGAGATGATTATGTCATCAATGACATTGGGAAGATCCATTGCAGTAAAGGAATGGGGTTGATAAATTGCAAGACTTCCTTTTTTCAAAGCATTTTCACATCTGTTGTTGCCTTTTATCTTCCCAGCCCTGTGAAGTATGTAGGCCAAGCATTATTAATATCCCCATTTGATAGATGAAGAAACTAAGGTTCACAGAAGTTAGAATGAACATTTCATAAGTATTTGAGAATATTTTCAAAATTGGTGCTATTTCAGATATTCAGTAAAATCTTGATTATGTTATTAATTTTCTTGTTGGTATGGAAAGTGTGGTAAGCAGACGTTAACTTTAGTCTAGCCCAAGTTAACGAAGTTTTATTAGATGGTCTTTGAACATGTAACAAAAACATCATACTTACAAAGAGAAACAGTAAAATCTGTACAGAAGAGTTCTACCCTCATCTGCCTCCTTCCTCTCTCTTGACTGAACTGTTCTGGAGGCTTCATATACACTCTTGAATTTAAAGTAGCATATGTTCTGTTTTTCAATAATGTCTTTCTCATCTACAGCATATCTGGGGTTCCTATTGGAAAGAAGGTAGATGGGGGTACAAGTGTTGTCACTCCTTTGTCAAGTTTTCCTACTGTACTGGAGAAGCTGGGAAGGAAATTGCTGTGAGTATCCCTTTTTCTAGAAATGCTACAGATTGATTACTGTTAAACAGTGGAGTCACTCATTCTTCTTACTGCCTGTCTTTACATTTTCTAGAATTCTTTTCAGAAAATTCTACTTTTTGATCTTAAAAAAGATGCAGGTTGGTATTAGTGGATAGAGAGCCGAGTCTGAAGCAGAGAATATGGGTTCAGGTCCTCCCTCTGAAACATCCTTACTGTATTACCGTAGGCAAGTCATTTAACCTCTCAGTGCCCACAGGCAACTCTCTTAGGACTGTTAAGTTATAGAGACAATGCCAAACTGGATTGGTAGAAGGCATTTCTTCATCTAGTAGCTCTCTATACTACTGAAATCAGGTCCAGTCCCCATCCCTATCCGGATCTGAGAAACAGTTATATAATTACTTAAGATTATAATGGCATGATTAATATTTTACCATTACAAAACATATTCCCATGAGTGTTAACATCCATACTTTACAGCTGTGAAGCTCAGGATATTTGTGACTTTGCCAAGGTTATATATGCAAAAGGCAGCGTCCGTCCCAACACGGGGGTCAAGCTCAAATAGAAAGATCTGGATCCCTGTGGGTAGTATATAGACTTAGAAAACCACAAACTAACATTTTCTGTGGTTTTTTTTATTTTGTTAAAAATTTCCCAATTACATCTAAATTTAGTTCTGGCCATACTCAGGAGGCATTTGCAGGCATGGGTTTGACACCTCTGCTCTAACATGTGTCCTCCCAGGCTGTTCCACCTTAGCATAGCTTTAAGTCAAACATCAAAAACACTCTGTCCTTAGGTGGACTTAGGTGAAGTGGTGATTTGGGTAGTACCTTTTCTTGTGATGTTTGTTCATTATGATATACCAGTTGAATTTAGTTTGTTTCCCTTTTTAATTCAACAGAAGGCAGATGAATATATTCCTGATGATGCTGTGGGAGAAGAGCAGACAAGCAGACCAAAAGCTCTAATGGAGGTAGGCCATGGCCCTGTTCATTTTACAGGTTACCAGTATTCTTTACAATCTATAAATAAATGGTAGAAGTGAACATTTGACACTCATGAGCATGTTAATAAGAGTTCACATTTATATATAATACTTTATAATTTACACAGCACTTTCCTTAACAACAGATGTGCAGTAATTCATACAGGTATTAATACTCTTTTATCGATCAAGAAATTGGGACTCATAAAAGGCGAAGGAACCTGCCCAGTTAGGTTCAAACCAAGGTCACTTGACTTCATCACGTACTACTTTCAGTGTAGTATTAATCCTACATCTTAATCCTTCCTCGAAGCTTCACCAAGAGAAACAGAAAGAGGAGAAGAAGAAGAAAAAGAAGAAGAAACACAGGAAGAGTAGTTCTGACAGCGAGGGTGAAGAAAAGAAGAAACATGAAAAACTGAAAAAGGTATGTAATGACCTTGACTTAACTACCCTTGAAGCATTTCCTAAACTTCACTTCTAAGACTTTTTGTAAAGGCCTCACCTCAGAAATTTTAGAATATTTGCTAAATGAAATTTGTCCGTTGTCTCTAAGCTGTCTACAAAAGTCTAACTCATTGACCTTAAAGTGTGGGATTTAAATCTCTACCTGAAGCCAAGCCTAGGAAAACAGATCAGAAAAACAAATTCTGCTCGGTCTTTGTCATTTAGTAAAAATGCATTAAAATTTACTAAAATAGCTGAAACAAAAGGAAAAATTCATAATGAGAGTTGTCTTTGACAAACTAAAAATGTGTTGCAAGCTGAATAATAATTGGTTCCAATTAGAGTTTGAAGAACTTCTTCAGATCTGCTAGCTGAGTGGTTTCTGATATCACAGTTCCCAGTGCTGCGTCCATTCTGCCCTGCCACTGTTGGGCAAGTAGAGTCATGCTGAAAATGCCAATATTCGTTTCTTCTCTATTTTTCCATTTAGGCACTAAATGCCGAGGAGGCCCGCCTCCTCCACGTCAAGGAGATCATGCAGCTAGATGAGAGGAAGAGGCCCTACAATAGCATGTATGAAGCCCGAGAGCCTACAGAAGAGGAAATGGAGGCCTACAGGATGAAGCGCCAGAGGCCGGATGACCCCATGGCTTCCTTCCTTGGACAGCAGTGACATGACTTTGAAGGAGACCCAGGACACCCCGCTTGTATATATTCTTTTTCATCTCTTGGTTAACAAAGATGGAAAAATCCTCATTTGTTTTTCTTACTGTCTTTTAAATAAATTTCTGGAACTCTTTCATCAATTCATTGCTCTCTGCTTTAGGGGGAAAAGCCAGCAAGCAGTATATCATGGAGATGCTTGCTAGAACTTTTAAGTCATTCACTACAAGCTGCTTTCAACAATTGATTTCGAGAAATCAGCATCATGTGATTTTTTGGGAAGTTTAATATTTATTTTAAAGGCTTAATAATTATGATATTTGATGTTATTTTCATTTCAGTTCTGAATTCTTTCTCTCCTACTTCCCCTTGCTCCCCTCATTGATAAGGCAAGAAAAACCTTGTTGCAGATAAGTATATCAAGCAAAATAAATTCCTGCATTAGCCATGTCGAGAAAGAAAGCAAGAAAAAGTGTTTCTGTCTACAGTCTTTGAGTTCATTGGCTGTCTATCTTAAGGTGGATGGCACGTTTCATCATGAGTCTTTTGGGGTTGTGATTGGTCATTGTGTGGAGTAGCATCAGATTTAGAACTGAAAGAAACCCTTGAGATCATCTAGTTCAATCCCCTACGCCTTTTACAGAGAAGGAAATTGAAGCTCAGAGAGGTTCAGTGATTTGCCCATGGTCACAGCTAGTAAGTTGCAGAGCTAAAGCTCAGACTTTGGTCTTTTAAGTTCCAAATCCAGTATTTTTCCCACCATACTCCTTCCTTTGCTGGGCCCAAGTATCCTTTCCCGGGCCCTAAGCTTAGACCTTTGAAAAATTAATTTTGTAGATGGCTTTTTGGTTTCACCACATAGCATTTCCAGATAGAGTCTCTTTCTACTCTAGCATTGAACCCTACCCTATTATAAAAAAAAAAAGTTAAGCCAAAACAACAATACATTAATCACATATAAATGAATGAAAATTTCTGTCCTCATTGTCTCCCACTTCTCTGCTGAGAGAAAAGAAGTATGTTTCATTATCAGTTCTTTGGGGCCAGGATTTTTTCATTGAAGTTACTTAGAATTCAGCTTTTTTTTTTTTTTAAGAATTTACATTATCATATCGTCACAGTATGATATTGTTTTCCTTGTCCTATTTATTTCACTCAACAAAAGTTTATACAAACCTTCCCATGTTTATCTAAATTCTTCATCATTTCTTATGGTGTAATAATATTCCATTACATTCATATTACAATTTGTCCACTCATTCCCAAATCGAAGGGTACCTATTTTCCGTCCAGTTCTTTGTTAATGCTGAAAGTATTGCTGGGAATATTAGGATATATGAGACCTTTGTATCTTCCTTGGGGTATATGCCAAGTAGTGGAACCTCTGGGTCAAAGGATATGAACAGTTTAAGTCTAAAATGTTTTCTAGAGTGGTTAGACCTATTTGTAGTTCCACCAACAGTGTACTTAAGTCCACTAGCCTGTAATAACACAAATATGTGTCATGAATTCAGTTTTGTTTTTCTGAAAAGAACTTTGTTATTGTTTTATGACCTTGACTTTTTTGTTTTAGGATTATTTTTATCTGGTATTTTAAACAATTTAATTTGGAGGTCACCTTGTAGGTACTCAAGAAATGCTTGTTGATTGATGAAATCTGATAATTAAGTTATAGTAGTAAAGGTACTTACTGACTTTACTGATGGCAGGATTTTCGGTAAGTAGAATCTGTGTTTTCTGAAGAACAGAGCACCAGTTATACAGTCATAGAATTTAGAACTGGAAGAATATAGGGACAAGAGATCATCTTGTCCAAACTCCTTCATCCAAGGAAAATGAAGTCTAGAGAGGTTGTGATTTGCCTGAGGTCACACAAGTTTTAAGTAGCAAAACTGGAATTTGTGCACAGCTCTTCTTTCTCAAAATCTGGTTCTCTTTCCAATGTGCCATTTTGGGCTTTAGACTTTCAGCTTTAAAAATCCTTTATTCATATGTGATGGTTTTTAGTCAACAGATTTTAATTGGCAATGAGCTAAATTATATGTTGACCATGAATTCATTTAACTTCTCTGAGTTTTAGTTTCCTCATCTATAGAATGAGAGGGTTCACTAGATGGTTACTAAAGTCCATTTCATTTTCAAACCCATGATCCCATGGATTAAATTTCATTAAAGGACTTGGATATCAGTTGCACCTAACCTTCTTGGCCAGCAGGTGTCACTTTTTTGGGTAAAATTGCTTTTAAAAAAAGTGAGGCCTATTTTGAAACAGATTCTCTCAAAGAACCCTGAGGATAGCCAGCATGTAAATTTGAACAGCCCCGTTGGAGATGTTAGAAGCTGAAATCAGGAGAGCCCCCAACCCTCAGCTGGCAGCCTAAGGGAGATGATAACAGCAGTAATTCAACTAAATGAAAAGTTGAACAGAGATGGGCCAAAAATGTTGTTTAAAAACATTCATATGAGTACCTAGACTTAAAAAACAGCTACTTTTCTAAACAACCAAATTCTGAGTTAAGTGGAAAATGATAGCAACAGCTCAGATGTGATTGTGGTTATAAAGTAACCAAAATGAATTCTGAAAGACATCAGATTTACATAATAGATCAATAATAGATTGGAATAGAAATACCCAATACTTGAAGCAAATCTATATCTTGAGTTCTAACCCAGTTTATAGATCCCAAACTTTGGTCTCCCCTAATGTTGTGTGTGTGTGTGTGTGTGTGTGTGTGTGTGTGTGTTGTGTTGTGGCTCCATTTTTAAATGAAGTTTGTTAAGGTTAGGTAAGTCTCTGTTTCTTTAGTTTTATGAATAAGAATGTCCTTTGTGATTAAGTATTCGATAAACATTTCCCTTAAAAAATAAAGTTCCTTGTTATAACAAAACGTGTTACACACAACTGTGCCTCCAGATTGTATGTATTTGTATGTGCCGTCAGCGTCTCAACTTCAACTCCAAATCACGCTCGTTATATTTCCCCCTAAACTTTCCTGTACCTCCATTAGACTTAACATTTCTGTCAGCTGCCTTCCCATTTATCTTCTCCCTCGCCTCTTATACCCAAACAGTTATGAAGTGGTGCCAATTCAACATGTGAAACATCACTTGAATCCATTCCCTTACTGTTCTTGCAGTCTCATCACGTATATAGATGTTATCAGGCACCTGGCTTTTGCAATGACTGTCTAACAAGACTTCTTGCCTTCTCCACACTATAATTCATCACTCAGAACACTACCAGATGTGCCTCCCTAGAGACTTCAGGGAATTTTCCCTTGGGTAAGATCAGGGATTCTCCCTTGGTGGAGCTAAGATCTCACTACCAAGGGAGAGTTAATTCAATCTATGAATTTTCTGATATATCCTAATCTGTAAAACTTCTCTGGGGCTGTTTGTGTATTCATCAGTATTTGTAATGATCTTGTGTGTAACTAGCATTTGTTGGGAAGGGACCAAGACTTGAGATATAATCTGTGTCTGCTTTTAAGGGATAACAACCAGGTAAGCAGCTTGAACCTAAGAATGAAATTATTTCCCCTGTACTAACTATTTAGGGGCACAGGTAGATATAATTCTAGTCCAGTATTCCCTCCTTAAAGAAAGCAGAGAGGCCAGCCTTATAGCCCCATCTGTTCCTCTCCAGAGAGGAACTGGTCTTTCTTGGAGAGGGGTAGGTGAAATTCTAAGATAATCATCCCTCCTGCAAACCACATTTAGACAAACTTATGTGGACATTCACATAACCTACATGGCCAACACAGTCTACGTGCAATTTTCTAAAAGAAATAGATATGTATATTTTGTTTAAAAGATGAAAAATAATCAGGCAACACATTTCAGTGCTTCTCAAACTCAGCAGCAGCCCTCTAACTTTAGCTGATCTTCGAGAGTGCAATGGCAAACACTTCATAATCCTCCTTCAACCTAACAGTGAGATTCTCCAGACCTAGCCAGGTAGGTGGTCCTTGAAAAACATAGTCAACAAGCCAGTATTCAAAGACTCCCCAGCATGGTAAGATTTGCCAGAGTTTCTGCTTCACTGGCATTGGTTTTGAGAATCCTTGGTTATACCCACAGCATGATAAAATCTCTAAGAGGACTTTATTGGAAGGCAATACACAGTAAGTTTAAGGCAGTGAGGTGGCACGGTGGATAGAGTACCATGTCTGGAGTCAGGAAGAGTCATCTTTGTGAGTTCAAATCTGACCTCAGACAATAGCTGTGTGACCCTGGATGAGTCACTTAACCCTGTTTGCCTCAGTTTCCTGATCTATGAAATGAACTGGAGAAGGAAATAGCAAACCATTCCAGTATATTTGCCAAGAAAACCCCAAATGGGGTCACAAAAAGTTGGATACACCTGAAACATCTGAACCACACGTACAATAAATTACAAAACTGACCATACCCTTCCATCCCATAATCCTACTACTGGGACAGCATCCTAAGGATGTATTAAAGTAGGGAATGGGGGGGAGAGAGTTTCAGGAAAATGGGAGAAAAATGACCTTTAGAGAAACAGAATGGCATAGCAGATAAAGCCCTGGACTTGGAGTCTGGAAAAGATGGGTTTAAATCCTGTCTCAGATTATTACTGGCTATGTGACCCTGGGCAAGTCACAAAACCTCTCTGTGCATCAGTTTCCTTATCTGTAAAATGAAAGGAAAAGGATTCAGCCTCTAAGATCTCTTGCAGCTCTAATCTTTGTCCCTCTCATTTTTGTAAAAATATTGAAAGTGGCCTTATTTGTAATCACACACACACACACACACACACACACACACACACACACACACACACACACACGACACACACACAATCCTGGGACTTGCCTGTGTGTCCAACAATTGGGGAATAGTTTTAATAAGTCATGATATATCAATATAATGGGAAATGATTGTTCCATAAACAGCAGATATGAAGAAAACAAAGCATCTAAACTGATGCAAAATCAAGACAGCAAAACAGAACAATGTACGTGCTAACTATGACCACATAAAAAAGAACAGCATCGAAACCTAATAAAGACACAGGCAGAAAAGAAATAAAGGATAGGGAGTAAAAGAGACTTTTTTTAACTTTCCATTCGTATATTCCTTTTATCAATTGTGAATAGTTTGGTATTTGTGGTTTCATGACTGATTTCTCTTCCTTGTTGTGTTTACTTGATTCCATTTCTCGAGCTGGTTAAGTTGATTATAAAAAGTCATTTTTAAAAAAGAAAAGGTTTCTTTGATTTAGCAGTAGACAAATACAATGACACCCCAAAGAATAAAACTGCAATACCAAAGAGATTAAAAGCAGTTTGCCTTTTATAAGGATTGATTTACCTACAAAGGACTTTTTGCCAAAAAGTGGCCTTTGTGATTTCTCAAGCAGAGCATCTACCCTTTTGAGTATGGGCATGTCCAAATCTGAAGTTAGATCGTGTTTGCAAGCACTATAAACATCTCATCTCTTTTGCAGGTGAGGTCCAGGGGTCTCTCTGCAACAGGAATAATATTTCCCTGTAACCTTAACCCCAACCACCCCCACACTCCAACCAAAAGAATGTTAACTGTGGCTCACAAGTCAGGCAAAGAAACCCTCCTCACCCTTCACCTAAGGATAATAAGCAAGAATTCAATTCAGTGTATACAAACCCTCACTCTCTGATTTGTACCCCTTTTGTCAGTGCTGGATGTCACTGACATATGGTGAAGCCGTGAGGTCTAGTGGAATGGATGCTAATCACTAATTGTCTTTGTGAGTCCTAGATATGCTACCTCTCTGGGACCCAGGTTCCTTATCTGCAAAATAAGGGTTGAAAAAATTTATTTCCGGTATCTTTTCCAGCTCTATAATTCTATGGAGATCTCATTTTGGATTATACATACCACCTAGAACAATACAATCAACGTCACTCAAATATAAGCTGGGGATGAGGATGAAAGGACTCAGGACTATTTCTCTGCTTCAGTCATAGCTCACAGAATTTCCATACTGGTCTTTGTCAGTTTCCTTCCATTGCTTGGGGTGGGGGTGGAGGTAAGGGAGAAGAACAATGTGTGTGACAGAATCAGATCTATGCTTTAGGAAGATAAATTTGATAGCTTCAAGAAGCATATGTTAAGTGCCTGCTATGAGTAAGCATTCTGGAGAACACTGCAGCATCAAAGGCCCATGTTGAAAAGCAAGCCTTTGAAAACATGGGTCTTGGTCACAGCTGTCTGGAAGAAGAGAACTGAAGTTTTTGAGAATAACATTGGTATTAAAACTGGAGGCCTTTGGAGGGAAGGCAAGGGAGAGAGCTAGCCTGTAACCGAGAAACTTCGCCTGTCATTTGAAAGCCCATCTAAGACAAAATGGTATAGTGGAAAAGGTTGGAAGTTTGGAGGGTTGGGTTCAAATCACTTACTACCCTTTTAACATGGGCAAATTATTTAACTTGCTCACCTATAAAAATCAGGAAGAACACTGTCTTTAGGTCCAAATCCCATCTCTGATATTTAACCAATTTATGAACATGGGCAAGTCAGTCACTTACCTTCTCTGGGCCTCAGTTTCCTCATCTGTAAAATGAGACGGTGGAACTAAATGACCTCTGAGCTTCCTTCCTCCTATAGATAGATGGTCCTATGCCACTAAAATAAGGGGGTTGGAATAGTTGACCTCTAAGGTCCCTTCCATGGTCCTGGCTCAGTGGGACCATCAGTCTTTAGTTCCTTATCAGTAAAATGGAATTAATACTACCCACTCTCACTTATCTCAAAATGCTGTAAGAGCAAATGAAATAATATATGAGAAAGTTCTTTGTCAATTATTAAGCACATTCCCCAATTGATAAAAATAGTCAAAGGATATGAACAGGCAGTTTTCAGACGAAGAAATTAAAACTATCTATGAAAAAATGATCTAAATCACTATTGATTAGAGAAAGGCAAATCAAAAGAACTCCGAGGTACCACATCACACCTATCAGATTGGCTAACATGACAAAACAGGAAAATGATAAATGTTGGAGAAGATGTGGGAAAACTGGAACACTAATGCATTGTTGGTGGAGTTGTGAAATGATCAAACCATTCTGGAGAGCAATTTGGAACTATGCCCAAAGGGCTATAAAAGTGTGCATACTCTTTGACCCAGCAATAGCACTTCTAGGGCTGTATCCCAAAGAGATCATACAAATGGGTAAAGGACCCACATGTTTATATTATATTTATATTTATATGTATAGTAGTTCTTTTTGTGGTGACAGAGAATTGGAAATTGAGGGAATGCCCATCAATTGGGGAATGGCTGAACAAATTGTGGTATACGAATGAATGGAATACTATTATGCTATAAGAAATGATAAGCAGGCAGACTTCAGAAAAACCTGGAATGACTTGTATGAACTGATGCTGAGTGAAGTGAGCAGAACCAGGAGAACATCATACACAGTTACAGCCATGCTATGCGATGACTGACTTTGATAGACTTAGCTCTTCTCAGCAATGCAAGGATCTAAGGCAACTCCAAAAGACTCACGATGGAAAATGCTATCCACATCCAGAGAAAGTACTATGGGGGGCAGCTAGGTGGCGCAGTGGATAGAGCACTGGCCCTGGATTCAGGAGGACCTGAATTCAAATGCAGCCTCAGACACATAACACTTACTAGCTGTGTGACCCTGGGCAAGTCACTTAACCTCATTGCCTAGTTAAAAAAAGCCAAAACAAACAAACAAAACAACTATGGAATCCGAATGCAGATGGAAGCATTTGCTCTCCTTTTCTTTTGTTGTTTTGTTTTGAGTCTTCTTTCTCGTGGTTCCTTCCATTGGTTCTAATTCTTCTTTCCATCATGACTAATGTGAAAGTATGCTTGATATGAACATATAAGTAGAGCCTGTGTCAGATTGCATGCCATCTTGAGGAGAGGGGAGAAGAGGGAGGGGGAGAAAATTTGAAACTCAAAATTGCATGGAAGCGAATGTTGAAAATTAAAAATGAAAATGTAATAGAAAAAAGATAATCATAAATATACAAAGATGTCCACCCAACATGTGGGAGTCATAATTCCTCCCTGCCCCCATCCCCAGGGCTCCACCTCAATCTCTAGGGAGGATGGCAATTACATTCTTAGCTTAGCTCAGACCCCATAGGACACAGTCCCATTTCCAAGTCTGAAACTCCTCCTGGGACTTGAGTCTCAGGCACCCTGGCTTTTCAGGGCTTCCATGCTGAGATGGCAGCTGCCACACTGTGTGGCTTGTAATCCTGGCTCCATGGCTCAAACTCCTGATACAGCAGGGATCACCTCCAGCATTTGAAACTGAGGACAAATTGCATGAACCAGAAACAAATCCCTCCAGTTTCATTTCTGGCAGCCAAGGTCACTGGTTCAGTTCATGGTGTCCAGGTCCACTCTCGGCACAGCAGCCAGGAACACAGCTAAAAAAGATGGTGGAAAGAGAGAGCGAACAGCCTGTTGGTGCTGTTTTTAAGGACACAAAGAGTCAATCAAGAAGCCTCCCCCACTAACATGGTAAGAGTTGCAGAGAGCTCCATGTTAAATAGATTAGGCATGCTTAAAACCCGGTTATGCTATTTAATTATCACGTTTTGAAAGAGACAAGGACAATCTGAGACATCCTGAGAGCAACCAGGAAGACAGAACTAGAGATCATATCATATGAAGACCAGTAGAAGCTGCTGGGGATGTTTTAGACTAGAGAAGAGATAACTTCCTTACCAGGAAAACTGAGAGCAGTCCTCAAGCATTTCAACTGCAATTACAAGGAAATGAGGCTTAATCCACTTGGCCTGAGGGGGCTGGACTAGAAATAATGGGTAGAAGTTCCATGGAGACAGACTTTAGCTAGCTATAAAGAGCTTCATGAGGAGGCTAGGTGGTGCAGCAATAGAGCACCAGCCCTGAAGTCAGGAGGACCTGAGTTCAAATGCAGCCTCAGACTACACATTTGTTACTTACTGTGTGACCCTGGGCAAGTCACTTAACCCCAATTGCCTTAAAAAAAAAACAAACTTCACAGTAATTTGTTATTGTTCAGCTGTGTCCGACTCTCTGTGACCCCATTTGGGATTTTCTTGGCAAAGATACTGGAGTGGTTTGCCATTTCCTTCTCCAGTGTATCCCCATTTTACAGATGAGAAACTGAGGCAAATGGGGTTAAATGATTTGTCTAGGGTCACATAGCTAGTAAGTGTCTGAAGCTAGATTTGAACTCAAATCTTTCTGACTCCAGGCCCAGTTTTCCATCCATTTCACCACCTAGCTGCCCCAGTTACAATAATTAGGGCTGTCCAAAAATGAAAGTGACTATTTTGAAAAAAGGGTTTCCCAGCTCTCAAGGTCTTTTGGCAGAGACTGTAGGAGCACTAGTAGAAAGAGTCAAGCTCATTTAGAAGTTGAATTAGATAACTTCTTTTTTCCTCTCTCTTTTTGGCAGTTGGGGTTAAGTGACCTGCCCAGGGTCACACAGCTAGTAAATGTCAAACACCCAGTCTGAGACCATATTTGAACTCAGGTCTTTCTGACTCCAGGGCCAGTGCTCTATCCACCACACCTCCTAGCTGCCCCTATTGCATCTATTCTTGTGAAACCACCAGATGTGATCTGAGGAGTCTCTTAGTCTTACAAGTAATGGATAGAGTAATGGTTAATTTGGTGGCAGAGAGGAGGAAGAAAAAAATCCTGTAACAGGAGCTGGCCTTTGTCCCTCCCTCTGTTCCCTACCACCAGCATTCCATTCTCCCTGGCTGCCAAACAAAGCCATCTGGCCAACATCTGTTGTGCAGCCACCCTGTGAAATTCAGTGCCAGCCCATTCCACACCGTGGGAGCCTTGTTGAGAAGAAAAAGAACTGTCCAGCACAGACACCCGTCACAGACACCCTTGCTTCCCACCAAGGGCTTCCAGATACTGTAGCATCGTGATGCAAAAATGCATTCAGTGGGGCCAGATAAATACTTGGTCCCTTTATTGCTCCTGTGCCAACTTCATGCCCAGAGCAGGGAGGAGGGGAGTGACAGAGACTCTGATGAAGGAAAGAGCAAAGATGACTGGGGGGTGTGTGTGTGTGTGTGTGTGTGTGTGTGTGTGTGTGTGTGTGTGCGTGTGTGGATGCATGGATGAATGTGGGTGTGCTTCACAGGGGTATTTGTATGTATGATTGTGTTTGGTTGTACATAGGTGTGAACAGTATATTTGCATCTGGATATACCCGCACTCTTTCCAATGTTTCATGCTCTTTCAGAGAAACTAACATACCACATTTTCTACCATCTGCCCCTGGAAAGGGCCCAGATATAATGCTCAAGGAGAAAAGAGACCCAAAGGTTCGTGTCATTTTCTTACAGAACAATGTCAGAGTTGGATGGGAGCTTAGAGATTCAACCACTTTCATTTAAAAGAAATTCCTTTCTTATTATGAACTTAATAGTCATCAACAAACACAAACGTTTCAAAGAGGAAATCACATGTGAAACTGTGAACTTGTATCACGTACAGTTTGCTTTTTAAAAGCATGTTTTAAAATAACAAGATGGTTACAAAATTGCAGTTTATGCCCCCCTCTTAACTTTTTGTTTTAGTTTGTTTGTTTTAAGGTGTATTTTTTTTTGCTTTCTTAATCATTTTTCTTTCACATCTCTAACGCTTCCTACTAACTTATCCTTTCCCAGCAGAAGCCCTCCTTTACTAAAAATGAGTATAGCCAAGCAAAATGAAAAAAAAATAACAAACTGATACCTCATTCTCCACCTCAAGCCCATCACTTCTCTATCAAGAGGTGAGAATCATGCCCAGGCAAGCTGAGGCCAGACCTGAACTGACTCTTGAGGGCCAATTGTTAAATTTTTAGTGTGAGCATCCACACCTAGGAAATTACCAAATGCTACAGATCTGAGCTTGATTTATGGTTTTGTTGGTTTCTAGACTTACGAAGTGGGTGGATAAAATATCAATGATGCAGATGAAACTTAAAAGTGTTTTGTGGGTACAGTTTTCCTTCCAGCCAGCCGGTTGTTAAACATTTACCAGCATGCAGCTGTAAGCATGCTTCATCATCAATCTGCTGCACTGATCAGAGTTCGACAGCCTTCCCATTTCCTTTCCCTTTGTATTATTGCTGATATGTTCATTTCATAGAGGAGGAAACTGGGAATGAGGTTAAGGAGTTTACCCAAGGTCATATAAGAACCACCAGTTCGATTCAGTAGCCAGCCTTTGAGCCTTCTGCATGCATCCGGCACTATGTTAAGCTCTGGGAATGCTCAGTCACTGAAAAGAATCTGAGATCTCTCGCTGGGGATGTTCCATCCACTAATGTAGATCATGGCTCATCTGACCCTGGACATCCTTGGTGTCTTGTGTCCGTGTCGTCCACGAGCTCTCCAAAGGGGTCTACTCAGTGGGCTGGGAGCCTTCCTTGGCTTCTCTTAACATCATAAGTATACCAGGGAAGTACAAGTTGTCCCTCGCTCTCTCCATGTGACCAGCTCATCTTCTTTTTTTTTTGAATATAAATTTATTTATTTGTAGTTTTCAACATTCATTTCCACAAGTTTTTGAGTTTCAAATTTTCACCCCGTCTCACCCTCCCCTCACCCCAAGATGGCATGCATTCAGAATATCCCTTCCCCTAGTCTGTCCTCTTTTCTTTCTCTCCCACCTTCTCTTATCCCCTTCCCTTCTATTTTCCTGTAGGGCAAGATAGACTTCTGTACCCCATTTCCTGTATTTCTTATTTCCCAGTAGCATGTTAAAACATTTTTTAAACATATGTTTTTAAAACTTTAGGTTCCAAATTTTCTCTCTTCCTCCCTCCCCACCCACCCTCACTGAAAAGGCAAGCAACTCAATGTAGGTTGTACATGTGCAGTTATGCAAAACACTTCCATAGTAGACATGTTGTGAAAAACTAACTCTATTTCCCTTAATCCTATACTGCCCTCCCATTTATTCTATTCTTTCTTTTGACCCTGTCCCTCCTCAGAAGTATTTACTTCTGATTACACCCTTTTCCAATCTGCCCTCCTCTCTATCATCCCCCTGCTCTCTTGTCCCCTTCTAACCCTATTTTCTTGTAGGGTAAGACAAACTTCCATACCCAATTGAATGTGTATGTTATTCCCTCCTTAAGCCAAATCCTATGAGAATAAGATTTACTCATTCCCTCTCACCTTCGCTTGCTTCCCCTCCACTGTAAGAGACTTTTCATTTTTTCTTTGTGAGATAATTTACCCCATTCTACCTCTCCCTTTCTTCTTCTCTGAGTATAATCCTCCCTCATCCCTTAATTTTATTCTCCAGATATGACCCCTTAATCTTCAACTCACCCTGTGCCTTTATCTATCTATCTATCTATCTATCTATCTATCTATCTATCTATATACATACATATAATTTTTTATCTCCAACTACCCTAATACTGACAAAGGTCTCATGAGTTATAAATATCATCTTTCCATGCAGGAATGTAAACAGTTCAATCTTAATAAGTCTCTTATGATTTCTCTTTCCTGTTTACCTCTTCATGTTCCACTTGAGTCCTGTATTTGAAAGTCAAATTTTCTATTCAGCTCTGGTCTTTTCATCAGGAATGCTTGAAAGTCCTCTATTTCACTGAATGACCATTTTTTCCCCTGAAGGATTATACTCAGTTTTGCTGGGTAGGTGATTCTTGGTTGTAATCCTATCTCCTTTGCCCTCCGGAATATTATATTCCATGCCCTGCAGTCCTTTAATGTAGAAGCTGCTAAATCTTGTGTTATGCTGATTGTGTTTCCACGGTACTTGAATTGTTTCCTTCTGGCAGCTTGTAAGATTTTCTCCTTGACCTGGGAACTCTGGAATTTGGCTATATATTCCTAGGAGTTTTCCTTTGGGGATCTCTTTCAGGAGGAGATCTGTGGATTCTTTCAATTTCTATTTTGCCCTCTGGTTCTAATATATCAGGGCAGTTTTCCTTGATAATTTCTTGAAAGATGATGTCTAGGCTCTTTTTTTGATCATGGCTTTCAGATAGTCCAATAATTTTTAAATTCTCTGTCCTCTATCTATTTTCCAGGTCAGTTGTTTTTCCAATGAGATATTTCACATTGTTTTCTAATTTTTCATTCTTTTGGATTTGTTTTACAGTGTCGTGATTTCTCATAAAGTCACTGTCTTCCAATTGCTCTATTCTAATTTTTAAGGAAGTATTTTCTTCAGTAATCTTTTGGACTTCCTTTTCCATTTGGCCAATTTTTCTTTTTTAGGGCATTTCTCCTCATTGGCTTTTTGGACCTCTTTTGCCATTTGGGTTAGGCTATTTTTTAAGGTGTTATTTTCTTCAGTATTTTTTTGGGTCTCCTTTAGCAAGCTGTTGACTTGTTTTTCATGATTTTCTTGCATCACTCTCATTTCTCTTCCAGTTTTTCCTCTACTTCCCTTACTTGCTTCTCAAAATCCCTTTTGAGCTCTTCCAAGGCCTGGGACTGATTCATATTTTTCTTGGAGGCTTTGGATGTAGGAGCTTTGACTTTGTTGTCTTCTTCTGGTTGTATATTTTGATCTTCTTTGTCACCAAAGTAAATAATATAGTCGGACTCTTTTTGTGCTGCTTGCTCATGATCCCAGTCAAATTTTTTAAGGTAAGAGTCTGCTTCCAATGTGGAGATGTACTGTCCCAAGCTTCAGGGGTTTGTATAGCTGTTTTCAGAGATACTTGTAGGGACCTGTAAATTTTCAGTTCTTCCAAGGTGGTATGATAAGGGGCGAGGTGGTTACTCCTTTCCTGGCCTGTGACCACAAGTATTCCTTTCTGTCCTGTAACTGTGAGGAGGGGTTTCTCTCCACAGCCATTACAAGCTCCACCAAGCCAGTGCTCCTCCTCACCCCAGCACTGCCACTCAGAACTGTGACCGAGATCCAAACACCGGCAAAGCAAGAGATTCCTGCCTCTGCTCTGGCAGAGAGATCCCTGCAATCCCTCTCTGATCAGCCACTGGATTCCCCCTCAGTCTGTGGGCTGGAAGCTCAGGAAGCAGCTGCCCCCCCAGGACCACGCTCTTGGGGAATGAAGCTGAGACCCCGCCTTCCTTTCTCAGCACTGACAGAAACAGACTTTTCCCACTGACCTTCTAAGTTGTCTTTGGCATTAGTGGGTTGAAGAGTCTGGAAACCTCCACAGCTGCCTGATATTCAGTCCTCTGAGGCCTGCTCCAGGTGCGCTGCGGCCTGCGCTCCCACGCCGTGCTGCGCTGTGCTCCCAGCCCGGCGCGATACACCTTTCTGATCAATCATCCAGGTTGTCTTAGGCTGGAAATTTGTTTCACTTTGTATTTTTGTGGGTTCTGCTGCTTCATAATTTGTTTAGAGCCATTTTTTATGAGAATTTGGAGGGGTTTGGGGGAGAGATTAAGCATGTCACTGCTTTCACTCCGCCATCTTGGCTCTGCCCCTCATCTTCTTTTTCAATCACATATTGCTTTGATGACATACTTTGCTCTGATTCTGCTTAAAGAGTTGCTTGTTTACAATGTATCCTAGCCTATTCACCCTCACTGTGCCCCCGCCATTCCGTTGCCCTTTGGGTGATGCTCATTTTGAATTCTTTAAAGTCTGCAGGGTTCTACTACCTCCAGCCATATAACAACACTGGCAGGTATTTAGAAGACAGGCCTTTGTTTCAGAGAAAAGTTTAGGGTCATTAAAAGAATTCTGCAATTTCTCAAAAGCAATCCAGCCCTCTTTCCTCCCCACCATTTAATTCTGGGTGTAACTTGTCCATTTGCAGTGTCTGTCCAGGATATGCAAATAATCCCTATTCTCAAAGAGTTTACATTGGGGAAAACAACAGGTACATAGATAAGTTTATACAGAATCCACAAAAAGTAAATACAAAAATACTTGTAAGATGAAGGGAAACCAGGATAAGTCTGTTGTGCAGGAGCAGTACTTGACATGTGCTTTGAAGGAAGCTGGGAATTCTACAAGGTAAAGGTAAGGAGGAAGGAGCTCTCCATGGTGGTCAGCCCATATGCAAAGAAGTGAAAGTAGAAGATAGAAGGTTGTGTGTATGGAATAGCAAATAGACCGATTTGGCTGAAATATATGACAAGGAATAATGTGTGATCTGTCTGCAAAGACAGGTCAGAATCAGATTATGAAAGGCTTTATTAAAACAAGGAGTTTATATTGTATCCTCGAGATAACAGGAGCCACTGAAGCTTCTGGAGTAGGGGAATGACATGGCCAGACCTGCATAGGTCTAGAATCCAGGTCTCCTGTCTCTCAAGCCAATGTTGCTCTTACCACATACATGGAGCAATCTACCAACAAGCTTTTTTTTCCTTTTCTCCCTATCTTGCCCAGACTGAAAGTATAGCAGCCACACAGCTAATGCTGATTGCTACAGAAGCTTTGACTTGCTCTGTTTTTCAGACCTGGACTAGTTTGTCCCTCTTTAGGCAGCTTGATGATCTTCCACTCCCAGGAGTTCATCCTATTAGTGCCAGACTTAGTGTGGACACCCAACTGGGCTTAGTCCAGCTGCAGCTCAGAATTCCCAAACTCTAGCAGTCCACCAGTCTAAGCTTCCCCCAGGAACAAGGACTACTGCTATGTTCCACCATGCTCAGAAGCTTTGAGCTTCTACTGCATACCAGGTGTTGTGCTAGGTTCAAGGGTGGGGAACCTGTGGCCTCAAGGCCACATGTGGCCCTCTAGGTCCTCAAGTGAGGACCTGTGACTGAATCCAAACTTCACAGAACAAATCCCCTTAATAAAAGGCCATATGTGGCCTTGAGGCTGCCAGCTCCCCAACCCTGTTAGATAATACAAAGAGGAAACTGAAGCAGTCCTACTCTCTCCATGCTTAAGTTCTATTGGGGGAAACAACATGTACCTATATAAATAAATATATACAGAACATGCATGAAGTAAATACTGTATCAGGTTATTTGGGAGGCACTAGCAGCTATGGGTTATCAGGAAAGGCTTTATGTAGGAGGAATGAGCTTGAGCTGAGCTTTGAAGGAACCCAGAGATTTTTAGAGGTACAAGTTAGGAAAGAGAATTCCAGGTATAACAGGATTGAAAAGAAGCTAGACAGATATGTCCGGCCACCCACATGCACGACTCAATATTTGGGTATGTGGAAGATGATGAAAATCCCTGGCTGTTTTTAGCCATGTGGGGACACAGTGCTAAAAGGACTTTTTATTTTGACACAATACAACAAATGCTGAGTGGTCCCTTGGTCTTCTCCCTGCCCTATGACAGGGACAAGAGGATAGGGTGCTCCATCAGCTTAAAAAAGAAGCAGTTTCCATCTCAACCACTTTGCTTTTATTCTCCAGTATGGCCAGTATTGTATTCTATCTCTAGACTTCTTGTGAAGGCACTGGAGAAATGGCTGGACTCTTCCTCCTACCATGCCATTGACCCCTTATGGAGTATGGATTCAACTAGGCAAATTTGCATGAGAGTTCTGGGTTACCTTTTGCAGGATTGCTAAGTAGGAGTTTTACATTGCACCATGGCTCTGCACTGTCCAAACAACTCTTAGACCATGTCTTCCTGAAAGTACTTTTATTAGAAGGCCTTCATAAAGTTTCCCCTAGATATGGGGTACCTCTCTGCTGTGCTTCTTGCCCAGCACTGAAGCTCTTTCCTCAATGTGTCAAGTCTGTCCTGTCTCAAGGCCAGCCACTGCTATACCAAAGATATGCTAGGATACTAATAAGAAGTCCAAATCCTCAAACCCACTAAAATTCCCTTGACCTCCTTTTCCACTTTCTATTTCTTCTCCTCAGTAGGTGCTCAATTGGAAAGCAATCTGGAATCATGCCCAAAGAGTTATAAAACTGTGTATGCCCTTTGACCCTGCAATACCACTGTGAGGTCTATTTCCCAAGATGATCACGGGAAAAGAAAAAGAATCTATATAGTCTAAAATATTTATACTAACTCTCTTTGTGGTGGCAAAGAACTGGAAAATGAGAGGATGCCCATCAATTGGGGAATGGCTGAATAAGTTGTGGCATATGATTGTGATGGAATACTATTGTGTTAGAAGAAATGATGAGCAGGTTGATTTTAGAAAAACATGGAAACACTTGTATGCAATAATGAAGAGTGAAACGAGCAGAACCAAGAGAATGTTGTATGTAGTAACATCCAGATTGTTTGAAGTACAACTATGAATAACTAAGCTATTCTGCTATTCTGAGTAATTCTGAGCTATTCTGAATAATATGAATATTCAAATCAAGTACAAAAGACTTATGAAAGAAGATGCTATTCACCTTCAGGTGGAAGCATGTATTGTATGGTTTCACATATACATCTGTGTCAAATATTGGCCTTTTCTAGTGCAGAGTTGGGTGGGAAGGGAAGGAGACAGCTCAGAGCACAAAATGTAACAAAAATAAATAAATTAAATGAGTATTTTTTTTAAAGTGGCCAAACATTATTCTTAAAGGGTACATATTCAGGCTTGAAGTCAACCTTGTGAGTTTGAGAGAGCCAAAGGTCCTGAGCCCAATGTGTGGACCTGACTGGTAGCAAGAGGAAGAATCTGTGTCAACCACTCCAGTACTCTTGGAAAAGACAAACACCAACAAGAGGATAGGCCCAAATCTGCCCCATTTTAGCAGAAAAAATGGATCTAGAATTGTTTTTGACAGGGAAAACCCAAGATGAAATGTAAAACTCCTAAAGAGCAGTCAGTCTTGTAAACTACTTAAAATTCTGATAAAATTTAAGTATCAACCTTCTAAGAAAGTATAAGGGTGGTATAAGAGTGGAGGTCAACTTGATTCAATTACTCTACATACACCCTTAGAGTAATGAATAAGGTACTCTAACTCTGATGTCTTCATCAGATGAGAACAACTTAATTCAATCAATCAATAAATCAAAAGCATTGGCTAATGTATATCCTAGTCACTCCCTGTGGGTCTTCTATAAAAAAATATATATTAATATATATTATACATATAAAATACGTATTATATAGAAAATATATATTATATATAGAAAATATATATTACATATATAATATATAAAATATATGTTGTATATAATATATATAAAATGTATATTATATATATAATATATCTATTATATATAAATATATATAATTTATCTATTATATATATAAATATATATTATATATATAAAATATATAAAAGTTGGGTTGTAAAAAGGGTAATATCAACATGCACATCAACTACAAAGGGCTGGGTTGTTCAGAACCCGGCGTAACTCTAGTAGGTGAGAGGGAGCAGTTGCAGCAATGCTCCTGAGAGTGAATCACTTGCTGTTAGGAGTGGAGGGAGGGAAGAGAAGCCACTTTCTCTTAACCTGCTCTTGACCAGAAAAGAACCTGGTGAACTTCAGAGGGAACTCATCATTGTCCTAGTAGCATTCTCAGGACAACATAGACTGGTGACGGTGTTGGCCTCTAGAGCGAAGGCCGAACTAGACACAGCAAGGAAAGACAGCTTCAGAACTTGATGAGGAGGCCAGCAGAAAGATAGACCTGAGCTAAGAGGAACTTCACGATAATCCCATGAAGGGGAGAAAAGGACTTCCAGAAAAAAGGACTTCTAGGAGTGATCATTTACTCTCCTTTGCCATATGTGCTGCAAGCTTGAGTCACTTTCCCTGGGACTTTGTGGGGATTTTTTTTTTACCCCCTGTTCTTACTATGTTCAGTCATTTCTGACTCTTTGTGACCCCATTTGGCATATTCTTGACAAAGATACCAGAGTGGTTTGCCATTTCCTTCTCCAGCTCATTTTATAGATAAGGAAACTGAGGCAAACAGGGTTAAATGACTCACCCAGGGTCACACAACTAGTAAGTATCTGAGGTCAAATTTTAAGTCAGGTCTTCCTGACTCCAGATCTAGAGCTCTATCCACTGTACCACCTAGCTGCCCCCATATCGCTTTAGTGAATATTAATTTCTAAAAGCTAATAAATTCTAACTAATTGATACCAACTGATAATAAATGGGGAAGCATATCGGTGGATATTCATACCTTAGAAAACCATTCCAATCCCCTCACAGTTACTCCTAGAATTCCGAGAGATAAAGTAACCACCCTCTGGGGGACCTAATGAGCCAGAGCAAGGGAGAGGGAGGATGACAGTAACCCCAGAACACGTGCTACACATTATGTTAAGTTACTAACTCCTATTTTAAGCTGTTTTGTGAATGTATGCTGTGTCTTTCTTGTCCATCACCTTTCTTATATATGTAGGACCTATCCCATACCTGATCCATATTGGACACTGAATACCCTTTATATACCCCAGCTTTTGAAGAGACTTTTGACACGAACCAAGACCTAGGCTTTAAATAATTTGTCCCTAAGTTGCTGGAGTTAGAGTTTAATGAGGGAAAGCCTTTAAGAAAAGTGAGTCCAGTCCCCTCTCATTAGAGGCCAACTTCCCCCAAGAATAAGCCCAGCTCAGACCATACACCTCAGTCCGGAGCTGAGGGCCCTTATGAAGAATGAGTGGGTGCAGTGCCCCAACCCCTGAGTCCCATTAGTAGTTTCTAAATGTTACACAAGGGCAATAGGAACAAACAGGAGATGGAATGTTGTGTGTGAGAAAGAGCAAGAAGACCAGTTTGACTGGATCATGTGTATAAAGGGGTGTAATGTACGATAATATCAAAAAGGTGGGATGGAGACAGGTTACAAAGGACCTTAAATACCACACAACGGAGTCTGTATTTTTTCCAAAAAGCAAATCAGGAGCCGTGTGAAGCTTATAGAGAAGGCAAGTGACATCAGCAGACCTGTGCTCCAGGCATATCACACTGGCAATATGGAAGATGGTTTGGAGAGAATGAAGTCAGGGAATGGAATCCAAAAGCTGTCGAAATAGTCCAAAAGAGCAGAGATCAGGGCCTGAATCAAGGCAGTGGCCATGTGAGTGAAATGAAAAGGGCGGAGGGGAGGCTCGTCATGATGGTCCAATCAACAAGACTCGGCCACATGTCGGATGTTATTAGCACTGACAGATTGTGACTCTAGGAGACTGGAAGAATGGTGGCGCCCTCAGCCGAAACAGGGAAGTACAGAAGAGGGCTGGCTTAGGGGAGGATCGGGTTGAAGCCAGCTTCAACAAGGTTTGGGAGAGCCTCCTGTTAAACGTGCGGTGTGGGCATTTACACACAGAAATCGGCAAGTGCTACAAGACAGGGTTTGATGTGTTGTTTTATTGGTTGTTTCAACTTATGGAAGTGATGAGTGTAGATTAAACTTTAAAGTGCATCCTGGGGGCAACTAGGTGACACAGTGAATAGAACTCTGACCTTGGAGTTCCAATCCAGCCATGGACACTTGACACACGCTGGCTGTGTGACCCTGGACAAGTCCCTTAGTCCTGATTGCCTCACCAAAAAGCTTGCTGTATTTTTTTCCTTAGATTCAATTATTAAACATTTTTCAGTGTACTCTTGGTTCAGGGGAATGATAATGAGTTCTGTTTTGGAAAATCTAAATTGGAGGAACCTAAGAGATATCCAGTTCAAAATGTCCAAAAACCAGCTGATGAAGCAGGGCTAGAGTTGAAGTTCTCTCTTGGACAGAAGCCAAGACCAGATGGATATACAGTAACCCTATAGGCAAAGAGACAGCAACAGATGTCTGGGGGAGAGACAAGGTTTTAGTGGGTTGATAAGCTTAGAGGGAAGCTAGGTGGCACAGTGGATAAAGCCCAGGACCTAGAGCAGGAAGATCTGAGTTCAAATCTGGCCTCAAACACTTACTAGTTTTGTGACCCTGGGCAAGTCACTTAACCCTGTTTGCCTCAGTTTCCTCACCTGTAAAATGAGGTGGAGAAGGAAATGGCAAACCACTCCAGTATCTCTGCCAAGAAAAACCCAAGCAGGGTCACAAAGAGCCGAATGAAAAATTAAAAACAACTGAACACATTGAAAGCCTGAGGCTGGTCACTCATTCCCCAGCGTATTATGAACCCTGAGAAATGGTCATTATATTCTAAGACTTTTCGAAGAACTGTGTCCCCCTAAGTCATTCTTGTATGTCACATGTAGCCAGGCATTTTGTAAACAGATGTGACCTCCTGGACCCCTGTCGGTCGCTTCTGCTTCTTGACTTTACACTAAATCTCTGTGTGACAGCAGAAGGGAAAGAGAGGTGGCAATAAGAAGCCCACTCGTTCACATTAACTCAGCCTGGCAAACGCCCATCCAGATGTACACGCCCACATAAGCCCACCCTCATTTGCTCACAGACACATGAAAACATAGGCAAACACAGACAGGCACGCCCAGACCCATGCACACACTTAGACACACAAAGCTGCATATACACTAAGTGCTCCATACACACCCATGCAGAAGCGCACGGGCTTTTTCCCTAGGGCGACGAGCCTGGCTGCCACATGCACTGAAGCTTTCTCCAACTTACTGAAAAAACAAAAGGAGAATGTTCCCCAAGCCCCAGCACATGTGTGTGATTGGCTGGGGCACGTGACCAGAAGGAAGCAGCTCAATCCCATTACAGGATGGGAAAACTATTCTTTGGGCAAAAGGAGCCAGAAGCTGGAGCTGTGAGCGCTGTTGGGAGAAGCCTGGAACATCAAGACTTGGAGAAACAGTGGCAACGTGGCAAAAGCTTGTGGGCCCTCAGTTGCAGCACTGCCTGGGCAGGAGAGGAGCTGTCTGCAGCAGCCTAGTTTCCCCATGGCTGAGGCACTGAGGCCTCGTGCCTCGATGCATGCCTGAGACCCCCAGGGATCCTCTGGAAGAGACTAGTCCTGGTGAGTGTCAGTTCCATTTACCTTTGACCCTTCACTTATACTAACCACGGCCCCGGCCTGCCCTGACCATTCATCTTCCAGACTTAGCCTCCCATCAGAGGGGGAAGGTTTTCTAGTCACAATGAAAGTTATAAGTAAAGTCTGTGTTGAGTGGCTGGAGAGAGGAACTGAAGTATCTAGATTCTGAGGGCAGTTTTAAACTGCTATCATCTCTTCTGTCTTGATAACTGTCAAGAGAATTGCAGAGAAATGGACCGGGGCTTGTTAGACAGGCCTGGGCAGAGAAACTGCTCAAAATTCTGTTCCCTGAGGCACAACAATAGGAGTATCCTGTCAAGATGTAGAGAATTAAAGCTTTCATCCAAATCCCTCATCTTGTAGCTGAGGAAACTGAGTCCCAGAGAGGCTAAGCAACTGCTAATTCGCAGCAAATCCAGGTTTAGAACCCACATCCACCCCCCGACTCCCGGGCTAAAACTCCTTCTACTGAATGACCCTGTCACTTTGGTCAGTTTCAAACATGCCATCTTTGCTGCTGAAATAGAATTGGCATCTGGGTACAGATGCCTGCACAGCCTCCCTCCTGCAGTCCCTTTTCCTTGCAGGAGTCCTCAAGCCCTTCATGAGACTCCCTGTTCCTGGACTCTGACCCTTGGATGCTTTTTGTAGGTGGGTAGCTGCTTGCAGGGCCCCCATAGGATGCTCCACGTCTTCCAAAGCATCGGTCCAAAACCTAACGAGGACCCCCCCAAAAAAAAATCAGTACTCAAACCAAGACTTAGAGCAGTGGCTGCTGAGTTAATCTCGATCTTTTTAGACTTCACCCGGCTAGCTATGTTATTCACAAGACTCAGTCCCTAAGGGACTTCTGCCTTTTGTTTTTTTTGGTTGTGTTTTGGGGGGGGAGGGTTGGTTGGGCAATGGGGGTTAAGTGACTTGCCCAGGGTCACACAGCTAAGTAAGTGTTGTGTGTCTGAGGTCAGATTTGAACTCAGGTCCCCCTGAATCCAGGGCCAGTACTCTATCCACTGCACCACCTAGCCACCCCTGGGACTTCTACTTTTTGGGTAGATGTGATAGGGTGATATGGAAGGTTTCGGTCATTCAGCTTTCTACCTCAACCTCCTAGCCACCCACCCTAGTTTACGCTCTTAAATACCATCTTGTTCTCTTTAATACCCACTCACACACGGTAAAGAGTTGGGGACTGAGAAGATATGCCGCCCTGTCTTTATGTTCCCTCCTACTCATGCAGACCCATTACCAGTTCACAGCCTCCCACAGACAGCACTGATACAGATGCTCATCAATCATTTAAAAATGTACAGATGAGGCAGCTAGGTGACACAGTGGGTAGAGCACCAGCCCTGAAGTCAGGAGGACCTGAGTTCAAATCCAGCCTCAGACCAAACACTTGACACTTACTAGCTGTGTGACTCTGGGCAAGTCACTTAACCCCAGTTACCTAAAAAAAAAAATGTACAGACACAGATAATGTAAAACTTGACAACCTAAGTAAAAGAGAGGCATTTAGGTGGTAGAGTGCTGGACCTGGAGCCAGAAAGACCTGAGTTCAAGTCCAGCCTCAGACACTTAGTAACTGTGTGGCCCCAGGCAAGTCACTTAAATTCTCTGTGCCTCAGTTACCTCATCTGTAAAATGAAGGTGATAGTAATAGCACTGGCCTCACAGAGTCGTTATTAGGATCAAATGAAATCATATTTGTAACGTGCTTTACAAACCTTAAAGCACTAAATGCTCATTGCTATTATTATCATTATTATATCAAGCCAATATCAATACCTGCTTTCTTATAATTCCTGGAGTGAGTTATTTGGAGAGGACAGTGCTATAACTAGCATGAGGCAAATGGAGTTTTGCCACAGGGCATTGACATTCGGGGTATTGTGCTTCCTTCCCAGAATGCACACTTCCTCTATTAGCAATGTCCCTGCACCTGTCTTTTCAGTCTATGCCACCGGCAAAGCACAAGCTGCCACCCCCAAAGTCCTGTCATCTTGCCACCTCTCTCCCGGGCCTGCCTTCTGCACCCAACCACAATCCCCATCAGGGTATGCCTGCACACACACACACACACGAGTTTTTACGCCAGGTATAAAATGTCCTAGCTGTGACTCTAGGATGTACGTACTGAACCTTTGCTGCCTCAGTTCCACTTGCATTACTGAACGTACAAAAGCACTCAATATCGATGTTGAGAGATTATAAAAGACATGGATATGCTATTTAAGGGAAAATATTTTCTTCCAACTTTTAAGACTCATCACTACATGACCTTGAACAACTTATTTAAATTCTCTGAGCTCTTGTTTCTTCTGTAAGAAAAAGGGTTGGACTACATCGTCCCTAAAGTCCCTTCCAGCTCTAAATTCCATGAAACTGTGAAATCCAAAGATTTTTTTAAAAAATTCCCATTAGAACCATAGAAAATTGGGATCATTTAGCCCATCTCTTTCATTTTACAAAGGAGGAAACTGGGGTACAGAAAACTTGTGCAAAGTGAGATTTGCTAGCTTCTAAAAATCCATTCTCCTCAAAGAAAAGAACTAGATTTGAGTACTGAGAGAGTTGAACTGACCTCTCTCATGGTCTCTCTCCCACTTAGGTTTCCAGTCCTCAGGCTAAAAGATTCAAAGTCTTCTCCCACAACCCCCATACTCCCCTCCCCCCCTTCTCCACCTCCTCTTTCCACTTCCTCTTCATTTACATACATTGTAGATATATTTTATTTTGGTATGGCTTTTTAGCTGTAATAAAATAAAATTTTATATGTATTTATCAGTTTCTCAAGCCAAAGTCAGCAAATAGTTAATGACCTAAATAAATTGTTACTTGGAAGCCTGGTACTTCCCAGCTGGGATTCCCTTCCTTCCTCCCAGCTTCTAATGCCTTCCCTAACCAAATTATTTTTGTACATATTTTGGACATATTTGTACATGTATATGTTGTCTTTCCCAAGAGAAAGTAAATTCCTCGAAGGCAGGGATTGTTTCACTTTAGTGTTTGTAACCCTAGCGTCTATCTAGCACAGTTTCTGTCCCATTGCAAACACAATAAATACTTGCTAACTGATGATTGGTTAAAGGAACCAGGTTCTGAATTATTTTGTAATAATACAAATCCTGAGGGGGAGAATTATTAAATTCCTTGTAATGTGATTCAAGAATCTTTTTTAAAAAATATATAAACATTTTTTATTTTTATTTTTTAACCATGTCTAACTTTCATCATTGTCCATTTAATGACTTTTTAAAAATTATTATTAATGGCAATGTGCCAAGAGTAAAACTCATATTGAAGATATTAACATTATAGCATTGTGCATGTTTATTGGGTTTAATGGACAAAATTAGCAGTAGAAATTGAAAATGGCATCTATTGTTATCCACTGTATAATTCTCTAAACCTATTCTTGCCCATTCTCCATGTCTTCATTCACTGTCCCAGTATTAAGTAAGCATGCTTACTTAGCTAGCACCAAGCAATAACACCACTTTGTCTCTTTGACCTCCCTCCTTTCTTGCACACCCTAACCTTATACAATCCTCCTTTACCCAGATGCCCTAGCACCACATCAAATATACCAGAGAAATTAGAATTTGCTGCCCCATCCCATCCCATCCCTACTTCACCCCCCAAAATCCAATTTCTCTCTACCTAAGGCTTCTCTCCCCTCACAGTGAGGTTGAATTAGATGACCCCTAATGTCCCTTCCACCTCTAAATCCAGGTAAAGTACAGATCGGCTTTTTTTTTCCTGTGATTCTCCACTATAGGGAGCTGTCACTGGTCAACTGTCCTGCAACTTATAGTCATAGAAAGTTCCCAGGGAGAAGGCTTATATGAAATGATGCAAAAGAAGTAGGGAGAACCCAGAGGAAAATCTACAGTAACAGCAGCGACAACAGTATTATCAAGATAATCAACTCTAAAAGACTGAGGAACTCTGATCAACACAATGATCAACCCCAGTTCCAAAAGATTCATGATGAAACATGCTAGCCACTTCCAGAAAGAGAACTGAAGGACTCAGAGAGCAGAGTGAAGCGTATTTTCTTTTCTTTGCTTTGCTTTTTTACCTTGGAACATGGCTAATATAGAAATTTGTTTTACATGTTTATACGTATTTGTAATGGGCTTTATTTTCCTTGCCTTCTCAATGGCTGGGGGAGGGAGGAGGAGGGAGAGAATTTGGGACTGAAAATAAAATAAAATTGAATTTAAAAAAAAGAAAGTTCCCAAGGAACCTGAAAGGTTAGATGACTTGCCCAGGGTCACACAGCCAGTAATGAGAAAGAGGCTGGACTTGACCATCAAGGGCAGTTCTCTCTCTACTGCACTGAAATGCCCCTCCTGTACAAAGAGCGGTTTCAAAACTATTGCCTCACCCCCACCAGGGTGAACTTGGATCGTAGAATCTGGCTTCAAATCCCATGTCTGCTATTTACTAACTATGTGACTTTGGGCAAATCATTTAACCTTTCTAGGCAGAGGTCGTTGGATAACTACTCATCTGAGATGTTATAGAAGGGGGTTCCTATTCAGGGTTGATAAAATATATGATCTATGAAGTCTCTTTCAACTCTGAATTTCTCTGACCTTATTTGTGACTTCTAACATTTTAGGAAGGACATCGACAAGCTGGACTGTATCGAAAGGAAGGCAAACAAGATGGTAAGGCAATTCAACCCCAGTTACAAGAAATTCTATCGTATGGGGGCAGCTAGGTGGCACAGTGGATAGAGCACCGGCCCTGGATTCAGGAGGACCTGAGTTCAAATCCAGCCTCAGACACATAACACTTACTAGCTGTGTGACTCTAGGCAAGTCATTTAACCACATTGCCAACCTCTCCCCTCAAAAAAAAAGAAATTCTGTTGTACTGGGAATGGTTCATCTGGAGAAGAAGTCATAAGAGCTATTTTCAAGTAATTAAAAAGCTATTCTGCAGAATAGTCAGTCAACAAGCATTTATTAAGTACCTGCTGTGTTCCCAACACTGTATTAAGCTCTGCAGATACAAAAAGAGGTAAAAGACAGTTCTTGCCCTTAAGAGCTTGCAATCTAAGGGAGGAAACAACAAGCAAACAATTTGTACAAACACACAATATACAGGATAAATAGGAAGTAATTAATAGAAGGAAGGCACTGGAATTAAGAGGGGAGTGGGAAAGTCTTCTTGTGGAAGATGCCATTTTAGTTGAGACTTAAAGGAAGCCTGAGGAGGAAGAAGGCAGAGATGAGGAGGGAGAATGTTCAGGCCTGAGGGATAGTCAGAGAAAAAGCCCAGAGCAGAGAGATGGAATGTCTCATTTGTGGAAGAGAAAGAGGGCCAGTATCACTAGATCAAAGAACATATGTCGGGGAGTAAGGTGTAAGAATACTGGAAAGGGGGGTGAGGGCTAGTGGCGGGAAGGATCTGACCACCAAACAAAAGATTCTTGGATTTGATCCTAGAGGCAATAGGGAGCCATTGGAGTTTATTGGCCCCTAGCAGTGACATGACTGGATCTGTACTTTAGGAACAATCTCTCTAGCGGCTTAATGGAGTGTGGATTGGAGTGGGGAAGGGCTTGGGACAGGCAGACCCACCATCAGGCTGTTACAAAAGTCCAGGTTCAGAGGAATTAGATTTGTGCTGTTTGTGTTCAGAATTAGGAGTAATGAGGGGAAATTATAGAGAAGCAGATTTTGACTGGATGAATCAAAACATAATAACAACAACAACAACCCTAATCATCAGAACTGACAAAATCTGGAACGGGCTGAATCGTGAGGGAGTGAGTTTCCCAAAACCAGAGATCTTCAAGTGGAGGCTGAATGACCATTTGCCAGGGATGTTGTAGATGGAATTCCTATTGAGATAAGTTTTCAGACCAAAATATCTGTAGGTTCCTCACAGCTTAGAGAGAGATTTCAAATTTGATTGGCAACAAGCATTTATGATGCACCTATTGTGTGCCAAGCACCATTCTAAGTTCTGCGGATACAAAGAAAGGCAAAAAATGAGAAATTAAGGAACCTTGGCAAGCCTGTCACAGAAGGGAGTGTGTCCTATGGAAAGAACACTACCTTTGGTGTCAGAGGACTTGGTTCAAATCACTTAACCTCCTGGGGCCTCACTTTCCTCCTATATTTAAACAACAACGACTTCGGCAACAAAGTTTGGCTAGATGGCCTGTGAGGTCCCTTGCAGCTCTCTATCTGTGAATCTGACCCACGGTCACACTGGAGCAGTTAGAGGCAGCTGGGCCCAGCTCGAAGTAGCTTCCCCTATAACCAACATTTTGATGTGTCCTGTAATTACTTCTGGAACCCATCAGTGCAAAATTTCTGCCTACAGCTCTGGCTATTAGGTTTCTCACAGTGACCTATTTTTTCCCCCATATTTAGCCAGTAAAATGTCAACTTAGGTCAACATGTTTTCCCTGGTTTCTTGGCAAACAGATCCTGTGGATTTTAGTACTGGCAAAACCTACGGCCTCTGGTGCCAGAGACTATCTAAAAATCTGTTCCTGAAGGAAGGAGTAGTAGGATTTGTGAAGTGGAAAATAAGGAACATGCAATGATCAAGCTGTCAGGGCCCAGGATTATCCCATCTCTCCTCTGTTTTCTCCTGGCATTTCAGAGAAGAAAAAAACAAAACAACAACAAAAACAAAAAACTGGAGGCCCAAACAGAGAACTCTGTTTTTAATTTGCTTCTTGGAATTCCACGAGGGTGTGGGAGTGTTCTGCATAAGGGAATTCCTATTCCTATCAAAGTGGTTTTCTCAATCAATTCCAACATCTATAACATAAGCATGTCCCGTCCTATCCCTCTGACCATCCATTCATCTAAACTCTGACTGAGAGTAAGAACACAATAATTATCATACTAGGTCAGGCCTTTGGTCACTTTGGGCCAGAACTTTGTGACAAAGTCACCCAGGGCCCACGTTGTGGAAGAGCAAAGTTGCCATCCTTGGTTTCAATCTCAAAGGTCAGAGATGCCATGGGCAAGTCCCTTGACTCGAGGCCCTGTGAGCCTCCATTTCTTCACGTATAAACAGAGCAAGATACAACTTATTCTTGTTCACTCATTTTTCAATCATATCTGAATCTTCTTGACTCCATTTGGGGTTTTCTTTGCAGAGATACTGGAATGGTTTACCATTTCCTTCTCTAGCTCATTTGACAGATGAGGAAACTAAGGCAAACAGGGTTAAGTGACTAGCCCAGAGTCACATAGCTAGTAAGTGTTTGAGGTCAGATTTGAACTCAGGTCTTCCTGACTCCAGGGCCAGCACTCTATCCACTGAGCCACCTAGCTGTCCTTTAGGTACTCTACAATCCAGCGAACGGGCCCACTGTCTGAGGCCAGATTTGAACTCAGGAAGATGAGTCTCCTTGACTGTAGACCAGACTCTAGATACTGCACTTATCCTACAAGATGAGAAAGGCACTTTATAAACCAACTCACATATAGAAATGTGAGTTATCATAATTATCTTGGTTAGCTATAATAATCCATCATCAATCTATTGTCCAAGAATTTGTCTGAAACTCTTCTGAAACCATATACTGGTTCAGCCTGGACTTTCTCTTGAGATTCCACAAGCTTAATACCTTAAGTGTATATTTATTTGACTCTCAAGCTTGCAGAAAGGGGGTGGGGCTCCCGAATTCTAGTGGACCAGGATTTGAGGAATAAATCCAAATACTCTGGGCTGGGCTACTCTCCAGAGAAAGATAAATCATATAGACAGAGCCTCATAGAGCTGGAAAGGACCCTAGAGATTTAGGGCATTGCCTTCATTGGATTCAGAATTTTTTGGCTTGGACGTGAGATTTCCTTGGAACTCTAAGAGAGGAAATTCCATTTACCAGTGCACATTCGCACCTGCTCTTCTTAACTTTACCCCATGGTTCAGGGAGGCAGCTTTGTAGAGAGTATAGAGGGGAAGCCTAGGAAGCAGGAAGATCTGGATTCCAGTCCTGACTGTGACATCTGTTCTATGACCATGGGCAAATCACTTCAACTTCCCAGTACCCCCAGGCAGCTCTTTAAGAGAATATTACAGGGGCAGCTAGGTGGTGCAGTGGATAGAGCACCGGCCCTGGAGTCACGAGGACCTGAGTTCAAATCTGGCCTCAGACACATAACACTTACTAGCTGTGTGACCCTGGGCAAGTCACTTAACCCCATTGCCTAACCAAAAAAACAAAACAAAACAAAAGAGAATGTTACAGATGAGTTATTGATCTACATCAGGGGAAGGAGTTTCCACATCAGGGAGTTCCCCGTATGGATGAAATCTCATGTCTAGGTTTCCTGATTCCCCAGCCCCACCCCCAAAAATATAATTCATAGTTTGATTTCTTTAAGTTCTGAACTTCCAAGTTTATTTATGGATCGTAACCCTTGAAGCTTAAAAGAGCAAAATTTAAAGCCAAAGTCTTGGGAGTTTAGCCAAGCTGAGATTCCACAATTCTGTTTCTGGGGTTTGACCAAACAAGGATTTCTCTCACCATGGTGGGAAGAATGTAAAGAACCCCTCCATGCTCTGCCCACATCTCCCCCATTGTCCCAACACAGAAAGAAAGAGAGAGACAGAGAGAGAAGAGAGAGAGAGAGAGAGAGAGAGAGAGAGAGAGAGAGAGAGAGCACTAAAGCCAAAAGGAGAAACCCCCCAAAAAACAAAAAAACCACTAGCTATTTGGGGTAGGGTGTCAAACTGTCAGCAGCCCTCTGCCTTGTCATCTTTAGAAAGAAAACTTTTGGGGGACAAGAAGTGGGATTTGCCCTGGTTTGGATACTACAACCAATCACATAGTTAGCCTAAATTTAATCCCTGGGAAAGCAACAGTTCATAGATCACAGGATTTAGGGCTAAAAGGGACCTTGGAAATCATCTAATCCAGTATTCTTTGTTTAAAAGAAACAAAGACGGGGCAGCTAGGTGGCTCAGTGGATAGAACACCAGCCCTGAAGTCAGGAGGACCTGAGTTCAAAATCCAGCCTCAGACCAAACACTTGACACTTACTAGCTGTGTGACCCTGGGCAAGTCACTTTACCCCAATTGCCTAAAAAAAAGAAAACAAAACAAAACAAAACTCCTAGGCATTAGGGATATGAAGACAAAATTGAAATAAAGTCCCAAAAGAAAAGAAAAGAAAGTCCCCACCTCCCAAGAGCCTAAAGAGCTTAAATTCTACTAGGGTGATTATAGGCAACAGTCAGTTACCATGACCTAGTCGTTTTTTATCTCTGGGCCTTCGTTTCCTCTTCTGTAAAATCAGAAAGACAAAATCAATGACCTCCTAAATCCTTTCATTCTGTGGTTCTAATTCTATTGATAAGCATCCCAAAAGCATTCAAACAAAATGATGTTCATAAGTTGGCTTGCCACCATGAAGTGCCAGGAACTTGGAGCTGTCCAAAACCCTAAGAAGCCATGGTGTGGGACATCAGAGAAGGGTTCGCCAACAGCAGAACCTGAGGGAAGAACATTCAAGAGGCTTGAGCACAAGGTGTACAGAGAAGGATTGAGGAGACAGAGCCACTCTGGCATTGAAGATGACCATTCCTTCCTATCCCCCTCGTCCAGATTAAGGAGAAAACTCTAGCTTTCTCTTCATTTCCAAAACAATCCCTGGACCTGGCGCCCGGAGTCCTCTAGTGCTACTGGGACTTTTAGTTTTCAAATCGTTAGCCTTTTTTTAAAACTTGCTGGTCTGTCCCTTAAAGAAAATGGTCCTCAGCCATTTTCCTTCCCAGAAAGTAAAGGACCACAACTCAGCAAGCTGGGGTAGGGGGCGGGGGGAAAGGAAGGAAGGACACCTGCTCTTTCTTTTGCATCTTAAATATGAGAAACAAGGACAGAGGTTAATGAGGTACTCGTCTCAGCAGAATTGTAATTAATTAAACAAGGTAGTATGCCCTTTCTTTGAGCAGGAGCAAAGGGGAGACTATTAGAGGAGAGGAAGAGAAATAAGCTGAAACAGATGCTTTCTCTTTTTCAGTGTTCCCTTCTCCTCTCTCTATCTCTCTCTGTCTGTTTCTCTTTCTGTCTCTGTCTCCCTCTCTCCTTAAACTCTAGTAAGTACTAGTAAGTTGCAGTGTTCCTATCTTCTGGACCCGCTGCAAGGGTTTGTTCTTTTACCTGCTGTAGTCTAGGAGAACATGGCAGGGCAAGATTTAGACTATGAAAGAAGTCATCAAAACCAACCCCCTCACTTTTATAGATGTGAAAAATGAGGCCCCAAAAGGTGAATTCCCTTGGCTAAAGTCTTTTTTTTTTTTAGTAGACTTGATTTCATTAGTACAGAGAATTTTCAGAGAGAAAACTGTATCTACCAAGACAGGTCAGCATCTGCTTTGCAAAGTTTTTTTTTTGTTTGTCTTGTTTTGTTTTAGGCAATTGGGGTTAAGTGACTTGCCCAGGGTCACTCAGCTAGTAAAGGTCAGGTGTTTGATCTGAGGTCAGATTTGAACTCAGGTCCTCCTGACTTCAGGGCCGGTGCTCTATCCACTGCTCCACCTAGCTGCCCCAAAAACTCTTTTCTAAAGTCTTAGAACCTAGGATACTGAGGAATGATAAATATTTAACAATTAGCTTTTTTTTTGGTGGGGGGAGTATCTCTGACATACTTTTAACTTTAATCTGCAGCATTAACATTTTCTCCATCCATTTCTTAAAATATAGACAATCAAAAAACACCAAATCAAACCCTGATTTGACAGTTTGCAGTTTGTTGGTTTTAAGATGTAAATGCTCACACTGAAAATTTAACAATAAGCTCTCATAAGGCAGTTAGAACTGACTCCAGGAGACCCCTGCTGAGAAGTGACTCACCCAGGGTCGCACAGCCCATATGTGTCAAAAGACTTGAACCCAGGTTCTCCTGACTCTAAAGCCAGCTCACTCCATATTATGCCACCTTGTCTCAAGTCTAGCCCAAAGTCACAACCATAATAAATACCAGAGTTAGGATTTAAACCCTTGACTCCAAATTCATCCCCCCTACCCATTTTCCCTACTAAATGATGGCCTCAGTTCGGATAAGGCAATAGCTGTTGCTTGGATCTTCTCTCCCTCATCCCATACCTCTTGGCCGAATGAAAAGAACTGGTTTTCCACCTTCCCCTTCTCAACAGTCAAAAATTTAGTTGCTGAGTCAGCCTGTAGCCAAAACTGGCCAGACAAAGTTAGGGGGCCTAGATGAGGTCCTACAGTGAAGGGGATGAGAAAAGAAAGCGGCTAGAGCCAGATAGAACTAGAAAAAGGGAAACAAGGAGCTCCCAGCAAAGAGGGCTGAGGAACGGACCTGATTGGCTGCTGCCAGCTCTGGCCCGTTCCAAGTCTCATGCAGTCCTACCTACCACGGAAAGGAGTATCTGAAAAATGTGCTTGGGCTAATGGGGCCCGGTGGGAACGTGGAAGACTATAGTAGCTCAGAAAGCAAGACGCAGAGGCAAGTGGGAAAGGCACATATGATGCAGAATGTCAGTTCTGGAAGGGAAATGATCTGCCTGATGTCTTACTAGATTAGTAGCCTCTGCTGCCCAGAAAAGAAACCTAGGAACCGAAGAGCAGCCTATAGAGGTAGCCAGGGACAGGAATGCTAAGGAGAGCCAGATACCATAAACTGGAAACCCTGGTAAAATGTCAAATCATGTTGTGGCTAAGTGCTTAGACTATCTACCCTCATTTCAAATATTGTGTGTTGTAGTATATAGAACACTGGACTTGCAGTCAGGAAGACCTATGTTCAAATCTCCCTTAGCCATATGACCCTGGTCAAGTCACTCACTCCTTCTGAGTTCCAGGTTCCTCATCTATAAAATAGGGGTAATAACAGGACCTACCTCACAAGGCTATTGTGAGGATCAAATGAGATAATGTATGTAAATCGATTTGCCAACCTTAATTCAATACATAGATGTCAGAAATGATAATATAAATGGTGATGACACTGATATTAAGATGGGCATTGTCACAGGTCCCGACTCTCCTTCTAGCCTGGGCAAGCTTCCCACAGTCAGCTCTGTGGCAGGAGGCACTTTGGGCATTTGGCCCTAATATCACTCCTCTCTTTGCCCTATATTTGCATAGTGCTATCTGCATCCTCATAATAACCCCATGAGAAAGGGAAGTCCAGTATTACTTTCCTTTTTTACCAATAGTGTCTATGAACTCTCATTTCCTAACAGCCAGAATCCGTCATCATTAAGCATTATTCCACCATGTTAAGAGCTGCCTGGATTAATGGAAACAAAGGCATAGGCATCAGGTTTTGCCGTCAGAAGGCAGTGGTATTGTGGGAGGCAAGAGTCACAGAAAGATGAGAAGTGCCTCAGTGAATTGCTTCAGCCACAGCTGTTAAGTGCCTCCCTTTTCCTTCTGCTCTCTCCCTTCTCCACCCTAGTCACCTACCATTAATGCCAATCCTAGGGGGAAATGCCTGGTTTGCCATGCCCTAGGGACAACTCTTTCTTCTAATAATCTGGCTGACCACCCAAAACTCACTGGCTCCCTTACCTCCCTGCAGGTAGCCATCATGATTTCCTGGGTATTCTTAGCCTGGGCCATCCCCTGTGCTGCCAACCAACTCCTCAGTGCCTTCACCCAAGGGGAACTCCAGAATGACCCCCCAAGGCTCATCTGCAGCATTCCAGGGCCCCAAGGTCCTCCTGGCCTCCCAGGAGCCCCAGGACCTTCAGGAATGGTGGGCAGGATGGGCTTTCCAGGCAAAGATGGGCAGGATGGGAAGGATGGAGAAAAGGGCGAGACTGGAGAAGAAGGTAAGGGAGAAGGCAAAATAATAATAATGATAATCATAATCATAATCATAATAATAGGAGCAGTTATATGCTGCTTTTAGGTTTCCAAAACACTGTACGAATACTATTCCCAACTAGTGATCCCCAGTCCTGGCTTCGAAACACTTCAGAATGTCTGCATTTATCTCAAGGAATGTCATGAAGATCTCAAAATAAAATTCATGTCAGCTCCCTCTAGCTAAAAATAAAATTTTAAATATTTACATCTATACATAGAGGCAGTATGATGTAGGGAAAAGAACGTTTAGTGTTTATCACAGTGCCTGGCACATAACAGGCCCTTTATAATACTTGTTGACTGCTGAACACTAGCTGTAAGTAATGTTGGATCTAGGCTGACTCGGTGCTGATCTTAAGCATACCACTTAACCTTTAGGCATCTCAGTTTCCCCACGTTGTCACTTGGGTACCAGCCCTACCCTGAATGAACATTGTCAGGATCAAATGAGATAAGTAGATAGGAAATAGAGATGGGCTCTTTGAAAAGTCCAAACTACCGGACGGATGTGAGACAACAGAGTATAGTGACAAGAGCAGGAATCTTGGAATCAGATGCCTCCATCTATAAAATGGGAGTGACAATAATGCTGGATTTTTGTGAGAAAAGTGCTCTGTAAAGCATAAAACATTATATAAATGGGACCTGCTGCATGCTATGTATACTCAAGTGTTCCAAGCAGAGATTCAGTTTCCTGACACTCCCTCCTTGTCCCGTGCCCTAAATGAAGGCAACCCAAGGTTCTATTGACTTTTGGGAAAGTACTTTCTATCATTCTCAGTATATTGGGTAAGCTGTTTCCCCGCCCTGCGCCTCAGCTTCCTCATCTGTGACATGAGAAGGTTAAAAGAGGTCATCCTCTGCCACCACAAAGTACTGGACCCGAATTCAAATATGACCTTAGATATTTACTGGCTGTATGACTCTAGGCAAGTCACTTCACCTTTCTATGCCTCAGTTTCCTCATCTGTAAAGTGGGGACAGAAAGAGCACCTCCTACCCAGGGTTATTGTGAGGAACAGATAAGATAATACAAGGCACCATAGAAATGCTAGTTATGACGAGGATTCCAGCTGGTACCACACTGGCACGGTGTGGTTGCTGAGTGAACGAATACCTCCAAGCTGATGCCATGCTGTTTTGTATTCCAGGTGCACGGGGCCGAATAGGGAACCCAGGGAAGCCAGGACCAAAGGGCAAAGCGGGGGCTATCGGACGAGCCGGTCCCAGGGGTCCCAAGGGAATCAGTGGAACCCCAGGAAAACACGGTGCCATGGGGAAGAAGGGGCCCAAGGGGAAGAAGGGGGAGACAGGGATGCCGGGGCCCTGCACCTGCGGTGCTAACAGGGCCAGGTCTGCATTCTCAGTGGCTGTCACCAAGAGCTACCCCAGGGAGAGGCTGCCTATCAAGTTTGACAAGATCCTGATGAATGAAGGTGGCCATTACAACGTGTCCAGCGGCAAGTTTGTCTGCGGCTTTCCTGGCATCTACTACTTCACCTACGACATCACTCTAGCCAACAAGCATCTGGCCATCGGGCTGGTGCACAACGGACAATACCGGATCCGGACGTTTGACGCCAACACTGGGAACCACGATGTGGCATCTGGCTCCACCATCTTAGCCCTGAAGCAGGGAGATGAGGTGTGGCTGCAGATCTTCTATTCGGAGCAGAATGGACTCTTCTATGATCCTTACTGGACAGACAGCCTATTCACCGGCTTCCTCATCTATGCTGACCAGGATGGTCCCAATGACTTGTAGAAGGTGCTAATGGGAAAGGGAAACCATTGCCCAGAGGAAGGGGGCCAGTGAGCACCAATCTCAGGCTGGGCTTTGCAAAGGCCCCTTGGGATGCAATGAGCATTCCATGTTCTTGCTGAGTTAACTAATTCCCTCTGCATCTTGTCTCCCACACATTAAACGTGAGCATTTGAGTAGTTCACTGGGTCCCTAGTCCCATTCTTCTCCAGGCTGTAGGGATATCCTTCAAAAGTGCACTGGGAAGTTTGCTTGTGTCTATATGAGTTTTAGCAGACAGCTGTATCCTCTATGATGCTCCCCAGAGCATCAAGAAAAGCTTCTTGGGGAGGTCATGGAGCCCAGCTCACTTCTCATGAACCTCAAGAGTAAGATGAAGGGGCAGCTAGGAGGCTCAGTGGATGGAGTTCCAGCCCTGGAGTCAGGAGGACCTGAGTTCAAATCTGGCGTCAGATACATGATACTCACTAGCTGTGTGACCCTGGGCAAGTGACTTAACCCTGATTGTCTAAAAAGAGAGAGAGAGAGAGAGAGAGAGAGAGAGAGAGAGAGAGAGAGAGAGAGAGAGAGAGTCAGAGAAAGAAAGAAAGAGAAAAAGAAAGAAAGAAGAAAGAAGAAAGAAAGAAAAGAAGAAGAAAGAAAGAAAGAAAGAAAAAAAGAAGAAAGAAGAAAGAAAAGAAAGAAAGAAAGAAAGAAAGAAAGAAAGAAAGAAAGAAAGAAAGAAAGAAAGAAAGAAAGAAAGAAAGAAAAAGAAGAAAGAAAAGAAGAGTAAGATGAGACCTGGGTGAACAAGCTACTTGGGTCAAGATCAAGCCAGTCCCAAGGCAGGGATATTCAGTGAGGCCAATGCTAAGGTGATTGTGACATAGGAAGAAATCCGGACTCCCTTCTCCTCATGGCCTCTGGAGGAAGAGGTTCATATATCTAGATCTGGAAATTATTTTAGAGGCCATCTAGCTCAGACTCCTCAATTTACAGATGAGGAAATTAATACCCAGGTAAGTTAATTGGCTTGCCCAAGGTCACGCAGGTAGTAAATAAACGTCAGAGATGTAATTTGAACCTAAGTACTCTGACTCTAGCCCCAGCACTCTTTCCATTTTGCTAACTTGACCCTCCCTGACCTCTCAGGTGGGGTTAAGGAATTTCAGGACATGTAAAAATACACAGGACATACTGCTCCTCAGTCAACACAGGCGAAGGATGATCCCACTGTTGGCTAACCTAGAAGTGTGGGGGGGGGTAGTAAAGTCCAACGTGGAACTCCATGGTTCTGCTCACAAAGGATACACCAATGACCAAATTAGTTGGTTACTGACCCTTAGCACTTCAGGAAAAAGCCCAAGGTTGTTTGCAACTCAGTGGTATAGTGGGAAAAGTACTGAATGGAATACCAGGCTTTTAGACAGGCTGTCACCAATTAGCTATGTGATCTTAGGCAAGCTTGCTTAATTTCTTTTTAAAAAGAAAACAAAATTTTGCTTAATCTCTTTAAGTCATGGTATCCTTCTCTGCAAAATGATGTAAAGCTGGAAGGGAAAACAGAAGTCTTCCCGTACACCCCACATCATTTGACAGATGAGGAGGCCCAGGGAGGTTAAGTCACTTGCCCAAGATTACACAGTAATAAAGCAGGCTAATAACAAATTAATATAAATAAATATATGATATAAATAAAATAATAAAGGAGTAATGAATAGTAATAAAGGATTAATTAGATCAGTGTTTCCCATCACCAGCCTTCAGGATGATGCTGCAAGTTTTTCCAGTCCACGGAATATGTCCTTACTTCTTCAAACGCCTGCACTTAAAAAACCGACTCCCTGTCCCCCGCAAAGGTCCAGTTCCTACTATTAACGCTTACCTCCTCTTCAATTTCCATTCAGTTTTCTCAGCCATGCTGAAGCTTCAGAAGGCAGACTGCTCCTCGATGGAAAAATCAGTTATTTTACCAGTCAGAAAAAATCATCTGGCTTGGGAAACAAACAGACTAGAAAAACTCTAACATCCATCACCCACTGAGCTGTGGTTTTTAGTTATAGGGTGGGCTGTATTCTGCCTGCTGTCTTCCATTTTCCCTCTGGGGGGCGACTTTTCACCGCACAAAAATCTAGAGATGCTGCAAGGCACATTGGACCCATGCCTAGAGCTTCATTTCTCATTGTCCCGCAGTCCTCTCGCCATTCTTTTTTGAGTGCAGAGCTGAAAGCAAATGAGATTTCTGACCCAAAGGTATGGTATGACTTTGTTCCCTGTCATGAAAAAAGATAAAATGAAAAACAAGTCTCCACCATCTTTTAACCTCTAACATAATTTTTATTGTTTTGCATTAAGTTCTAAATCAAAGGGAAAATTACTCCAATATGAGGCAATCAGGATATCCCAGTTCTGTCTCTCTTTGCTATTAGCTAGCTTTACTTTTAAACTAGGGCCAATCATTTTTATGAGCAGCAGGGATTTTCAATGGAAAGAAAAATGATTTAGAGTAAGCGGATTTGAGTTCGAGTTTTGGTTTGCCATTTATCTAACCTAGGTGACATCAAAGAAGTAATTTCCCTTCTCTGGGTCTTAGGTTGGTCATCTGTAAAATGAGGGAGTCCGGTGTTCTCTGTGGTACCTGCTAGCTCTGATATTCCATGACTCAAGGTAGTAAAATGAGAACTATGAGTACCTTTGGCAAAAAATCTTCTGGAAGGAGGCTACTGAACAGAAAGTGAGTCCTGAAATATTGTATTTTAAGGCAGGAGCCTAGGCAGGGATATTTTCCAGTCTATGAGTATCAATTGTCTCCAAGGTTATACTGGAAGATACAACTCCAGCTCTTGAAATCTCATAAATACAAATGGGCAGATGGATTTAGTGAGTGACTTCTGACAAACCCAATCCTCTTATGAAACTTCAAAACATAGCTCTTTGTTTCTGCTGAAGACAAGTTAGACAAACATTATTAGGTTACTTGGGTTTGGGCTAAAACTCTGTGAGTTAGTCAATAAGATATGCCAAATGCTCACTGTGTCCTGAGGAAGGAAGATACATGATCCCTGTTTCTGAAGAATTCATTTTCGTGGTGGAGCCATCACCCATACCAGCAGGCACATACCAGTTGGCAAAAGTCATACCTCCTGACTGTGTGACCCTAAGTGAAATACTTTACACCTTCTGAGCATAACTTTCTTAATCTGCAAAACAGTAGTTCTAAATTGCTGTACCTGCCTTAGATGGTTGTTGTGAAGATCATTATGAAGATAAAAACAACAAAGGCAACTTGGCTGAGTGGACAGTGGACCTGGCCTCAGTCGGGAAGACCTTGGTTCAGGTCCTGCCTCTGACACATGCTAGCTGTCAGGCCCTAGACAAGTCATTTAACTCTTGGTACCAGGGTAACTTCCGACGACTGTAAATTATGGGTCAGTTGTTGCTCTACATCAATGGAGAGAGTCTCTATATCCAGTGTTCTCTATAGTAATGAAGTCACAGGTCCAAGAAAAAAAAAAACCAGTAACCAACCGCAATGCACTAAATACCCATGCATATCCCTTACACAAGATAGCATGCCTTACAGAGGTATTTTGAGAGTACGTGCCCCATTTCTGTTCTTACTTTCACAGATAAATGGTAACATCTCAAATGGAGAAACATACTTGTGAAAGTGGAACAGGTTTGGGGACAGATTTGCATTCTGTTCTCCTTGTCTGAGGCTCTGAGACACTTCGGCTTTTGAACACACACGGACACACACACACACACACACACACACACACATATTTATATCTTGACTTTCCCAGAGACAGAGCTCAAAAGAGCTTTCGCAGGAAGTACCCCAGGCTGGCTTTGAAAAACACAGCAGTTTATCAAAACTATTACTTATTAGTATCACTTTGCCTAGCACCTTTCCCTGGTTGAGCTGCCAAAAACCATTCACCCACAAGAGCTTCCGATTTTTGTGAAACGGCAGATGGATTTCAGAGGGCCTGGGCAGCAGAATCTGTTTTAAGGCAAAAGGAAAGAAAGCCAAGGCCCTCTATAAAGCTGAGGCACTGAGCTCCATATTTCCTTTCATCTCTGGCTTAAAACCAGAGCACTGATGTGTTGAGAGGATAATAAATAAGATAGAATCAGTAGAAGCAGCCTGCTGAGCAGGCACTGGATGCAGAGCACAGTGGTAAGCAACAGCTTCGTTGGTCATGGATGCCAAGGGTCATCCTGGTCTGCTCCTATTCATGGCAAATACTATGTGAGCATTGGCTCTAGGCTCCAGGAATTTCGGGGCTTCAGCTAGGAAATGGCTCTCCTTTCCATCAGCCAAGTCAGCGTGGTACAGTAGAAAGAATGCTGCAGTTAGAGTGCTTTCTCTAGAATGTACTATCAGTGTGACCTTGGGCAAGGCATTGCCTCTGTAAAATGAACAGCTTGGACTAGAGGAGGTCCCTTCTGGACAGCTACGTGGTATAGTGGATAGAGTACTTTTCCTACAGCCAGGAAGACTCAACCTCCTGAGTTCAAATCTGGCCTCAGACACTTACTAGCTATGTGACCGTGGACAAGTCACTTAACTCTGTCTGCCTCAGTTTCCTTATCTGCAAAATGAGATGGAGAAAGAAATAGCAAACTACTCCAGTATCTTTGCCAAGAGAACCCCAAATAGGGTCACAAAGAATCAGACATGACTGAAAACCACTGGATAACAACAAGGTCTTTTCCAGTTCTAGATCGGTAATCTTGTGATCCTGACATTTTCCGGATCTAACTCCATGACAATCCTATGAAAGTGCCAGAGTACGTAGCAGGCATAGATGTGTTCACAAGCTTGTTCCTCTAGAAGCTCTCTTCTCAGGGAATTCAGTAAGGCTAAGGGTTACAGACTCTCATAAAAACATAAAGTCTGCTCTTTGCGGTCATCTTCAGCTCTAATACTCCTAGGTTTCCAAATAAGATAATGGATATCAAAGTGGTTTTAAAAAGTATAAGTGCTATAAAAACCTAAAGGATTGCTCTCCTGGGGGGCATGAAGGCCATCTTAGCAGGTGCCTGGGATGTGTACTCAGCCCACGGAAGCCCTCTGGTGCAAGTCCCCATCATCTTTGAGGTCTTTGATTTCTGATCCCCATTCACTTTGCCAAGCCAGAATCAGCCGAAATGACCTTGCGAAGATCCCAGATGATTCAGGAAGCGCCAGGCCGACAGCAGGACACTCAGAGAGCAGTTTAAAGGAACTTCTGGCTCAGGGCTATCCAAGCAGGCCCCAACTGTCTGGCCACTTTTTACTATCCAGTTTAGAATCCCCTTCCTGTTCATTGTCTGCTGTAGTGGGAGGGGGAAACCAGGGGCTGGGAGGCTCAGAGACTTTGAAGTTAACGACTTCTTTTCATTTCTCCCTGCCCGAGTCTGGCCAGTTCTCAGCAGCCCTCCCATTGTTCCTAGCCGAAGTTTCCACAGCATTCCAAAGCTCTGGGAGTGTGAAGAGCAGGATCTTGCTAAAGACATTCTCCCCTCCTCAACCATGAATGAATGAATGAATGAATGAATGAATGAATGATGATGAATGAATGAATGAATGAACGAATGAATGAATGAATGAAAAAACCTTTATTAAGCACTTAATATGTGCTAAGCATTGTGTCCAATGCTGGGTGTACAAACAGAGAAGCAAGAGGTCGCATTCTAACTGGGGAAGACAACCCTTATAAGAGTTCAGCTGCAGGATTCAAAGCAGATGGAAGTGCTGGATAGTCCTAAGGGCGCAGCAGCAGAGGTGATAGGATGGCCTACAGATCCTTATGATTCTGTGGCAGGGTAGATGGTAAGGCCTGCTGATCCTCGACTTATCTGAAGGATTGAGGTACTCTGATCAATATAATGATGGACAATAGTTCCAAAGGACTCATGATGAAAAATGCTATTCACCTCCAGAGAGAAAACTGATGAACTCTGAGTACAGACTGAAGCATATTTTTTTATTTTATTTTTCTTCCCTTTTTTTTTTGGTTGCAACATGGTTAATATGGAAATGTTTTGCATGACTTCACATATATAATGGATTTTGTGCTTTCTCAATGAGTTGGAGAGGAACTGGAGGAAGAGAGAAAATTTAGAACTCAAAAGAAAAAAATGAATGTAAAAAAAAAAAAGATTGTAGTAGATGAATGACTCCTAGAGCATACAAGGGAAGCCATGACTCTCTTCCTGACCAGCCACCCTGGATGGGATCTGGAAGCCCTCAGAGGATAAAGGGAAAGGGAGGAGGGGAAGACTACCCTTATTGACAGCTCTTCCCACTTGACCTCCCCACAGGGTCCAGGCAGCCCAGGGATGAGGGGAGGAAGGAGAGAAGGGAAAGGAGGAAAGATGCCCCTACTAACTGCTCCCTGCCTGGCCCCACCCCACCCCCTCAGGTGCCCCATGGGATCTCTTTATTATGGAGCCCCCTTCCCTTAGGGCTATAGCAAGAATCGAGCTAGACATTTAAAACCTACTCCATATCGAGGTCTTTTTGGTTAACCAAAAGCCCAGCTCCCTGGGTGGGTACAGACAGACTCATCAATGATTCAGCTCAGCATTGAACAGCATCATATATTATTACTAGAAGAAGTATAAGACCCCCCCAGAAAAATGACCCCAGTCCCTGAAGAGTGAATTCATATCAGTTTTTGGAACTCTAGGACATGAACCTGGCTGTACTTCTCATGAAGGAATTTGTTGTTCAGTTGTTTTTCAGTCATATCTGACTCTTTGCGATCCCATTTGGGGTTTTCGTGGCAAAGATACGGGAGTAGTTTGCCATTTCCTTCTCCTAGCTCATTTTACAGTTGAGGAAATTGAGGAAAACAGGGTTAAGTGACTTGCCCAGGGTCACACAGCTAGTAAGTGTCTGAGGCTGGATTTGAACTCAGGAAAATGAGTCTTCCTGACTCCAGGCTCAGTGCTCAAGTCACAGTACCACCTAACTGCCCCACAGATCCACTAATTGGGATCTAGCCATAAATTCAACTAGCCATTTATATCTGGCTGGCCCCAGATCATACTTCCCATTCAGTTCTTCCACCTGTGCAGTCATTAGTACGCCTACTTTTTTTTTTTAACCTTTAGTTCTAGGCCCAGCTATCAAATCAATACTACTGGGTATTAGTAGTTGGCTAAGTGACTCATCCAAGGTGGCTCCGCTAGTAAGAGTAGAAGGCAAAACTTGCACCCAGCTCTTAGAGTGGACAAGCCCTTCACTCTGCCACCCCCTCCTTGCCCTTCTATCCATTACTCTACCCTATGATAATAAGCCTCCTCTCTTCAGGGTGACAACTCAATTGTTAGGCTGGAGTAATCAATCACAGAATCACTTACTAAGCATACTGCGTATCTCAATAAAGTAGCAGATTCAAATGCTTGGAGGAGAAGAAGGAGAATCCTTGAAACTGGATAAATCATCCTAAGTACCCTATCAGGGCCACCATTCCCCACTCTCACATAAATAATCATTCAAGTCCCACTGCTAGGGCAGCTAGGCAGTACAGTGGAAATAGAGCTGGGCTTGGAGTCAGGAAGACCTGAGTTTACCTTTGGTCCCAGATACTCAGTTGTATGACCTTAGGCAAGTCCCTTAACCTTTGTTTGCTTCAGGTTCCTTATTTGTAAAATAGTCATAATAATAGCACCTACCTCTTAGGATTGTTGTGAGAGTAAAATGAGATAATAATTGTGATGTGCTTAGCACAGTGCCTGGCACAACATAAAAGGGCATTAAGCAGAAGGGCAAGGATTTTGCAGGAAGGAACACCTTTTCAAAAACTGAAGAAAAGAGGATCTGCAAGGGAATTTTGTTGAGGTGATTCTGAATATAAAGTTGAGGAGAAAAGAAAGGTGGTGACAGATGGCCACAAATTTTTTTTTAAGTGAAGTATAAAGCAAGGCCCAAAGAATGTGGGAAAGGGTCATAGGAGTAGCTTAAGGAAAGCAGAAGAGATTTGAGAGAAATGGGATAGAGATTCAATCATGCAGCAGTGAGGGCCCGATTGCAATGATATTACATTAATTTGTCCCTAATGATATTTAACATATAAATTGAAATTCCCAAATATAAATGAAGGTAATGAAGAAAAGAGTGAGAGAGAGAACTTAGGTCCAGGAGAAAAAATGCCACCATTATGTGGGTAAAGCGATATATCTGGATGTAGTGAATATCGAGCGAGAAGTAGCTGAGTGATGGTAGTGAAGAAGCATGAAAATTGTTCCCCCTGACCTCGTGTGTATCAGTGCTGGTGAGGGAAGCCAAAGCTGAAAGATCTCAGGGTGGGAGAAGAAAGGGAGTTTTCCTAATTGCAAAGGGTGCTAGGTGGTGCTGTGGATAGAGTGCTTGGTCAGGAGTCAGGAAGACTTTCTGAGTTTAAATCTGGCCTCAAACACTATCTTTGGGCAAGTCACTTAAACCTGTTTGCCTCAGTTTCCTCATCTGTAAAATGAGCCAGGAGAAAGAAATGGCAAACCTCTTCAGTATCTTTGCCAAAAAACACTCCACATGGGGACGTGAAGAGGGAGACGTGACTGGAAAAAAAAACTGAGCAGTTTTCCCTGATTGCAAAGAGATGCACGTGTGAGAGGAAACATTATAAAGGGTTGTATGTGTATATCACGAAGTTTCCTAACAATTAATTGGGCATTCCATAAGCTATAATGGAATGCAAGGAAGGGCAGAGTGAAATGATGTATTTGATACCTCACTTCTGATTTGGAACCTCTTGGCACAAAATACTCAGAATAGCTGACAGTTAACCAAAGATTTACTTAGGGGAAGGATTCTCAACTCGGATCTTTATCCAGGATGCCCACCTCTTAGATTCAGCTGACTTGTTGCTTGGTGATTTATCAGTCAAACATCAAGGAGCCCTTGGTGGGGTTTTTTGTATTCAGGATACTCTGGGCATTTTCGGTGGCGCCCCCCCCCCCATGCCTGGAATGCTCTGCCTCCTATGATCTGACTACCATGCTCTCCTGGCTTCCTTTAAGTCCCAACTAAAATCCCACCTCCTCCAGGAGGATTTCCCTATCCCTTCTTAGTTCTAGTGCCTTTCCTCTGTTAATTATTTCCTATTTATCCTGTATATGGCTTGCTTTGTTTATATGTGTTTCCACATCTCCCACGTTAGATCATAAGCTCCTTGAGGACAGGGGCTGTCTTTTGCCTCTTTTGTATCTCCAGCGCTAAGTATAGTGCCTGGCACATACTAAGCGCTTAAATAAATGCTAATTGAATTGAACTGAATTGAAGAAGACCTGGAAGCCTTGTCAATGGCCTGAGACCTATTTCCCCGAGCCAGCTACATAAACTCTGAGGCCTTTTCCAGGAAGAACTAGCCTAACCAGCATCTTTAGATATCGCTCCCACCAAGCTTAGGGTGAGGAGGTGAGAAGAATGGGCCAGATAGAAATGAGGACGAAGAACTGGGGAGGGGTCATCTGGTAGGGTCCTTTTAATCGAGTTTCTTCTCTCTTACCTCAAAGTATTTAAATCCACTAAAGTCATTAACTGGTGTGGCCACGTGGTATGCTCAGTGATTCCGTGATTAACTATTCTAGTATAAGGACTGCGATAAGGCACCCTGCCGAGAGCAGCCTAGTCATGGGGTAGGGTATTGTATAGAGAGGCAGGAAGGGGGATGGAGGTGGGGTGGAGTCCGTAAGAGCTGGGTGCAAGTGCTGCCTCCACCCCGTACTACTGAGCAACCTTGAGTAAGCTTCAGTTTCCCAGGCGACTCTCTTAAGATAATGACTGCCCGTTGATGAAATCCGACGTCCCGACCAAAAAGAAAAGGAGAGGGCGAGCTCCACAGCGCTTCAGTGATCCAGAAATTGCTTTATTTGAGCGTGAAGAAGCCCACACCCCCATGCTCCAGCTCTAAGGGCTGCAGGAAAGGATTTCAAGACAGTCCCTGGACCGACGGCTCCCCAGAGCCGCAGGCGCCAGCAATGGAACATTTCTCAAAGAAGGTTCATGCCACCCTCCCCATACCTAGACTGGGAAGCAGACTTAGAAGGGATAAGGGCCTGAGGGTCGGGGGTTAGGGCGGAAGCTTAGTGCTCGAAGGAACGGGAGACCGAGAAGTACCGGAGACTTACTACTCCAAAACCTAAAGCGGCGTCGGAAGGGTAGAGAAAGCTTGGGGGCGGGGCCGGGAGGAGAAGGGAGAGCGCACGAGGCGCGGTGGAAGAAAGACTACAATCCCCATCAACCCCTGGGATCCGGAGAGGCTGCGCACGCGCGAGGGGCGGCCCCCAACTCCCCCAGGGAGGTCCCCGGCGCCCGCTGCCGGAGCTGGGAGTCAGCTGCCGCGGGACCTGTGTGCGCCGGGCACTGCGGCCGAAAGTGGGCTCGGGCTTGCAGCGGCCACTGGCCGGCGTTGGGGCCAGCCCTGCGCGGCCGCGGAGCGGAGCCGGCCGTGGGGCGGGCGGCGCCGGGTCCAGTGCTGGGCTCGCGGAGCGGGGAGGCTGCCCGCCCGCGGCTGCAGCCCCGGCGCCTGCAGCCGAGAGAGGGATGCGTGAGTTTCGCCTCGGCTCCGGGGGCAGGATGTGGGAGTAGGACAAAGGCTGCCCGAGGGGGCGGGGAGAGCAGCTGCCCGGAGCACCAGCCCGGGGCTGAGCTAACGGAGCCGGGCAAGTTTTCTTTGCTCTCTTGCCACTTTACAACTTGCAAAAAAAAAAAAAAGCCCAGAGCCCCGGAGAGCAGAGCCGGAGGGGAGGGGGCGTTGCAGGTAGCAGAATGGGGGTAGGGGCGGGAGAAGATGACCAGGATTCCAGTGGCTCGAGGACCAGCCCGCAGCCCCTCTGGTGCACTGCCCGGCTGGAGAAAGTGGAGGGGCTGGGGGCGGGGGCGGGAGCTCGGGACCGGCGAAGTGGGGCGTCCCACAGCCCCAGTTAAAGTTGTGTCTCTGTGCCCAGGTGCGCCCTGAGGTCCCCGGCAGCCCCGAACCCCAGCAGAGAGAAGCGAGGATGGATGAGCGATGGTGGGAAGGACGCCTGGCATTGGATATCCACTGTACTCTCAGAGAAAAGGTCAGTTTCTTGCCGCCGCCCCTCTCCTTTGCCGGCTGAGCTGCTCTTTTAGGGGTGACGGGATTGTTGGCTTCCCCGTTCGCCCTCCCACTGTAGTCCTTGAGCTCAGTTCTGCCGGGTACGAACTCTGAACTTCGACTTTTCTTGTGTTCGTGGTCTGTGCCTTGCTCGTTTATTGTCCAAGATCTCGAATGAGGCAGAAATGACTGTCTTGTGAAAATCTAGCCAGACCTTTGTGCATATTGATAACTCTTGGTGTTTACAAATTAGGGACCTTGGAAAGCAAAAAAAAAGAAAAAGAAAAGAGAAAAAGAAAAGGAAAAAAGAAGAAATAAAACAAAAAAGCCCTCCTGAAAAAACACAACTGATCGCCGTGGGATGTGAGTCTGCATCCAGGGGCTGACTACCCAACCCACAAGCCAATTAAATTGACTGCTGCAGACGCCTTGGGGGAAAGAAAGCTAGGCTGCTAGTAAAGGAGACACAAAGCCGGGTGGCCAAGGCTAGTGGCAGAAGGGGGAAGCAGGTGGGGAAAGGTAAAACATGAAGCAAGATGAAATATGATCTCTGCCTCACCCTTTATTCTCTCTTCTCTTCACCCCCACCCCCCATCTCCATATGGGCATTGGAAAGCTAAAAGGGAACAGATATGCTAGAAGCACCTGTCTGTGCTGGTACCCCCGTTTAAAAATGATACGAGCTTTTTCTACTAGAGTTTAAGTAATCGGTGAAGGAAAATGATTTTTTTTTTTTTTGCTAATGGCATAGACCAATGCCTACTCCTCAGGAAATAGAACTTACATTTTCCTGATCTAACCTTACCTTTGACTTTCAATGGGCCTGATAAAAAGAGATTTCCCTTATTTGACTTGAGAATGGGGATAGGAGCTACTGAATATTTTCTTCTACTTGAAGAGCAGTTTTATTTAAACCACTTAAAATGTTTGTCTAAATTCTATGTGTTGGAAAGGCTTGGAATTTTTTTTTTACAACCTTAGTTGTGTTTTCTCATCAACACCCATTTCGTATCAGTAGCTTAACTCTGTTTAGAGGGAAAAAAACAGTTTTGTGAGTTAAAAAGTGATCGAACAGCTCATCCTGGCATTTCAGGTGAGAGTAGCTATGTAAAATTGACTTCCCATTATTAATGCAGCCCTAGGTTTCTTTATTGCCAGTAAGTTCTTTCCCTCAAACCTTTTTAACAGATGTTAAGATATTAAAATAAGGCAGAAGGTGTTGTGGAATAGTGGGTCCAAGGTCCACTTGGGACTTTACGCATTACTCTTAGTGCCTCAGGCAGTAGCATACTATAGGTCAGCAGAGAAAGTACCAACCTGTGTTGGTAGAGGGAATTTCTTCATCCAAGAGTTACCCTGTATGAATGAAATCACAGATCTAGTCCCTGTGGTTCCCTCTGTGCTTGGGTGGATCATAGAGTTTGAGCTAGAAGAGAATTTGGAATTCTTCCAATCCAAGTCCCTTCCCCACATGGGATGCTAAAAGGCAAAGGAAGAATTGGTTCATTGAGCCTTGGCTGAGACAGTGAGGATCATCCAGGGGCCAGATGTCCCACTCTTCTTCTGGAGGGTTTACACGTTTGAATCTTTCCCAGTCTTGGGTTTTTACTGGTCATCCAACTCTCATTGTTCCTGGAAAAGCCACATTCTTTGGAATGTTATAGTTGAAAGGACCTTAAAGGCTTCTAGTACTACACTTAGTCTTATAGATGAGGAAAACCAAGATCCAAAGATATTAAGTGGCAGTCAACATTTATGAAGTGCACGGACTCTGCCAAGAGCTGTGTGTGCTAAATACAAGGGACATAAAGACTAAGTGACCCAGTTCCTGCCTTCAAGGAGTTTGCAGTCTAACAGGGAAGAATTATCTAAGCCACTGTTGTAAGTAATAATACTTAATGATAATGCTTAAGTATAGTAATACTTAATGCTATAATTTGAGCAACCAGCAGCACATTTTTGCAGTATTGGGGGTACAGATACATTGGCCTTTTGAAAACTGAAGTTCCAGTTGAATCAGCTCAGTATTGCTTCTCGAAGGGGAGAATTAGAATAAAGATTTTCTGCAAACTAGGTCAATGTGCCTTCATAAATAGTCACACCAGGGCTCCTCCACATGGAAGAGAGAGTAAAGCAAAGTAGCCCACACAGGGATTCATCCCATGACCTTGGCCCCAGTAGAATCAGGGTCTGACCGACTAAACGAGTCAGCCTCTCATCAGCTTGGGTCATGGGGAGTTGACTGGCCACTGTAAGAGGAAACATTCTTTCTTTCCCTCCACTCTGGGAGACCCTTTTCAGATTCCCGACCCTCCTTCCTGTTCAGACTAGTAGGGCAGTGCTTCACCTTGGCCTGGTGATCACATGCTCTAAACACTCAAATTCCTCATTCTGTTGGATCCGTCTCTGGCCTCATTAACTTGACTGTGATTAAGAACAGGCTTGAGAGGCTGACATCTGAGCTTTTCTCTTGGGAGCTTCTTCCAGCTCAGTGCTCTGGGATGGGAGGAGACGTCCTTGTCCCATTCCACTGAGAATGGATAAGAAATTGGGATGAGGAGATGCCTAGAAAGCTGGAGTGTTCAGGTCTGTAGGCGCTTTCTCACGGTTTCGGTTTGTTCTGCAAAGTGTTGCTGTCTGTGGGGGAGAGTTAGAATGATGATTTTCTGCAAGGTCGAGATGCCTTCATAGTCACACCAGGGCTATTCAGTTTAACCTTGAGTCAACTTTGACTCTTCCCAGCCCCTCATCCCACATGTCCCAGCCGTGGCCAAGTTAGTGTTGTTTCTGTCTCCAACATATTTTTATCCAGCCCCTCCTCTTCATTCCCACTACAACCACTGTCCTTCAGTTTATCATCTTACTGAGATCAGCTTAATTGCCTCCCTCCTAACTGAGCTTCTTGCTTAGAGTGGGTCCCCTTTGCAGTCTCTTTCATCCCACTGCCTGAGTCATTTTCCTCATGTTCCACCCTGATGTCTGTGGATATCTCCACCTGGGTGTCCTGTAGAGCCTCCAAATTCAATAAGTACAAAATAACTCATTATTCCCCCTCCCCCTCCTCCCAAGCCCACCTCTTTGATCCTTCATTCTCTTTCATCTTCAATTTCTCCTTACTTACTGGCTCTCCCATCCTTAACTCCCCTTAACGCTGTCACCCCTCAGTCTGTCAATCTATATCTTTTATCCCTTCCTGGGCAAACTTCCAGGAAAAGCTATCTGTACTTGGTGCCTCCACTTTTTCACCTTCTGAAATTGCCTTCACTTCTGAAACTTCTCCATTTCTTCAATATTAGCAATAAACTGTTTGAGAAATCTACTGGCCTATTCTCAGTTCTCATCCTTCTGGACCTCACTGCAGCTTTTGACACTTAGCCACTCCCCTGCTTCTGGATGCTCTCTTCTCCCCCCTTGCCTTCTGCAATGCTGCTCTCTCTTGGTCTTCTTCCCTGCCTCTGATTTTCAGTGTCCTTGCCTGAATCATCTTGTATGTCCTACCATCCACCTATGGAGGTCCTCCAAAGCTTTGTCCTCTTATCTCTAGATTTCTGCTGATGGATTGGGCTTTTATATCACCCACACGTTGTATCTTTCTCTCCCAGATAGCTCTCCCTTATGAGAAAGAATAAAAGAGAAGAAAAAAAGATCTGCAAAACCCAACATATTAAAAAATCCTAATTTTATAATTAATGCTTCACTTCCATGGTCCCTCACTAATGCAAAGAAGGAAAAAAAGCTTCTTTTTATAAAATCTTTTCAGCTTTCAAGGGCCCAGAGGTAATCTCTCTTCAGATAACTACCATTTCTATCTACACAGCCCTCATCTCTCCTGAGCATCCCCAGCTGGTTCATTCCAGCCTCCTGGTCGAATAAGATAATATTTGTAAAGCACTCAGCTGCATACCCAGTACCACATAGATACTTACTCCTTTCCCCTAAATCTGCCCCTCCACCAAACTTCCCTGTCTCTGTTAGAGGCATCCCAACCTTTCCAGTTCCCCAGATCTGAAATCTTGGAGTCATCCTACATACCACCTCCATATCTAGTCTTTCGGCAGGCCTTGTAAATTCTGCCTGAAAAGCATCTCTCACATCTGTGTCCTTCCCTCCACACACTGTTGCTGTGGAGTATTTGCCAAGCCTTCTTACTTGGACTAGTGAAGTAAAACCTTATTTAACCTCTACTTCTGGTCTTCTCCCTCCTTCCAGTCTCCACAGCTGTCAAAAAAACTCTTCCTAAAGTACAAGTTTAACTTTGTCACTTCCCTTCTTACAGTGAAATAGACATTTAAAATACATTAAAAAGCCATTCTGTAATGGCTGAATAGTCTGTGGACCAACAGTTCTCAAAAGAAGAAATTAATACAATCAGTAATTATATGAAAGGCTGTTTACACCCTCACACTCCTTAGAACTGATGAAGATAACAGGCAACAAAGGTGGGTGTTGGAGGGGCTGAGAGGAAACAAGCCTACTTCCACACTTGATTGAATTGTAAACTGGTCCAGGGCTTGGAGGCCACTTGTGGATCATTCTGGAAAACACTGGAATTTTGTTACGATTCCTCTAGCTGTATTCTATCTTTGACCTCCAGACAGTCTCCCACCACCCCCGAAGAATATCCCCTCCTCAGTTTTTTGCTTTTCAGAATCCTTAGCTTTCTTCCAGGCTCAACTCAGGTGCTGACTCCTAAGGGCATGAGATTTTCTCTGGTTCCCCCTGAGAATGAGGGTTCTTCCCCTTCTTAAATTAACTTGCACATAATGATAATACTAGTAGCTAGCATTTATATAGTGCCTATCTTCTGATTTCTCCTGGGAGGGTTTTTCCCCTTCTCAAGTTAACTTGTTAATAATAACAAGAATAATTGCTAGTAATTATATAATGCCTACTATGTTCTGATTCCCTCTGAGAGGGAGGGTTCTTTCCCTTCTCAAATTAACTTGCATAGAATAACTAGCATTTATGTAGCACCTACTATATTCCAGGAACTTCACTAAAGGCATTAGAAATATTATCTGTAGAAATGTTGCATGCTTCCAAGTAGAATGTAAGTATCTTCCTCAAGGGCAGCAACTATTTTCCTGTTTTAGCTTTTTATCCTCATCACCTAGCATGTAGTAATTGCTTGATAAGTGCTTGTTAGATTGAGTGGGTATAAAGGATAGAGTGCAGGAGGACTTCAGTTAGAAAAATGTGTGTTCAAAATCCTACCTCAGAGTACTATATGAAATCATGAGTAAGTTGGTCAGTCTCCGTTTTTCCCAGTTGTAAATCAGACATAATACTTGAATTGTCTGTCTCATTAGGTTCTTGTGAAGAAAGCACTTTGATACCTTAAGGTGCTTTATGAATGTGAGTTACTGTTCAAAGTCCTTTGGTGTTTGCCCTTTGTCTTCTGAATAAAATTTAAATTCTAGGCCTCTTGCAGGGGTTTGAACGTTTTTTTTCCAAATAATTATTTTTTCAAGCAGTTTCCCCCCTCCCCATTATCAAGCTTTTTTTTTTACCATCGTCCACCCACTGAAAAAGAAAGAACTCTCCTATCATATAAGCATAAGCAAGCGAAACATTGGCCACATCCAAAATTATGTTTCTCGTTTTGCATTATTAGTCTATCACTTCTCTGCCTAACACATAGTAGGTGCTTAATAAGTCTTGATTGATGAGATGGACAGTATTCCTCATCAGTCCTCTGGAATCATGATTGATCATGGTGTTCACAAGAGTTGTAAGTCTTTCAGAATTGTAAGTTCTTGTGATATTGATGTTACAAATATAAATTATTCTGATTCTGCTGGCTTTACTTAGCAGCAGTTTTCTCTCAGGAATGGTCACTTTTCGTATAGCAGAATAGTATTCCATTATATTCGTATTATTCAGCCACTCCCCAGTTCATGAGCACCCTCAGTTCTTTGCCACCATTAAAAGAGATGTTATAGATATTTTTGTACATAATGCTACGTTTTCTTGTTTCCTTGATCTCTCTGGGGGTACTGCCTACTAGACTTATTAATAGGTCAGAGGACATGCACAGTTTATTAACTTTAAGGGCATTTTCCAAATCGCTTTCCGGAATGTCTGGACCAGTTAGTTCACGGTTGCATTAGCAGTGCATCAATGTGCCCAAAGTAAATCTGTCATTCACATTTTTGGTCAGCTTTGCCAAGCTGACTAGTATAAGGTAGAACCCCGGAGTTGCTTTGGTTTGCATTTCTCTAATTATTAATTATTTGGAGGGGTTTTGTTTTTTTTTCTTATGCCTATAAATGGCTTGGGTTCTTTCCTTGAGAACTGCCTGTTCATATCCTTTGACTACGTAGCAGTTGGGCATTGGGTCTTATGTTAGAAGTTTGAATCAGTTCCTGTTTATCTTAGAATTGATACCTTCATGAGAGAGACTCGATACACTTTCTTCCTCTCAGTTATATTTGTTTGTACAAAACCTTTTTAAGTTTATGTAATCAGACTTGCCTATCTTGTCTGCTGTGATCCTTTATCCCTTGTTGGGTCATAAACTCTTCCCCTGTTCATAGACCTAAAAGGTAGTTCCTTCCTTGTTCCTCTAATTTGCTCACAATGTGACCTAATCCAGGACATAGATCCATTTGGAGTTTTTCTTGGTATATAAAGTATGAGATGTTGGTCAAAATCTAATTTCTTTCATATTGCTGTCTAGCTTTTCCAGGAAATTTTTGTTAGATAGTGAGTCTTATATAACCTCTTGTGTTATTTTTTTTTCCATTTTGGTAATTATATTTAAATATCTGTTTCCTTCATCATCCTGTGTATTTAAAAACCTTCTGAGAATGGGTCCATAGACATCACCAGGTGGCCAAGAGGATCCATGACACAAAAAAAGGTTAAGGACCCTTCTCTGCATTCTAGCTCCCCTTATCTATCCACCTTTTACCTCTTTCTATTCCTAAATTCCTGACAAATTGGACTGCTTTCCACCCCCAATCATGTTGCCATCTTCTGTCCTGGTGCCTTTACTTATGCTCTTTGACCACCATGTTTGGATTACCCCTCCCCTCCTCATTTCTCTCTTCCCGCACTTTCTTTAGGGTCCATCTTATCCCAAAGTGAAAGGTCCCGTCTTCCTCAAATTTCTCAGCACTCTGCCCGACTTCCAACTTCCTTCATTCTATTCCATCTTGTACCCATATCATGCCCAGCTCCCAGTTAGGCTATAAGCTCCTTAAAGGCAAACATTTGTGTCTGTAGTGACTTACTACGGGTAGCATTTCATAGGATCTAGAGTTCAAGGAGACATTAGAGGTCATCCAGCCTGTCTCTCTCATTCTGTAGATAAGAAATCTAGATGTTTCATGAATGTTTGGAGCAGAGTGGTGGAAAGCAGGTCTGATTTGCAGTCAGGGAATCTGAACTTGAACTCTGGCCCTGCTCCTCAATACATTTGTGACCTTGGGACAAGTTACAATCTCTCTGAGCCTCAGTATCTGCAAAGATTTGGGGGGTTGACCTTTGAAGTTATCCCTGTGAAGTCACCATGCCCTTTGTGAGTTTGCATTTGGTTAAGAACAGAACTACCAGGAACAGTTAGCATTTAGCAGTTCTACTTAACTGAAACGCTTAAAGCTTCGATTTTAAATGCAATGAATTCAAAGGATGACAAGGTCATTTAGGCCTGAAGTAGGTTAGGACTAGTTTAAATGCTATATCTGTCCTCTCTAGATTGATTGGCTGGTCTCTGAGGAAAAGGCTGGAAAGAAACTTCCCAGGAATGCTCAATGCCCCGTTTTGTCTTGCTTAGGCCTTTAGCAGCAGGTGGTCTCTAAAGAAAGGACTCGAGCCACAAGGCCTGACAGTGGATGACAGGCTAGCCTTGAGTAACCTGGGAATAAAAGCCTGTAATTTGTCACACAAGGTTCAGTGAATATCTGCTGGGCTGCCAGAAGGAAGTGGTTTCCCCCTTATCAGTTATTGCTCTCAGCAGGTGGGTGTAATTAGAAAATTACTTATTAGAGGAGGAGCAGATGCAGTAGTCGGGACCAAAGTACGATTTAAGGATCCTAAGTAAGTAGCTCTGAGAATAAAACAAAATTCTGGCTTTGATAGGTGGCTTTGGTTTCTTTCACTAAGCTTTTTAGTAGCTAATGAACAGGCTGGTGGATAGACTTGAGTTTTATCTGACCCTTCCATTGGGAAATGACCACCTTTCTGGAAAGAATGTTGGTAATTTAAGAAATCAGCCTCATAAGAGGACCTCCAACTTGGAAAGGTTTTCAGATGATCATCTTCTGCTCTTGTCAGAGTTCTGGCTTCATGCTGCTGGGCCGTGCCCTCCCCTGGGCTTCTGCAGACAAATGAGGTGATAACATTCCAAAAGCAGGACCCTGACTCCTGGGAGCTTCTGACCCAGTGAGTTCTGCTTCAGTAAGTGTCTCTGGTCTCATCTTGCCTGAAGTGCAAAGGTAGTCTTATGGAGTGGAACTGGTAAGGCCCTTTCTAGCCAATCTGAGGATTCTGGTACCTTAGGAGTAAAGTGGTTAATTAAGAATATCTGTGTGTTTTTCTTCCCTCAGTTGGTAGAGAGAGATTTCACTGCTGAATTTGTGCTTACACATGTTTTGGCTTGTACTTCTCTTTGAATTAGTCAGGAATCAGTTAGCAAAACGTCATGTATTTATAAACCTCTGTTTTGCTTTGGGAAAATTGAGGTCACACAGCAAGTTATGGGCAGAGCCAGGATTAGAACCTGGGTTCCTGGACTCCTAGTTTAGAAGTTTTGTTTTAATTTTTTTTTTAATCTTTTCCCATTCACCAACTTGAACGTGCCTAGAGCCCTCCTGGCCCAGGCCTGTATTAGATGACTGACCCAGAAGGCCGCTGAACCGCTTTTCCATATGTACATGGTTCATTACTTTCCATCCCTTCTTAAGACCCCACCTCCAGCCAAGGTAGGATTTTACCCAGTGAAAGTCTTGGTGGCCATACCTCTGGGGGAACCTGGGAGCAGTAAGTGAACTGCATTTTTTCTTTAGTACTTTGAACACAGGCTTGTCAGTTTATATGATAATGCCGACTGTTGACTTTGGAAGAGTTGTTCCAAGGACATTATAACTCAGGCACTGAGAATTTTGCAAACAATCTGTTTCAAAAGCAAATACTCACCTGTAATGGTCTCTCTGCTGCCATTCAGTTAGTCACCAAGAAGGAAGTAGGCATTATCATCCTGACTTCTGTGAATGGGAAGATCAAGACAATCTATCTGGCACCTTGGTCAACTCCATGGAGGTTTAGTAATAAAGCTGCTAGGAAGGCTGAGGCTGGAGAAGCCTGAAGTAGCCAAGCTGATCCTCCCTAAGTCTGGCATTGAAAGGGGAGGTGGAGGTGGGGGTGGGGGAGGGTGGGAGGGGCGTGAGAACAAGACTTTGTAAGGGAACAGGTCAGAGCTCCCAGGCAGATAGATCAGTGGTGGGATTGGCCTGTGAGTAGCCCCTGTACTTCACCAGAGACTCAGTCTCTGAAAAAATACGTTCTTTGTGATATAATAAAAGCTAGCATTTATTTAGTGCTTTAAGGTTTGCAAAATATTTGACTTATCTCCTTTGATAACTTTGTGAATTCGTTCAAATGTTTTCAGCCATGTCTGACTCTTTGTGCACCCATTTGGAGTTTTCTTGGGAGAGATAATGGAGTGGATTGCCATTTGCTGCTCCAGCTTATTTTGCAGATGAGGATACTGAGGCAAACAGGGTTAAGTGACTTGCCCAAGGTCACACCCAGTTTCTGAGGGCAGATTTGAACTCGGGAAGATGAGTCTTCGTGACTCCAGACCCAGTACTATAGCCACTGTGCCCCCTAGCCACCCTAACTTTGTAAATTATGAGGCCCTAAAGAAGAGGAAGCTGTTATTATCCTGAGTGAGTTTGCTGTTCCCACACAGAAAAAGAATTTCTAAAAATTGCATTTATTTGAAAGGCACTTCTAAACCATTTAACTGTTGGGTTTTCCCCCTCAATTACAGTGAGACAGAACCAGATCCAGTGGTCTGTTTGCAGGAGAAGGCAGGGTGGGTGGTTTGAAATTCTATCAGTCGTGAACTGGAAAACAAGCTCTCCCCTTTATTCACCTCTTAGCTCTATTTATGCTTTTTCATGCCAGCAAAGGTCAGAGCCTCTTTTTCCTAGTGCCCCTTGAGTAATTATATGGTTTATTTTGTAACTGAATCCTTCAAAGTCAAAAGTAAGCCATCCTCAGGAGCTGCCATCTGTGCAGGTGGGTAGGTCGCAGGAAGTGTTCTCTAGAACGCTATTACTCTAGATTTTTCACATTCTTGGCATTGGACAGGGCCCCCCAGACCTCTGTATGGTCTGAATTTAGGTCATTTCAACAAATACTTACTGAATATGCCCACTGGGTTTGTTTGCAGTTTTTTTGTGTCTTTTTTTGGTGGATGGGGAACAAGGATGGAGCTGGTACAAAGACGAGAGAAGAAATTAGGGGCAGTTAGGCGGTGAAATGGATAGAGCACCAGCCTTGAAGTCAGAAGGACCTGAGTTCAAATTTATCCTCAGACCAAATACTTGACACCAGCTGTGTGACCCTGGGCAAGTCACTTAACCCCAATTGCCTAAAAAAAAAAGAGAGAGAGAAGAAATTATATGTATATAAATACAGTCTGTGGAAGATAAGGCTGAAACGCAGAAAAACACAAGACTTGATTTAATAATTTTTTTCCTTCAATATGAACTATTTATGGATGTTCTAAAAAAAAAATTTTGACTTGGGACAATACCACAAAAACTTGATCGTTCAAGCAAAATGTGAGACTTGATAAAATTATACCCCCAGATCCAGAATAGAAAGGTGTAGGCTTATGGGAACTAGGTTCAGTCTTGGAGGCCTCTCAGTAATCATTCTTCAACTTGGGCTCCCCAACCAGGATTTCTCTTGAGAAAATTGGAATTTGGCCAAGATGTATGTCTCCAACAAAAAGTGGCCATAGGCTACCTTGCAAGCATTCAAGTTAACAATATACTGAATAAAGATGACTTTATGTAAGAACAGAACATTAAGCACAGCAATCTCACAACAAGACTCCTGCACAGTCAGAACGAGTCTCCTCTGTCCAGTCTGCCTCCACTTACCTTGGGGTTGAGCCCCACTCCCAAAAAAGAAAGCACTTGGGCCTGTCAAAGAGAGTAAAACCGTCTCTTCAGCCCAACTCTCTAGGAACCTCAGATTCCCCTTCCCAGGGAGGAAAAAGCCCTTGATAAAGAATGGGCCCCTTTTCTCCTTGACTTGCACGTCTATAAAACTCACAGTGTAGTAAAGAGCAAATCCAGGTTTGTTTCTCCATGTTATGTTTCTATCCCTTGCTGTTCCTCTGCCTTGCCTTCTCCTTGGTGCAGCGACTTTTCCTACCCCTTCTTTCCAGAAGGCCTGGTCTACAGACGGCTCAGTTTCTATTGTACCTGCATTGTACGTGTGTTCTTTCCTATAGCTGGGCGAATTGGATAGGCCAGGAGTCAGGAAGACCGGAGTTCAAATCCAGCCTCAGATACTTCCAAGCTGTGTGAGCCTGGGCAAGTCACTTCTGTTTGCCTCAGTTTCCTCATCTGTAAAATAGGGATCATAATAGTACCTACTTCCCAGGGTTGTTGTGAAGATCAAATGAGATAATAATTGTAAAGCGCTTAGCACAGTGTCTGACACATAGTAGATGCCATATAAGTGTAATCTCTTATTATGAAGATAATGATGATGCCTCCTTCACCTGCTAGGGCTCTTGGAACACCTTTATTTCTTATGCTCTGAGTCAGGATCCCTGGGATCTGATGTGACACACTAGATTCTATCACGTTGACTTCTGACAAATCTCCTAGCCTCTGCATGCCTTATTTTCCATGTCTGTTAAATGGAAATATTGAGGGAGGTTCATGTTAGCAAACCTTTTAACTCTCTGTGGATATAATACTGTACTAAGGGCTCCAGCTGCCACAAAGAAGCAGCAGAGACCTGGGCCTCTAGTGGCCTTTATTTGCCCTTTTAGTTCAGGGGTTTTTGGTGTTGGGGGCCCCTTTGGCAGTCAGGCAAAGCCTATGGACCGAGACCCATCTCAGTAAGGATTTTTAATTCATAAAACAAAAAAGCATAGCATTACACAGGAAGGCAATTATATTGAAATATAGTTATAAAAATATATTTTTTAAATTCATGGACCCCAGATTAAGAACTCCTAAATGAAGAGAAGATACGTACATGAAATCATTAGGATGAATATAAATGTGCCTGATTGCAGAATATAAGCTTCTCTATGAAAATACGGAAAGTAGAACCATAAAACTCACAGATGGTCACGGTTTTTTTGTTTTCTGTTCTTTGTTACATTGAAACGTTCATGTTTCTTGATTATTGAAAAGTTAATGTTTGTCAGTGTTTAATAATAAAACAAAAATTTTAATTTTAGAATAATGTAGAAGGAATTCTGACAAGAGTAAAGATCTTCATGAGCTCTGACATTAGTCATCAAATATTTGAGAAGAGAAAAGGGTTGCTCCCGAAGGTTTAGATACAAACTTAAGACATCAGAATTGTTACAATTATACCTAACATTTACATAATGTTTTAAAGGCTTGTAGACCACTGTTAAATCCAGAGTCCTATGCGATTGAACACTATCTGCTTTATTCACATTTTGCAGATGGGGAACAGAGGCTCCCATTAAGCCAACTGTTACTGTAAGAGGCAGAATTCAAATCCATGTCTCCCTGGATTTCAAGTCCAGCATTCGTTTTCGATGGCCTTTTATTGTTGGCTATAATGAGATTTCCGGAAAGAAAAGTAACACATAAGAGGTTTTTTTTTTTTTACAGCTTACAAAATACTTTCTCTTACAACAACTCAGTGAAGTGGTAGTGTAAGTAGCCTCATTTTATGGGTGAGGAAACAGCCTAAGGAACTACATGACATAGCTAGGCAGAATTGGGGGTTAGGACAAGTTCCCAGACCCCAAATTCAAGGCTCTTCCCACTAAGGCTACCTTTCATTCCCCTGGGGTCTGGAAATATGCTTAATTTCTGCCTCTGGGAGAACTTCCAGAGAAAGAGGATTTAATATCCCTGCCTAGGACTAACAAGCATGACTTGGCCTGGTTCCAAACATTAGGTTTCTAATGCAAGGAAATAGGGAGACACTTCCTGAAAAAGAGTAAACAGAGGACTTGTTGCTTATGTTTCCAGTGGTTTGGGTCTTTTACAATTGGTTAGAACCACGGTGCTGAGGAGGCGCTGGGTCATGGGCTTCGAGGCCCCTGTGTTTTCATATAACTTCAGTCTGTGGCCAGAGATGACCCCAAAAATCTTGTTAGCAGTTTCTCAGATGTCATTGGTCATATGAGAGTAGGGTTATAGTGAGCTCCTACTCTCTCTATGAGCAAGGGGAGAAGAATGCATGGGCTTGAGAGGGAGGAAGTAATTTAGTGTGACTACAGGATTAAATTAGGGGTATATGGGGTGTTCAAGAGGGAGCTCCGGTGTGAAGGCTTGCCTAGCCCTTTTCAGGGCTGCTCATCCACATTTGATGTCTCCCTGGCACTCACCTCTCACCTGTGGCTCCAAGAAGCTGCAGCATATGCAGCAGCCACACCCCAGTAAACCAACTGAGCAGATGGAGTAACTGACAGGCCTCAAACCTGTGGGTGAGTTAGGGGGTGGCAACCCCAAGAATGAGAAGACTTTGCCCAGTGTAATGGGTGGATGAGAACAATTTGTTCCAATGGCCATGAAGCAGGCACTGTGAGCACTTAGAGCTTGGTTAGACGTCAAAGACGCCAAGATCGTCCGCTGCATCCCGGATGACTGGATGAGAGAGGGAGGCTGGTGACTTTGTGCAGCTCTCCCTCACTTAAATACAGTTCTCAGTGATGTCCCTGATTCTCTTTGAAAGCAGAGAATAAACAACAACAATAATAACAGAATTGAATTAACTGAAGTGCCTGACAAAGGGTATTATGATGTCAGTAATCTCATGGATTCTGTGATACTAGTTTACAAAGTCCTTTTGAATTTGTACATTATTAAAAAAAATCAGCCCTTCTAGGGCAAGTATTATTTCACTTTTGTGGGGTTTTATATCACCAGTATATGGCATATGATAGGTGGTTTTAAATGCTTGCTTAATTGAATACTTGATTACTTTTTATCTTCTCAACACTAAAAAATATACCAGACAAGTTCTAATCTGTCTTTTACCCGATGGAAACATAAACAGAAAAGGGGAATTGACTTGTCCCCCCAACATAGATAGCCAGTGGTGGTGAAAAATCAAATCCAAATCTGACTTCCAGTTCACTGCTCTTGACACTCCTGGGAAGGCCTACTCAAAGTTGTCCTAACCATTTCTTCTTTTTCTTTCTATGTTTCTTTTTTTTTTAAAGGAAGCTGGGAGAGGTAGGGATAGTATAGAAAAAGAAAAGAGGGGTCATTAAGACATCTTTTTTTTTTGTAATGCTTGGAAGAGACCAATAGGAATGCCAGAAAAAACCTCAAAGGACAGTTTTGAAAACTACAGATTAAACTTATAAACTTTAAAAAGAAAGACTTTTATTTTATTTTATTAAAGACTTTTAAAAAAACATAATAAAGACCTGTAGTTTCACATGCAAGCCTCCTTTTCTGTTCTTTGTATGTGGAAATGCCTGCTTTATTTGGTGTTGATTTTTTTTTTTAAACACGCTCTGTAATGTGGTAATAGTGCCGTGGCAGAGATAACTCTTTACTGAGAACAAGTCTTTCCCCCCCCTTGCTTTATAGAAATGTCATGCTGAGTGATGCAAGCATAGATGGGGGAGTGGGTACACAGTGTGCCACAAGCTGTTCTAATGATGACAAGTCCGTTTTTCTTACCTTTAATCTGAAAGTTTCCACATGAGGTCGGTCATTGTTGCACATGCTGTTACTTCACGTCTCGCTACTTTTATTTCTATCTCTTGCGCAAATGTCAGATGTGACGCAAAATGTGGAGCTGCATGGGAAGTTCAGTACTTTTTAATGATGATAGTGGCCTGCATTTTATACACAGCCCTTTAACTTTTGCAAAGCACCTTAAGTTGCTTTCTCTTAAACCTCACAGTAGCTATGTGATTGGAGGGACTATAGGCATTACCATCCTCATTGGACAAACGAGGACCCTGAAGTTCAGAGAGTAGAGTGTGAGCTTCTTGAGGGCAGAGACTGTCTTTTGCCTTTTTTATGTATTCCCCGAGTTTAGCACAGTGCCTCGTGTGTGGTGGGCACTTGATAAATGTTTATTGAGCGACTGAGAGATTAAGTAATTTGCCCATGGTTACAGTTAGTCATTGTGAACACAGGTTTTCCTGACTCCAGTACTCTGTACACCATGTCTCTTTTTGAAAGAGGTATTCAGGGACAGCCAGGTGGCACAGTGGATAGAGCACCAGCCCTGGAGTCAGGAGGACTTGAGTTCAAATGTGACCTCAGACACTTACTAGCTGTGTGACCCTGGGCAAGTCACTTAACCCCGATTGCCCCACTAAAAAAAAAAAAGAGGTATTCAGAATGAAGGCCAAAGGATGAAGATGAGGCGTAATCTTTAGTGCAAGGGGAGGCTGAAGGTTAACAGTTTTGAGGTATAACTTTAGCACTTCATATAGCTGTAGCAGAATCACTGATGTAACCAGGAATGCTGCAATTCTAGTATGTGATTGATCATCTGCTGTGTCCCGTGTTAATTCCAAAGTGCAAAGAACCCTGGATGTGTGTGCAGCTAGGACCTCTCAAAGAGTCTGCTTGGAGTCCGTGAAGGTGGGAGCGACCATACTAGACTAGGAGTCAGAGGATTAGGGTTCGGAGGCCCTGGTGTTAATTTACTTAGTCTGACCAGTGAACTCTTTAAAGACCAAAACTGCTTTCATTTTTAGTTTGTGTCTTGTCTTGAATCCCTAGCATCAGGCACAGAGCTTGGCATGGAGTAGTTGAATTGAATTTGACTGTAAACAGATCACAGCACCTTTGTGCCTACGTTTTCTTATCTGTGAGTATACCTGCCACTCTTGCTAAATCACTGGGATTCTGAGGATCAGATGAACTTATGCAGGGGAAAACGTTTGTAAACTCACTTTAAAATGTTACATGAAATGTAAGGGGATTTGGGATACAATACTTTTCATTCCTTGAAACGTTTGTCCGAAGATTAAGAAAGAAAAATAAATTATTAGTGTTACTCTCTAACCTGATTGACCTTCAGTAATAGATCTAGTCCTCCACTCCTAGGAAAAGGGAGTTGATGGAGGCAGGACTGTGGAAATCAACATTCTAGGCACCGTTGTGATCTCACAGACACCAGCCTTTCAAATATAACTTTTTTTGGCCCTCTCAGTCAATCAGTAAACACATTTATTAAGTGCCTACTGCGTGAGCCACTGAATGGCTCAGTGAATGGAGTACTTGTCCTGGAGACAGGGAGACCTGAATTCAAATCCAGCTCAGAAACTCCCTGGCTGTGTGACTCTGGGTAAGTCACTTAACCTCTGTTTGCCTTAATTCACTGGGGAAGGAAATGGCGAACCACTCTTATCTTTGCCAAGAAAACCCTGTGGCCAATATTGCTACAGGGTCATAAAGAGTGACAAGACTGAACAACAGCCATTGTGCCAGGCACTGTGCTAAGCACTGGTGATACAAAAAGAGGCAAGCTCAAGGAGCTTACAGTCTAATGGGACCTGGAACTCTCAGTTAATACACAGTATCTGTGTAGAAATTCTTAGGTGGATCAGGCTGTGGATGGAAACTGATTCTTAATTATCCAGTGCTTCTGGGTTTAATCATTATGTTATTACACTACGAACCAAGGATTCTAGTGAGGATGCCACAGAGCTACCCAGCAGATAAGTATTGAGTTTTATTGAATTTTTTCATTGTACTGAGGCCTTCAATCAGACGGTAGTGACAGCAAGAACATTTTCCATGTACTTTTCTGAAAGTGTTGACCTAATTTCAGCCTTATGACTTCTCTCATTTGGAAGCAAGGGGAAAAAAACAAACAAACAAACGTTTTTTAGAGTTGTGAAAAGGAGGAGGGGAGAAGCTTAGTGCTTAAATTCAGAGTTAGAAAGAACCAACATCTCTCCCAGCAGGAGAGTTTGAAAGACCCTTCCAGGGTCAGAGAATGAGTTTGGTAAAGTAGAAAGCACCCTGGTTCCTGAGTCAGAGGATCTGGGGATGAAGAAATACTTACTAAATGCTTTTTACCATCTGCCAAAAATTGTGCTCAGCTTTGGAGATACAGATACAAAAGCTTACATTGTAATTGGAAAGACAACACACACAGAGGAGTGGTGGCCAGGGGGAGGGGAATTTTGGTACACAAAGTTACAGAGATGGTGAATGAAACCATAAGGGTTCATGGTTACAGAAGAGGGGAAAGTGGAGAATACACATCCATGAGTGGGACCTTCCTGAAGTAGTGGGAGAAGCAGTCAGCAGTAGGGGTGAGGATTGGGATGGCTGGGCAGCAAGATGGTCGGGTTGTCTGGGGAGGGTATAACCAGAGTAAGGCATGAAGAAATCTGGTCTCTGACACTACCATCTTGGGTAAATCATTTCACTTCCCTAGACCTCAGTTTACTTATCTGCAAACCAATCATTTAACAAGCATCTATTAAGCACCTGTGTGCTTGGTGCTAGGGATATATAATACCAAGAATGAACAGATCTCAAGGATGATTTACTCAAAGTAAATCTACTCACAGTCACCACTCTAGTTCATGCCTCTGTCTCTTACCTGGACTATGGCAATAGCTGTCTGCCCAGCCCCCTTGCTACGGTCTCCCAGCCTCCTCTAAAAGCTGCCAGAGTGCTCTCCTAAAACTCAGGTGGGCCCATGCCACCCTCCTGCTCAGTAACTTGTTACTACTACCTCTGTTCCAGCATCTTAAGCCTTTCCCAACTCGATCCCTTCCTGCTTTTCCATTCTTCTTACACTTTTGCTCTCCTGCATGCATGCCGTGATCCAGCTTTATTGGCCTCCTTTACACGATAGAGTTTGTAACTTGCCCAACGTCACCCAGGTAGAAAGTGGCAGAGCCACTCCTCTGATACCAACTCTTAGGATCTTTCCATTTTATACTGCATTCTGGCATTTGACATCCACCTGACATATTTGTCTCACCTCCAATTTCAAGAGTTTTTCTAAAAGAAAAAGCAACCCAGCTCACTGTATGTCTGAGGCCTGGAGGAATGGGTCAATGAATGTAAAAATTCATTAAAGCGTTTACTAAGTGCAAAGGGCGTGCTTTGAGGACATATTTGAAGACTCACATTTTATCTCTGCCCTTGATTACGTTCCAATGCTAATGGAGGGCCAGGAAGGGAGATAACAGCTGGGAAGTCCCAAGGATGTGGATGGAAGCACCTGGGCAGTAAATTGATAGGCCCTTTCTTGGGCCCCAGTAATTAGTGTTGATTGCATCCGAGTGTTTGGAGCTAAAGATGAGGGAAGAGAGGATACTAGGGTACCTAACCTTGACTGGGGTGAAGAGGGGGACGGTGAGGCATTCCAGCCTTCGCTAATACTAGGACGTGTAGAGGCAGCACAGCTCCCACACCTGCCTGCCCTTGTTCATTTTAGAGCCTGAAACAGATCTTTTGTGTTGGTTAGAATTCCCTTGTCTTCAGCTGACATGCAGGCACTTAAGGTAATGCCCTGGATACTTGGACACAGTAAAGAGAGAAGCTTTGGGATAGAAGTGAATGAGTTTGGGTTTTTAAAGAGAAAGGCCTACCACAGTGGACCCCACTTTCCACCTCTGAATACTCTGAGCCTCAGAAATGCTGATTCCCTGAGCTAGGTAACAGGGTTTTTATGATTGGATCATAGTTTAGAGGTGGAGGGGAAGGGAACTACCTCTTTTTTTTTTTTTAAGTGAGGCAGTTGGGGTTAAGTGACTTGCCCAGAGTCACCCAGCTAGGAAGTATTATGTGTCTGGGGCCGGATTTAAACTAAGGACCTCCTGACTCCATGCTTCCATCTGGAAGGGCTGTTGTTCATGTAAAAAGTCTATATTCTTTCAAAATCTTCTCTATTTACTTAGAAAGCTTCTACAGTTCATGAGGAAAGCAAACAATTTATCCACTTATGGCAGCCATCCTGGGGGGTATCTAGAGATGCTTTGGTTATGGGAACAAGGAAAAGAAGAGCCGAAAGAGACCAGTATAATCAAAATGGAAGAAATGGAAGAGACAAACGATTTAGAATTTGGTCCTGCATAGGGAACTTTTAGGCCTCCAGTGGTCACTATAGGGTTATCCAAGAAGGAACATCTTAATTTTTAAAGGAAAGATTTCTATTGGGTCTTGTACAATAACTGCTTATTGCAGGATTTTAAAGCTCAGAAAGGGTTATATTTGGTGCAATGATTCTCAAAATTTTTGGTCTCAGGATCCCTTTATGCTCTTAAAAATTATTGAGGACCCCCAAAAGATGTTTTATTTGTGTTGGTTATATCTGTTAATATTTTCCATATTCAGAATTAAAACTAACAAATATTTTTAAATATTTACTAATTTAATAATAAATATTTAATAATAAAAGTATTGGCGTTAATGCTGTTGTTTTACATATTTTTGTAAATCTCTTTAATGTCTTCTGGGTATTGTGATATGTTGTTTTAGTTGAAGTATATTAAGAAATTTCAGCCTCATAAAGATGTACGGTTAGAAAAGGAAAGAATACTTTAATTGGCAAATGTCATATGATAAAAATAGTTTTGGCATTGAGAATTCCCTGAAAGGAACTCTACTTCACCCCCAACCCCTCCTGTCCCAGGAGTCTGAGGATGATACTTGGGAGAACCACTGATTTAATTCATGCCCTCATGGTACACTTGAAAAACCCATTGTACACATGAATTACAGAGAAAGCCTCAGAAGTCATCAAGGCCAAGCCACAGAGGAATCTTCTTCAGAACACTTAGTCTTCACTAAAGACCCCTAGGGATGGGGAGCCCAATCAGTAAAAATTCATTAAACATCTGCTATATGCCAGCCATTTTGGTGGATGCTGAGGATTCAAAGACAAAACGGAAAATGTCCCTGCCCTCAAGCCTACCTTCTTTTGAAGGAGACAGACGTTTATACAAGGTAATTGGGGAGAGGGGAGGGGATTAGTCACTGGAAGGCTTCGTGTAGGCGGTGCTTGAGCTGAGTTTTAAAGGAGACTAGGGATTCCAAGGGAAGAGGAAATGGCATTTCATTTTTGGTCCTTGTATGCCCATCACCTAGCAGGGCACCCAAGTACACAGACACATAGGTACTTAAGAATTGCTTGTTGATTGATTGATTGCGGACTTGGGAAACAGGAGGCCATGTTTGTGGATACATTTGTTGTTGTATCTGACTCTTCATGACCCCATTTGGGGTTTTCTTGGCAAAGATACTGGAGTGGGTTTCTGTTTCTTTCTCTATTGTTGGTCCATAGAGTACATGAATATAAGTCTGGAAAGCTAGGTTGTGAAGGGCTTCTGGTTCTAAATAGATGAATTTCCAATTGATCCTAGAGATAATAGGGTGCCCTGGAATAGAGGAATGATGTGATCAGAGCCATGTTTTACGTAACAAATCCTTTTATTAAGAGGATTTGTTCTTTGAAATTTGAATTCAGTCAAAGGGCCACACTTGAGGGCCTAGAGAGTCATATATGGCCTTGGGTTCCCCACTCCTGGTCAGACCTGTGCTTTAAGAAAAGTCACTTTGAAAGCTGTGTGGAGGATGGCATGGAGAAGGGAGAGAACTGATGTAGGTAGACTCATTAGGAGTTATTACTTTACTCTAGGTCCTCAGGATGGTGGTTGTGAGAGTAAAGAGGAGATAGATTCCATAGATATTGTGGTTGTAGAAATGACAAAATTTAGCAATTGATTGGTTAAGGAGTCAAGGATAATTACAAAGCTGTGAGAATAGTCGTACCCTTGACAGAAATAGGGATGTCTTTGGGAGGAGCATGAGTCCTTTTGGGGAGTGTGTGAGATGCCTATAGGGTATCCAGAAAGAACGGATTGCTGGTGAAGTGGGGCAGGAGCTCCTGAGAGAATCCAGGGCTTTATGCATAGATTTGAAAAGTCATCATTAAGTGAGAAAGTATAGTCAGATAAGAGAAGGACCAGGACTGAGTATGAAGGTACACTTAGAGTTTGGGGACATGTTGTGATTCTAGCAAAGGAGACTTAGAAAGAGCATTCAGAAATAGAGGAGAAACACACGAGCAGTGACACCAAAACCCCAAAAGGAAAGAGAACCCACAGGGAGTGAGGGCTAAGGAAAAGCCTTCAGAATAGATTATTAGAGGTCATGGCTAACTCTGGAGAAAGCAGTGTCAGCAGGTAAGATTGGAAGCCAGATTGCAGGGACTTAGAGAGTAAGAGGACAGTGAATGAAGGCAAACAATTTTTTCTAAGAGCTTGACCATGGAAGGAAGAAAAGACGTAATGCAATGTCTTGCATTATGGAGGGGATGCTAGGGTCTGGTAAGGATTAGCCTGGTAGGGTGTGCTAAGGATTATTTTTTAAGGATGGGAGGCAGCTTGGTTACGTTTAGGCCCACCAAGAAAGAATCATAAATAGGGAGAAGTTGAACATTAGAGAAGGAATAGGGGTTAGTGGCCCAGTGAGTAAAAATAAGGGGATATTTGCCACAGGTAATTGTTGAGATAAAAATGACAAGATTTGGCAGCTTTTGGATAGATGGAGATCACCCAGTGGGGTGAGGCAGAGTGAGGATGAAAGGATAATTCCAAAGTTGTGAACAGTGACTACAAGGATGGTGGAGTGCTGAAGAGAAGATGGGATTAAGGGGTGTGGGTCTGTGTCTGTGTCTGTACGCCGTGGCAAGTAAAAGTTTGAGCTGAGGTCAAGGGGTTTTGAGATGTAGAGGAGTAAACGGCCTCAATTTTATCAGAAAAGTGTGAGGCAATGTCCTTAGCTGAAGGTAGGACAGGATATTGTGAGAGGCTTGAGGTTTGGAACAGCCTCTTTGGGGAGAGAGATAGAAAATTGACTAGGAGGGCAAAAAAGGATTGCCTTCATTCCGTGAAGGCCAAGTTGAAGATCAGATAACGTAGACTTATAATGAATACAGTCAATATGGTGTCCTGACTTCCTCCAGTTCCCACTGTCTCCTCCCAAGGTAATAACTTCTTTGATTTTGGATAGATCTGATTCTTAGGAAGTTTTCTCTCTCTTCTTTTTTAATGTTTTATTTTTTTTATTTTATTTATTTATTTATTTATTTGCTTTGGTGAAGCAGTGGGGTTAAGTGACTTGTCCAGGGTCACACAGCTAGTAAGTGTTATGTGTCTGAGACCAGATTTGAACTCAGGTCCACCTGACTCCAAGGCCAGAGTTTCATCCACTGTACCACCTAGCTGCCCCTGGGAAGTTTTCTCTTAATCAGACTGAAATCTACTTCACCTTCCACCCACCGTGACCCTATGTGTCAGAAATTAAAATAGATTAAAATTAAATAGATTAAAATAGAGATAAAAAAAAAGTCATGCTTTCATTTTACTGGGAGGATCAATAGAAATGCAGATAAGTATAATGCATGAGATGGAAACGATGGCAGGGGCAGGGGGACAAAGGAGATGCCTGGATCTCGAGCTCTAGGAAAATTTGAGGATGGAGACTTTGAGCTTGAATAGGGAAGGCTTTATAGAGGAAGTGGTCAAAGCTTCGAAGGAAGGTAACAAATTTGAAAGGCAGAAACGAAGAAAGGATTACATGCCAGGTGTATAGAGCGCGGCTATAATTCGCTAGTAGTCTAGGCTTGAATCCAGAGAGTTCAAGCCGGGTCATGTACAGTAAAGCCTCACAATCAGGTTGTGGCCAGATTGGAATACTAAGATAAGGTCTTTGTATTGTTTTTATCCAGGGGAATCATTGATAAGTTTTTTGATGCGGATGTGGCCAGGCCAATGCCTTTTAGAAAGATTTTTTTGCCAGCTGCCAGAAGGATAGATTAGAGAAGGGAGAGGTTAAATACCAGTTAGGAGGCTGTTGTAATAGACCCAATAAGAGGTTGTGAGGTCTTGACCTTAGGACAGTGACTTTGTAGAAAGCTGGGAATAGATTGGAAAAGATGTTATGGAGGTAAAAAAAAAAGATGAGAAGACAGGATGTGATCATTGATCATTTTATGGAGAATGAGTAAGAAGGGAAGACTCAAAAGTGATTCCTAAGGTTTTGAATCCGGGTCAATGGGGAGAGGAGCTATTTTGGAAATGTCACATGCCAGATGGTAGAGATGGTCAGGGAGCCGTGGAAGTTACAAGTCAGGAAGGTGTTCAAGAGAGAAATTAGAGCTGGATAAATAAACCTGGGAATCCTCTTTGTAGGAAAAATGATTGAACCTATATAACCTGCCAGCATCCCAAAGGAGGGGAAGAATAGAGAGAAAAATCCCTCAACCATCCTGAAAGATAGAGTTGACTCCTTCTCAGTGAAAGGCAGAAGAGAACTGACGCCCTGACGTTCAGTGACTTGTCTGAGGTCCAGTACCTAGTGTGGGACAATATTCAAAAACAGGCATGCTGATACTGTGTGTGATATTTCATATGCTGCACCATCTTCTTTATCTAGTAATCTCCTTTCAAGTTTCCTATCAATATAGGGGTCCCAAAATGTCTTTCTATGGAGATTAGACTTATCTATGAGATAGCTAAATAAATCATTAATCTGAGAAGCTTGGGGCCTTGACATTTGCCCACCATTTCACCCTTAGGACTTCTTGCCTTTCCTTGCTCAGCCTTTCAGCCATCTAACTTTGTTTTTCTAGAGCATCTTAAAAGAGACTGTCTTGATTTCATTATTTGTATCCCCAGAGCTTAACACAGTCTTTGCCCTTAGTAAGCTCTTAATAAATGCTTTTTCATTCATTCATTCATATATAAAATGGTTAATGTGGAGAGCCAGGTGCAGAAGTTTTCCTGCAGGAGGTGGGATTTTATCCCTTTCTGAAGGTATCTGTGACTAAGTTGCCCAAGAAATCTTAGCAGTAGAAGAGACCATTGAGATCTAGCTTGTGGGCAGAGGTCATCTCAGAAGTGTGTCCAAAAGATAATCAGATGCAGTGAAGAAACCCATTTTAACCAGCACAGGGAATAGGAAATCTATAAGCCTCTGTGAGCGCCCTATTCCCTTTCCTAGTCTCCCTCCCACTTTTGACCCTGACGGCCTCTGTGTAAGCCTTTTGGGGGAAAAGCTCTGCTAAGTCACTTTGTTCCCCTGTGGTTACTGCATTTGCTGGTAGCTGACTGCTAAATGCGCTTCTAATCCTAGTAATTGCTTTGAGGGCTAACTGGGTTGAGGAGCTGCCCTATTGTCTCTCAAATCCAGGCTGCTTTGCAAAAAAGGATATTTGTTTGAATTGAGACAGTCTTCAAAGAAACTTGGTTTAGAAGTCCAGAGGTACCTGAGAGTCCCAAACTCCAGAGAGCAAATGCCTCTGTGACATCTTCATGTCCTGGCTCAGGCCTGGAAACCCAACCCTGCAAAATGGCCTTAGGGCAATTCTTAAATCCAAATGAAGCCCAGAAACTTGGTTTTAAAATATTTTGATAAAACAGTATTTCAACAGAATTGATTTCCTTCATAATCGTATGTGTTTTATGCATTTGAAATCCTCATTCTGAGGTATCCCTAGGTTTGCTTTACCAGACTGCCAAAGGGGTCAATGACACACAAAAAAAGTTAAGAACCTCCTCAGCCTTAAGAGTATGTGAGGTTGGGGGCAGCTAGGTGGCACAGTAGATAGAGCTCTAGCCTAAGTTCAAATCCAGCCTCAGACACATGACACTTACTAGCTGTGTGACCCTGGGCAAGTCACTTAACCCCATTGCCTCATCAAAAAAAAAAAAAGTACGTGAGATTGAAGTCAAGAGGCCAGAAAGTTGACCCACCAATAACCAAAATGGTATCTTCTTTTTTTCTTTTTTCTTTTTCTGAAGACCCAATTTGTTTTCCCGTTTGGGTAAATAAATATATAGCCCTCTACAGAAAAGACAACATGGTATTGTGAAAAGAACACTAAATGAACATCGAAGCAGAAGACCTGGGTTCCAGCCCTAGTGCTATATGACCTTGGTCAGGTCACAGAGCCTCCCAGAATTGTTTCTTCGTCAGTAAAATGGGAAGGAGACAGGGCAGCTAGGTGGCTCAGTGGATAGAGCTAGAGTTCCGGCCTTAGAGTCAGGAGGACCTGAGTTCAAATCTGGCCTCAGACACTTGACACTTACTGGTTTGTGACCCTGGGCAAGTCACTTAACCCTGCTTGCCTCACCAAAAAGCAAAAAATATAGAAATTTTTAAAAATGGGAAGGAGGGGTTGTAAGACTCTCCAATATCCCTCCTAAGTGTTGACATTCTGACTCTGGGTAAGCTCTGGTAAGGAAAGGTCAATGTCCCTTGGATTGGAGCATCTATTTCCCGTTGAAAACAGTTTCAGAGATGTCTGTAGTTGAGAGGACAGGTTTTTATTCAAGGTTCTGTTTCTACAAAGATTGAGTGCCTAACATGTGCATCACAGTGTGCTAGGCAGGTAAACTAGAGAAGACAAGGAATGTTTTTATTTTTGTCTCTGTAAAACAAACATGTAGCCCAGTGCCTAATGCTTAATAAATTTAAAAGTCTGTTGAATTCACTTGCTACGTATGTTTAGTCTTCTGATTTCATGAAGCTTATAATCTAGCAGAGTATAAATGTCATTTATATATGTTTCTTGGTACATAAACATATTTCAGTCTGTTGCTATTACAAGGGAGATTTTATATAGTTTCAATTAATTATCTTTAAACCTTTATAATAATGTTTAATTGTCATGAGTTACAGGTTAGAGGGGGTCAGCCACAGTGGTACTATATGTACAAAGATCCCTTCTTACTAACAACAAAAATAAATTTACTTGTTAAGTTCTGGAGGAAATAAAAAATGAGTAAGACATGCTCTTAGCCTTTACAGAGTCAATAAATCAGTCGGTGAACATTTATTAAGTGATTACTTACATGATAGGCGAGTACCAGAGCTACAAAGAAAACCAAAAAAAGTCCCTGTCTTCCACTGGGAAGGGGGCTGAGGGGTGGGGATGACATATGTACATATATTTTTAATGCATGCGTGTGCACACACACACAGAGTATATGTCTCACACACAGTATGTATGTATGTATGTATGTATGTATGTATGTATGTATGTATGGGGCAGCCAGGTAGCCCAGTAGACTGGCCTGAAGTCACTTACGACTCAGTTCTTCCTAACTATCCACTGTACCACCTAGCTACCCCAGAGGCCCAGAAAAGTTAAGTAACTTGCCCAACAGCATCGAAGCAGTAGGTAGTAGAATGAGAGTTCCAACCTAGCTCCTTCCAACTCCAAATCCAGCACTTTATCCACTACACCAAGCCGCTCCTCTTAACTACCCATAAAAGGAAATTGATTTGCCAAAGATCACATCATGGCAGCTATAACTGGAACCTGGCTCTTCTGACACCTAGGCCAGGGTGATGCCCACTATCTAAAATCACTAGGTACTTGGTTTGGAAAGTAATTGATTTCTAGCCTGGCGCAGTGGCCTGTATGAGGCAAAATCCATCTCCTGATCTCCTAGGACAGATTTTTGCCTTCCTTTCAAAAACTGGATTATTTTCCCTGAACACATTTTGATGGTGGGAGTGTTAGATTTGAAGTGTTGGATTAGATTGTGAGCTCTTGAGGGCAAAGACTGTCTTTTGCATAGTGCTATGATGGAGGGGGCAGGTGTGTTTGGGTGGAATGGTTTACCGAAGAAGACAAAGCAATCTACCCAGGGTTATATAGCTAGGCAGTAGCAAAGCTAGGAGTTGAGGCCAGGTCCTTTCACTACAAAATCCAGGCTTAAACCCAAATACTCTTGCCATTTGTAATGCACTGAAAAGAGGCTTTGGAAGATGAGGACCTGGGTTTCAGTCCCAGTTCTTCTGTTTATCCACTTGTATGACCTTGGACTTCAGGTTACTTAACCTTTCTGGATCTCAGTTCCCTCATCTGTAAAATAAAGGTGTTATAGTAGATGAACTCTTAACATCTCTTCCAGTTTCAAAATGATGACTCTAAATCTGCGTTAATCATTTAACTACTTCCGTGCCACCTCCTACTATAATTTACTATAATAACCAGAAAGTCTTGGTTGGTCCTAGGTAGCCATCATTCATTCTCAGAACATTAGCTTGCTGGATGTTTCTTGTGAACCAGGCAGCAAAATTAAGCTTTGGGTGCTCTCGTTACACACCCCAGGATTCTCATCTTCTCCCCTCTCATTATTCCCCCAGGAGCTGAAGCTGCCCATCTACAAAGCCCAGTCCCCCCTCCTTGAGAGCCGAAGGTATTTTGTTGACTTAGTTTCCGTCCTGAGCAACCACTGTAAGATCTGCCCCACGGCCAGACACCTGGCTGTCTACCTGCTGGACCTCTTCATGGATAGATACAGTGTGACTGCAAAGCAGCTGCATATCGTGGCTGTCGCCTGTCTTTTGCTAGCAAGTAAGTGGAAACCTCTCGCCTCTGTTTTTTCCCATTGTCTTTCTTCCTGGAGCTTGGAGGGGGGATGGATCTCTATACTTCCTCTCCTCACATCACTCCACCCCTCCCTTCCTGCTTCCCAGGCTTAATCACCAATATTCAGGCCCTTTGCATGACTTTATAAAGTAATTGATTGGAGAGGATTGTATACTATACTCACTTAGACCCAGAGTAGGGGGAGAATGGGAACCACTCTAGCTAGTGCTGGAAGTGGGGAGGAACCTTTGATCTCTAATTAAACATCTTTAGGAACTCAGCTGAATTTTTTTTTCCTGACCTATGACAAGCATTACCATGTAACAGAGGTACAGTCCCTGGTGGGGCTTACACTTTTCCAAAAATGTTACAAGAAATATGGGGCATCTTTGAACATCTGGGCAGTTAGGTGGCACTGTGGATAGAACACTGGGCCAGAAGTCAGGAAGACCTGAGTTCGAATCCAGCCTTAGACACGTACTAGCTGTATGACCCTGGCTGAGTCACTTAACCCTGTTTGCTTCAGTTTCCTCACCTGTCAGATGAGCTGGAAAAGGAAATGTCAAACCATTCCAGTATCTCTGCCAAGAAAACTTGAAACATGATCGTGAAGAGTAGGATGAGACTGAAATGACTTAATAAACAAATGTAGTGTAGGGACAGGAGTCGCTACAAGGATGGTCGGGGGACTCTTTCTTGAAAGAGATGAATTCTGCACATCTGTTTCATGATACCATTTCTTTAGTCTTCAGCGTTCTCTCTTTGATGTAGAGGGAGGACCTAGCCTCTTTGTCTCAGAGAAAATGGGGAATTTCTAGACCACAGTCTTATTTGCTATACAGAGTACATCTATTGGAAGGGAGCTAGGCTTAGGGAAATAGAGCTTTTTATGTATTTCTAAACCAAAAAGCAGCTAACTCTTCTCACTCTTCCCCTCCCCGTCCTCATTCATAGTAAGAAATGAGCCTAGCTTCCGGGGCTGCACCACCTGGACCATGCTGCAGCTGTCTGAGCAGCTCTGCATCGTTGTTGGGGGCTGAATCAGAATGGTGTTTTGGGGGGTGGGGCGGGACAGAGTTAGGTTTCAGCAGGGCTACATGAGCCTTCCCTCTGAGCGTCTGTTTGTGAAGCTAAGAAGGGGAGTATGTTGCTACTGTGGCTGAGTAAAGGGGGAGGGAAATGGAGGAAAGGAGTTGGGGGAGACGATTCAGACTGAGAGGAAGACAGAGTATACATATGTGTCTGAGGGCTGGAGCCAGCCTGAGGCAGGAGAAATTGACTTTGGGGGGCACCTGCCATATGTTGTCATTGCCCAGGGAAAGAAAAGTTTCCATGACAGCCCCGAAATCCTATTCATTCCTTTTCCCTTCTGCCTCCGCAGACTGTCTTGCTCCCACGTGGGTCGACAGGCTACCAACTAGGAAGTGTTGAGCTCAGCTTCCCCTTTATTTTTTTCAAGAAGACGCCTTGTTTTTGGCTTCAGGTACTTCCATCCCACTGTCAGATCGTGATCTTTTATAAAGGCATCCTTCAACCAGTCTGGCCACAGAAGGCACCCTGCCCTTAAAGGGCAGGAAGGAGGCCTCTCGGCATAGCAGGTCTTCAGGAGCCAATCCTGAGGAAATTCAGGAAAGCGCTGGTGAACATTGCTGAAGGTGCATCTGTTTGCAGAAACAGCTGGTTTTCCTCCGTCTAGATTCTAGCCTTGGGTCTCAAGGTAGAGGCAACTAGTAGAATCAGACTTTTAGACTTAGAGGAGACCGGAGCTCTAGGACATGTTTGTTTTATACATAATGATGAATGACATCAGAAATTTGTATAGCCTTTATAATACTTACAAATGGGCTTTACAGATTTTGTGTCATTAAACTCTCACTACAAGCTGAATAGTTGTTACAAGTAGTACTGTCCCCATTGTACAGGTGAGAAGGCCAGATAAAGAAGTGACTTGCCCAGTATTACACAGTTAGATGATGGCAAAATGAGGATTAGTTCTAAAAAGGCATTGTGGATGAGTGAGTAGAGTGCAGGACTTTAGGGCCGAAACTGGGTTCAGTCCTTTTTCAGATAGCTAACAGGTGTGTGATCCATCTCTCTGGGCTTCATTTTTCTCATCTGTAAAATGGGAGGATTGGACTCCGTGACTTCTAAGATTCCTTCTGACTCTACATCTGTGGTCCTGTGACGAGAACCCAGGCCTCTTGAATTCCAGGCCTTTGGTGTTTTCTGCTCTGCACAGTACCATTGCTTGCTTGTCCCTCCAGAGCCTTTCCTAGCTATGTTGTCGTTCATTCATTTTAGTAGTGTCCAATTCTTTGTGACCCTGTTTAGGGTTGTCTTGGCAAAGATAATTGAATGATTTGCTATTTTCTTCTCCAGCTCATTTGACAGATGAGGAAACTGAAGCAAGTTTAGGTGACTTGCCCCAGAGTCACACAACTAGTAAGTGTCTGAGGCCAGATTTGAACTCAGAAAGATGAGTCTTCCTAATTCCAGGGCCAGCACTCTATCCACTGGGACACCTAGCTGTCCTTCCTAGCTATACCCCTCCCCTAGACAGACTTTCTGCATTGGGTTTGTGGAAAGTAGGGAGATACTATCCCTAGAAAATGGCCAAGGTCTACAAGGCCAACTCAGAAACTAACAGAAGGCACAAATCTAGAGCTGAGCCACTCTCAGGGGATTCTAGATGCACAACTGGAAGGAACCTTAGAAATGATCATCCGGGGGCAGCTAGGTGGCGCAGTGGATAGAGCTCCAGCCTTGGAGGCAGGAGGACCTGAGTTCAAATTTGACCTCAGTCACTTGACACTTACTAGGTGTGTGACTCTGGGCAAGTCACTTAACCCTGAAGAAAAAAAAGGAGATGATCATCCAGCACCCAATTCCCCACCCTCACTTTACAGATGAAGAGCCTGAGGTCCAAAGACCCAGAAACTTGCCCGGTGTCATGCACTGATGCAGAATTTGAACCCAGATCTTGCTGACTCTGCCTATTTTATCACACTGCTGTGATACTTTAAAGTGGTCCTACTTCTAACTGTGACAGAGGGAACCTGGCTCGGTGCTTTAGTGTGTGTGGTTACTTGCCACGTGAGAAGAGTAGGAAGGCATTCTTGACTTCTAAGCATCGTGCATCTGCACAAAATGATAGGTGGCTTCGGTGGACTCGGGCAGATATTCCAGGGGTAGTGAGGTGACGGGGAGCTCTCTTTAGGCCTGAAGTGACTTCCCCATCCACCTCTCAGAAAATGATTCTGTCCTTGGACATTTTGAAAGGTCTCACTCCTCACTTGCTTGTGGCTTCACATAAGCTAAGTAGATCTTCCCGTTTCTCCTTAAAATTTGATTGTTAGAAAACCTGTCTCTTAAATGCCACTGATTTCACTTGAGAAACTTTTGGAACCATAATAAGCTCCTTTTGCAAGAAGCTATTAAGATAAATGTGTGTCTTCTGCCCCCATTCCTATATCCCTCTCTTTGGACTCTTGGAAGTTTCTGCTTTTCCACTGTGTCTTTGGATAAGTTGGATTCGTGTGTCACCTTGCTTTGACTTGAAGGGACACGAGGGGGAAGAACTGAGGGCGGGGGGTGAGCTCTCAAACAGAATGAGAGGGTTAATGGTTCCTTAAATAGGAGATCTTCAGGGACAGAGATTCCAATAAAAGGTACTGCCTGTCTCACTGGTACATCAGTGTCTCTAAAGCCTCTAGGGGGCAGCCTGTCTTCTTCCCCCAGTAACCTTCCCTTTTCCTTCCCCCTTCCTCACCTTGATTGCTGTAAGAGGCCTGGCTTGAGGCTTAGAGGACTTGAAAGCAAGCTTAATCCCTTTCTGGTGGGTAGGAATGAACTAACGGGTGGTTTTCATCAGATTGCGGTAGCTTTCCTTGAAGGGATAATGATGAACTAGGGGAGGGATGTCAGTTTTGTTTCTGGAAGGCTGATTGAACGCTGCCCTAGATCCTTTCTCCAGGGGCACATCTTTTTATGTTCTATTGAAAATGCCTTTGATTTACGTAAAAAACGACAGTGACGAACACCAAATCTGTGAGGGAACATGACTTCAGACCCAGAGATAGTTAGCCCCTGTAGGAATTTTTGTTTTTAAATTTTAAACCTAGTCACAAATCAACTGAAATATTCATTTTTTTAAAAAGTCATCTGGTGTTTGTTGTTCAGCTGTTTTCAGTCTTGTTGACTCTTCTGATCCCATTTGGGGTTTTCTTGGCAAAGATACTAGAGTGATTTGCCATTTCCTTCTTCAGCTCTTTTGACAAATGAGGAAACTGAGGCAAACAAGGTTAAGTGACTTGCCCAGGGTCATTCAACTAGGACAGATTTAAACTCAGATCTTATTGACTCCAGGCCCAGGACTCTGTGCACTGGGTTTTCTAGCTGCCCTAAAAATCATGTTATAAAACTCCAAATTATTTACCATTTTTTAAAATGTTAACTTTCACATAAAAAAAGGAAAATGTCATCTTCTCGTATCCCTTTCAGATCTTTCTTTTGTGTATTTGTCAGGTTACATTGTGGTTGTTTATCGCCAACAGAGTTGTAATCAACATATATATATTCTAGTCCTCTTCTTTACTGTGCATTATTACTTGGTAAGCTGTTCCCCATTTCTGTGTAACCTTCATATTTGTTCTTCTTTATGGGGTATTCCCATTACATTCATAAGCCATTTCCTAGTCATCAGGTATGTGGGCTATTTTTCATAGCTTTCTATTATGAATAAAACTAGTAGAATGAGGAAGGAAGGAGCTAGCTAGCATTTATTAAAGGCCTGCTGTGTGCCAGGCACTGTGCTTGGAGCAGGGCTTGAGAATCACTGGTTCAAAAAGCAGGAACATTTCTTATAGCTCTTAATAGTATAGCAGTAGGGCTTTTCCTACTAGTTTCCATCGTATTTATTAAAGAGACCAGAAGGAATATTAAAATTTCAGGCTTACTACATTGGGCAGCAAAAGAGTGTTGCCTCCAAGGCAGTTAGAGGATAACCACTTGCAGCATATTTTCTGCTAAGAGGCTGACCCAAGAATGGAAACTGTGTCCTTGCAATCTCCAAGTTGTAGATTTGTTATCTCCTATTTCCTGTAACATTATCTAGATGTACACAGTGCACACTTCAAAGCTACCTCTGTCTGTGCTTATGGGATGTGGGATGATTAAAATGCTTTTCAGTTTATGGGGTTTTACTTTTGAATGAAAACCACTTCTGTGGCTTTTGACTCTTACTTTTCCCACTCCTTGTATTTGGATGGGGAATCCCTCCACCGACCTGCCTGTGACTTAGTAGGTAAATCCTAGGGATTAAGGCGCATAGAGGCCCAAGATCACTCAGCTTATATGTATCAGAAATAGCATTTGAAAACCTGAATTTGCTGATTCCAAGCCTAACACCCTAATTCATAGTATCACTGCCTCAGAAGCCGCACAGGTCCAAACACAGTACTCCCAATGAAAGCCTTCACCTCCTAGGTGATATATAAGATGAACCCCTTGCACTATGTAGTGATTTTCTAATCTAGTAGTACAAAACATAACTAATCCTAGACCAGTCCTAGGGGGCGTTTAGGGAGCCTACTCCCTTTGGTCTATATCAGAGAAACCTCCTTTATGCTGACTAGGAAGGAAACAACCAGGCCATTGCCTGTTTTAATCTAAACACAGCTGCTGAGATCTGAGTAAACTCTTCATTTCTCTAAGTTAGCACAGGTACTAAGGATCAGGGATCTGAGAGATCAGAAACTTAGGGTCAGAGTAAGGCTAGGACCCCTGGACTCTATGTCTTCTGCGATTCCTAGGGAAACTAAATTTGGAGCCAGAAGGAACCTTCAGCCAACCAGTCTAATCCCTTCATTTTACCAATGATCCTCTGCTGGCCTGGAGCAGAGCATTGGTGCTTAGGGGGCAGCCTGGTCTCTGCCAGTGTAATGAGCATTAAATCATAGGCCAGTTTTGAAAGGGGCCACCATGCTGGTGGCAGCCTGTCCTCTGGGCTGTTTCAGTGATGGGTGGCTTAGCTGGAGAGCCACAGTTCTCTTCTGTGGAGGAAGGAGAGGAGAGAACACAGTAGAATTTCTCTGGCTTTCCATTCGGCTCTTTATAAAGCATTGTATCATGTCTCTTTTGTAAATAGTGCTGTGGAACTTGCTTACTGGTGGCATTTGTCTTTTTTTGCCCTTTCAGACTGGAATGACTATAAAACCCTAACCTTGAAAAAGATTGATCTCCCTCCTCCAGACAAAGGACTCAGGGCTGACCTCTGGCAGTTCCAGATCCCAGCCAAATAATAAGTGACCTGCAGTCTCTCTGTGCTCTGGTCATTTGAGGAGAGAGGCAGTTCAAGACAGTGAGACCACCTGGGTCACTTCGGGGGCAACACAGTATGAGATGCCAAAGCAAACAGGGAGACATAGTCTGACAAGCCAGGGCAGCTTGGTATATGTAGCAAGCATTTCCTCTACCCCTGAGATGAGGGAAATCCTCCCAGGTAATAGAGAAACCTCCAGGCAGATGAGTCATAGCAAGACTGCCTCCAATGTGGAATCAATTTTCAGAATTTCCTACTTGAGAAACTACAAATCGCTCCCTATCTTTGTCAAGTAGAGATCTTTGGTAGAAAAAAATCAAAATCCGCTGTCCATCCTGTTGACCACCAGAGCAACTAGCCAACTTAAGTGGGTGGAATCTACTTTGATAAATAACAATGGTTGTTACCAGGTTAAATTCTAATGGGGTGGGAGGTAAGAGAGATGCTGGGGAGTGATAATGATGTAAAAACAGAAAAAAATCGATAAAAATTTTGTGGGGGTGAGGGGGATAAATGCAATCTGCTTCCTGGGGTTTATTTTTATTTTGTTTCTGCTTTAAGAAAAAAAGAAAGAAAGAAAGAAAAGAAACCAACGTTCTGGCAGATAGTCCCAGGCAGACATGTGCCAAGTCCAAGGAACAGTTTTTTGTAAAATACGTTGGCTGGCCTAATCTCTCAAGAGTGACTTATGTGCATGCCTCAGAGTAGATTCTTCCTGACCTCCCAGTGACCTGAGCCCCTGGAAAAGAGGAAGCCACAGAGACCTGAGGAAGCAAGGCCTGGCCGATTTGAAAGAGAAGCCACTGGAGGGCATTAGTGCCTTTTCCTCTTTCTCTCCCACTGAGCTGTTCTATGGCCAAAAGGGAGGAAACCTTGTTTGGGCTTTTTATTCTTCCCCCATCCCACCCCTAACCCTCTTCTTGTACCAGTAGGCTTCCCTGCCCATGAGATCGTGGTAAGCCCATCAGGGAAGAATCAGTATGTCTGTTTTACAGATGAGGAAACCAAGGCTTTGAGAGTAAGACTTATTCATTTATACCATGTATATAAGTTACTTGAGCCAGGGATTCCAACCCAGGTTATCTGCTAGTAGCATGTTAGCCTCCAGTTAGGATGATTCTTTTTTTTTTTTTTTATGAGTAGGCTTTTAATTCTCCCAAGCCAGGATCTGTAGAGCACAGTAGTACAGAGAATATGTTTGTGATCCCCTGCATGCTGGAATTGTGACTGTGTTGTCCAAGGGCAGCCTCTCTGGGTCCAGGTCCTCGTTCTGTTTTCTGGTCCCTGACCTCCTCAGGAGATTGTCTGAGTCCGAAGAGTCGATTCTGCCAAGCCAGAAAGGTGCTGTCCTTGCCTGCCCTTTCAGGCCACTGGCCTCTGTGGCTGAGCCTAGAGAAACTGCAATTAGCATCAGAAAAACAGGCCCCCTTTAGTGTGTAGGAGGAGGTCTTCCCTGGGGAAATTCTCATTCATATTCTCTCTCTCTCTCTCTCTCTCTCTCTCTCTCTCTCTCTCTCTCTCTCTCTCTCTCTCTCTCTCTCTCTCCCCCTCCCTCCCTCCCTCCCTCTCCATCCTCCCTCATTCACTTTCTCCCCCCTTTTTCTCACCATCTCCCTTTTTTTCCCCTTAAAGTATCATTACTGCCTGTGTGTTGTGACCTTAGGAAAATCATATCACATCTCTAGGCCTCAATTTCCTCATCTGTAAAATGAGAGGATTGAACAGTATGGCTTCTGAGGTCTTTTCCAGTGCTACATCTATGGATCCTATTAGAAAGGACCTTCAGGTCCTCTAACCTAACCTATTCATTTTATAGATGAGGAACCTGAGGCTTGAGGGTTTGGGGGCAGTGTGAGATAGCTTGCCCAAGTTCCCATAGCTAATTATTGGCAGAGGTAAGCCTAGTATCTAGGTAGTTTGATTACTGATCCAAGCTAGCTGTCTTCTCCCTCCCGGCATTTATTAAGCGCTCGATACGTGTAGACCCTGTGTCAGGCACTAAGGAGACAAAGGTAAAAAACTTGATTCCCTGCCCTCAAGGAGCTCTCCTTTGGGAGGAGAGGACTAATTAAGCACCTACTATATACCAAGCACTGGCTAATATGAATACTGCCTCATTTGATCCTCACAGCAGCCTTGGGGATAGGTGCTATTATTATCCCCATGTTACAGTTGAAGAAACTGAGGCAGAAAGAGGTTGAGTGACTTGCTCCGGGCCATACCACCAGCAAGTGTCGGGGGCCAAATTTGAATTTGGGTCTTCCTGACTCCAGGCCGGTTGCCTCATCTGCTGCACCACCTACCTTCCTTCTAAGCAGCTATAACAAATGAGACAGAGAGACCCCAGGTCTAGCTAGCTATATATAGGTCTCGGTAGATAGATAGAAGGATCTCTCAGAGGGAAGGTGGGAGGACCTGGAAAGGCCTCTTGCGGATGGCATCTGAGCAGAGTCTTGGAAAAAAGCCAGGGGAAGCAGGTATCAGAGGTGAGGAGAAGGGCCAGCTGAGTTGGGAGAACATAGGCTGTGAAGAGCAGCAGGAAGGCCAGTGTCCCCATAAAATAGACAGAGAGGGGGAGTAGTGTGAGAAAGGTGTGTTTTGAGCCTCAGTGATTCTAGAAGGACAGTAGTGTTCCCCAAAAAGAGTATTAAGTTGCTGAAACTGCTCCCAAAGAACAGTGGGTCCGAGTCCCCAGTAAAGTTTAAGTTTTCATTCTCAAGACCCAAATGTAAATGTTGCTCCAGGTCTAGGCTATGGATAGCTCATGTCTTCACTGCTTGGAGGGATCGGGGGTTATAGTACAGTGTGGGGTCTTTTTTCCCCCTGAGAAGCTGGGAAAGTTGGCTGGCTCCTGCCTGCCTTCTGAAGTCTCCAAGGGCTCCCTTTTCTCCACTACCTCCCCTTCCCCTCCAAAGGAAGCAAAACCATCACTTCCTCTTTTGAAGAACAATTCCAAACACAAATTCTTGATCCAAGGAAAGAAATGTCTTTGTTACTGTCCTTACCCCCGACATAGGTGGCTAGCCTCTGGAATTCCGCCTGATGGCTCACTCACTGTGTGTTTGTAAAATACTGAGGTCAGCACCTACAATAACTCTGTCCTGGACCAGAGAGCTGGTTTGGGAAGGGATAGGTGAATCTGGAAAACTCCCTTCCCCCCACCCCTTAAAGTATACGTTTGAGGAAGAGAAAGGAGTGTGGCTGTGGGGAAGTTACGGTTTTCTTTGGTGTTTTAGAATGCGCATGACCCTCCCAAGACCCCTTTGTAGGTGACTCCCCTAAAGAATTTTTCTTGCATCTGGTGTCTGGGCAGATTGGAGATAAGGCGGAGACAGCTGAGTCAGATTTGTGCAGTCTGGACAATGGGCTGTTCACCCCGATTCATGATTGTGACTAGAGGAAGGAGAAGGGGAGGGGGGAGTGGTATGCCTGTGAACGCGCAGAAGCCAAGCAACTAATTATAGCACTCAGACCGAATCCCTTGAAGGGAAGCGCATTGTTTGATGTTTAAAGTCAGCCTCCTGAGAACAGAATTGGGGGGGAGGAACAGAGTAAGACAAGGAAGAGCTAGCTTGTTTATAACTCTTAGGGGGAGACTTCTGGCCTAATTTTTATGTTCCTTCAGACTGCCTCCCATAGTCATACCCGACCGTTGAATCTTAATTTTATTGCAAGATCGTATGAGCTCTGGGTTGGCAAGGGGTGAGCTTCCAGACAGCAGCTGGGAACAGAGAGGGACAGCAGGACCCCAGCTGTTACCTCTATAGCTAACAGGCATGGGTCTGGCTCCCACCTGGGATGGGGTGGCTTAGCAGCCTCCAGCTCAGATGTTAGGTCTCTGGATTCCCTGAGGTGCAGGGGGCCTCCTTCCCTCCCAGCCCCAAGCTGTGATAATACAGTTAAATGTGGAGACATTCCCTGGCAACTAGACTAGAGACTCCCCTCACTAAGTGCAAAAACCTAGTTACCAGTCTTCCTTTCTCTCAGATTTGGAGGAGTACATTTAGTATTTATTGTGGATGAAGGCTAAGGAAGGTAAGCTAAGGAAATTTCGAAATGGAAAATATTCTCTTTTGTGATTGAGTTAGATGTAGTTAGACTACTGTTTTTTTTTTTTGGTCTGGTAGTTGGTACTGGTAAATGGTATTGCATCCAGGCAGGGCTAGAACACATACTGCCCAGTTATCTTTCCATCCTACTAGTATGGTTTGGTACATGGAGTGCTTGACATGAGTCAAAGGCCTCAGGGTTCAGATCCTGCTTCTGAGACTGACCCGGGAGAGCCTTGGTTTGCTCATCTATAAAATGTAGACAATTGTCTTTGGGCTACCATCATCACGAGGTGTTTCTGAAGAAGGTACTGTGCCAACCTTAAAAGCACCAGAAAAGTTCAAGGCCTTATGATTACCCAGTTTAAGAAAAAACATGAAGGCTAGGTTCATGGGAAATTGCTGAATAGGTTGAACCTTTCATTAGAGGCCAGCAGCTGCTTTCTCTTCCTGGGGCTTATTAGTGAAGTGTAATTTGTGCTTCTGCTCAGGAATATAAACTAGTTTGTATTGCACTTCTCTCTCACATCCGGAAGAAGGAAATGAAGAATTGGCCAATGATTAACAAGGAGCATAAGGCACAGGGAAGTCTTCCTTAAAATTTTCATCTGTAGGGTCAGCTTTAAATTTGTTAGTAGGAACCTGAAGATGAGGGCAAGAGAAGAAAAAAGATGCCATCTATTGATTGACTGTTAGTAATGGGAACTTTGACCCCAGAGTGATTGCTTAGGGCTTAGAAGGGAAAGGGCAGCTAGATGGCTCGGTGGATAGAGCGCTGGGCCTGGAGTCCAGAAGACCTGAGTTCAACTTTAGCCTCAGACACTTACCAGCCGCGTGACTAGCTGTGTGTTGGGCAAGTCGCTTAACTTCTGTCTGCCTTAATCCACAGGAGGAGGAAAGGGCAAACCACTCCAGTATCTTTGCCAAGAACATCCCATGGACCGTCTGGTCCAGAAGGTCACGAAAAGTCAGACCTGACTGAACAACAGCAAACAGAGGAGAGAGAAAGAGCTCTTAGAACTTTGACCCCCTATTCATTTTCTAGTCTTTGATACCATAAGGGCATTTGGGACTCCCATAGCGGTCTGTGTCTAACATGTGGATGTTGGCGCATTGTGCAGGCTTCCCGGTTCTCTGATTTTGCTCCTGTGGGTGCAGCTCTTGCATCTTAGTAGGCCTTCAGGATTTGCTGTGGATGAAAAAAATAAGCCCTGATTCACTGATACTTGGTCTTACAAATAAGAGTGTGTCATTGGGCCTTTCTGCCCTTTAGGACTTGCCAGCTAGGTAGAAGAATTCTGTGTCATAGCCTTTGAGAACCCAGAGTTATCCCCATGCAGCAAAGAGACCTTGAAGTCAAGGCGACAGATACTTATGAAGTGCCTTCTGGGTGTTATGTGCTGGGTTTGGGGGGGATTTTTCTTTTCGGATTGGGGAAAGATCCACAGTTTGGGTTGGCCTGTGGCCCTGTGATTTCATCAGGGCATTCCAAAGTCCAGCCTTTTTATCAGTCGTTGCTGCAGATCTCCAGCTAGTCTTCTGATTTGTGGTCTTAGAGCAGAGAAATTCTTAACCTCGAAATCTTGGATAGATTTCAGGGAGTGGGAAATGAAGGAGAAGAAAATGCATCTTTATTTTTACTAACTTCCGATTAAAATTTAGTGTTTCCTTCAATTATGAAAGTAGGCAACAACTATTCTGAGAAGGGTTCCATAGCCTTTACCAGGCTGCCAAAGAGGGGCCACTTAGAGAGCTCTGTCTGGAGCCCTGGAAGGTAGATGACTTGTTCTTGACCACACCGACAGTGGGCTTCAGCAAAAGAGGTGGATTGTGCATCGCTCCCTCTCAAGGACTTTCCAGCCTAACAGCCCCACTTGGGGGTCCCTGATCTCTCCCCCAGTTCCTCTATCTCTTGCCTCGGGGCCTTTGAACAGGCTGTTCCTCTGCCAGGAATGCACTCCCTCTTCACCACCACCTTTTGGTAGTGGGACCACCCTTCAGCTTCCAACATGCCGTCTCCCAAGGGAATCCTTTCTTTCATTCCTCATAGTGATTGGAGATCTCTCCCTGCATATACTTGTTATTTATATCCCACTCCTTGAGAATATGTAAACTCCTCTATAGGTCAGGGACAGTGTGCCTGGAACAGTGCACAAAGCACTGGTCCTAGTGTCAAGAAGACCTGAATTCAGATTTAGCCTCAGATACTTACTAGTTGTATGACCCTGGTGAAGTCGCTTGACTTCAGTTTGCCTCGGTTTCCTCACCTGTAAAGTGGGGATAATAATGACACCTGCCTCCCTGGGCTGTTACGAGGGTCAAATGAGATAATGATAGTAAAGCACTACGTACAATGCTGGCACATAGTGAACTCTATATGGATTCATAGTTAGCTAGATGATGATGATGATGATGACAATTGTAAAGCATTTAGCACAAAGTGTTTGTTATTGTTATTGAGTCATTTTAAGTCATGTCCGACTATTTGTGACTCCACTTGAGGTTTTCTTTTTTTGGAGGGGGAGGGTTAAGTGACTTGCCCAGGGTCACACAGCTAGTAAATGTCTGAGGCCCAGATTTGAACTCAGGAGGATGAGTCTTCCTGACTTGAGGCCCGGCACTTTATCTACTGCACTACTTAGTTGTTGTTTATTATTATTATTATTATTATTATCGCTATCATTATTTTCCTAAGTGCTCGTGAAATTGAATTGGGTTGGATTAGATTGGACCCCATCACCCAGCACTACCCTTTACAACACCAGGCTGTGTTTCCTAACCACTGGTGATGCAAAGACGAAAACAAAGCGGTCCCTGTTCTCAGAGGAGCATCTGCTTTATTGGGGGAAGACAGCATGTTCAGAGATAAGTAAATGCAGGGTAATTGGAGGAGTGAGACAGTGCTAACTAAGCCTTGGCAGGCTCAGGGCAGTTGGCTTGGTGTTGATGGCACCTGAGCTAGCTCTGAGGGAAGGTGAGCCTCCTGAGAGGCCGCCGGCACCATCCAGTTTTAGAGGCACCTAGAGGGGAGAAGAGGAAGTAAGCCAGCAATGCAGTGACTCACCATGATTGTGAGGACTCAGGCTGAACTGTGGTCCTGCCTCCAAAGGATGCAAGTTGCGAAATGGGACACATTTTTGGATATGGACGGTGGGAATTTTTGACACTGCATATTTGTTACAAAGGTGTTTTTAAGTTAAGTGAGAGGGAGAGAAAAATAAATATAGGTTAAATGAAAAATGAAGGTTTTTTTAAGTCAGTGAGCAAGATTTTACCTTGTCCTAAGTATTAAGGATACATGGGGTGGCAAACCTCTCCGTTAAAGAACATGCAGTGGGGGAGGCAGTACGTAAATAACCAGGTAGATAGAAGATAATGTCTGTCAGGTACAGCCAGTGACTACAGATGGAAAACAGAATGTCATGAGGAAGCAACAGGTAGATCCATCGGTCAGGAAATTGGAAAGGTAGAAAGGGGCCTGGTTATGAAGAACTTCATGTGCCCAAAAGGAAGTTCTCTTTGACCTTGGAGGTAATGGGGAGCCCCTGGAGCCCACTGAACCATCAGGTGTCGTGATTAGACCTACCTTTGGAAAACTCACTTTGGCAGCACAATGGAGGACAAATTGGAGCAGGGGAAAGACTTAAGGTGGGAAGACGGGCTACTTCAGTAAACCAGGTGGGAGGTGATGAAGGCCTGGACTAGAGTGGTGCCTATGTGAAGGAAGTAAGGACGAGATTTGGCAACGTGTTTGAAGTTTGGATTGAGAGTGAAGAGTGGACACCGAAGTTGTGGGCCCAGCTCAATGGGAGATGAGGTAGTGATGAACAATTTGGGGTGAATATAGATTTGAGTCGAATTTGCAGAGGTAGTAGTTGAGAGAAGATAGACACAATCTCAAGGGCAGCTAGGTGGAGTAGTAGAGTGCCAGGCAGGGAGTCAGGAAGAGGTGAGTTCAAATTCAGCCTCAGATGTTTACTGGCTTGCCAGGAGGCAAGTCATTTAACCCTGTTTGCTTCAGCTCACTCATCTGTAAAATGAACTGGAGAAGGAAATGGCAAACCACTCCGGTATCTTTGCCAAAAAACACCCAAATGTGGTCAGGAAGAATCATGCACAAGCAACCACACATTTCTCCCTGTAAGATGATATGTAAGATGATAGATAGAGCCTAAAAAGTGACTTGCCCAAGGTCCAAGTGATGAAACTCAAACAGCCCTGCTAATGCCCAGTGACCACACCGTGTAATGGATAGGAGAAGAATCTTCAGCACCTCCAAAATACACAGCGTGGCTCAGTATAATAAATAAGCAAAGCCCCCTGTCTATAGCACAAGTCATCTAGGAGGCAGAGTGGTAGGTGGATAGAGGGCTGGCCTTGGAGTCAGGAAGACCTAACTTTGAGTCCTGCCTGAGAGAACACTTACTAGCTGTGTAGCCCTGGCAAGTCACTTACTTACTCTGTGTGCTTAGCTTGCCTTCTCTGTAAAATGGAGATAATAATTGTACCCTCCTCATAGTGTTGTTATATGTAAGGCATTTTGCATATGTATAAGTGTTGGTTATGATAAACTGAATGAAAGAAATCTCATGCACATTGATATTACTGGATATAGGAAGGGAAGGTAATAAGCAAAGCATTTAAGTTACATAGTGCCCTCCCCGTGCCAGGTATTATGCTGGGTGCCTTATAGATACCTCATTTGATCCTCACAACAACCCTTAGGTGCTATTGTTATTCCCATTTTACAGTTGAAACTGAGGCAGACAGGTTAAGTGACTTGCCTGGGGTCACACAGCTAGGAAGTGTCTGATTTAAAGTCAGGTCTTCCTAACTGTATCATCTAAACTACCTTGTTGTTCAGTTGTGCCTGACTTTTTGTGACCCCATTTGGAGTTTTCTTGGCAAAGATAATGGAGTGGTTTGCAGTTTCCTTCTGAGCTCATTTTACAGATGAGGAAACTGAGGCAAACAGGGTTAAGTGACTTGCCGAGGGTCATACAACGACTGAGTGTTGGAGGTCAGATTGGAGTTCAGGTCTTTCTAACTCTAGGCCTGGCACTCTATCCACCCAGTCACCTGCCTGCCCTTCTAGGTACCTTACTGTCTTTCAAATACTGGGGAGATGTTCTTAAGAATAATTTTTTTAAAAGTCTACTTGAGCTGTTGCTGAATTCGTACTAGCTTTAAGGTACATATTTTCTCAATAGATAACTAAATACTACAACTGTGTGGAGGGGGGGAATGAGGATATAAATTTTTTTTAATGTTTAATATTCTTTTTTTAAATGTTGGTCCCAAATTCTCTCCCTCCTTCCAGCCCTTTCCCCACCCATCAATAGACAAGCAATATGATGCCCATTGTCCATGTGAAGTCATACGCAGCAGCATTTTTTGACAAGAATAAATCCTTATACTCAGAGGCTGAGAACAAGTGCTATAGTAGAAGGAGAACTGGACTGGGAGGTCAGAGAGCCCTGGGTTCAAACTGTGCACTCGCACCCTTACTAGTTGATGTCCCAGGACAAGCCACCTCATTCTCCTGATCAGGAAGCCCAGGATGGTAATACTTATACTGTAAGCAACATGACCTAGTGAAGAGCTAGACTTGGAATCAGGAAGACCAGAATTCAGGTCCCCCTCTGCCAGGTGCAGGCTGTGTGATCTTGGGCAAGTCAGCGCCCCAGGCGCCCCTCCAGGACTGCTGAGTTGTCCAAGAAGATCTGCATTGATTGAACAGGTTCCTCACCCAAAGTTTTCTGTACTTATGAAGGTATAAGCAGGGTGGGTCTGCTCTGGAAAGTACTATGTATATGTGTGTCTGTATGTATGTGCATGTGTGTATGTGTGTGTATACATACACAGAGTAACATGAAGTTCCACATTTTTATCTTCCCAGGTCAGATATGTAATCAGGATATCCATTTACTATGGTTTCTGGAAATGTGGGGGGGTGGGGGGGAAGAATTAGGGACTTTTTGGAAGCTTGGAGCAGTAATTTTCCTAGCTAGCATTCTCAGTCAAACATCCCAGGTAGGTCTTCCTCATGTTTTTACCCTGGCCTTCATGCTATAGCATGAGCCTACTTTAAAGCCATACCTAAATCCTTGTGTACTTCATGGCCTCTCTGGGCATAATGAGTCTTCGGTCTGTCTAATTGGGAGAGTTTCAGACACTTTCTTGTCTGTGTCCCTCCACCTCCTCCCTCCCCCAGGCAAATTTGAAGAGAAGGAGGACCGAGTGCCAAAACTGGAGCAGATGAACAGCCTGGGCCTCTTGTGCAGCCACCAGCTGGTACTGAGTAAGAAGGAACTTCTCCAGACGGAGCTGCTCCTCCTGGAGGCCTTTGGATGGAACCTCTGCGTGCCGACCCCAGCCCACTACGTGGATTACTACCTCTTGTTCTCTCTCAGCGAGAAGGACCTCTGGAACAATTGGCCTATCTTCTCTTTCTCGAAAACCAAAGGTTTCTTAGAGAAATATGCCCACTACTTTCTGGAAGTCTCATTACAAGGTAAGGAGATGAGAGCCTACCGAGGAGCTGGGAGAATGCCAGGGGTTTGGCCCAAGGCTTCTGTCCCAGGGTAGAGGTGGACGAAGGCCGCATGAGATGGTGGCCAGTGATCAGCTTAGGGCAGAATGAGGAGTCTTAGAGTGAAGAGTCAGCATGGAAGTAGGGAGTCCAAGACCTCTGCACTAGCATGGCTCTTTGGACCTTAAATGAAAGGAGTGGACTGCGTGTCCTCTAAAGTCTCCTCCAGCTATGACTCTATGCTCCTGGCTGACTTGGGGCAAAAACCACTTCACTTCTGGGTCTTGGTTTCCTCATCTATAAAATGAGACAGTTGGAATAGATCTAAATCCTAAGCTTCTAATTCTGCTCTGAAGCAGAGGCCAAAAGCAAGAGAGTGACAAAATTAGTGCAGCCCTCCCAGTGACCCATCCCTTATAACAAAGAGTGAAAAAGTAAGAGAGAAAAAGCAGTTCCATACCACTAACACACCAACCAAGTGTGATTGTGTGTGCAGTGTTCTCCAGCTGTATGCCTTCTACCTCTGCAGAGAAGGGGAGAGAGGTATATTTTCTCATGTTCTCCAAGGCCAGGCTTGGTCATTATAATCACATAGCATTCAGTTTTTTTGTTTGTTCTAGGGGTCATGGGGTATATTGTTTTCCTGGTTTCACTAACTTGATTCTTCATCAGTTCACGTTACGACTTCCTGTATTTCTCTGAATTCAGCATATTCATCATTTCTTACAGCACAGTAAGAGTGCATTATATTTATCTAACATGATTTGTTTGGCTGTCCCCCAGGAGATGGCCATCTACTTTGTTCCCAGTTCTTTGCTAATACAAAAGGTGGTATATGTAGGACCTGTCATTGTGTCAGACCTCCTCGAAGTTCACACTTAGCAGTGGGATCTCTATGTAAATTAGTATGGATATTTTCATTTTTTTTCTAGCATCAGTCCAAATAGATAGCAGCATCTCAATCATCTAATAAGAGCAGTCCTGGAATTTAAAAAAAAAAAATTCACGGAAGGGTGCTGCCCACTAAATCACAGAAAGCAATTTCTCAGATATCAGTGTTTAGAAAACAAACATTAGATATTAGAAACACACGTTAGAGCTCTATCACTCTACAAGTCTAAGATGACGAGAAGCAGTTCAGTTACTAGCCAGAAGGCCAAGACCAGCCTTACTTTTCTCAGACCAAAGGAAGAATAGAACTCCTTTCTTCACCTGCCTGATGGAGCTTGAAATTGTTCAGAGTACAAAGTTCTTTTCGTTTCTTAGGAATGGTGCTTGTTTCTAATCAAATGCCTGGGCAAAGGGGGTTCGGGACCATTAAAGCCCCAAGGCAGGGGTGGGGCACCTTCGAGGCCACGTGTGGCCCTTTGATTGAATCCAAACTTGAGGCCGAACATGTGGCCTCCAGACTGCAGGTTCCCCACTCCTGCCCTAGGCCCTTGTCCATAGCCCGCCCGAAGAAGAAAAAGGTGTGGAAAGAAGCAGTTCTGAGGCTTTCAGTACTACATGGTTGATTTAGGCAACAAGTGTGAGACGGTTTGCTGGTTTGCTGCAGCCATCATGAGACTGAGGAGGAACTGGGACAAGAAGGGTGGAGCTCTACTTGCAGCCATGGATTGGGGCTTTGGGCAGGTTAAGATCCATTGCTCAGCTGCTCCTTCAGAGGGAAGATCTGAATTGACCTGGTCCTAAGGAAGCCACTTAAACTCTCACGGAGTCATTTTTCATCATTCTCTTTCAGATCATATCTTTCACAGCTTCCCACCATCCTTGGTAGCTGCGGCTTGCATTGGGGCCTCTAGGATTTGCCTGCAGCTCTCTCCCACCTGGACCAGAGACCTGGAGAGAATATCACACTATTCCATGGAGCAGATCAGTGCATGCGTTAAAGTCATGCTGTTGTAAGTCTTACCCCATCTCCCTCCATGCCTTGATGCGTGTGTTAAGATTTCATGGCAAGGCCTAGGGGGTCTGTGGCTTGGTGTGTGTAATCCAGCATACTCAGTAGCTCTTTACCGTTAGAATGACACCATCCTGATGTGTATGTATCTTTGAGTTTTGAGTATGTTTTGAGGCAGGGACAGTTCAGAATGGGGTGGGGTGTGTATGTGTGTAAAATATGCACAATAGCAAAAAAGAAATCCCTGCCAAATACTTTGTATGGAAATGTCAATTAAGGCAGCATCTTAGGCGAGCTAAATGTGTGATTGGTCAATGTTTAAGTCTTTGATGCATTTGCTGGCTAAGTGGGTGAGTGATTGATCCGCCAAATGATCAGAAAAATCACTGAGGCTACTTAAAGAAGGCAAAACCCTCAAAAAGAAACCCTGCAATCAATTAGCTTTGAAGGTAGACACAAACCAGAGGCCCGGCGGTGGGCTGGAGAGAAAGAGTGAGTAGGTGTTCCTGACATCCACCACAGCCACAGCCCTGTGGCTGTCCAATCACAGAGCAGCGCTTCCTGGACCCTTGACCAGTTAGACAAGGCTGATAATACTGTGGCAGGCAGTGGGGAGGAGAGCTGCTCTTTTCAGGTCTATACGAAGAGCCAGCTCTCGAGAGGCATCATGTCAGAGTAGCACACTGAACTTGGAGTCAGAAGACCTGGCTCTGTGAACTTTACGAGTTAAGGAACTTTTTTTATTAACTTCTGCTCTATTTTTTTAAACCTGAGCCTCATTTTCCTTATCTGCAAAATGGGAGTAATTATTACACTTCTTGCCTCAGCGTTGTCATGAGGAAGGTGCCTTAGGATGTAAAAATGTATACATGTAAATTGCTATTATTACAGGGCATATACTCAGTTTTAAAATGCTTAGTGATTACTTTTATCACCAAACTTTTACCTAACTCTCATTTGGTTCTCCCCCTCCAGGGCTTTTGACAACGACTTCAAGGATGCTAACAGAGTGAAGAGCCAGCCTCTGGGCCTGCAACCCCAGGTGTTGGTGGCGAGCACACGTCAGGCCCCTGCCCAGGCACTGTTCCAACAGCCGGCCTTCCACCACCCCCTCCCCCAGGTACCAGCTGGTCTGTCCCACATCCAGGCCCCCGTGCAAGACTTGTGCTCGGCCTATCGTGACACTCTCCAGCCCCATCAGGCTGGGAGTTTGCTCTCTGGAAGCACCGGCCCCTCTCTATACCACCCTTACTCTGCCCTCCAGCCTTCGGCGGTCCAGGCCATCACCATCCCAGCACCCCTCCCCAGGCAGATTGGAGCAGAACCGAGACACTGCATCTCCATGGCCTATGGGAGTAGTTACTTCAGTGGACATCATTCATTCCCAGCTGGATGTTTTGACAGATAAAGTAAAGCCTCCCAAAGACTGTGTTTAAGCAGTCGGGGCCTGAGTAGAAGAAGGAACAAACGGGAGGGATCTCATGGTTGCACCGGGCAGCCAGCTGCTGGGTGAGACACGCTAGGATGTCAGCTGCAGAATTTGGTTATTTTTAGGGCCTCTTCTCCCCAGGGCCTTGTTGAAGCACTGACTCATGGGGACTTTTGCCCTTTTTAAAACTGTGAGAAGTGGAAAAATGCAATAACGTACCTCACCAAGAACGTTTCCCTCTGAAAATCTGGTTGTATAGAGATGGCTTTGCATCTGTCTTCCAATGCAGGGACTCAGGGAATTAGAAGGACCTGGCTGGTGGCCAGACTCCCTGACCCTGGATAGACTACTAGTCAGAGTGTTTCCTGTTTTTATTGTTAAAAAAAAGACTTTATTTCTTATCAATGGCAGCTATACCACTGTAAAATGACACTGAGAAGTTTTTTGGTTCTGGGACATGCCAAGCGTCGGTGCAGTTTTTCGTTGGCTTAGAAGTCAAATGTATGTTCGGTTTTGGTTTTTGTTTTTATCGTTTAGATTCGCCACTGTTTGGTTGTTATGGTTGTTTCAATAGAGAAACACATCTGAGTGCCTGCCTTCTGGGAGTGGGTGGATGGGTCCCTTTTTTAACTTTCTTTTTTAAACCTCAAATGTCGCTCTGCCTTGTAGGTATTTTAAGATGCTGCTGCCTCCTGAAGTGACTTAGCTTTTTTGCTCAGTAAGATGTCTTGTTTACAAATTATATCAGGGATTTAATGTTACTTGAAGGTTCCTTAGGAAAAAAAAATGTTTTGTCTGTGAGTGATGCACTGCCCATAATGCTAAAGTGTTCTAAGTTGGACTGTCTTATGGCCTGCTTACTAAAAGCTGATAGCTAGACTTTCTTTTTGTTGGAAGAAAGAAGAATAATTAGCAGAGGTCATTTTCTAAGCCTTTTGTAGTTCCAGATGGCCCCTAGACTTGTTTGAGACTGTGTTCCCTAGTGGAGGTTCCCCCTATGACTAGCCCTTAGATAAGATCTTGGAAGAGTAGGCCACAGTTGAGGGTCATTTTGTTTTTCCTCCCCCCTCTGTGGGGGATGAGAACCTGATCTAGGTTTTTGTTTGTACGAAGGCAAGAGGTGGAGCATTTGTGAAAATGCAGAGGTGTGTTTATGTGAGGGGATGAAACGATGTCAGGACATTCGATGTCAGATATGTCAGACTGATCGGCAGTATTGGAGAGGGCTGGTCCACAATCCGAGAGGGCTCTCAGGATGACAATATAAACAATGTGCAATAATATGTTTTTTACTCTGACTTGTGTGGCCCATGCTCAGCATGTTCTTGGGGTTTGGGGAGGGGTGAGAAAGGTGGGAAAAGGAGAGTTGGGGATGTTGGGTGTTGTACCCCCCAGCAACATATTATGGTCCTTTCCTAAAGTAACTTTTAGGAGAAACCTGTAACTTGTTTCCAACTTCTTTAAGACCACAACAGCAAGAACCCACCTACCCTCCACCTTGGTGGGTCACCAAGTTGGTCTCAATCTAATCTGAAGATCTGACTTTCCTTGCCTGGAAAAGGTAAAGTTTTTATTAAAAGATAGGTTAGAGGTGAACGGAGCAGATGAAAACCTAAATAGCAAGCAAAATAAAGCCTTAGAGTGATGCAACATCAAGCATATAGCATTGGGAAATTTGGTGTTGGTTTTTTTCTGACCTGTTTTTATAGTTTGTGAGCTTTGCCTGGTCCCTACACTATTTTATTGGGCATCCTGTCAGGGCAACAGGTGTGGGGTTAAGGGCTAACAGCAGAACCCAGCAACCACTCCCACCTTTTCCATTTGATGAAACTCTTCCTTCCCCACCCCCCCACTCCTCCCCACCTGCCCCTGGAGGAAAGCTCCCCCAATAAACAGCTAACCTGATTTGTCTTGTCTGGTCTCCGTGCAGTCTTTTCTTGGACTTCTTACCTTACTCATTTAAGAGGCACTGACCTCAAGTCATCAGTCTAAAACTGAATTTTGGTAGTATTTGAAGCAAAGCAAAGTTAAGGTTTTCATCCCCCATGTTAGCTGCTGTCTACCCTAGGAGCTTACCAGGGGTAATATGAAGTGAGAGGTTCTGTATTTACCTCATTCAACAGGCATTCACAGGATCATGGAATCAGAGCTGGAAGGGACCTTAGAAAGCCAATCTAACATCCTCATTTTACAGATGAGAAACTGAAGCCCAGAGAAGTTAAGTGATTTTCCCAGGGTCACACAGCTAGTAAGTGTCTGAGATGAGATTTGAAGCCAGGTCTTCCTGACGTCTAAGTGCGATTTTCTGGTCCTCCATTCCCCTACTACCCAGTCCGTTGAGTGTTTGCTCAGTTCGAGGCACTGTAAAGGTAAGAGCATGAATGTGAATGTGGTATCATCCTTGCCCCCAAGGAGTTTATTGGGAAGTGTAAGAAATAACAGAAAAATGTGTAAAAGCCACAATGTGCTCTGAGAACTTGGTAAGAGGAGTTGTTAACTGAGAGGATCCGAGGCTCTCTGGAGAAATTGTCATTTGAGCTGAGACTGTGGAGATGTGAACAGGCACACGACATTTGTAATTAGCAGATCATTGAAATGAGAACTGGGTGCTAACATTTGTAAGTGAGTGATATAGTGAATTTATTTTCTCAGAGTAACCCACCATTCTTTGTTTATGATACTGACTGGCTTAACAGACCCTGTTTTCCTAGATCACTTAAATGGTCTAGTGATCACAAAGCCTGCATTGACTGGTTGCAAATGAACGGGGTCCTATCTTTGGGTCATGCCAGGTGTGCTGAGGGCAATGAGACCCAGCCATGGAGGAGAGCAGCTTTCCTGCCTTTTTTGCTTTATTGAGTAGCTCATACTAGCCAGGATGGTGAGTGATCGTGGCCAACAAGTCCTCCCCAGTGGCTCTGTTCAGTTTGTGGGCGGTTGCACTCAACTCTCAGACTGAGAGGAAGCTGGGTCTTTCCATTCCCAAGAATTCCCTAAAGCAACACTCCACTGCCCATCCTTGGGGAAGGTTGGACAGCCCATGTAATTGGCTATTGGGAGACTGATTCAAGGGAAACAGACCCTGAGACCAGAGATGAGAAAGCTAGTTTGCTGCAAAGGTCATTAAAGCAGAGTTTGGGAGGGGGGTTGCTCCGCAGGTGGAGCCCTAAATCACATTAGCAACGTGGCAGAGCCCAGGAAGCTATTTATCTGACTGCTGGTAAGTGTGCTCCTAGGAAATCCATTTCTATTCAGTAAATCAGGAAGGGGAGAGGGGAAGGGAGGAGGAAGGCCAATTCTTTACTTTTATGAGCCCGTTTCCATAATGCTGTGTCACGTTCAGGGCCCAGCCGACACTTATCAACCAGGTAAGCCCTTCAGCCTGCCGGTGCTTAGAATCACCATAGCATAGAATGCTGGTGCCGGTAGGGACCTAAAGTGATCCCGGCTAGTCCAGTTGGGGATCTAGTACAACCATCTGATTTTACAGGTGAGGAAATTTGCATCAAGAGGAAAATCGAGGTCCAAAGTCGTGCAAGTAGCCCTGTGCTGTTTTCCACCCCACCCCTCATCCCTCCATCATGCTGAGCTCAGGTGAGCCCTGAGGGCTGGGTCTACCCTGCTAGGGAGACAATACCTCAGCTTGTGCAGTGTCCGAGGAGACAGCCTGACACCCAAATCACTGAGGAAAGTACAGTGGGCTAGACAGAGTTGGGGTAATGTCTTTAAAAAAAAAACAAACAGACTGGGCAAGGCCATTCACTTTTCTGGTCTTTGGTTTTCACATCTCTTAAGTGAGGAGATTGGATTAGATGAGTTCTTTCCTGGTCCAAATCTGATGATCGCCCTAAGCAGCCTCCCCCTTGCTATCTCAGACTTCCTGCCCAGTCACCTGGGAATCCATGGTCTCCCAAACTCCAGCAGGGTAAAGAATCAACCTTAGAGCAAGTCGGTCCTCGGTCAGAATACACGTTTGCTGACTCACTGATCCTTCTTGAAGAGGCTTCTGAGAGCCCAAGAAAGGCATCTGAGGAAGTTACTAAGGAAAATACAATGGACTCTGCTAATGTAATCACTCGTGTTAATGGGATTTCCAGGGAGAATAATTTAGCAAAAGCTTTCCCACACACACTTAACCGTTTCAACTGCACCAAGTTTGCATATCACCACCCACTTAATTGTAAGCACTGGTTAAGGTATTCATTAAAACAATCTCAGCTGTTGAAGCCACTGTTTGTACACAGCATTTCTTGGGGAACTTTGGAAGCAGAGTGGAATGGTGGATTGAATATTGAACCCGGTATCAGTCAAGAAGACCTGGGTTCAAATACAGCTACTCAGCTTGGTGACCCCTTTGTCCTCAGCCTCAGTTTCTTCATCTGCACAGTGGCCACAATACCTACCCATTATAGGTTTAAGTGAGATAATATATGTGAAGTATTATGCAAACTACATGAAGGCCAGTTATTTGTTTTAATGCCTTAATTTATTTTTTTGTTGGTGGTTCAGGCCGACTTCCTGACCAACTAATTTTTTGTACTTTTAACTTAATGAAAATTTTCGAAGTTCCCTCTCATTTTTTTTTTGATTCTGTATCACAGTATTTCCCAAATATATTGAAGGAGAATGGTGCAACAGGATATGAGCTGTGTCCTTGCTCACCCATTTTCACCTTGATGCACCTCCAGCACCGCCTCATGGTAGAACCACTCACAGCATCACAGTACTGAAAGGCAACTGCAGAGATCAGTGTGGGCTTGGCCAACCGAGGTGAGAAAACAGAACGCAGGAGAGGTTGTAACCGGTCTAAAGGTGTCTCTCCTCTTCATGGGTGGTAAGAGTCGCCAGGGCAGACGTGGAAGCATTTAGCTTGGATGGCTATGCACACTAGCTTAAACACATACACAACCCAAAAATCTCCCACTTGATAACAAAGACAAATCCTTCCCTGCAAAGGGTTGGTTTCAGAGGGGTCCGGAACAGGGAATGGAGCCCCACCTGGCGGTCATGGAGGGAGTGTCAGTACCTAAGATCAGTTTGGCTGGAGAAAGGATGTGTTCTGGGAGATGGCATTTGGGGGTGCAGCTGAAGAATATGATAATTAATAGACTTTAAATTTGTTGTGATAGGCAATAGGGACCCACAGGAGGGTCTTGAGCTTGAGGGTGATATGATTAAATAAGGTGGATCCCTTTTTTATTACATCTTGTAGTTCATTCATACAATAAGCTTTCAAAATAGGCAGCCGTTCTGCAGTTGACGAAACAAGTATCAGATGAAATAACTTGCCCATGATCACCTGAGTTCCTCACAAAAGGATTTTCGGAGCATTGTACATTTTGGGAGGTGGATAAGTCTCCCAGCCCTACTAAAGAGGGGTAGGATTGGGAATGAGGGGTGGGGACAGAAGTTGGGTGGAGAGAGGAAGTTGATAAATTTCCACCCTGCAGTTTGTATTTGCCCTTGTTCCAAAGAGGTAAATTTGAGTTTTTCAGCCTAATTACAGCTAAGTCTCTGTTATTTAGAGACTTATTATCCAAGCTCATTATAAGTAATTATTCAATCTGGAGGGGGAAGAACAATGCTGGTGGTTTAATTTAATGCCTACCTAGTTCACTTAATTAGCAATAAGCCTTGGTAGAAGGATGAACTTGAAACGTGGTAGGAAGGACTGTTCTCTCGGAAATGAGCCAGAATTGTGGCAGTCATCAATATGAGGGGTAGGGGGCTAATGGCCAGGTAGCAAAGGACGTTAGAAATCTGTCTGGAGCCAAGAACATCATTGCTTGTATTTACAAAGCATATAAAACATGGGCACATTATCATGTCTGTGCACCAGAATAGGAAATTCCCTCCTTAGAGGCAGAAGGTAATTCATCTGATTTAACATCTGAAGCAGAGAGGTGGTGGAAGTAGGCCAAATTCTGCCTCAGACACAAGCTGTATGACATTGGGCAAGTCATTTAACCTGTCAGCCTCAGTTTCCTTATCTAAAATGGAGATAATATCACCCACCTCACTGAGTTGTGGTGAGGACCAAATGAGGTAATCCCTAATAATAGAAATTAGGGAGCTGTCCAGGGCACTCACAGGCAACTGGGTAGCCTGGAGTCCAGAAGACTCTACTTCCCGAGTTCAAACTTGGCCTCAGATGCTTAGCTGTGTGATCCTGGACAAGTCACTTAACCCTGTTTGCCTAAGTTTCCTCATCTGCAAAATGAACCGGAGAAGGAAATGACAAACCACTCTTTGCCAAGAGAACCCCAGATGACGTCACGAAGAGTGGATGCAACTAAAAACAATGACTAAACTAGGGCACTCTTTGGTCACCCAGCTAGAGAGGCAGCACTTGAACTCGGGTCTCCCTTTAACGCCAGCCTTCCTTCTCTACATACCATGCTGCCTCCCAGGCAGACAAGGTAAGGAAATACTATTATTCCCCCATTTTACAGATGAGAAAATTGAGGGATAGAGAGGTGAGGTAATTTGGCCATAGTACCAGAATAACGGATAGATCCAGGACTTGAAACTAGGTTTCCTGAGTCAGTTTCTTAGGACCCATCTAGCCTGGCATGTAGTCTCAGGGCAATTCTCCCGTGCCCTTCCTTATCTTTCCTCCTCACCCCACTCCTTAGCCTGTTGGTGTCCTTTTATGGGTGCTTTAGTCAACTACAGTTGGAATTTTCTTGGCAGAGATAACTGGAGTGGTTCGCCATATCCTTCTCCAGCTCATTTTTACGTGAGGAAACTGGGGTCAAGTGATTTACTCAGGGTCACCTGGCTAGTAAATGTCTGAGGCTGGATTTAAATACAGGTCTTCTTGACTCCAGGCCTGGCACTCTATCCTCTGTGTCCCCTTGCATGTATGGTCTTCCTTCATTGAGATGTAAGCTCTCTGAGGTCAGGGGCTCTCTTTCTGCTTGTATTTGTAGCCCCAGCACTTAGTATAATGCACACAGTAGTGCATATTAATAAATGCTTCATGACTGTCTGCCCTGGGAGGGTGGAGTGAATCCACCTGGCACAGTTTCACGGGACAAAAGAAAGAGCGATGGATTTGGAGTCAAAGGGTCAGGGTTCAAATCCTGCTTCTGCCGAATGTGGGATCTTATGAAAAATACTTAGCCTCCCTGGGCCCCACTCTCTTCCTAAATGGGCTAAGGTCCCTTCTCGTGCTAAATCTATGGTCCTGTGAGTGTGTGTCTCACCTGTTTCCTGTGTCCCCTTCTGGCTTCTTGCTCGCTCTTCCCCTCCCAGAGGCTACAGTACCCCCCTTCTCTGCTTCATTGCGTATATCTGCCCTGGCTCCCATTCCCCATTAATAAATTCATTCTTGTTTGCAAGGGACACCAAAGGAACACACTTTTTAAAATGCAAACCACATGGGTGCCTTGACCAAAACCAGTGTTAATTGTGGAATTAGACATGGCGGTACCCGTGCCATTCTGGATGAGACTGGGACACGAGGACTTTCCTCCTACTGCCTGATTCCACCTCCTCCCCCTTCCCTCTACCTTTTAATCCTTCCTGGGAGACTGTAGAGTTTTGAGGTCCCAGGACAGATGTCCCAACGCTATAATGCAATCTACAGAAACCCAAGACCCTCTTCTTGTCCAACCCCAATCCCCAGAAACAACATGTTTCAAAACATCGAAAATTCCTGATTTCTCGAGACCAAGACACTCCCAAACACTGGAGAAGTTTCTGTTTAAAACTGGCTTTATTTAAGCTTTCTTCCCAAGGAGGGTTCCAGGATTTGGGCTGCCTAAGACAGCTTCTTGCTGATTCTTTCATAGATCACACCCCCACTAGTGGAAATCTAAAAAAAAACAACAAGGACAAAGTTAGGTTAGACAGGTGAAGTCGGCAAGCATTTAAGCATTTACTACATGCCAGGCACAGTGCTAAGTGTTGAGAATATACATACACATACACAGCAAAAACATGACTTCTGCACCCTAGAAGCCCACATTCCAGTGGGTGAGACTGAATGCCAAAAGATGGAAGATTGGGTTAGTATAAACAGAAGCTAATCTCTGCGGGAAAGCACAGGGTGGGGGAGGAGATGAGACTAGGAAAGACTGGAGGCCAGGTTCTAAATCCTGTCTCGGCTGCTTATCAATTCAATTCAATAACCATTTTTGTTTGTTTGTTTTTTAGGCAATTGGGGTTAAGTGACTTGCCCAGGGTCACATAGCTAGTGTCATGTGTTTGGTCTGAGGGTGGATTTGAACTCAGGTCCTCCTGACTTCAGTGCTGGTGCTCTATACACCGCACCACCTAGCTGCCCCTCAATAACTGTTTCTTAAGCACCTACTATGTACCAGGTACTATGTCCTAGGAATGCAAAAAGTGGCCAAAGACAACCCTTCCCCTCTGGGAGCTTATAATCTAATGAGGGAAGGAGATGCGTATAGACACATACAAACCAAGCCATGTACGGGATGAATGTCGAGCTCTGTGACCTTTGGTAAGTCACTTCTTTGGGCCTCACTTTCAAATGGGAATGACCAAAACTAGATGTCCCTTCCAGTCCCAAATCCAAGATCCTCTACCTGCCTCAGAAGGTCTTTGTGACCTCTAAGAGAAACAGAAAAGTAGAAGGACTAGGCCTAGGGTCAGGGCCCTGAGTTCAAGTTCTCTTGCCACCCTATTAGCTGTGGGAACTTGGACAAGTCCCTTTCCCTCAGCCTCAGTTTGCTTCTCTACAAATGCCCCAGAGTCTCAATACTGACTGTGCCATCCTGGGCCAGTCACTTTTCCTCTCAATGTCTCCAGGCATCTCTCGAGTTACAGAAAAAGGTTCCCTACACTGATGAAAATCTAAGGCCCAGGTTAAAAAAAAAAAGAGAGAGAGTGATAATTATTGCACAGCTTATATTACTTGGCAGGGATTTGGGAAAGAGAGCACTTTTTAAAATGCAAAGCTCTAAAGAAAAAGAGCTATGACTGAATGAGAGAGTCATACTATGTAAGAGCCATTATCATCCCCTGCAGGAGTGATTGCCTTCTATGTCTGCTAAGAGTCCCGGCTGTTCGACTGTTTCCTACAGCAAACCAGGCTTGGAGGTGGGAGCGGGCCCTGCATACCTGAACCCTGAGACCTAAGATCATAAAGGACTCTGTTAGATGCCTCCAGGACCCAGGAAATAGGTGCTTCCTGGGAGGGTCAAATCCTGGAGATTTTCAGTGCATGCTCTCAGGCAAATCTGGTTCGTGTGCCCCTGGAATTCTGAGACCTGTCCCATAAATTGCAGGGGCCAGGATGCCCTGGTGAGAAGAGCTGAATGTGGGCGTGCCTCTTCCCTCTGCTGGGCCAAAGACTCCTTTTTTAAAAAGCCAAGGTAATAGACTAGATGAGCTATAAGGGCCTTTCCAGCTCCGACACTTTATTGTTCTGATTTCTAGGGAAAAGATTAAGGAGGAGACCCAGTGCCAATACTAATAGCTAACATTTAAATAACCTTTTAGGTTGCAAAGTGGTTTACATATATTGTCTCATATAATCCTCACAATAACCCTGTGAGGTAGATATTATTATCTCTGTTTTATTGCTGAGGAATGTGTGGCTGAAAGACTTACCAGGCTCATACAGCTAGGGTCTGAGGAGAGATTTGAACCCAGGATTCCTGACTCCCAGTTTACCACTCTGCCCATCGTGGCATGCTGCTTCCCATAAAATGGAAAGAGGGATGGCTCTCGAAGCAGAGAACCTGGGTTCAAACACAGTCTCTCGTGCTTGCTACCTGGCTTACCTCAGACAAGTTACCCATACTCCATAGAACCCAATTTTATCCTATGTAAGATGAAGGGAGAAGAGGGCAGCTAGGCAGCACAGTGGCTAGAGTACCAGGTCTGGACTCGGGGAGATTCATCTTCATGAATTCAAATGTGGCCCCAGATACCTACTAGCCATGTGACTGTGGGCAAGTCAACCATATTTGCCTCAGTTTCCTCATCTGTTAAATGAGCCGGAAAAGTAAATGGCAAACCACTCCAGTATCTTTGCCCCCCCAAAAAAACCAAAAACAAATGGGGTGATGAAGAGGCAGCCATGACTGGAAAATGACTGACAGCAAAAAGGAGGAGAGAGAGTAGACGAGACGGCTTCTGAGGTCCCTTCTAGCACCAGATCTGTGGTCCTATGAGTTCCATACCCCTGACTCTGATTCTCAGACTGGTGGGATCATGGCATTGCCTTCTGCCACAGTCTACTGGAGGAAGTTTAGGATTTAGGTGTGGAAGGGATCTTGGGGATCAACCTCTTAGATGTCCAGCCCCCTCAGCAGGCCAAGAGAGAGGAGGTCACACGACCTGCCCAGAGTCACAAAGGTGATAAATGGAAGAGTGAGGTTTAGACCTAATCCTGGGACACCAAATGCACTGTTGTTTCTATGTCTGTCAGGCTAGAATCTTCAGCCTAACAGGAGCTCCTTCCTTCCTGGACGCCCCCCAAGAACCTAGGTAAACCATTACCATGGAGTCTCTTCAAGAGAACCCAGCTAGGGCCAAATGCATACTTGCAACATGGCCTGCTGTCTGCAGGCATATTGAGATCATTTCACAGGCCAAGCTCCCCATCCCAAGGCATATCAAATTAGGCCAGCTTGCACTGTTGTTGTATCGTTTCAATCATGTCTGACCCTTCAGGACCTCATTTGGGATTTTCTTGGCAAAGATACTGGCATGGTTTGCCATTTCCTTCTCCAGCTTATTTTTATAGATGAGGAAACTGAGGCAAACGGTGAAGTGACTCGCCCAGGGTCACATAGCTTGTTAAGTGTCTGTTTGCACTAGGAATTTCTTAACATGGAACATCGAAGAATGGATGTAATTTTTTTTTCAGCTATAACATCCAAGGAGCAGAGACAAAGATGAGAGAAAAGAGAGAGTGATGAAAAAAAAAGCTTTGTAGGAGAAACCAGGAAGCATTCTAGAGACGCTTAGTCACTCTAAAGTGGAATAGAACCGAAGGCCTCCTTCTGGTAGAGAATGAAAGCTTCTCCTTCTGCTTCACCTTCAGTAATCTGTTATTCACTCTCCCTGCTTATAAGGAGGACTGGGGGAAATTGTCTGAGAATTCCTAAAAAAGAGAATAGAAAGGACAGTGTGGCTTTGGGGAGTGGTAGAGAAAGGACAGAAGGAGCACTAGCTCTGGAGTCAGAAGTCCTGGGTTCAAATCTTTTTTTTTTTTTTAGGCAATTGGTGTTAAGTGACTTGCCCAGGGTCACACAGCTAGTAAATGTCAAGTGTTTGGTCTAAGGCCTTATTTGAACTCAGGTCCTCCTGACTTCAGGGCCAGTGCTCTCTGGGTTCAAATCTTGCTTCTGGTACTACCTATGTGACTGTGAACGATTCACTTTCCCTCCCTGGGCCTCAGTTTCCTCATCTGTAAAACAAAGGAGTGGACTAGATAGTCTCTGTGGTGCCTTCTAGCTTGGGAGTTCATAGCCTAGAGTCAACTAACTTTTAAAAGAAAAAAAATATATATATATATGTATGTATGTATGTATGTATGTATTTTGATGTCTTTCAGGAAAATTGTTTTTCTTTGTAATCCTATGTTTCATGCATTTAAAAACATTATTCCGAGGAGTCTGTAGGCTTCATCAGAGTGCCAAAGTGGTCCACGATACACAAAAAGGTTAAAAATTGCTGATCTAGAGCCTGTGATAACAAACAGGAAGGGTACCAGATTTTTGCCTCAGAAGGGCCCCTTCATTCACTGACATGTCAGTTGATACAAATTCTGCCAAAAGCTCAGGGAGCACCACGGATTTCTTGAGGTGAACCCCAGACTCACCTCCACCAGTTTTCCCCCGACGATCTCTGAGGTTTGCTGATAGTTGGGGAAGGTAGCCACAATCTTGTTCCCCTCCATCTTCACTGTGGCCTGAGATAAAAGCAAACACAGCCCCCAAATCACTGAGTTTCTTCAAGTACAAACCAAACTGGAAACAACATCAGAGCCCTGTGGGAGGTGATTGTTGACTTGCTGGTGGGGCCATAAAGAGAGAAGCAAGCACGGGGTGGGAAAAGACGCTCTAGGAGAGTGAATTCTAGGGGGAAGTCTGGTGGAGGGGAACTCAGGGAGACAAAGAGATATTAAGCATCTCTAAGGAGAGGTGAGCAAGCGTTTGCCTCAGGGGTGCAGGGGTGGCGAATCTTCGGCCTCTAGGCCGCATGTTCCCCACCCCTATGCTGAAGCAAGACTGGGGGGAAGAAGGGATAGTGATAAATTCCCCACCCCCCACTCCTTGCCACCAAACTGTCCAAATATTGCTTTCCCGGGGAATAAGAGCCAATAATAGCTGGGACACAGTCAGCAATAATGTTCTGGCTTGGATTCATGGAGGCTTAATTAATGCCCCAGGCCCCAGTGCTACCCACTCAATTATCCCGGAGACTGAGGCTAGAGGGAACAGAGCAAGCTGGCCTTTCAGAGAATTAGGGAAATAAGAATGTATGTGTCCCTGGCAGTGGGAAGGACACCAGCCCCTGATGGGCTCCCTACACTATGAGAGGGAGGATGCACCCGGCGTGGACAGGTCGTCCCTCACCTTGAACTTCTTGCCTCCCATGGTCTCCATTTCAGCCTCCTGGCCAAGAGTGAATTTGTTTGTCACAGTGTGACCTCCTGGGTAGTTATTGATCCAGGTAAAGTTATTCCCATCCTGAATCACCTCAGTGGTTGTCTTGAAGTGCCTATATTTTTCAATGACATCACTGGGAAGTCCTAAGAAAAATATCACATTTGCTGTTTACAATCAATTCTCTGAAAGAAAAGAAGTTTTTCCTTTTCCCTAAGAACCCAGCAAGTTTCCTCATTTGATTCCTTTTTTGAGGCAATTGGGGACTTAACCCCCATAAGTCACTTAAGACTTGCCCACAGTCACACAGCTAGTAAGTGTCTGAGGTCACATTTGGACTCAGGACCTCAGAGGCGTACTAGCTGTGTGACCTTGGACAAGTCACTTAACCTCTGTTTGCTTCAGTTTCCACATCTGTAAAAGGAAGATAATAAAATAATAATAATTACCTCACAGGATTGTTGTGAGAATCCAATAAAATAATTGTGAAGCGTTTAGCACAGTGCCTGGTACAATGTAAGCCCTATATAAATGTTAGTTGCTATGATGATGATGATTATGCTCCTTTCTATATGCTCCATAGTCAGTCAAATTAGCTTTCTTGCTGTTCTTCACATGAGACACTCCATGTCCTGTCTCCACAGCCTTGCCCAGGTTGTCCCTCATGCCTGGAATGCAATCTCTCTTCACCTCCAAATTCTTAGAATCCTTTCCTTCAAAATTTAGTTCAAGCACCCTATAAAAGACCACACACACACATGCACACACACACACACACACACACACACACATACACACGCACACACACACACACAAAACCCCACTTTGTTTTGTATGTGTTTATGTGTACCTGCCATCTGGCCAAACAAAAAGCAAGTTCGCGAAGACAGGAACATTTTCCATTTTGTCTTTGTATTCCCAACATTGGACAGTTACGAGCACAGTGGAAAGAGCCCTGGGCCTGGAGTCAGGAAGGCTCATGTTCCTGAGTTCAAATCTACCCTCAGACACTTCCTAGCTGTGTGACCCTGGGCAAGTCCCTTAACCCTGTTTACTGAGTTTCCCCATCTGTAAAATGAGCTGGGGGAGGACACAGCAAACCACTCCAGTATCTTGCCAAGAAAACCCCCCAAATTCCCAACATTTAGCACAGTACTCAGGACATGGTAAAGACCTAATAAATGCTTGTTGATTGAATGCCCTCCTAAGGTGAAATAAAAGCTCTCTACAAACCAGGCTTCCTCCCCCCCCCCATACCCCAATGGAAGGAAAGACGCAGTCAAGGCACCAGACTTGTAAAGCCTGAAGACAGCATAGAGGTCATCTAACCTTCAAACTTGGGGCCTGCAAAACTCCTGAGTGTGCCAGAACCAGATTAAAATGTAAGTGGGAAATGTTTAACAAAATAAATAAAAATGCAGTACAATATAGATGACATTGATTTGTGTTTTTCTAAGTCAATAGGTGGCCCCCATTTCTGCTTGAGTTTGACACCCCTGATCCAGGCGAACCCCTCCATGTTATAGATGGGGAAACTAATGGTCAGAGAAGGGAAGAGGTTTGTTGTCCTGTGACCCACACTGTCTGGTCTCCTGTGATTCCTGTGGACAGTTTGATTTCATTCAACAAATGCTAAGTGCCTGTTACGATTGCTTCCAGCTTAATCTGTCATGCCTCTTGCTTGTACGTGTGGTCTCCCCCATCCAAGCGTGAGCCCCTGTTCTTCTCTTTCTCTGAATGCCCAGTGCTTAGCCCAGAGCTTACTTAGTAGATGCTGGCTGATATGTTGACTTGGAAGGGACAGTGTTAGGCTGTTTGTCCTTCCTTCTTGAAGAGGACCATGACATCAGGAAGGTGATGCCACGACATGCAAGTGAATTGGATTGAAGTGAGGGAGGGCTGTGCAAAGTCACCAGCCTTACTTTCTCCTCCACAGCCATCTGGGTCCAATGGCTAGATATTAATCAGGATGTCTGGAGATGGCCCTGGATGCAGTGGGAGACCTTGGCCTTTTTAAGCTAAGGTCTTTTAACAGGTTTGGAGGCCAAGGCTAACTTGCCTATTAGCTAACTCCCTGGAGTAAAAATCCCCACAGCATCACTTGCTCCCCAGAGTAGGGGGCAAACGTTCCAACGTCCCTTTAGCAGTCTCTCTGGTTACCGAGCACTGACTCACCACAAAAAACCACATTAATACCACCTCAGATTTGGGGAGGGCTTTTAGCTTTTCATAGAATTTTCATATCTGCTTCCTCACCCTGTAAGGTAGAATAGAAACTTTGGCCCAGAAAGGTCAAGGGAATTACCTAGAGATCCACAGCTAACTAACTCAAGGGTGGAGCCCAGGTCCCTCAACGCCTGCTCTGGTTCCTTCTCACATTGGCTGCTGTCCCACCGGACAAAACCCCTCACCCTATGGCATGAAAAGCAGGTAGGACGTAGGACAGAGGGCAGAGGTTCCATCAGCATTCCTGCCTCATCCAGCCTTCCTTCCAGAAGCAAAATCGGCATTCCGGCAGGGCCTCAAAGACCTCCCCAGGCTACCTACAGGAAACTTTCTGTGCTTCTCCATAGCACTTTACCTGTTGTGCTTAATAAACACTTGGAAGGTGGGATTGGTGTCCTGCAGTCACTGGACTGGGGATGTTTAATCTCAAGGGAAGCACAGCGGATGAATGTCCTCTGCTAAATGCTAAAGCTCAGCAAACCCTATTTCCATTCACGATCACCCACTTGTGTGAAGACGGATTTTGGTTATCTTACTGTTCAGGCATTTTTCGGTTGTGTCCGATTCTTGGTGACCCCATTTGGAGTTTTCTTGACAAAGATACTGGAGAGTTTTGCCATTTCCTTCTTCAGTTCATTTGACAGATGAGGAAACTGAGGCAAACAGGGTTGAGAGACTTGCTCAGAGTCACACAGCTAGGAAGTATCTGAGGCAAGATTTTGAGCTCAGGTTTTCCTGACTCCAGGCCCAGTGATCTATCATTTAGCAACTAGCTGCCTCTATGGATTTTGACGGTTACTACGATTAAAAAGTAAGTACTACATGAAAACCAATGTGGAAGAAAAAATGAGGGTGTCAGTCAGTGCCCCACATGATTGCAAGGCTTGAGAAGCTGTGCAGTACCCAAAGGGCACACACATCCCGTGAGTAATTAATTGTGGTAATTTAAGAATGGATTTGGAATATTCTTTTTTCTTTCATTTTATAAATATTTTTTAAGCCTCTACTAAATAGTTAAGGTATAAATACTTATTAAGTTATTTGGACTTAACTACTTAATAAGGGAAATGGCTGGTATTTCTTTTGGCCTGAGGGTACTGTGGAAAAAAAAATTACTGACACTAAGTGCCTGTAAACAGGGAAAGTTTGGGAACATCTGTCTAAGTTCCTCTTCAGTAACTGAGACAGAACGGGATCCCAGGTGTAGTATACAGGAAAGAGTACCCGAGTTCATTCAGGAGACCAGAGTTTTAGTCCCAATTACACTGCTAATTCATCCCATTTCCCACCCTGGCCCATATCTATGATTTCAACTGTACTTTTCAATCTTAAAAATTTACCTAAGGATACTGACAGATTCAGTGCCCAGGGTCACGTAGACAATATACAGCACGACAGAGACCTGAAATCTAAGTCTTCCTGAATCTAGGGTTAGCTCTCTATTAACTTCCCCAGGTTCTCTTTCTGCTGCCTCAATCTATCTATCAATTAAATGGGTAGTGGCTGCCTTGCCTAGATCCCAGGTTAGCTACAAAATGCAAGTGTGCAAAAGCAGTTAATACCAAGTGCCTCTACAAACTAGGCATAGGGCAATTGTTACTCCCCAGCCCCAGGACTTTATCAGAAAAAGCATCTGACAAGCCTACTCACCCAAAGCTTTCAGGAACTCTTCATAGTTCTTTTCACTCTCAACTTCGTATTTGCCAGTGAAGCTCATGCTGAAGGGAAGTCGGGTGGACGGAAGGAAGAAAGCAACCTCACACCTTAGGAGGAGACTCGATGAAGAGGCTCCTCACTAGAGGTTTATAAGCTCTCCATGAAGCCTCTGCCCAGCCCCCAAGTCACCCCACTGTTCCCCACCCTACCCTCAGGATTTTATGAGGGGCCAATCAAAAGAAGGAAGGAAGCTGTCCTCAACCCTGGGGTTGTTGAACCTAAAGTTTGGCGGAATTCCCACTGCTCTTCCTTGGCCTTGGAAGATCCAAGACCTTCCTTTGTTTTAATGAATTCGATGGGGATCAGTGTCGATCGTCAACCATTTGTGAAATGTCTACTGTGTTGCAGGTACTTTGCTAGATACTGGAGATACAAAGACAAAAAACAAGAGTCCCTGTCTCAAGGAGTCTACATTCTATTGAATGTGTTGGATACAACTGAAAAACAACTGAACAAAAATAAAACCAAGCAACTATCAACACTAGTGGAGGATTCTAGTCCTGGCTCTGGCATGCCCACCTTGAGCTGAGGCAAGTTGTACGGGTCATGGGCCCATGGTGCTTCTCTGGGCTTTGGTTTCATCATCTTTAAAAAGTGAAAAAAGAAAAGAAACAAAAAACATTCAACTGTGGCTAATTTCCAAAGGACTTATGATGAAAAATATTATCCATCTCCAGAGAAAGAACTGATGGAGCCTAAATTCAGATCAGAGCATAATTTTTTTATTGATTTTTCTTAATTTTTTGGGGGGGGTCTTTTTTCTTTTGGCTAATATGGAAATATGTTTTGCATGACTCAATGTGTAGAATCTATATCAAATTGCTTGTCTTTTCAAGGAGTAGTAGAGGGGAAGTAGGGTGGGAAAGAATTTGGAACTCAAAATATTAAAAACTGAATATTAAAAATTGCTTTTATGTATAATTTTTAAAATATGCAAATTTAAAAAATTAAGATAAAATTTGGTTAATCCTAAAATGATAGCATCCTGTAGTATTGAATAGAGAGTCAATGTTAGGGTAAAAAAAGGCTTGAATTCCAAGTCCTATCTCTGACACATACTGACTTTGTTACCCTAAACAAAAATTTATCCTCTCTGAGATGACAGGCAATTCTTGATAACATTGAGCTGTGGAACATTTGCTGATTAGCAGGTCAGCATTGGTAGGAGTTTTCTCATGGGGAGTTCCCTACTCATTGAAATCACACCTCTCAGCTAAAAAATAAATAAGCCCAACTCCAAAACTGGGTCACTGTAAAGATCAAATGAGAATCAAGCATTCCACAAATGCAAGATGTTATTATTAATACTGATAAAAATCCTTGGTAGTTTTTCTCCCCTACAGGAGGAGTCTGTATAAGTAATTAGAGCTCCATTGTAGAATCTCTAAGGTCTCCTCCAACTATGGGAAGTCTAAATTCCCATCCCCTAACAGATGCTTAACCAGTCTCTGTTGAACATTCTCAGTGAAGTGGATCTCATTATCTCATGAGGGAGCCTCATTGTGGGACAATTCTAATAGTTTTTTTTTTCATCTTTCTTCACATTGAGCCAAAATTAGCCTTCCTGTAGCTTCCACACATTTGTCTCATTCTTCCTAATCTCTGGCACAACACTGGGTAAATTTAAACCTACTTCCGTACAACAATCCTCCAGATGTTTGAACACAACTATCATTTCTCTAAAACTTTTTCTTTTTGAGGCTAAATCCCCCCAGTTCCATCAACCGTGATGGAGCCTCCTTATCATCCTGGTTATGCTTCAGCCCATTAGCATCCTTCTTAAAATGTGATGTCTAGAAGTGAATTCCAAACTCCAAACATGGGCTCCCCAGGGTTGAGTAGAGGAAGAACGACTTCCCATTGACAAAAAGTTGATAAAAGCCCTGGCAAACAGCTTGCCTCCCACTCATTCGCTGGTTCCCAGGGATTTTCTTAACTAACATCTTTGCCACTTTCTTCAGGCTCCCAACCATGAAAACTTTGTGCTGAGAAAACCAATATAGGGAACTCTTTATAACGGACAGACCACCAAGAGGGACTGTGCTGTTATACACCTGTGTAGGTGTACCAAGTTTAACTATAATGGTGGGGATGTCAGTCAGACAGTAAGTAGGATTTCCTGACATTTAATATTGTTAAATGGACAGAAATAACAGAGGAGGGAAATTGTAGCATCTCCTCTGGAGTTGAATGTAAAATCAAGTACAGTGAGAGAGAGAGAGAGAGAGAGAGAGAGAGAGAGAGAGAGAGAGAGAGAGAGAGAGAGAGAGGTATAGTAGAAAAAACAGTGGGCCTGAAATCAGGAAAGAGAAGGGTTCAAATCCCGTCTCCAATGTTACCTCTATAACAATAGACACCTCATACCCACTCTGATGCTCCATTTTCTCTTCTTCCAAATTGTAATAATGCTCACAGTACTTATTTCAGAGAGATGTAAGGATCAAATGAACCAATATACATAAAGTGCTTTGCAAACTCTTTTTTTGCCCATACCAATAACAGAACTCATCTTTCCCTCTAAATTCATCCCTATTCCTAATTTCCTTGTTTCTCTTGAGAACACTGCCAGATGGTAGTTACCATCCAATCGTCTGGGTGAACAGCTTCAGAGTCACCCTCCCATTTTCACTCTCCATCTCCATCCCAATCCATTCCATATCCAAATCAGTTTGGAAATCCCGTCGATTTTACCTCCACAATGTTTAGTCATTCCATTGTTTTTGCTCACCTAGGGACCTCCTGTGTTCAGGGCAGTCTCTCTCAAGACTACAGTAATAACCTCCTCACTGGTCTCCTCACTTCAAGGCTTTGCTCGGGTAGGCTCAGCTACAGGAAGCCTTTCTTGCTGTTCCCAATTGTTGGTGCAGCTCCAAAAATGACTTTGCACAGTACATGTTTTACACAGTTTTGTCTGGATTCATGATGTTCCCAACTCACTCACCCCCAGTAGAATGTAAGCCTCTTGAAGCTCTTGGTTTTCTTTTGGTATCCCCACTACCCTGCACGGAGCCTGTCATGTTTTAGGGACAGTATCTGTACTTGTGATTTCTCTAGCATAGAGAGAACTCCACAGTGAGGGAACTCCCTTCACCAGTGCAAGTAGCATCAATTAACCTTGTCTCTAATTTAAAGTCTTATAGAGTTACCCAAAATATTCGTGTAGTTGTCAAGAGTAGACAGAGTGCTGAACCTGGAGTCAAGAAGACCTGAGTTCAAATCCAGCCTCAGACACTCCCAGCCGTGTGACCCTGGGCATATCACTTAACCCCTGCCTGCCTGAATTTCCTCATATGTCAAATGAGGATTATAATGGCACCTCCCTCCCATAGTTGCTGGGAAAATCAAATTTGCAAAGTGCTTTGCATATTTTAAAGTGATATACAAATGTTATCTATCATGATGATGATGATGATGATGATGATTTGAATTTTCCCAGGGTCACACATCAGAGTGGGGACTTGAAATCAAGTTTTCCTGACTCAAAGGCCTGTTCTTCATCCATTACACCATGCTGCCTCTCACGTAATAGGCTGCACATAGTAGCTTCTTTTTCTTTTTTCTTTCTTTTTTTTTTTGGAGGCAATTGGGGTTAAATAGCTCACCCAGGGTCACAGAGCTAGTGTCTGAGGCCAGATTAGAATCCAGGTCCTCTTGACTCCAGGACTGGTGCTCTATCCACTTTGCAACTTAGCTGCCCCAATAGGTTCTGAATAAATAAGCAGTGGTATTGGGAAGTAAATGGTTTTGGGAACTACCAGCCGGAGGCCTTCCTCTACCATAATAGATCAGGCACTGATCTGTAATCTATGGTCTTAGAAAGTTGGCAGAGGGCACTGAGAAGCTAACAGTGGCTTTCTTTGCAAGCCCTGAAGTGGCTTAATGGGCAGCTAGATGCCACAGTGCCAGGCCTGGAATCAAGAAGACTCATCTTGAATTCAAATCTGGCCTCAGACATTTACTTGCTGTGTTAGCCTTGCTTGCCTCAGTTTCCTCATCTGTAAAATGAACTGGAGAAGGAAATGGCAAACCCCTCCAGGGTCTTTACCGAGAAAACCCCAAACGAGTCCATGAAGAGTTGGACACAACTGAAAAAAGACAACAACAACAAAGGGCGTTAAATGTCAGTTACTATAATTAGTATCAAAGCTTGCCAAAGATAGGATTATCTCCTTCATTTTACAGATGAAGAAACGGAGGACCAAAATGATCATCGGTGGGAACCAGCATTGCTGGGATTATGGAGTCAAGTGCTCTGACCCCAAATCCAGCCCCTTCTATTCTGGCCTTCATTCTTGACTAAACCCTCTTAGAAAACTGTGTACCCTTGGAGTTCCTCTACTTTGTCTCCTGCCACCCTCCACTAAACCTTCTGCAACCTCACTTGACCTCATCATGCCACTGAAACTGCTCTCTCCAGCACTACCAGCCATCTCTATATTGCCAGATCAAATGGTCTTCTCTCAATATTTATCCTATTGGACCTCTCTGCAACCTTTAACACTACTGATCCCCTTCTTCTCCTGTATTATCTTGCTTCTATAGGTTTTCATATTCCTGCTATCTCCTGGTTCCCTTCTTATATCTCTGAACACCCCTTCCTTGTCTGCATTGCTGGATCTTCACCTAGGCCAAGACTATTAATCACGGATGTTATCTAAGACTTTATCGTGGGGGCGGATCCAAGATGGTGGAGTGACAGCAGTGACTTACTTGAGCTCTCTACCAAACCCCTCCAAATACCTGTAAAAATGGCTCTAAACAAATCCTGAAGCAGCAGAACCCACAAAAAGACAGAGTGAAGCAAATTTCCAGCCCAGGACAACCTGGATGGTTGATCAGAAAGGTATATCGAGCTGGGCAGGGAGACGAACACAGTGTGGCGTGGGCCCGCAGGCCACAGTGAACCTGGAGCAGACCTCAGAGGACTGAATCTCAGGCAGCTGTGGCAGCTTCCAGACCTCTCAACCCACAAACACCAAAGACAACTTAGACGGTCAGTGGGAAAGTCTGTTTCTTCCGTGCTGAGAGAGGAGCTAGGTCAGAGCCAGCTCCAGAGTGCAGAGCGCCGGGATGGTGGTTGCATCCTGAGCTTTCGGCCCACAGACTGAGGGGGAATCGAGTGGCTGATCAGAGGAAGATTGCAGGGATCTCTTTGCCAGTGCTGAGGCAGGAATCTCTTGCTTTGTCCATGCTTGGATCTGGGTCATGGTTCTGGGCGATGAGGAGCGCTGGCGTGGTGGAGCTTATAGTGGCAGTGGAGAGGAAACCTTCACAGTTCCAGGACAGAAAGGAGCACTGTGGTCACTAATAGACCAGAGCACAGGCCAGGAAAGGAGTAAACACCTCGCCCCTTATCATACCACCTTGCAAGAACTGAAAATTTACAGGTCCCTACAAGTATCTCTGAAAACAGGTACACAAACCCCTGAAGCTTGGGACAGTACACTCTCCACGTTGGAAGCAGACTCCTACCTTAACAAAGAATTTAAAACTCAAGTAATTGGCTGGGATCATGAGCAAGCAGCGCAAAAAGAGTCAGACTTAATCTTACTTTGGTGAAAAGAAGATCAAAATATACAACCAGAAGAAGACAACAAAGTCAAAGCTCCTACATCCAAAGCCTCCAAGAAAAATATGAATCAGTCCCAGGCCTTGGAAGAGCTCAAAAGGGATTTTGAGAAGCAAGTAAGAGAAGTAGGAAAAACTGGGAAGAGAAATGAGAGCGATGCAAGAAAATCATGAAAAACAAGTCAACAGCTTGCTAAAGGAGACCCAAAAAATACTGAAGAAAATAACACCTTAAAAAATAGCCTAACCCAAATGGCAAAAGAGGTCCAAAAAGCCAATGAGGAGAAGAATGCCCTAAAAAGAAAAATTGGCCAAATGGAAAAGGAAGTCCAAAAGCTTACTGAAGAAAATACTTCCTTAAAAATTAGAATAGAGCAATTGGAAGCTAGTGACTTTATGAGAAATCAAGACACTGTAAAACAAATCCAAAGAATGAAAAATTAGAAAAGAATGTGAAATATCTCATTGGAAAAACAACTGACCTGGAAAATAGATCCAGGAGAGAGAATTTAAAAATTATTGGACTATCTGAAAGCCATGATCAAAAAAAGAGCCTAGACATCATCTTTCAAGAAATTATCAAGGAAAACTGCCCTGATATTTTAGAACCAGAGGGCAAAATAGAAATTGAAAGAATCCACAGATCTCCTCCTGAAAGAGATCCCCAAAGGAAAACTCCTAGGAATATTATAGCCAAATTCCAGAGTTCCCAGGTCAAGAGAAAAATTACAAGCTGCCAGAAAGAAACAATTCAAGTATTGTGGAAACACAATCAGGATAACACAAGATTTAGCAGCTTCTACATTAAAGGACCTCAGGGCATGGAATATAATATTCCGGAGGGCAAAGGAGATAGGATTACAACCAAGAATCACCTACCCAGCAAAACTGAGTATAATCCTTCAGGGGAAAAAATGGTCATTCAGTGAAATAGAGGACTTTCAAGCATTCCTGATGAAAAGACCAGAGCTGAATAGAAAATTTGACTTTCAAATACAAGACTCAAGTGGAACATGAAGAGGTAAACAGGAAAGAGAAATCATAAGAGACTTATTAAGTTGAACTGTTTACATTCCTGCATGGAAAGATGATATTTATAACTCATGAGACCTTTGTCAGTATTAGGGTAGTTGGAGGGGAAAAATTATATGTATGTATAGATAGATAGATAGATAGATAGATACATAGATAGATAGATAGTATAGTAGTAGAGGGCACAGGGTGAGTTGAAGATTAAGGGGTCATATCTGGAGAATAAAATTAAGGGATGAGAGAGATTATACTAGGAGAAGAAGAAAGGGAGAGGTAGAACAGGGTAAATTATCTCACAAAAAAACAGAAAAGAAAAGAGTCTTACAGTGGAGGGGAAATGGGGGAGGGTGAGAGGGAATGAATGAATCTTATTCTCATAGGATTTGGCTTAAGGAGGGAATAACATACACATTCAATTGGGTATGGAAATCTATCTTACTCTGTAGGAAAATGGAGGGGGAAAGGGACAAGAGATCAGGGGGATGATAGAGAGGAGAGCAGATTGGGAATGGGGTAATCAGAATACTTCTGAAGAGGGATAGGGTCAAAAGAAAGAACAGAATAAATGGGAGGGCAGGATAGGATTAAGGGAAATAGAGTTAGTTTTTCACAACACGTCTACTATGGAAGTGTTTTACATAACTGCACATGTATAACCTGTATTGAGTTGCTTACCTTTTCAATAAGGGTGGGTGGGGAGGGAGGAAGGGAGAAAATTTGGAACCCAAAGTTTTAAAAACAGAGGTTTAAAAAAAAAGTTTTCACATGCAACTGGGAAATAAGAAATACAGGAAATGGGGTACAAAAGTCTGTCCTGCCCTACAGGAAAATAGAAGGGGAAGGGGATAAGAGAAGAGGGAGAGAGATAGAAGAGAGGGCAGAAGAGGGGAAGGGGTATTCAGAATGCATGCCATCTTGGGGTGGAGGGAGGGGTGAGATGGGGTGAAAATTTGGAACTCAAAATCGTGTGGAAGTAAATGTTGAAAACTAAAAATAAATTTATATGAAAAAAAAAGAAGACTTTATCCTAGGACTCCTTCTCTTCTCCCTCTAAAGCATTTTGCTTGGTGATCTCATGAGCTCACCTAGGTTCAGTTCTCATTTCTGCAGATAATTTTCAAGTCTATGTATCCAGACCTCACCTCTATACTGAGTTCTAATTCTACAGCACTGCCCTTCAGACATCTTGAACTGGATGTCACATAGGCATCTCAAACTCAAAATGTTCAAAACACAATTTATTATCTTCCTCACCACCTCCACCAAACCCTCCTCTCTTCCACATTTCCCTCTTATGGACGAGGACACTATCATCCTCCCAGTCACCCAGGCTGTTGTTATTTCATCCTTGACTCACACTCACTTCACACATATAATCTATTGTCATGTTATTGTCTCTTCTTATCTTTTCTGCCTTCAAAACATCTCTCCTTCACTCCATTCACATAGCCTGGTGCAGGCCCTCATCACCTTATACCTGAACTATTACAAAAGCCTTGTAACTAGTTTTCCTCCTTCAAATCTCTATCTATCCAATCCATTCTCCATTCAACCGTCAAAGTGATTTTCCTAAAGCACAGGTCCATCCATGTCATCAATTCCAGTGACTCCCTATTATCTCTAGGATCAAATGTAAAATGCCTTATTTGGCCTTTAAAGCCCTCCATAACCTGCCGCCTGTCCAACCTTTCCAGTCTCTTTGCGCTTTGGTCCTCTCTACATACTCTACAATCTAACAACACTGGCCTGGCTGTTCTTGCCACATGTATACCCAGTGCTTAGCACAGTACCTGGCACTTAGTAGGGACTTAAAAGTTAGTTGACCACTAGTTGACTGACTGAAGGGGTCCATAAGTGTCACCACACTGCAAACAAATCCATGACATTTAAAAAAAAAAGGTCAAGAATGCCTGCCTTAGTGGGTGCTAAATAAATATCTGATATGACTTGAATCTCCTGGAACAGGCTCTAGGAGTCTGCATGAAAAGCAGAATGATGGACAATAATAGAAGCCATGGCTAGATTCCACACACACTCCTCTTCCATTTCCCAACTTCTTCCTTTTTTTTCCTTCATTATTAATTGGAATTGAGTTGAAGGCCAAAGCTATTTTCTTTTCAGCTGGTACTCTGAAGTTCAAAGTTAAAGTGGGTGTGGAGAGGCTTCCTGAGGGCCTCAGGTACCAATGATAACTCAGTGGTATTCTTTCTCTGCTTTTGGAGAATTGGAAGGGTCTCCTTATGCCACCCCTTCCCACTCCCTTCTCCCCTCCCACAGAATTTCAGTAGCCAGGTAAATGAACTTAACCTTTCCTATTTACCTATTATTTTATGGGGCAGTTGTAATTGATAGGTACACTAGTACCCAAGGTCAGTGTGGTGTAGAGGAAGGAGCAGTGACCTAGGAGTCAGGAAGCTGGTTCAAGTCCTGGCTCTGCCATGTATTCTTTGTGTCACTTTGGGCAAATCACTGGCATGCTGTGTGCTTTAGTTAGTTCCAGGTTAAGAGTAGAATTCAGGGGCAGCTAGGCGGCGCAGTGGATAGAGCACTGGCCCTGAAGTCAGGAGGACCTGCGTTCAAATCCAGCCTCAGACACTTGATACTTACTAGGTGTGTGACCCTGGGCAAGTCACTTAACCCCAATTGCCTAAAAAAAAAAAGAGTAGAATTCAGTTCCAATACTGGTTCTGCCATTGATAAGCTATGTGACCCTGGGTAAGTCACTTAATCTTTTTGCCTCTCAGTAAAATGAAAAGGTTAGAGTAAATGGCATCTAAGATCTAAGATTAAACCTAAGTTTGTTTTTGGTTTTGTTTTTCTTGATGAAGATCAAAACAGCTGTGCTTCTCTAAAACAGATTAGTTCTAGCTTCTGGAGGTTAGGCTCTAAACTTGGGCTGGGCAAATGAATGAAGAAATGAAAAAACTTAAGCAAATATTATGTGCAAAGTTTTGTTCTAAGCCCTAGCATATTAAAAAAAAAATAAAACAAAGACTAGCCCTGTCTTCAAAGAGTTTACATTCTAATAGAGGAAAATTCACACATATCCTCTATGTGGTGGCTTGGGAGAGGCCGGTTAAAGTATAGGTACCAGTCACTCTTGCAGAGTAGAAAGAATTAAAACTTTCAGGGCATGCTTTAACTAGCAAAAGAGAATCAAAACCTGGAAGTCAGGGTTTCGTGGGTCTTAGGAATATGTCACATGAGTGAACTAGAAGTATTGTGAGATACATGTTTTCCTCGGGCCTCTCCTGGCTTGTTATCTTTCACCAAGAAGGCTCTTAATAATTGTCTTTTCATAGACTGACCAAACTAACTTCCTTACCATCCAAACGGAAATTCCAGTCATTCCATTCTGTCATCCATATCCATCACCTTAGCCTATGGTTCCTCTATCCCACCCTCTACACACACACACACACACACACACACATTCACTCACTCACTCACTCACTCACTCACCAGAGATGTGCACAAATCTCTGGGATAAAACCTCACTTTACAGAGAAAGTTTATCCACTCCATTTTGGAATTCCCACCTTGCTACTGAGCGGTCCTGAATAAGTGCAAACTCATCTAACCCACTACATCTAGCTGGACCTAGACCATGCTTCACATCCCATCCATTCTTCCATACCCCAGGGACATCTCGCCATCTTTTCTGGCCTGTACATTTCCCCACATCCTTTCCAGCCATAACTGGAGAAAAGTAATCAAATCAATCCTCCCATTGCTTTTGGAAAAAGTTTCACTTACACTTTTTTTTTTTCCTAGGGAGGCAATTGGATTAAGTGACTTGCCCAGAGTCACATAGCTAGTGAGTGTTATGTGTCTGAGGCCAGATTTGGACTCATGTCCTCCTGACTCCAGGGCCCTTGCTCTATCCACTGTGCCACCTAGCTGCCCCTTCACATATTCTTCTTAAGGCTTCAATCGCCAGTCCTGTAAATCTCCTGACCAAAACTCCCCTTTTCCTTTATATGTATTGTCTCCCCCTACTAGAATGTAAGCTCCTTGAGGGGAGGGAGTCTCACTTTTTTTTAAATTCCTGGAGCACTTCTTAAATGTTTTTCTTTCATTCTTTCCAGATATTCCTTCAAGGGGATGATGTTTGTGAAGTATAACGAATCCTTGGTTATCTACTGTTAGGGAGGGAAATCTGTAGCAAGTATAATGGCTTTGGTGCCAAGCCTTCCATTCCACTCATCCCAAGTCTCCCTGAAGTGGGCTCTCTAGCCTCTCACTGGGGACATCGTGTCAACTGAGCATGTCGAGCCAGTCCCTTTACATGAAACCACTGACTATTATTAATAGCAATACCATTTGAGTAGCGCTTTAAGATTTACAAAGCACTTCATAAATATTATCTCATTTTCTCCTCACCACCACTCTGAGAGGTAGGTACTGTTATTATCTCTATTTTGTGGGTGAGGAAAGTGAGGCAGGCTCACATTAAATTACTTGCCCAGAATCACAAAACTGTCAAGTACTTCGGGCCAGATTTGAACTCAGATTCTCCCAACTTTAGGCCCAGCACTTTACCCGCTGTGCCATCTATTTGGCATTGGAACTCATTACATGATTATCTGGCACTGTATTTAGACTGATATCCATTGACTCATGTTCAGAGAACTCAGATAGGCGCTGTAGGGGCATACAACATATGACCACCTAGCTCTGAAGATAAGGCCTAGCAGGTACATAGAGCTATAATCCAAGGTTAGTATAGTGTGGTAACATGAAGTACATTCCCTGGAAGACTTTTATGAACTGAAGCAGAGTAAGAGGAGTAGAACCAGGGGGCCAATTTATATAGTAACAACAACAGTGTAAAAAACAAACAGCTTTGGAAGACATAAGAACTTAAAGATTAAGAACCATGCCATAGATGACCAAGCCTAATCCCAAAGCACTGATGATGAAGCCTGATATCCCCTGCCTGACAGGGAGGTGGTGGACTCAGAGTGTAGATTGAGACATACAGCTATAGAACTAGAGAGACAGAGGATATAGATGCAAATATTTGGGCATGGTCAATGCAGAAAATTCTGTTGCTTGACTGTGTATTTGTTACAAGGGCTTTGTTAGAGGCAGTGAGGTGGCGCAGGGGATAGAACACCAGGTCTGGAGTTAGGAAGACCTGAGTTCAAATGCAGAAGCAGATACTTCCTAGATGTGTGATCCTTGGCATATAATTTAACCTCTTCTATCTGCTTCAATTTCCACAACTGTAAAAAGGGGATAAAAATTGTACTTTTATCACAGGATCATTGTGAAGATCAAATGAGATAATATTTGTAAAAAATGCTTAGCACAGTGTCTGACACATAATATACATTTATTCTCTTCACTTTCTTTTTTATTGGGGGAAAAGAGAATATGAGAGGGAGAAAAGGTAGATTTTTGTTCATTGAAAAAAATAAAATTTTTAAAAATTACATATCTAGGCTGAGAAGGCTGAGTTCTGACAGAGAAAAATGAACTGAGATTAAGCCTTCCTATAAATTCATCACTCAATAGTGGATCTTAGCAGCAGAGAATATCAGAGTAGGAAGAGTGCTTAAATGCCATCTTGGTCAACCCACACCTCATCTAGAAAGAATCCGTCTTACAGCATCCCCAGTAAATGACCATTGAGTTTTCCCTTGAAGATCTCTAGTGATGGGGAACCCACTAACTCCCAAGGATTATTAAGAATGAATGAAAACTTCCTTACTGGAGTGTCCTGACTTCTTTGGCAATTTCATGAGACCTGTGGACCTCTTCTCAGAATAAGGTTCTTAAGTGCACAAAACAAAATACATGGGATTACAAAGGAAAGCAATTTTAATGGAATACAGTTATCAAATTAAAAAAAAATCCAAGTTCATAAACCTCAGGTTAAGAATCCCTAGTAATTGAGCTATAAATTAACAGCCTCCTATCTGTACCCAACCTTTGCCTCCAAGCCATAAAAAGAAAATCCTTTGTTCTGCTCTTGCAGTCTCCACCTCCTTAACCTGCTTTTCTTCCCATTTTTGATTTGCTATAACTTCTCAAGCCATGCTTAAAATCATACTCACCCCTTAAGGCCTAATTTTACCAACTCACAGAATCCCAACTAGAATCTCAGCCTTAGAAGAGTCCTCAGAAAACATCTAGTCCAAACCTGTTCCAAATCAAGAATCCCAAGTGGCTGCCTAACCTCTGCCTGAAGGTCTTAAGGAAGTCAGCCCGTTCCTCTTTGGGATCACTTTAATCCTTAGGAAGTTTTGCCTTACATAGTCACAAAAATCTTCTTCTCTGTTACTTCCACCCATTTTGGGCTGGTTCCACCCTCTGGAACCAAGCATAAATAGTGTAAGCCATCTTTCATACAACAATCTTTCAAATACTTGAAGACAATCACTATGTTCCACTGGCCTTATCCACCTCTAAACTACCCCCCACAAAGCCTTCTCTTTATCAGGCTAAATGCCCCCAGTTTGGTCAACCAATCCTCCTAGGACATGGACTCACAAGGCTTTTCACCATCTTGAGTACCTCTGCCATCTTGATGTACTCTGTAGATTTTCAATGCCTTTCCTGAAATGTGGTGCCTCAGATTGAATGTAGTATTCCAGATGTTGTCTGATCATGTCAGAGTACAAAGAGATTTCCTTAGTTGTAGATGCAGTGCTCCTTCCTTTTTTCCTTTTTTTTTTGGGGGGGGTGGGGGACGTGAGAGCAAGACCTGTGATATCATCAGTGAGGAAAATTCCCAGTATAGAACCTCCCTCCACCTATGAAGATACATACCCTGTCTGTAACTTACAGCCTTAGAGCATTTTCTGGAGGCATTGAGTTGCTGAGTGATGTGCCCATGGTACACAGCTGGTATTTGTCAGAAGCAGGGGTTGAATCCAAAGACAATTCTCACTATCTACAATACTGCCTCTCATACATCTCTTAAGGTAGTTTAATTTTGCCATGGTATTTTTGGGGGTCTACTGTTGAGAACATTGAAGTTCACCTAAAGGGAAATGGAGAGGTACATGGAGGCTATAAGCAGGCTACAAGACATTAAGAATAGGAAATTGTGGGGGCAGCTAGGTGGCGCAGAGGATAGAGCACCGGCCCTGAATTCGGGATGACCTGAGTTCAAATCCGACCTCAGACACATAACACTTACTAGCTGTGTGACCCTGGGCAAGTCACTTAACCCTATTGCCTAGCCAAAAAAAAAAAAAGAATAGGAAATTATGTAGGAGAAGTGATGTAAATAAAGGATGTCATCAGAGAAAGGTATGACCAGGAAAAAGAATGGCCTGATCCTATCACAAGAGCAAGGAACAGCTGATGGACAGTTCACATGCTCCACAAGTATGGATGTAACATGAAGAGAATTTGGAGGCTCTATGGTGGTGATTCATGGAATGACATGGACAAGATTCACAAAAGGGTAGGCAGGTATGAATGAATTTGAGTAACTGGAGAGAAAATCTTCTTCCTTAAGATTACAAATCTACTAGCGTGCTAGAGTCTGTCATGCTGTCTCCTCACTGAGTTTGCAGAACACTAAAACCTCCAATCTTTTCCCAATGAAATGCTATCCAGCTGTGTCTTTCCCATCTTGTGCTTATATAAAGTATCTTCTTGGGGGCGGAGCCAAGATGGCAGAATGAAAGCAGTGACTTGCTTGAGCTCTCCTCCAAACCCCTCCAAATACTCATAAAAAATGGCTCTAAACAAATTCTGAAGCAGCAGAACCCACAAAAAGACAGAGTGAAACAAATTTCCAGCCCAAGACAACCTGGATGATTGATCAGAAAGGTGTATCGCGCCAGGCTGGGAGTGCAGCAAAGCGGCATGGGCATGCAGGCCGCAGCGCACCTGGAGCAGGCCTCAGAGGACTGAATATCAGGCAGCTGTGGAGGCTTCCAGACTCTTCAACCCACTAATGCCAAAGACAACTTAGAAGGTCAGTGGGAAAAGTCTGTTTCTGTCAGTGCTGAGAAAGGAAGGCGGGGTCTCAGCTTCATTCCCCAAGAGCGTGGTCCTGGGGGGGCAGCTGCTTCCTGAGCTTCCAGCCCACAGACTGAGGGGGAATCCAGTGGCTGATCAGAGAGGGACTGCAGGGATCTCTTTGCCAGTGCTGAGGCAGGAATCTCTTGCTTTGCCCGTGTTTGGATCTGGGTCACAGTTCTGGGTGGCGGTGCTGGGATGAGGAGGAGTGCTGGTGTGGTGGAGCTTGAAGTGGCTGTGGAGAGGAACCCTTCCTCACAGTTACAGGACAGAAAGGAATACTTGTGGTCACAGACCAGGAAAGGAGTAACCACCTCGCCCCTTATCATACCACCTTGGAAGAACTGAAAATTTACAGGGCCCTACAAGTATATCTGAGAACAGCTATACAAACCCCCGAAGCCTGGGACAATACATTCTCCACATTGGAAGCAGACTCTTACCTTAACAAAGAGTTTAAAACTCAAGTAATTGGCTGGGATCATGAGCAAGCAGCGCAAAAAGAGTCAGACTATATTATCTTACTTTGGTGAAAAGAAGATCAAAAATACAACCAGAAGAAGACAACAAAGTCAAAGCTCCTACATCCAAAGCCTCCAAGAAAAATATGAATCAGTCCCAGGCCTTGGAAGAGCTCAAAAGGGATTTTGAGAAGCAAGTAAGGGAAGTAGAGGAAAAACTGAGAGTGATGCAAGAAAATCATGAAAAACAAGTCAACAGCTTGCTAAAGGAGCCCAAAAAATACTGAAGAAAATAACACCTTAAAAAATAGCCTAACCCAAATGGCAAAAGAGGTCCAAAAAGCCAATGAGGAGAAGAATGCCCTAAAAAGCAAAATGGCCAAATGGAAAAGGAAGTCCAAAAGATTGAAGAAAATACTTCCTTAAAAATTAGAATAGAGCAATTGGAAGATAGTGACTTTATGAGAAATCAAGACACAGTAAAACAAATCCAAAAGAATGAAAAATTAGAAAAAAATGTGAAATATCTCATTGGAAAAACAACTGACCTGGAAAATAGATCCAGGAGAGAGAATTTAAAAATTATTGGACTATCTGAAAGCCATGATCAAAAAAAGAGCCTAGACATCATCTTTCAAGAAATTATCAAGGAAAACTGCCCTGATATATTAGAACCAGAGGGCAAAATAGAAATTGAAAGAATCCACAGATCTCCTCCTGAAAGAGATCCCCAAAGGAAAACTCCTAGGAATATATAGCCAAATTCCAGAGTTCCCAGGTCAAGGAGAAAATCTACAAGCTGCCAGAAGGAAACAATTCAAGTACTTGTGGAAACACAATCAGGATAACACAAGATTTAGCAGCTTCTACATTAAAGGACCTCAGGGCATGGAATATAATATTCCGGAGGGCAAAGGAGATAGGATTACAACCAAGAATCACCTATCCAGCAAAACTGAGTATAATCCTTCAGGGGAAAAAATGGTCATTCAGTGAAATAGAGGACTTTCAAGCATTCCTGATGAAAAGACCAGAGCTGAATAGAAAATTTGACTTTCAAACACAAGACTCAAGTGGAACATGAAGAGGTAAACAGGAAAGAGAAATCATAAGAGACTTATTAAGATTGAACTGTTTACATTCCTGTATGGAAAGATGATATTTATAACTCATGAGACCTTTGTCGTATTAGGGTAGTTGGAGGAAAAAAAATGTATTTATATGTAGATAGATAGAGGGCACAGAGAGTTGAAGATTAAGGGTCATATCTGGAGAATAAAATTAAGGGATGAGAGAAGATTATACTAGGAGAAGAAGAAAGGGAGAGGTAGAATGGGGTAAATTATCTCACAAAAAAAACAGAAAAGTCTGTTACAGTGGAGGGGAAATGGGGGAATGACTGAATCTTATTCTCATAGGATTTGGCTTAAGGAGGGAATAACATACACTTTCAATTGGGTATGGAAATCTGTCTTACCCTACAGGAAAATAGGGGGAGAAGGGGACAAGAGAGCAGGGGGATGATAGAGAGGAGGGCAGATTGGGAAAGGGGTAATCAGAAGTAAATACTTCTGAGGAGGGACAGGGTCAAAAGAAAGAATAGGATAAATGGGAGGGCAGGATAGGAGTAAGGGAAATAGAGTTAGTTTTTCACAACATGTCTACTATGGAAGTGTTTTGCATAACTGCACATGTACAACCTATACTGAGTTGCTTGCCTTTTCAATGAGGGCGGGTGGGGAGGGAGGAAGAGAGAAAATTTGAAACCTAAAGTTTTAAAAACATATGTTTAAAAAATGTTTTAACATGCTACTGGGAAATAAGAAATACAGGAAATGGGGTACATAAGTCTGTCCTGCCCTACAGGAAAATAGAAGGGGAAGGGTATAAGAGAAGAGGGAGAGAGATACAAGAGAGGACAGACTAGGGGAAGGGATATTGAGAATGAAGGCCATCTTGGGGTGGGGGGAGGGGGGAGATGGGGTGAAAATTTGGAATTCAAAAACTTGTGGGAGTGAATGTTGAAAACTAAAAATAAATAAATTTATATTAAAAAAAGAAAGAAAGAAAAATCACCTTGACACCTAAGTACCAAAAGGGAGAGAGTTGAGGAAAGGAGACCAATGAAAAAGGCTATTAGTACAGGTGAAAGGCAATGAGGACCTGAACTAGGTGAAGAAAAGGGAACATATGCTAGAGTTATATTGTCTTCATGCAACTGTTTTCTTTATAAGAATCTTTTTAAGCTACTTCTCTAATTTGTGAGTCTGTTTAGTTAAAACTGGATAATACAACCTGTAAATCCACTTAACGAGGCACATGTAAAATGCATTAAAATATGCTAACCAGAAAAAAAAAGTATCTTCTCTAATGGATTCCTATGGTACATAGTCCGTACTATATAACTTATCACTAAATTATATTCTGCCTTTTATGTTTTATGTATCTGTGTCCTGTCTCTCCAGCAAGTGAGCAAATTCTTTGAGGACAGGGACCATGTTTTACCTTTCTCTGAATCCTCCATGATAAAAAGCAGAAACATAGGAGAAGTTTGGCAAATACTTGTGGACTGACTGTCCTGGAAGGCTAGGATTGGTAAAGAATGATAAGGCCTCTTTGTTCCCATTTAGGAAGGGGAATCAGTCAGGGCTAGATCAGGGAGAAAAAAGAGGGAGAGACGAAAGTAGATCTAGCAATGTCCAAGAAGTATTAACTCAGAAAACTCTTTACCAGTCCTGTGATCCTGGAAATAGAGACTGTTGGCCCAAGCTAGAACTGGAGAGGTCTCCATCCCCCTCCCTGCACAATGATTCAGGCCCTCTCCATTGTGTCTGACGAACCATTATGAATTCTTGTGACCGCAACAGCAGTCATTCCTAATGAACTCATTTGGTGTTAATGTAATGTGTAATTCCACAGAACCCTCGTTACAATTTAGCCTTATTAAGTAGCTAGTTATTGGGAGGTGGTATTCCTCTAAGCTTATAAGCAGGAGAAAAGTAATTATCCAGAGCACATGTGCCTGACTTATTGAAAAACCAGGGGGTTTCTGTTGAGTCAGAGCATTCAGCTCCTGCTGTCATATGTCTCCACCACCCTGCTAGGAGCTATACTTCCTGAGTCAGCCTTCACAGGCCTCTGTGACACAGGCAGAGTGGATTGATTTCCCTGGGCACCAGTTCCCCACCTGAAGAGATGTGATCCTTTGAAACACTAAAAAGATATGCTGGCTCTAAATGCTAGAGAAAGGAAATGAAGTCAGCGGCCTCAAAAAGCAACTCCTTTCCAAAACTAGCTTCCCTTTCTGACCTCTTATTTTATGGCTGATAGCCATGGGAAGGGCAGTTAGGTGGTGCAGTGGATAGAGGCCACTGCCTGGAATCAGGAAGATCCAAGTTCAAATTTGGCCTCAGTCACTAGTTTTATGATCCTGGGTAAGTCACTTAACCCTGTTTGCCTCAGTTTCCTCATCTGTAAAATGAGCTTGAGAAGGAAATGCAAACAACTCCAGTATCTTTGCCAAGAAAATCCCCCAAAAAGGGTCACAAAGAGTTGGACACTAGTATATAGAACCTTGACAAGCATTTAGATTTATAGACTCACAGAATGTTAGAGCTGGGAGGAGTTTTAGGGACGATCTAGTTCTACAGGTGGTAGAACTGAGAGGCAGAGTCAGGTATCTCAGGCAAGGCCCCAAGGATTTCATCCAAACAAACTGGAGCAGTCAGTAAGCTAATTGCTCCCCAGTGTCAGCCCACCTTTAGACACATCTAGCTCAGGGACACAGATCTCAAAAAAGGGAGGGGAGAGTCTCACTCCACCTGGCCCTTGTCAGATGTCACCTGGAATACTGTGTTTAGTTCTGGGTACCACAGGCTAAAGCTATTGATCAGCTGGAGCACATCCAGCAGAGAGCAACCAGGAAAACGAAGAGCTTTGAGTCCTGTCGTTCAAGGATCAGTTGAAGAAAAGGGGGCTGTGTAGCCTGGAGAGGAGACAAGTCAGGAGGGACCCGAGAGCTGTCTCAAGTATTTGAAGGGCAGTCATGTGGAAGAAGCATTGGCCCCAGAAAGCAGAGCCAGGAGTAATGGATGGAAATTACCAAGAAGCAGATTTAAACTTGATGTTGAGAAAAAACCTTCCTAGTAATTAGAACTGCCTAGGGATGAAGTGGGCCATCTCAGGAGGTGATGGACTCCCCTTCCTTGGAGGTCTTCAGAGACTGGCTGACCTCTCCTTCGGTGTATTGTAGTGGGGACTCCTTTCAAGTACGATTTGGGCTAGATGGCCACTGAGGACCTTTCCAACTCTTAAATTCTGTGAGTCTGATTCTATGATTTGTCGTACTTGGCCACTGAGGAAAGAACAAGGATGAATTGGGGGCAAAAGGGGAAATGAGCTGGTGGGAGGATGAAAGGAAGGAAAGGAGGAAGGAAGGAAGGAAGGAGGGAGGGAGGAAGGAGGGAGAAAGGTAGGAAAAAGGAAGGAATCAAGCATTTACTGTGTGCCAGGAACTATGCTAAGCTCTAAGTTTACAAATACAAGCAAAAAGATATTCCCTGACCTCAAAGAGTTTACATTCTAATGGGGAAAGACAACATGAAAAAGGGAGCTGAAAAGGGGGGAGTTGTGGGATAAAGGTATCCAACAAAGGACAAGATTTTGAAGTCTACCAATGCCAAGAGGGGAATAAAGGCAGGCCTACCTTGGCCCCTTCACAAAATAGAGACTCCAAGAGCAACTCAAAAGACAGAAGGTAGTGTGGACCTTTTGTGGAAGGATATTCTGTATTGATCAGGCCAAAGGGATGGTAAGATGTTTCAAGGCAAAGAAGCCCCAGGTGCTGAGGGTAGTTCAGGCTAAGAAAGAAATAGACTTTTGGGGTCCAGAAAGTCAGGAAAAGGGATGGGAGGGATATGAAGGCAGACCAGTCTGAGTCCCTTCATGCAATGGGAGATGAGAGGGGGCCTTGCGAAAGGGTGGGGTGAGTTGCTGATGAAATTTCCCACGTGGAAGAGGCTGGGGAATCTGCGTCTGGGGGAGCTGAGTTGAAATATAATGGACATGTCTTACAGAGCTTTGGAGCATGCATAGACATCCTGTAACTTGTTCTGATCTGCTAGTTATGTGTTGAATCCAGCCTCATCATTACTTGAAGTTGTGGAGAAGGAACTGGGACATTCAAAGAAGTCTTAGCTAGCCTCAGCCTCTTTCTCTTATTTTGATGTTTTCTCTTTGGCTGACTCCTTCCTGATAGATGGCTTCAGGCAAGAGGCGATGAAGAGAGTGGCTCAGGGCTTCTCTCTCTGCCAAAGGCCAACATGTGGCTCTGCAAAAATGGGTTCTGCTCCTTTGTCTTAGCATTTGTTCTTTCATTTTAGGTGAAAGAAATGAATTTGGAAGATATGATTTTGGGAGTTTCAGAAGGTCAGGAGAGTGAGTCATCTAAGAGTTTTGGAATCTAGTCATCTAGGAGTCAAGTATATGTTGTTTTTGTTGATTTTTCCATAGGCCCAGCGTCAATGCCCCAAAGGAAGCGCCCTTAGGGATCCTGTCCAAAGGTAGCTGAGATGAGGACTCATCTGGCAGCAGGGCCACACTCAGACATGAACTCGGAAGGATGAAGGCTACGTAGAAACTGCTTTAAATCTGATTCCACTTTCCTCAGGAACCAAGGTGTTATAGGGAAGAGTGTGTTTCCGAGTTATTAGGGGAAAACATTTGTACTTTTATTCTTGTTGTATCTTTGAAGTACATATGCCTTTGTCAAAGCTAATTAATGTTAATTGGTTAAATAAAATTAGGGCTCTAATCACTTGTGGCTAACACTAGGGGAAGACTATACCCCCAATAGGGCCTGAGCTGATGACACTAAAAAAAGAAATACCCCAATCTTTCAGGGTGATCCCTAGAATCCTGAGAAGGAAAAATCCCTAGATTCTGGGACAGTCAGCTCAGAGCATACATGCTACAGCTCCATGATGGCAGTGAGTCATGTTATTCTTCTCTGAATTCCCCACAGGCTGTATGTGCTGGCATCTACACGTGTATGTGTGTGGCGTGTACATGTGCAGTGTTATAGGGAAGGGGGGCCCAATGTGCATACAAATCTATATCCACATAGCTTACTCGTGCATATATCAGCTCACACTGGGGTTGGGGAGATGGTGTTAAGTGTTCGTTTCTTGGCTGCATCTATTTAAGCTGATATGCTGAGACAGCAAAACCTGCTGGGAGTTAATGATCTAATCGTTACTACGATCTTGTCCTTGGCTGAAAGGCCTTGGGCCCCAAGCCGAGCTGAGTTCACTGCTCAGCCCTTATCCAATGACGCAAAGCTATAGAGATAGTAGTTACAACTGGGATGGGGAGAGGAAGAGAAGACTTTGGCATATTTAAACCCAACCCATCTAGGGAAGGGAGGAAAGGGTGGGGAGGAGAAAAAATGGAAGGGAGAGGGAAGAGAAAGAAGGAATGAGTCTGGGCCTTGACTTCTTACGTAATAAAAGCCTCCGATTCAGATTCGTCTAAGGCTGGCATTTTCTACCTAGTGTACTAAACAAACATGGGGAGGATTTGGGGGGAGGTGAGTGGTGAGTATACCAAGCGGCTCTGACTCAGGAAGGTAGGTAGAAGGTTTGTCAAAGCACTCACTGGGTTTTAGTCCCAGCTTTGCTACAAACAAGACCTGGGGCAACTCATGAACATCTCTTAGAGTCTTTGGTAAAATGAAGATAATAATTTGTTCTTAACTTTTTTATTGAAATCTTTTGTTTTTATATCACCTAGATTTCCCTCTCTATCCCTCCTCACCCCATTCCCAGAGATTTGTCCCTTACAAGGAATTTTAAAAAAAATAAGAAAATAAAGTTCAGTATAACAATCAACATATTGAAAAAGTCTGACATTACATGTGTGATTCACACCCTTGTGGACCTAACCTCTACATAGTATAATAAACATTTCTTTGTGGGGTTTTTTTTGGTTGTTTGGTTTTTTTTTTTTGGTTTTAGGTAATTGGGGTTAAGTGGCTTGCCCAGACTCACACAGCTAGTAAGTGTCAAGTGTTTGGTCTGAGGCTGGATTTGAACTCAGGTCCTCCTGACTTCAGGGCCGGTACTCTATCCACTGTGCCACCTAGCTGCCCCAATAATAAACATTTCTTAAAGGCTAAATGAAGTGATAAATAGGTGTGGAAAACTAGCATTATAGAAGTATTTGGGTTTTAGTATCATGGACTGCTCTTGTAGAGACTGAGTCTCACTATTCACCCTTCTCCAATTCACAAAAAAGAGTCAGTCAGCTAAACATCTGGAGGAAAATACTACAGCGGTGTAAAATGTTATGATTGCTATCTTCAATTATCTAAAGAGCTCTCATTCGGAAGAGACATTAACTTATTCTGTGTGTCCACAAAGGAGGTGTGTAGTGGACATCTCATCACTGGAGATGATCAGTGAAGAGAAACAGGACAAGCACTCTTTGGGATGTTATAAAGGGGAATTTATTGCCCCATCAATTAAAGAATAGCTGAACAAGTTGTGGTATATGAATGTAATGGAATACTGTTGTGCTATAAGAAATGATGAACAGAAAAAAAAAAAGAAACGATGAGCAGGCAGATTTCAGAAAAACCTCGGAAGACTTACATGAACTGATGCTGGGTGAAGTGAGCAGAACTAGGAAAACACTGTACACAGTAACAGCAACATTGTGTGATGATCAATTATGATAGACTTAGCTTTTCTCAGCAATGCAATGATCCAAGACTCATGGTGGAAAATGCTATTCACATTCAGAGAAAAAACTACAGAGTCTGAATGCAGATCAAAGCATACTATTTTCACTATTTTTGGTTTTTGTTTTTGTGGTTTTTCTCTTTTGTTCTGTTCCTTCTTTCACAACATGACTAATGTGGAAATGTGTTTAACATGATTGTACATGTATAACCTATATCATATTGCTTGCCATCTTAGGGAGGGGGGACAGGAAGGAGGGAGGGAGAAAATTTGGAACTCAAAATCTTATAAAAAATGAGTGTTAAAAACTATCTTTATATGTAATTTAAAAAAATAAAATACTATTTACCCAAAAAGGGGAGGATTCATGCTTCTGATCCAGAAGGTAGGACCAGGAGATTCTGTGGTCTCTTTTAAAAACCCCAGCTGTATCTATAGTCCCATTGTTATCTAGTGAATTCAGTTCTTTTTACCTGAAGCCCTTTGTAATACTAAAGTACTACAGAAATGGGAGCTGTTATTATAACCTGCTGGACAGCTAGGTGGTCCAGTGGATAGAATACTGGGCCTGGAGTCAGGAAGACTCATCTTCATGAGTTCAAATATAGCCTCAGATACTTATTAACTATGTGACCTTGTTTGCCTCAGTTTCCTCATCTGTAAAATGAGCTGAAGAAGGAAACAGCAGACCACTTCAGTATCTCTGCTAAGAAAACTCCAAATGGGGTCATGAAGAGTCGGACATAATTAAACAACAATTATCACCTTTTGGGACTGAGTTTGGGGCTCTCCTGACCCTATGGAAGGTCTTTAGTGCTTAGCATTCCCTCCCTCAAATAAAGGAGTAGAATTCTTCAACACTGAATGAAGCAGTTTTTTGAATGTCTCGAACTCTTTGAGATCAGGACTTATGCCATTTTTAACTGCTGTGTGCCTATCACACATACTTCAGTACCTTAATACTTCAAGCATCTATAATTTCCTAGGTGAGGGAGCCACCTCTCAGTCAGGTAATAAACATTTATTAATCACCTATTGTGTGCCAGACAGTGTTAAGTGCTGGGGACACAAAGAAAAACACTGGCCACAAATCCCAACCCCCTCTATTACTTAATAGAGAGGGTCTTACAGAGTCACTATGCTAGAGAAATTCATTGTCCTGCAGCCAGCCTGGAGATGAGGCTCTGAACTTTGCTGGGCTGGTCCTCAGATGGCAGATGGACAGTGCTTCATTGGAGCTTCCTCTAGCTTGATGAGATTAGCTGGCACTAGCCCTCTGCTGGCATAGCCCTTGAGAGCCCACTACTGTACAAAGCACAAATGCTTGTTAGGCGTTTGATGTATTGAATAGAATTAATCCATCAACAGACATTCATTGTCTATTTTATACCAGTTAACAAACATATTAAATTGATAATTTATGAAATTATGAAATGGTGACGGGCATACCCCATTCTCTGAGTACTCCCTGGGAAAGACCACAATTGGCAGCAGGAAACAGGGCAGCAATCATATTTTAATTAAACACAGCGAGCATGGGGGTAAAAAGCCCATGAAAGCAGAGACAAGTGGCAAAATTTGGTACAGAGGCAGATGGCGGCATGAGGACAGGGAATGGGATGATGAAAGGATGTAGACAACTGGGAAAGAGGATAGGAAGTGGGAGAGGCAGAGATTATCACTCATGTACCCATGGATTAGAGTTGGGAGCCCTAGGCAGCATGGACCCCATGGAAAAGAAGGAGTGTTGAGGGTGAGATGGAAAGGACTTTGAGGTCTCATTTTTATAGAATTTTTTTTGGGGGGAAACAGACTAACTTCTATCTGTGTCACCTTGGGGTTAGTTCATTAATGTATCCGAATCAACTGAAAGTTATCTGTAAAACTTCAAAGTTCTCAGTTCCTTTTTGATGTTCTACTGGTCTGGAATTGTGGAGGTCTGGAATTTGTCTGGAATTGACCTGAACCCTGACAGAAGCACCTAGATGGCTTCTGCTGACTCATCACATATTATCAGGATGTGAATTTTGGTTAATAAGTGATACAATTTATAAATTATCCTCCTTTGATCTTTGGGATGCTTGGTGCGTGACTTCCAGGTTTACTTTTGCAGTTTTATTTCCTGCTATTTGCTTTATACTGATTACTCGTACACTTACTATACTGACTAGAAGAGGGGAAAGTGGTCAGGAGGACCAGAACAAGATACAATTTTAACACACATATCAAAAGTAACATATTATATATGAGATACACAATATCTAGAAAATGCTGAGTTAGGAGCCCTGAGAGAGTTATATATGTGTGTGTGTGTATGTATGTATGTATATATATGTATATATGTATATATGTATATATATGTATATATGTGTATATATATATGTGTGTGTGTGCGTGTGTGTGTCTATATATATATATATATATATATATATATATATATATATATATATATATATATATATATATATATATATATATATATATATTCACTAGTATGGTTCCTGCTTTTAGCAAATTTAAAGTCCAGCTGAGGAGACTAGACTTTTTTTTTGTAAACTAGACCTGTGATTTCATTGGGGTAGGGAACTTTCAGTGACAGACTTTATCTACCAATTCAGACCCCTAGGAAAGTGCCTGGGCCATGGAGAGATAAAGTGTCTTATCCAGACCCATAGCCAGCAAGTGTCAGAACCATGTGGGACTTGAACCCAGGTCTTCCAGACACTGAAATCAGATTCTTTATTTGCCTCTCTTGGAATTTCATCTTTAGAATTCAATTCTTGGTACTTAGCCTCTACTACTGCTATTGTATTGGATTTCAACCAATCTAGCAATGAACAAGCATTTTTAAAACAACAGTAGAAGGGCAGCTAGGCAGCACTGGCCCTAGAGTCAGGAGGACCTGAGGTCAAATCTGGCCTCAGACACTTGACACTTAGTAGCTGTGTGACCCTGGGGAAGTCACTTAATCCCATTGCCTTGCGAAAAATAAAATAACAGTACAAGGGATGGGGCCCTGAATTGTGATTTTATCTGCGCTGGGAATTCCCAGGAGAGAAAACTCATTCTATTGATGCAGGTCATCTCCTCTTCTGCATCTTGTCTTAGAAAGTTACCTGGTATTGCTTACTGTCTTGGGGAGGGGGAAGGGGAGTGAGAAAATATCTTCACATATAATTGGAAAAATATAAATATTATTAAGTGGGGAAAAAAGTTACCTGGAGCCCTGAGTGGTTAAATGACTTGTCCATCATACAGTCAGTATGTGTCAAAAGGGGAACTTGAACCCAGGTCCTTTTCACTTCAAGAACAGTCACCTATCCACAATTTCATGCTGCTTTACATACTAGTAATGGATAGGACTATACAATAGACAAAACAAGGTAGTGTGTGATTAATGGTCAAATCACTGATACAGACGATAGGTTTAAAGGAGGGAGAGGCCACTGGGGGCTGGGAAGAGGAGCAGTTTCAAGTGAGTGGATCCTGAAGGATTGTTGTTGTTTGTCCTTCATTCTCGAAGAGGACCATGACATCAGGAAGGTGATTGGTAGAATTTAAAGAGGGAAGAGGAGAGCCAGAGGCATCCCAGATAGAGAAATAACTCAAACTAAGAGCTGAAGGACAGAGAAAGTAAGATGTGTTGGAGGGACAGTAGCGGTACTTCACATTCCGTAAGGCACTATACCACCTTACTTCACCCCTCCCCTTCCTATCCCCACTTCAGAGCCCCAAGGTTGAAGTGAAGTCCCCACTTTCTGCATGGCTCTGCTGAATCTGGCTGGCAGACTCCATCCTCTTTATTTTCCAGCACACTCATGAGCAGGAGCACCCTAGCCCATTCTCCAGCATCCCCTGGGATGGAACTGCTGAGCCCTGCTGGCTGATCTGTATTCTGTCAGGCTCTGCTGTGCCCTCAGAAGTCAGACAGCTGCCCAGAGCTTCTCTCTGTTCTTGCTACTCTTCCTGGAAGGACCTCTTCTCTTCTTTTTTCTCTGAAACTATAACAGAAGAAAAGGAGAGGTGAGAGAAAGAGAGGAAGAGACAAAAAGAAAATGAGACAGACAGAAACAAAATGAGAGAGACAGAGAGAGACAGAAAGATAGAGAAAATGAAGAGACGAAGACAGAAAGAAAATGAGAGAGAGAGAGTATAAGGGGAAAGGGGGAGAGAAAGGGAAGATTGGAGAATAAAAGAAAAGGAAGAGGGGGAAAGGGAAAAGAAAGAGGGAAGAAGGAAGCAGGAATTAGGAGAAAGAGAAGGGGCAGCCACTCTTCTCCTTTCCTCACTTTCTAGAGCTGATAGACTCCCAGGGGTCCATAGAAGGACTCTGCTATTGCAACTTTTTCAAATAGGTAGATAGAGCAAGAGCCCAGAAGTTCAAAGGCCACAAGCAACACCAGAAGTCCCTCCTGTGTTGCAGAAGGGTACCCAGCCCAAGAAGTCACTGGACAAAAAAAGACAGGTGTGGCCCTAATAGAGTTTCATTATTGATGGAAACCCAGTCCCACCATCCTCCCCCTACCACCACCAGAACCAGGCAGGAAGAATAAGAATATTTCTTCACAGAATTTGTACTCTATAAAGGAGGAACTCACATTCCTAAATACCTTCCTAAGTGAAAATTCACCAAACTTGTCATATTGTACAGTAAATATCCGAAGAACTTCCTTCTAGGGCCTTTCTCTTCCACTATAGGGCCCCTAACCTCTTACCCTAATACTAATAGCTGGTATTTATTTACATAGGACTTTAAAGTTTGCAAAACACTTTGTAAAAAATTATCTTCTCTGATCCTCACAACAACCAGGGCAGGGAGGTGCTATTATTACCTCCATTTTACAGATAAGGAAATTGAGGCAGGTAGTGGTTAAGAAACTTGTCCACGGGCAGCTAGGTGGCACAGTAGATAGAGCACCAGCCCTGGAGTCAGGAGGACCTAAGTTCAAATCGGGCTTCAGACACTTGACACTTACTAGCTGTGTGACCCTGGGCAAGTCACTTAACCCTGATTGCCTCACCAAAAAAAAAAAAAAGGAAAAGAAAAGAAAAAGAAACTTTCCGAGGACCACACAACTAATAAGTGTCTAAGACTGGATTTGAACTCAGAGCTTCCTGACTCCACGTGCTGCCAGCAGCTCTATCTTTCCATTCATGGATTTGGATTGGATTTCAATCAAGCAACAAGCCCCCCAAAATAACCCTTGCCCAAACTGTGTAAATTGCTAGTGTAAATCAACATGATGTTTATTGGGGGCTAATATGTTCTCAGCATTGATTTACTATATGAGAGACAGAAATTATAAAGCAAAGTTCTACCCTCAAGGACTGGGGGATGGGGTGTAAGGAGTATAGAAGGCTAATACCTGTCTCTCTCATCTACTGGAAAGTCTAAGGGCACAAATGAGAGTTGCTATAGGAGTTTCTGGAAGGAGGGATCAGGATGAACTGGTGGTATTCAGAGAAGGCTTCCTGAAGGAGGTGACACTGATGGAACGAGATAGGATCTGAGTAGTTGGAAACAAGGAGGAGGGATTATGGAAGAAAAAGATTGAACAATGGTACAAGATGGAAATGAGCATATGGTGTACTCATGGAACTGTGAAGAGGCCTTGGGGATCACTAGCTGTCCAGTCATCCAGTTCTATCTCTTCTACTCCATTTCTAACAATATGTCATATCCACACTCTAGAGTCTCACGGGTGGGGAACCTGCAGCCTTGAGGCCACATATGGCCCTCTGAGTCCTCAAGTGCAGCTTTTGGATTCAGTCAAAGGGCTGCACTTGCAGATCTAGAAGGCCACATGTGGTCTCGAGGCTGCAGGTTCCCCACCCCCCCTCAGGAAAATACCCATGGCTTTAACTGCCACTTCCATGGAAATGACTCTAAAATCTATTATCTCTAGCCCCGACTTGTTCAAAGTACCCTATCCACATTTCCAAGTCACTATAGGACATCTATACCTGGATGGCCCACCATCACCTCAAAATCAACATGCCCCAAACTGAACTCATTAGCTAAACATCTGCCTAATGGCTGTCTCTTCCCCCATGTTATAACTGTAGGGTTTCTTGGATTCTTCTCTATTATTCGCCTCTACTGTCTCATCAGTTACCAGATCCTTTCCAATGTGCAGTCATTTTTTAGTGGTGTCAGTCTCTTCATGACCCCATTTTGGATTTTCTTGGCAAAAGACACTGGAGTTGTTTGCCATTTCCTTCTCCAGCTCATTTTATAGATGTGGAATGAGGCAAACAGAGTTAAGTGACTTACCCAGGGTCACACAGCTACTAAGTGTCTGAGGCCAGATTTGAACTCAGGAAGATGGGTCTTTCTGACTCCAGACCCAGGGCTCTGTCCACTGTGACACCCAGCTGACCTTTCTGCAAACTTTCTCAAATCCATTTAAGCATCTTGTTTCAGACTTTTGTTGCCACCTGTCTGTGCTGCCACAATAGCCTTCTTCTATACCTTTCTATGTAGAGACAGAATGGTATGCTGGAAACCAGTGCTGAACTTTCAGTCAGAGGACCTGGGTTCACTTCTTCCCTCTACCACTTATTTTTTGTATGATATTGGGTAAGTCACTTCAACCTCTCTGGGACTCACTGCATTCCTCTCAGAATGAAGGGTTTAGACCTAGATGACTGTAGGTTACCTTCAAGATCTATGAATCTAGGACATCTCCCTTCTTCTAATTTCTCCTTTATGCTACTTCCAGAATAATCTTTTTTTAAAAAAAAAACCATAAATTTGGTTATTTTATTCCCTCTGTTCAAAGATCTCTATGACTGCCTCTTGTCTCCTTAGTAACATTCACACTCCTGTGCCTGGAGTTCAAGATCTTACACAGTTGGGCACCACCCTCTTCCATATTTTTTTTTTTTGCCTTTTTGGAGAGGCAATCAGGGTTAAGCGACTTGCCCAGGGTCACACAGCTAGTAAGTGTCACGTGTCTGAGATCAAATTTGAACTCAGGTCCTCCTGACTCCAAGGCCAGAGCTTATCCACTGCTCCACCTAGCTACCCCTACCCTCTTCCATATTACTCCCTTCAGTGGACTCCATGCTTTAGGCAAACAGGATGACATTTTGCCCTTTGAACAAGCAAGCTCTGTTCCCAACTGTGTGCCTTTTTTCTGTCCTTTTCCCCTACTTTTACCTGTTGAACTGTTAGTAATTCTTTAAGGCTCAAATCAGCTATCACTTCCCCTAGGAAACCTTCCTCAGTCCCTCAATTGTTCATGATCATCTGCTTCAAATTTTAGTAGACTTATGTGATATAGTTTACTAGTTATCTGTATTGCCAACTACTAGACCGCAAGCTTCCCAAGGGTAGAGACTGTTTTATATGTGGCCTCTTCTCTGGCCTAGCACAGGCCTCTGCACACAGTAGGTTTTTCACAAATATTTTCTTTATTTGATCTAATGCCTTCTATTGGGTTCAGCATAGCACAAGAGAACCGTAAGACAGAATCCTTCCTTGTCCCCAAGGAGTCTATAATCTGCTGAAGCAACTCCTAATCTCCTAATAGCTCCCATGTATAAAATATTTTACAGGGCACTGTTTCTCATATCATCTTTACCACAGCTATTATTTCATCACAGGCCATTGTACAAATTTGAAAACTGAGGGTCAGAGAAATTAAAAAGTGATTATGTCTGCATTCAGACAATTGTCCGGTGGAAGAACAGGACTATAACCCATGTTTTTTTATAAGCCCAATGCTCTTTCTGTTCTGACCAAGAGTAATCAAGTTTCCCATGAAAAGAAGACATAGATGGATGCATGACAAATCATGAAACAGGCAAATTAAGGCACAAATATGTGCAGAGGGAATGGAAGAAAAAGACAGATAAATGGACTGAGCTATGAGGAGAAAGAGACAGGAAGATACAAAAAGCAAATAGGCAGGTTTTTAGAATAAACTACAATTTGCTCAGGAAGCACCCGCCACCTTGTCTCTGTGCAGACCACAGAAATAGTGGGGATGTTGCAACCCAGCTGCCCTCTAGTGGGCATGCTTAGAAATGGCCACTTAGGCCCAGGTCTCTTAGGCAGACACCGCTCTGAGACAATGGATGGAAAGTTCTAGTCAGTTCATAGGATTTCATTCATTCATTCATTCATTCATTCATTCATTCATTCATTCATTCATTCATAGGAATGTAGGATTTAGACCTTAGAAATCCTCTCAAACTCTTGGCTCCCGCTTACTTCCCTTACATGCACTGGTAGGTCTTCTTGCTGTCCCTTACGCATGGCACTTCTTATCTCCCCTCATTGCCCCTTTACCCCAACTGGGGATCTCCCATGCCTGGAATGCCCTCCGTTCTTACCTCTACCTTTTAGAGTTATTTGTTTCCTTCAAAGCCCACCTTCTACACAAGATGCCTTTCCTGATCCCCTTCCTCCAATGACCTTGTTTTTATTTTTAATGTATTTTGAGTAAGGTGAGGAGGGGAAAAATCTGATCCATGATAGGGTCAGTCATTGAGCACTTTGAGAAACAGGCTTACTGAGCTGGTGTGCTCCTGAATCCTCATGGACCAATTCTCACCCTACATTTACATTTTTTATATATTTATGTATGTGTGTACACTCTCCCCAGTAGAATCGATCAGCAAATATTGATTAAGCATTTACAAAGGGGGAGGCTCCTGAACTAGGGCCAGATGGTTTCAGTTTTGTTTTTGTAGCCTGGCACATAGCAGGGGGCTAAAACAGTGTTTATTTATTCTCTGATCTAGTCAGATACTTTCATCTTATAAATGAGGAAACTAAGTCAAACAAGTAGTAAGGAGCAAAACTGGAGTCCAAACCCAAATCTATTCAGAGACTCCAAATCCACTGACCTTTTCACTACAGAGTAAGTTTTTAAAGTTTTAAAGCGTTTTTTTCTAGTGAACAAGCTGTCCCTTGCTCCTGCTGTCTCTTTGCAGTGCCTGTTGTAGGACAAGCAGTTGGTAGCAAAGTAGATAGTTATCTCTTCCACATTGCAGGGGTAGGGGCATAGCACCCCCTCAATCTGGAAAATCGCTGTAAAATTTTTTTGGCCCTCCCTTCCTACCAGAGAAGAAGTCTGATTTTTTTTTCTTTTTCTTTTATAGGGTGTTTACAATACCTTATTATAAAATTTGGGTTAAGCATTTGTCATAGGCTATGTGTAAGTCACTGTTAAGTAAAAATACTACTCTAAATGAGTTTACATTTTGGTGGGACAGACAACAAGTACATATAAAAATATCTACAACAATGGCATCAAATTCAAATAGAAATGCAGGTTAAACGACACGTATTGCTTATTGACTTTAAAAATCACATAACATTATCTATGTTCTATTGCATTATTTATTTATTTTTGTGTTCATATTTACTTATTATTATATATTTATTTTGTTAAATATTTCCCAATTACATCTTACGAAGGTTTGGCTGTACTTGGAAGTGTTGCTGACTGTGCCTTTTACATCTCTGAGCTACAACATAAATATAAAATAAATATCAATATACACAAAGTAGTTAAATAGTAGTTAACTTGGGAGGGAGAGCACTAACAGTTGAGGTGATTAGCAAAGGCTTCATATAGAAGATGATGCCTCAGCTATTTTAGATACGTTAAGTTTTAGATGTTTCCAGACCTCCCATTTGAAATATCCAGGAGGTAATTTGGTGATACAGAACTGAAGCTTAGGGGATTGGATCCATAGATCTGCAAGTTGTCTGCAGAGAGACGATAATTAAATCCATGGAAGCTAATGAGGTTACTAGGACAGAAGTTAAAGGGACAAGTCAGCCTAAGACAAAATCTTGGGGAAACCCCCCAGTTGGTGGGTATGACCTAGATGAAGATCCAACAAACGAGATTGAGAAGGAGCTCTCAGACAAGTAAGAAGAGAACTAGGAGATGGTAGGGTCACAAAAATCCGGAGAGGAATTCTTAGGAGGAAAGGATGATCAACAGTAACTAGGTTGAGAAAGATTAGGACTGAGAAAAGACCATCAGATGTGAAAATGAATAGGTAATTAGCAATTTTGGAGAATAGGTAGCTAGGTGGTACGGTGCATAGAGCTTTAAGCCTGGAGTCAGGAAGATTAGATCTGACCCCAGACACTCACTATGTGACCCTGGGCAAGTCATTCAACCCTGTTTGCCTCAGTTTCCTCATCTGTAAAATGAGCTGGAGAAGAAAATTGCAAATCACTCTAGTATCTTTGCTAAGAAAACCCCAAATGGGGTCACAAGGAGTCTATCACAACTAAAATGACGGAACAAAAACAAAAACAAAAATCTGAAGAAAACAATTTCAGCTGCAGGAAGCAGGACGTAAACAGACAACACACAGTGATAAGATAATATATTTCCTGGAGTAACGGAAGAGTATTATTAATAGTAAGAATGGTAAACCTTTAGAAGTTATATGAATATTCATCACTATTATGTAAATTGTGATAGCACAAACTTAAGATAGAATTTTGCAAAGTCACTTCCCTTGGTGGCCATCAATTGTGGAATGGCTGAACGAGTCATGGTATAAATGAAATGAAATACTATTGTGCTGAGATTATGAAGATGGTTTCAGAGAAACTTTAAGATTTGTGTGAACTGATAAGAGTGAAATGAGTAGAATCAGGAGAACATGTAAGTAATAATGAAAACATTATAAAGACAACTAAATCTGAAAGACTTAAGAATTCTGATCATCACAGTAACCAACCATCTGCCCAGAAGACTCATGATGAAACAGGCTATTCATCTCCAGAGAGAATGGCAATGGATCTAGAATTTTTGGACACAGCCAGGGTGGGAATTTGTTTTTTCTTGAACAGATATGTTTCTAGCGGGACTTTTTTTTTTCTTGCTTTCTCAATGGGGGTAGGGATTGGGGCCAGAGGATGAAGGGAAAGAATGAGCATCTTCTTGAAAATGAAATCAATTTAATTTTTCAAAAAGGCCCCTACCCTCAACTTTTGACACCTGAGGAGTGTTATTAAAGATTTAGGAAGTAGACAGAACTGACAACCTGAGCTAGGAAAATGTGATGGATGGGCTTAGGAGTCATTCATAATCTCTTCTCAGCTTAATGAGTTGAGAGCTAGAGACTAGGAACAGGAAATTAATAAGGAGGAGGGTGTCAATTTTAAGCCATGGTGAGGCTTGACAGCGGCAAGCGTGGCCCTAGATAGGCATAAACCCTTAAAATAGTTAAATACTCAGGGCAGGGAAGGCTAAGGAAAAGCCTAGACTGCTGGTCTCTTCCTGCCCTAGACATGGCATATCTTCTCTCTTCTCTGAGTCACAAGCATCGCTCTCAGCTTCCTGAGATGTCTGCATCCTTGAGCCGAAGGGTCAACCTCCTACTGTTTTTAGAAAGCTATTTTAGTTTCACAAAATCTTCAATATTTTTAAAATAAAGGTGTCTATGAAGGAAGGGAAATAAGAAGAGCCTTCAAGCTAAGGCCCCTAGGAAGGAATGCAGAGGCAGGGGAAACAGCAGAGGGTCCTGGGGGGTGGTGATGAACTGGTCCAGCCACCACTGGATCTCTGTACTCTCTTCAGGCCCAAAGGCAGATATTAGCACAAAGACAGATTGACACAGGAAAGGCCAGGCAGCCCTTATATCACATCATGGATCTGATAACTGCCCAATAACTTGCATTCCCTAAAGAGTGAAGGATGGAGCTGTGCCCACTGCCTGTATTTTAAAAAGCTGCCAGGTCCTGCTTGAAGTCTTTTTTGTTGTAGCACTGGCCATTCAGATCTAACTCCTGTGGCATTTGATGCCATTTTCATATGAACAAGGAACTTCCCTCCTTGGATAAGGCCACCCCAATTACTGAGTCATATAGGCTTAAATGTAGCCACCCTAGTAGGTCAAGGCAGGAAAGGTCATACCGGCCAGCTGGGGTGAGATAGTCTACAACCTCAAGAGTTCAGTACTCCAAGGTAAGTATATCAGGATGGCAGACATCGTGGGACCTCATCACTCACAGAGGTGAGGATGGAGGTAGTCAGGCAGAGGTAGCCCCCAGTTCTGGAAAATCAGGTCCCTAGGCTATCACATGCCCTCCCATTTTGGGGGGGAAATAGGTTCAATACAGCCAACCTGCCATGCCTTAATGTATGGCTAAACGTACTAAATGTCGGACTTTGTCCCTGTGTCCCTCTCCAGGAGCTGGAGCTGGCGGCAGCAGTCGCTGGACAGTAAGAATATGATGACAGTCGTTTGGTTGCTACGTCAGCCGCAGCTGCTGGAGTTGTGTGCCGACTCCACCTGGGAGGTGTGCAGTTTGAGGCTGCCTAGCTGGTGGCGGGGCCTGGGCACAGTAACCAAGACACCTGCTGTCCCAGAATGACAGTGGGAAAGTAGGGGAGATGTGAAATGAGAACAGGACACACTGACAGCTTTCAGCACTGGAAGTACGTAGTCTTTCCGGGGGGAGTGATGAAAACCTGTGGGACCCTGGCCACTCCAGAGAACTGAGATCTTCTCCTCTCTTTATGGGTGACCCTTTGGGCAGGAAGCCCAAGGCAGGGCCAGAGAAACCTTTTGGCCACAGTATGAGAGTGGGAGGCAGCAGAGGAAGGACATTGTCTCCTCAGAGGCCACCAACACTTGGAAGATTCGAACCAGAATCTCCAGACAAAGATGTTCTCCATAGCCTGACCCTGAAGTAGAGCCATCCTTAGGGGGAGCTTTGCTTCCCTATCCTGGGGAGAGCTCTACATTGTGAGTGGTCTCCCCAGGTGTGTCTGGGGAAGCCGGTGGACCTTGGCTATATGTTGAGCTAGCTTCCTGGGACGACAGGTATATATAAAATGTTATGTGTGATATAGAACTCCACCAAGATTCTATTCTGATGCCTCATTGTGATATGGGAATGATCCTGGATTCTCAAAGAGCCAGCAGAGCACAAGCCCTGACAGATTTGACTAAGCTGAAAATGCTTGGAGGAAGGGACCAGCGATTAATTAAAGCCTGGTGTCAAAGGGGCAGCGTTATTAAGTACAGAGGGGCTCATTACCAGGTTGGCTGTTAGTGTGCTGAATTTTTCGGCTATAGTAACTCTTGGATTTATAGAAGACTGGCCATCTGTGTCAATGCAGAGATTGTCCATAATAATGAAATCATGAATCCCTGAGTTATTGAAGTATGTGTTTATGTCTAATTACTATTTACTCCATATTCCTTTATATTTAAATTTTTAAATATTCATATTTTATCTTTTCAAAACCACTTTCATATATTATGTGGGGAAAAGCTCAGTATAGTGAATAGCATTCTAGAACTGGAGTCAAGAAGACCTGAGTTGAAATTGTTCCTCAAATATTTACTAGCAATGTGATTCTGAGAAAATGACTCAACTTCTCTCAGCCTGTTTCCTCATCTGTAAAATGGGAATAGTAATAATAGCCCCTACCTCACAGGGTTGTTGTGGGGACCAAATGAGATAGTAATTGTAAAGCACTTAGAAAAACCTTACAGCAATATATAAATGCTGGCTATTATTACTTATTATTATTACCATATTATCTCATTGTATTCTCTAGGGATTGAGAAGGTAGATGGGGAAAATATGTTCTAATAAGCAGAAAAGTCCACATCTGGGATTCCACTGCCACCATAGCACACCAAAAAGGCAAAAGTAGAAAGAGCGCTGAATTTGGAGTTAGGGCACCTCGATTCAGATTCCAGTTCTGCTGCTTATGAGGTCTGTGACTCTGGGCCCCAGACTTTACCTCTCTATACCTGTTTCTTTATTTATAACAAGAGGAAGTTAGTTGGTCTAGACAATTTCTAACATCCTTTCAACTCTAACTCCTATAGAAACCTAATCAGAATTGTCTCCTTTGGGTCAGCCCCACGGGCTCTCCATCCTAGGAGGGATATTAAGGAAAGAATGACATGTGAAAGGGCAGAGTTCCTTTCCTTTGTGGTGACTTCAAAGATACCCCCACACCTCACCCCACCACCTCCCTCAGACCTATCCCATAATGGTCCTTTGGAATTTATCTAAACCACTCACAAAACTTAGCATCATTTCAGCTTCTGACATTTCTCACCTTTAGCAATATATGTCCCATAAATGTGTCCTCAATTTCTTTTCTTCTGTTTCTAACTTGCCTTGTCCAAACTTTGGAGGTGCTGTACCTATCACAGATTACAATCCTGTATCATCATCCTCATTGCCTTTCTTATGTCAAGAACCAGAGCCCAGAACGGGGTGCCACCAAGGGGCTCTGGCTCTAGGCTCAAGCAGACCAGGTTCACATCAGGGGGATCTTGACCTTAAAGGGAGGGAATCAGGTTTTTCCCCCTCTTGTTCTCTGGTTCATTTTTCCTTTTCTATAGTAATTCCAGACAAACTTCTGTAAACAAAACAGCTCACGTGTAGGGTCTTCCCAAACTTGATTAACAGAGTCCCTTCTAAAAAAGTGAATCAATAATGGAATGCTATTGTGCTGTAATAAATGATAAGCAGGCAGATTTTGGAAAAACCTGGAAAGACTTACACGAACTGATGCTGAGTGAAGTGAGCAGAACTACGACGACACTGTATTCAGCAACAGCAACACTATGCAGTGATCAACTGTGATGGACCTAGCTCTTCTCAGCAATACAATAATCTAAGACAATTTCAAAAGACTCATGATGGAAAGTGCTATGGAGTCTGAGAAGACCTATAGAGTCTGAATGTAGATCAAAGCATACTAGTTTCACTTTTTTTTTGCTCTTTCTTTCTCATAGTTTTTCCCTTTTGTTCTGATTCTTCTTTCACAACATGACTAACATGGAAATATGTTTAATATGATTGTACATGTATAACCTATATCAGATGGCTTACCTTCTGGAGGAAGGGGGAAGGGAGGAAAGGAGGGAGAAAAAAATTTGGAACTCAAATCTTATAAAGGGAATGTTGAAGCTATCTTTATGTCTAATTAGAAAAAATAAAATACTATTAAGCAGAAAAACATTAAAATTTAAAAATGTTTCAAAGTACAAAGTATTACAGATCAAACACACAACTATTTATTTCTTCCACCTCAAGAGAAATGTTAACACAAAAGACTCATTTCAATGCCTTAGCAAAATACTTAAAATATCGAACAGTAATCCATCATATCTATTCTCTCCTGGGAAGTAAACACTCTTTGGAGATTTGTGGAACTACTGAACAGATACTTCATTTTCTTCTCTGATCTGCACTTTCTTCACAATAACCCTGGATTTTCTGGCAAGCCAAGGCACGACTTGGTCTTCCATAGTTCTTTTGTGTCCACTGAGATGTTCTCTTTCTCCTGGAAAGCCAACACTCAGACTCAGCACTGCCCAACCTCTGCACTCATGAGGTTTCTCCCAAGACTAGAACTATCCATCTTGAGATTACTACTTGGTTTCCTGTGTTCAGTGGAAAATAACACAGCCAGGGACTTGAGATCCAGGCTCAGGCTCATCGGGGTAAGAACGTCTTCTCACTCCCATGTACGTCAGTTGTCGTTGATGCTGGGGGAGGAGTAAAGGGAAGGAAGAAGGCTATGGAAGAGATTCATTAGTCCCTTCACTGCGAGTTGGGGGGGCAGGCTACTTGAGCTCTTACTGACACATTCCAAAGACAGAAAGAGAGGACAGGAGTGATTTCTCCTCTTAAAGCAGGTGTTCTCAATATGGAGTTTGTGTACACCCAAGGGGTATGGGAAGCTTGTCCAGGGAGTGTGAGGAAGATTTTGTATTATCATATTGGAATATTCCAAAAGCAGTATATTAGTGGAAAATGTGCAGATTGCATAAATTTATGAACACCTAACAACTTTATGATACAAAAAAAATGTTATGTACCAAATACAGTTTCTTTGTGAAAAATTAATCTGTTATTTTATTTATATGGCTATGTATGGTAAACTCCAGAATACTTTTTTCTCATGTTAAATAGAGGAGTATAAGAAGGTTTTACAAGAGGTCCAGAGTCATGGGAATCAAAAAAGGTTGGAATGCTGTTTTAAAGCCTACTGAGCCTCTTTCAGTCATCAATCTTTGACACAGTCCCCCAGTGGTAGAGAAGATGAAGCCTCTGGTTGGGCACACCCTTCAGCAAGAGACCAGAGCATAGGTCCATCCACTTGAAGCCAGAGCACAAGGCCCCAGGGACTTGCTTTTTTATACTTAACTTTCCGAGTCTGCATTTTTTTATCAGTAAAATGGGGATAATACATAGAGTCACCTGTACATGTAGTATCTATGTCACAGAGTTGTTGCAAGGCTTAAAAGGGATAATGAAGGTAAAGGGCTCTGTAGCTTTTTAGTCAAGTATGATCCTTTTGTATTCTGCATTTAGGATCACAGATCCTGATCAGGAAGGAACTTTGGAGGCCATAGAGTCTAATCTCCTCACTTCATAAATTAGGAAGCTAAGGCCCAGGAAAGTTAAGTGTTTTGTCCAAGGCCACACATGTGGTAAGTGTCAGAGGCAGAATCTGAATTCAGTCCTCTGACTCCAGAGTCAGTGTGCTTTCCACTTAATAATTAAGAGGCCTTTAATAAATGCTTGCTGGAATTATCTGTCAGATCTATGGATAGGGGAAGAATTCACAGCCAATCGAGAGACAGAGAGGGTCACAGAAGGTAAAATGGATACTTTTGATGATGTTAAATTAAAAAAGGGCTTGCACCAAAAAACCCAATGCAGCTAAAATTAGAAGAAAAGCAGAAGACTAGGGGGATGGGGGAATTTTTTTAAACAAGTCTTTCTAATAAAGGTCTCATTTCTAATATATATGTATATATATATATATATATATATATATATATATATATATATATAATATATATATATATATATGGGACTGAGCCAAATTTATAAGAATAAGAGCCATTCTCCAATTGATAAATGGTCAAAAGACATGAGCAGGAAGTTTTCAGAGCAAAAAAATCAAAGCTATCAATGGTCATTTAAAAATGCTCTAAATCACTAATAATTAGAGAAATACGAAGTAAAACTACTCTGCAGTACTGCCTCATGCACATCAGCTTGGCTAAGAGGATAGAAAAGGAAAATAACAAATGCTGGAGGGGATGTGGGAAAACCAGCACTTTAATTCAGTATTGGTTGATCTGTGAACTGGTCCCACCATTCTGGAGAACAGTTTGGAACAATCCCCAAAAAGCTATTAAACTGTATATAGCCTTTGACTCAGCAATACTGCTACTGATGTATATACCCCAAAGAGACCAAAGAAAGAGTAAAAAAAATGCCATACATACAAAAATATTTATAGCAGCTCTTTCTGTGGTGGCAAAGAATTGAAAACTGAGGGGATACCCATCAATTGTGGAATGACTGAACAAGGACATTATGGTATGTGAATATGATGTAATATTATTGTGCTGTAAGAAATAATGAAGAGAATGGTTTCAGAAAAAACCTGGGAAGACTTATATGAACTGATGCAAAGTGAAGTGAGCAGAATCAGAATAATTTATACTTAATAGCAATCTTGTAAAGATAATCAACTTTGAAAAACTTAGCAACTCTGATCAAGGCAGTGAACCACCACCATTCCAAAGGACTCATGATAAAAAATGCTCTCTACATCCATACAGAGAATTGATGGACTCAGAGTACAGATTGGAGCATATTTATTTCTCTTTCTTTTTCTTGACATTTTTTTGGTAGGGTGATGGGAGGAAACACGACTAATGTAGAAATTTGTTTTGCATGACTTCATATTTGTAATGGGTCTTGTATTTCTTGCCTTCTCAATGGGCAGGGAAGGAGTGGGGAAGGGAAAAATTCGGAATTGAAAATAAAATAAAATAAAAGTGAATTAAGAAAAACAAGAAATAAACAAAAATCATGGCAATATGACAAGGATCCCATTTGTATGGTGTTGTAAATTGGGTACTCTCACATCTGGGTCATTGTTTTCTCGGATGAGTTTCACCTGGGATTTCTTTATAGTCACCTGTGGCTCCAGTCTATTAATCTCTGAAGGCACAGTCAGCTTGGTCTGAGTTTCAAGGTCAAGACCCTTGGCCTCTGGCTGAGTGACTGGTCTTTTGCAGAGCCAAGTTCTTAGTCTTTCCTAGAGGCTATGGTGACATCTGTTGATCCTTTCAAATCTTGCTCTTTTTTGGGGACTCATTTCAGCAATACTTTAGGAAGATCCTTCTTAGAGCTACCCTGTGACATCTGGATGATCTAGTGGCCCTGGCCAATCAGCATGAGAAGCTCCTGGGTAGGATTTCTATATTGGTTACATTCAACATTTGAATGTGGCAAATAAGTGTATCTATCTAATAACAGAAATCACCTCTGATCCCCAAGTTCATAATGACCTTCCCCCTTACACCCACCACAGCACTTTATTTTTTTACCTTCCTAACACATTTATCACATAATATTTTTGCGTTGTTATAACTATCAATGTTGGAGTCTTAGCTCTCTACTAGAATGTAAGTCCTTTGAGGTCAAGGATTGTATCATATCTAAACTTTGTATTACTGCCATTACCTGTAGTCTGCTCAAATAGATGTTTAATAAATATTTATTTGGTGGCAAAAAAAAAATCCTTATTGAATTGAATTCTATTCAATTCAGTGGAATCTCTCCTTATCATCCTTCAAGCATATCCTTAGACAACCTCATTGCCATCATTTGTCCTTGAAAAGGACAATAACTTCACCACGGTGACGTCGTGACTTCCATGATTTGGATTTAAGTGAGGCAGAGCTGCTCTCACTCTCTACTCCAGGGTCTTTGAAATCCAGTGGCAAGACAAAAGTCAAAATGACTGAAGTTGGTCCAGGATGCAGTGGTCGACCTTTGCCTTTCCAAATTAAAATTTCCCCAGTTCTCAGTTTGTCTGAGGCGATGCCCATTCAATGATAGAATAATAATAATAATGAGAGCTGACATTTATATGTTTTAACTAATATGCTTTACATGTGCAATCTTGTTTGATCGTCATTAACAATTCTAGACAGAGCGTATTGTTATTCCCATTTAATAAAGGGATGTTAAGTGTTTTGCCCATGGTCACTCAGCTAGTATCAGACATAGGGCTGAATAGTAAATGAGTGGGCCCTTGCCCCTACCAAAATCCCAGTACAATCAGATGGCCAAATATGGACTGACTACATGTTATGTTATGGGTGTTACACAGGGGATTCCTGCTTCAGGTAAAGGTTCATTATCATCGTCATTGATAAGTGTTATTAATGATTACTTGGTGAAAGGAGATGCCTTGATATCAGAGGTTCTATGATTTTTATGCCTCCATTTACCATAGTTTCAATCACGTTTTCTGGAACACATCCTTCTTTACCTCTACATTCTTGCCCCCAGCACTGATGTGTACTTCAATTTAGTCCTCAGTGATGGTGTGGAGTTAAAACAGAATTTAATTTCAGTTGAACAGCAGAACCCTCAGAGGAAATTTTTGCTCATACTGTATTTACTATGTTGCTAGGGAGAATGGGTAGAAGTGGGAAGGGGACGCTGGGGTCTCATAGACTAGCATTTGGGTATAAATGGGAGACAAGTCTAGCTGGTAATAGGGGCTTATACGGATGATCTTGCCTGTTCTCAGATGAGGGGCTTACTCACCAAGATAAGGCTAGGATGCATGTGGCCAAAAGTAGAGAGGATTTCAGTCACATCCTCTCTTCTCAATCTTTCTCTCTCTCACGTACAGTTTCTGCTGCATTACCTGAAAGCCTCCTGCAGAGTGTCAGTCTGTATGATCCCCAGAGAAGAATTGAAGAGGGAGGAGGGAGATGCTCTTTACCTGCTTCCACTCAGATCTGCCAAGTCCCTGGGGCTTATCTTTTCTCCTGCTGAGAGCTGGTCCCTTCCTGTCTATTTTACCTGCAGCTTCATAGATAAATAGTTCACTCCCTTCTTCATCCTCCTCCTTCCATTCCCCTCCCCTCAACCTCAGCTTCCTCATCCTCCCCTCCCCCATTTCTTCTTCCTATCCAGGGACCAATTCTCTCTCTTTTTTTTTTTTGGTAGCCCCTCTCGTAGGTCAGATCTGTTTTTCTGTGCCCCCTGTTAAGGATCTAGTCTTGGTGTGTGACTTAGATGCATACCAGACAGAAGCCCTGATTGTACTCACATTCCTCCATGAGGTGCTAATGGAATGTGGATTGTTCCAGGTAAGAGATGCTTCATGACCCATTGACCAATCAATCAATCATCGTCCAGAAGCATCTGTTTAAATGTTCTTGTTCTTGTTCAGTCATTTTTTCAGCCCCTCATTCAAGCGAAGATACTGGAGTGGTTTGCCATTTCCTTTCCAGCTCATTTTACAGATGAGGAAACTGAGGCAAAGGAGCAGCTGGGTGGTACAATGAATAGCGCACACTGCCCGGAGTCAGGAAGACCTGAGTTTAATTCTAGCCTCAGACACTTACTAGCTGTATGACCCTGGATAAGTCACTTAATCCTGTCTGTCTCCAGTTCCTCATCTGTGAAATGAGCTGGAAAAGGAAATGGCAAACCACTCCAGTATCTTTGCCAAGAAAACCACAAACCACAAACAGTCAGACACAACAAACTAGGGCAAACAGGGGTAAGTGACTTGCCCAGGGTCACATAGCTAGTAAGTGTCTGAGGCCAAATTTTAAACTTTCTGACTTTAGGCAAGGCTCTCTAACCACTGCACCAGCCAGCCGCCCTTTAAACTTAAACTTAAGTTTAAATGTTTACTTTGTGCCAACACTGAGCTAAGCATCTGGAGATAAAGAAAGGCTAAAACAGCCCCTCCCCTCAAGAAGCTTACACTCTACTGGGGGAGACAACATGTAAATCAATGGGTAAGTCCTTACAGAGAAGGTTGTAAGAGGAGTCTTAGGGGTCAGACTCTAGAAACTGAAACCGACTTACACAGGAAAGGTAGCATTTGGGATCAGAATTGAAGGGGCATGGAGTTCTAAGAGGCAAAGCATTGCAGGAAGGGGTGATAGTAAGTGTGAAGACATGGAAGTTGAAGTGTCACATGCAAGGAAGTGTTATCAAAGTCCCAAATGTGGTGTCTATGGATGTATTCACACTCTAAATGGAGACAGAAAAGGCTCCATCACTTTACCTTGTCAATCCTGGCTCCCATTAAGTGGAGGCTTCCTTCATCTGTCATTCTTTTGGCTAAAAATCTTCTATAGCTCCCTATTTCTGACTAAGTTCAAATTCATTTGTCTGACATTCAAGGTCTTCCACAATCTGATTGTAGTAGTAGTAATAATAATATATAATAATAATAATAATAATAGCATTTTATTGGGCTTCAAAGTTTGCAAAGCACTTTACTTGTGTAAAAGCTTTCCCCCAATGTAGATGATAGCTATAGAAAGGTACTTGGGCATCCTTGTCACCTTGTTCAGTCAATTTTCCAGTTGTGTCTGACTCTTCACAGCCCATTTGGGGTTTTCTTGACAAAGATACTAGAGTGGTTTGCCATTTCCTTTTCCAGCTCATTTCACAGATGAGGAACTGGAGACATATATACTATACTATAGCCATTTCCTTCTCTAGCTTATTTTATGGATGAGAAAATTGAGGCAAAGAGGGCTAAGTGACTTGCCCAGGATCACACAGCTAGTAAGTGTCCGAGGCAGGATCTGAACTCCCATCTCCCTGAATCCATGCCCAACACTCTATAGTAGGTACGTTACAAATGTTGAATTAAATTGAAAGGTCGACCAGTTGTGTTTTCTCTACTTGCTATCCCTCACACACTGTGGTCCGTCTCCTATTTTTGCATTCTCGCACAGACTGTCCTCTGCTACTAAAATTCATTTTCTTTTTAACTTCACCTCTAAGAATCCCTGGCTTCCTCCAAAGATCAGCTGGGGTTCCACCTCCTGCATGAAGTATTCCCTAATTCTCTACCTTCCCCCATAAAATCTGGACCGGACCTGTGGTTTCATTGATATAGACGATTCTAAGTGAGGAAATTTCATCTATCAATGCAGCCCAGCCATCGATATGCAGGTTCTTTAAAATTTAGAGTTTCCTGAAGCATTTGGATACAGCACTGGTCCTGGAGTCAAGAAGATTGGAGTTCAAATGCTGCCGTAGACACTAGCTGTGTGACCCTGAGCAAGTCACTTAACCCTGATTGCATTAAAAAAAAAATGAAAGGGATTTGTCCAGAGTCACAAGGCCAGGTCAGTGTCAGGACTTGAACCCAGGTCTTCCTGACTCCAAAGTTGGCTGTGTCTGTGCACCTCCATTACTTTGGGTTGGTTTTTTTATTCGTAACACCACAGCCTCCGGTCACTCTGGCTGGTTGGTGTCCTGAAAGAGAGAGCTGTGACCATGCCGCAGCACAGCAAGAAGGAGGGAGACATGACTGCAGATATTTGGAGGGCTCCAAGAAAGCCCAGATCAGACCTGTGAGTGGTAGACAGGAGACCTCCTTGCAACCCCAGACTTGGATCAATGGCTTCTTGATTCTCAGCATTTGCCACCCTAAAGACTATAGCAGACTCCTCTTGGTAAGATTGTCTCTTGGAATCCTTCAAGCACATAGAAACACAGGAATTTGCTTTGCTTGACTATGCATGTTCGTAATAGGCCACCCAGAGACTACATGACTTCTCATGGTGTATCAGAGATGGGACTAACCCAGGATTTCCTGAGTCCAAGCCCGGCTCCCCATCCCTTATTCCATGCTATCTACTACACCCTTCTACCGTACATATCAAAATTAGTGTCATAAACAATAAATACTCTGAGCGAGGGGAGGAGGGAGGGAGAGACAGAGACAGGGAGGGGGAAGAGAACAATGGTTTTGTTTTTCTTGCTTTTTCAATGGTGGGGGTGATAGAGAGGTAGAAGAGAGAAAAGACAGATGCTCTAGCTCCCCCAGGATCATAGACCCAGAACTTAAGGGACCTCAAAGACCTTCTAATCCAACCCCTTCCTTTTACAGATGAGAAAACTGAGGCCCAGGGAGATTAAACCACTAGGCAGTAACCATCAGAGGCAGGATTCGAACCCACTTTATTTATTTTTTTAGGCAATTGGGGTTAGGTGACTTGTGCAGGGTCACACAGCTAGTAAGTGTCAAGTGTTTGGTCTGAGGCTGGATTTGAACTCAGGTCCTCCTGACTTCAAGGCTGGTGCTCTATCCACTGTGCCACCTAGCTGCCCCCTCGAACCCACTTTCTCCAACTGCAGAGCCAGGGTTCTTTCCACTGTGTGTGTCATGCTGTCTCTCTTATAATCAATCCCTTCCTACCTTGCTGCAGAGATAACTCCCCCACTGGCCTACCTACTTTCTTCCTTCTCCTCCTTGGAACAACCCAGCTGGGATTACTGTGTCCTGATCTGCATAGAAATAAATGCTGGGAAAGTCAGCGTGGGCCTCTGAGGGGCCTTCATGTTGCCACGGGTCTTCAAACTTGATGATGCCAGTAAAGAATAAGATGAAGACTTGTGGCAGAAATGGCCCCGATGAGATCAGGAGGGAAGCTATTGATAGAGAGAGGCCTGAGCTTGTAGCTTACGGCCTGAAAAAAGCCACCTTGCCTTGCCAGCAGCTCCCTTCTCTTTCCTTAATTTAAGAAGAGCATAAGGCACAGATACTGATTCAAATCCTCCCCCCTTTTCCCCTATCGGCCCCCCCACCCCAAAGTGTTCTTCCTTTTCTGCAATCGAGTAACACTTATTCCCAAATGCCTCTTAATGTTGGCTTTACTTTATAAGCATGTCTTCATAAGCTCAACCCCATGATAAAAGACTAGGAATTCTTTGAAGTCTTTTTTTTTCATTCCCCTCTTGGGCTCCTGGGAAGTGCTCAAGTGCCTGAACTGAGGCAATGTGGTAGAGTGGATGCTGGGGTGGGCTTTGAAGCAAACCTGAAAACCTGGGTTCAAATTCTCCCTCCAAGGGTTACTAGCTATTTGGCAGTGAATTAAACTCTCTAAGCCTCAGCTTTTTCATCTGTAAAATGGAGATTATGATGATAAGACTTGTAGTACTTACCCCACAGCCTTGTTGTGAGACTCAAATGAGATAATATAAAGTGCTCGCTGTTATTCAGTCGTGTCCAACTCTTTGTGACCCCTTTTGGGATTCTCTTGGCAAAGATACTGGAGTGGTTTGCCATTTTCTTCTCTATGTAATTTTACAGATGAGGAAATTGAGGCAAACAGGGTGAAATGACTTGCCCAGGGTCACATAGCTACTGAGTGTCTGAGGTCAGATTTGAACTCAGGTCTTCTTGACTCCAGGTGGCATGTTGTATCCACTGCACCACCTAGCTGCCCTAGCAAGTCTTAAAACATTCTCCCCCCTCCTCCTCCTCCCCTGCCGTGGATATGGAGGCATGCTACATAGCGTAGTGGATCCAGTGCTGGACCAGAAGATCTGAGTTCAAATCCTGTTTTAGACACTTACTAGCTAAAGCTGTGTATGTGCGAACAACTAACTTCTTTCAGGTTCAGTTTCCTCATCTGTAAAATGGAGTATCAGAGCAGCTCCCACTCGCAGGCATATTGTGAATCAGAGACAAGGTAATGTATGTAAAGAGCTTTGCAAACTTTGCCACTATATATGTGCTCTTTCTCTCTGTTTCTGTTTCTCTCCTTCCTCCTCTCTCTTTGTCTCTTTCCCCCCCTCCACCGGGAGTCCTTATTGTTTATGTCACTAATTTCTACGTTTTATATATGGTAGAAGGGTAAGGGATGGGGAGCTGGCCTTGGCGCCTGGAAAACCTGGATTAGTCCTATGTCTGACACATGGCACAATTATTTGTGTGACAATGGGAAGTTATGAACCTATTAATGCCCTCAGCAGTGCCCTAAGACTTCAGGGGCTGTGGCAGATCTGCCATTGAAAGGAATTTCCACACCATGAGTTCCCTATGCAGATATTTCTGTATGGACCAAAAAATTTAAAAGTAGCAAGATAGTGTAGGCTGTGTGCTGAGACAGAATCAGAAAGCCCTTGGTTCAAATTTGACTCTCACTAGCTGTGTGACTTTAGACAAGTCCCTTAACTTGTATGTACCACAAGCACCTCCCTAGGATTCATCTGTCCAGCCATAGATTTAGTGGTCAATGGGAGCAGCTTTGGTGGAGGGAGTTCCCTGTGCTGATCTGTATCATGTTAATTACAGAGAGATAGAGTATTAGGGAACACATGGATTCTAGCCTCAGTAAATTTGGTTCATCTTAGCTGAGTGACCTTGGGTAAGTCAATTAATCTTCTAGGCTCAGTTTTCTCACTTACAGATTTAATGATCTCAGCCCTGCCTATGTTGTAGTACCCAAATGAGGTAATATAAGTGAAAAGGATTAGTAATCAAGCAAACATTTATTAAGCAGTTGGTATGTACCAGGCCCAGGGGATACAAAGACAAGGTTCAACAATTCCTGCCCTCAAGAAGCTTGCACTCTATTGAGAAGTCAATGTCTATGCATACAAATACATGCAAAATATATTCAAAATAAAAACTGGAGAGCCCTTTACAAATATGATGGCTATTTCCAGATCTTTGCTGATCTGAAATTGTTTTTCAATTTTTGGAGTTCCCTGGGAATCTTGAGAAGTTCTGTGATCTGCTCAGGGCATGGTCAGCATGGGTCAGAAACAGGACTTGAACCCAGGTCTCCCTGACCTCATGGTTGATTCTCCATCCCCAATGCATCCCTAAGGAATTATTCTTACCATTTTTTAATGTATGTATGCTATACGTCCCTAAATATGCAAGCTCCTCCAAGGGGTGGGAGTTGGGACATTGTATTTTTTGGATCTTTCTGAGCACCGAGCAAAACTCTTGACACCTAAAAGATGCCCAATAAATACTGACTGACTGATGAATAAACACTGAGGCAGATTATGAACCTGGTGTAATTAACACAAGATGGGAGAGTCAGGAGATTTGAACATCCCTGGAAATGCTGACTGACCCTGAAGAAAAGCACTTCCCCTCTTCTCTACCTTTTCCTGAGTCAAGACTTCTTTCTTCCAGAAATGCCCCAAAGACAAGCAGAAGCCTCTCTGAATGTAAATCCTGCTGAAGGAGGCACCCAGAGAGCCTGGGGCACAGTGGGCATTCATTGGACCTTAACCATCATCTCAGGACCATGGCATCAGTGAGAAGGAAGAGCTCCCTGGCTCATGCTCAAAGGCCTCTGGGACCAGTTGTGTTGGTAAGAAGGGCTCCTTTTGTTTGGGTCTATCTCTCGGAGCATGCAATTTCCTGGCATCCTGCCCGGGACTCTGAGTGAAAAATGGAGATCGGACCAAGTCCACAGGTTCCCAGAGCACAGGGACCAGGCCAGATGGGATTTATTTCATTTATAGCTCCTCAAACTCGTCCCCCTCCCAGTCACAGGACGGAAGTGCCAAGCAGAGAGGGGGGAAGAGAGGGTAAGAGAGGGTGGGGAGGGTGAGGATTTGGTGAAGGAGAAAGCTCCGGTTTCTTTGTGTGACTTCTCTGCTGCTTCACTTTCCTCCCCTCCCCACCCTTATCCAGACAGGGAGCTCCCTTTTCTGTACTCATCCCAAGGCCAATCCACCCTGCCTGCAATTACGTCTTTACTCTGCATGACATGAATGCTGTGCTCCTCATTCCTATCTGGCTGCTCCTCAGTTTGGGGCGAAATGAAAGAGATTTATAAAAGTGATCTATTACGGAGGGCTTACTTCTTTTACAAAAGGATTCATCACAGGATTTCATATAGGAAATGCTTAAAGACCACAAGCAGAGAAACCCACTGCACCTCCTAAGGCAGCCCGAATTCTTAGGAAATCTTCCTATACATCAGGGCTAAGTTCTTTACAAGTCCACTCGTTGTTCTGAAGTTTTTCCTTTGTGGAGAAGCTGAATCAGCCTAATCTGTCTTCCTCAGAACTGATCTTCAGCTACTTGAAACCTGTGCCCCCGTGTCTTCCCCTCTCTAGGCTAAACATTCCCAATTCATTCAACTGATCCACCGTGTGAACTGGAGACCCTTCAATCAATCAATAAACATTTATTAATCTCCCACTATATGGCAGGCACTGTGCTGAACACTGGGGATACAAAAAAGAGACAAAAGACAGGAGCTTACAGTCTAATGAGGGAGCCAACATGCAAGCAAATATATACAAAACTTGCAATATTTAGGATAAGTAGGAATTAATTAGCAGAGGGAAGGCACTAGACTTCAGAAAGGCTAGGGAAAGATTCCAGTGAAGGAAAGGAATTTAGTTAGGACTTAAAGGAAGCTAGAGAAAAGATGGAGTTGGAGATGGGATAGGAGATCATTCCAGGCATGGGGGACAACCAGAGAAAATGCCCAGGGCTGAGAGAGGGATTCTCTTGTTCGTTGAACAGTCAGGAGACCAGCTTCACTGGACTGAAGATACATGACAGAGAGTAAGGTACAAGAAGACTGGAAAGATAGGAGGGGACATGGTTATGCAGGGCTTTGGATGCCAAACACAGCATTTTGTGAATGATCCTGGAGGCAACAGGAAGGCACTGGAGTTTATTATGGAGGTGACTTTGCTGTCCTGAATGCCCTCCTCCTAGCTCGTCAATATTATTCTACATACTATAATGCTATATTATATTACTCTGCCAAAATGATGCTGGTGGTGATGAGATGGTGGCTTTCAGAGTGGTCAAGATTTGTCAATAATTGGGGACAGCTAGGTGGTGCAGTGGATAGAGCACCAGCCCTGGAGTCAGGAGGAGGACCTGAGTTCAAATCAGACCTCAGACACTTGACACTTACTAGCCTTGTGACCCTAGGCAAGTCACTTAACCCCATTGCCTAGCTAAACAAACAAAAGATTTGTCAGTAATTGTACCATTTAATGAAACAGACATAAAGTACCTACTATGGGACAGTCATTGTCTTGGGCACTGAGGGTACAAGACAAAAGTGAAACAGTCCCCACCTTTCAAGGAGTTTACAAATTCAACCTGGGAAAACAACATATATACAGCCTAAGTAAATTAAAAATACACATTAAGGATATAGAGGCAGTATAGTATGGTAGAAAGAATCCTAGCTCAAGAATGAGAGGACCTGGGTTCAAATCCTGCTCTGTGATGTTTGTGACCTTGTACCAGTCACTTATCCTTCCTTGTCTGTAAAATGGGGGAATTAAGGAAGTAAGAGGGAGAGAAAATAGATTTTTGTTCATTTAAAAAAAAATTTAAGAGAAAAAAAACCAAAGAGGGAGTTGGTCCTCCGAGGTCCCCAGCAACAAAGTTCTATAAGTCTATATATTTTCCGGATCTTGGTGAGGTGGGAACACTAATAGCTGGGAGCAAAAGGAAAGGCCTCATGGCAGCTGAACTCATCCCTGAAGGAAACTAGAGACTGCAAAAGAAGGAGGTCCAAGCAAAGGCACAGAGGTGGGAAATGGGACGTCCTGGACTGGGACGAGCAAGTAAACCAGTTTACCTTAAATATATAGACCTGGTGCAGGACAGGGAGTAATAAGAAATAGGAATAAGATGAACAGCTATACATAAAGTAATATGAAACGAAACCAGAAAAACAGGCCAGAACCAAATAGCAAACAGCTTTCAATGTCAGACAAAGGACTTTATTTTTTAATCCTGTAGGCAATCGGGAGCCACTGAAGTTTCTTGAGCATAGAAGTCACATCATCAGACCTGTATTTTAGGAGCATCAGTTTGGAAATTATGTTGAAGATAGGTTGGAGAGGAGGGAGCCTGGAGGCAAGAAAAATAGTGAAGAATCTGTTGTAATAGTCCAGGGGAGAAGAAATGAGGGCCTGAACTGTAGTGTGGGCCTTGTAAGTGAGAAGGAGAGGAAGCTGCTCAATAAATTCTGTTGGTTGACTGGTTGGACTGAAACTGTCATAAACCTAGGGATGGCTTCCCTGTGCAGGTGAGAAACCGGCTGCCCATTACAAAACCGTCTGTCAGACAGAGCTGGAAGAGGTCATTTAATCTAACCCTCAAATTGTACAGAAAAGGAAACTCAGGTGCAGAGAAGGGGAAGTCCCTTGCCCAAGGCCACACAGCTAATTAATGGAAGAGTAAGGATTCAAACCCAGGATTTATTTGTTTTTCTAAACTTTTTTTAATGTTGTTCCCATTCTATGATTATGTAATCCCAGGGAAGTCATTCATGAGTACTTCTTATGAATGAATGCATTACTAACTAGTTGTGTGGTCTTGAAAAGGCACTTCATCCCTCCAAAATCCCTGTTTCTCCCATTTCCCATCTAGCACCAGTGACTGGCACAGAGAAAGAAGGCACTTGACGAGCGCTTGATTGACAGATCAATCTGTGTGATAAGGGAAGGGGATGGAATAAGATCTAGGGTAGCTCTAAAATTCTGTGGCTGTCGGAAAAAAAATTAACCATTTACAAATGTCGTTATGCCTATGCCTATTTCTATTGGCCTATGCCAAAGAAGCCCTTGTTAAGTCATTTTTTAGTTGTGTCCAACTCTTCATGACCCCATTTGGGGTTTTCTTGGCAAAGATACTGGAGTGGTCTGCCATTTATTTCTCCAGCTCATTTGACAGATGAGGAAACTGAGGCAAACAGGGTTAAGTGACTTGCCCAGTATCTGAGGCCAGATTTGAACTCAGAAAGATGAGTCTTTCTGGCTCCAGGCCCAGTACTCTATCCACTGCAGCACCACCTAGATGCCCCTAGAAGCCTGGAATCCTGTTTTACACTCTTTTTTTATAATGCTCCACAAAAGTTGAATTACATGCAGGGGCTGATTGCACAACAGAAGTGATCTCCCTGGAATGGAGCCGGGTGAGGACTACATGCTGTAAGGATCAACCTAGCTAAATTCAAACAGGTTGGCTGCAAGGTGGTTGCTTTTTTTTTTTTTTGCTATAACTTCTCTCAAAGACCTTTACTATCATAGAGTTCTACCCCACCTCTGTGGAGTACACACATACTGATGAAGTATGTGATATATATTAACATATACTTTTCATTCATTACATATGTATACATATGTGTAATAACTTCTATGAGTTACTCCCCCAATGTGGCACTCAAAACTCATGGGTTGGGTTGAGTCTGCAAAGGATATCTGTTACCTTGAAGTTCTAAGGAGATGTCTACACTTGGGTTTCAAGGGTTTATCTTGTTCCAGACCACTCTCCTAAAATTATAGCTAATCAGCCCACCCTCACTAGTGTGCTTTCCATTAGTAGTCAGGAGACATAATTAGCTCTTAGCAAAGATGTTTCCTGATATAATATTGTTAAGGGGATAGTATAGTAAGCAAGTTATTCAACCACTCCTACTTACCCCCCACCTTACTACTAATTCATTGTCCAGGCAGTTTCCCCAGCATACATACTCCATCTCTGCTATCCTACCGGCTCTGTAAATCTCTTTGCCTTTTATTTGTTCTGAGCCCCTCAATAGAGACAGGACTTCTGGCAAACAACCCAATGTTAGATCCTTTTCTATCTCATCTCTGGGGCAATTTTCCCCAACTTGCTTCTTCCCAACTTTATTCTTAGTAACTATACTCCACTAGAAAAAAATGTCAGTGGTTAACACTGTTTATCAAGACAGAGTATACATTTCGAACAAAGAAAGGGAAGCAGACTTTCCCTGTACCCAGAAGAAAAAGGCTCCAGGAATCCAGGAAGGAGCCCTGGAGGAAAAGGATATAGAGGATTGTGTTTCAGGGGTGTGTAGTGAGAGAGGGCAGGTGTGCAAGTCTGAGTAGCACGACTTCTATATTGATACACCTGTGCTGAGCAGTCCCGAGCAGCCTCACAAGCAGAGCAATGCCAGGCCCCCGTCTTTGCAGAATCCACTTCTCCCGGTGCTTCTCTTCTGCCAGTTCACATGGCTTCTTACAACTTCCCATTCACCATATCCTTGTGGTTTTCTGCTCCTGGAGTTCATCTCCTACACTCAGTGAAATGACTTTTTTTCTTTGTTGTTCAGTCATGTCTAACTCTTTATGACCCCATTTTCTTGGCAAAGACACAGGAGTGATTTGCCATTTCCTTCTCCAGCTCATTGTACAAATGAGAAAAGTGAGAACAAGATCAAGTGACTTGCCCAGAATCACACAGCTAATAAGGGTATGAGGCTGAATTTGAACTCAGGTCTTCCTGTCTCCAGGTCAGGCTCTCTATCCACTGTGCTGCCTAGTGGCCTGAAATGGCCTGAGGTTTTACAGTTAGTTTAAAACCTTGTTGTCTACACCCTTTCCCTAGCTGGGTCCTAGGTTTTCAAGAATACTTAGACTTACACAGAAAACCAAGAAAAATAGCTCCAAAGTATTCCCCCCAGAAATCTGGGGTGCACTCTCCTACAAGTACACACAGTGTCCAAGAGAAGGGTGGGCACATAGCACAAGTGAGACGGCAGTGAAGAACACATGTAGAGAATCCCATGCAGCCAAGGCTTCCTCCTTCCTCTAGTATTTCCAAACCTTTTAGGCTTTTCTTCTCTCCCAGAGCGACTGACCATGAAGTTCCTTCCTGAGCAGCACAATGTCTCTGCCAGGCAGGCTGTAGGGTTGGGCCTCCAAGATTTTGCTCCTCTCTGTAGTTTGACTCTTGAAGGCCAGGGCTAGGCTAGCTATCTCTGGACTCCATAGCAGGCCATCAGGGTGTCTAGGGAACTAGCAACTCCACCTTTTGAGGGTCCTTGGAGGTGAATCTTATTTTTGGGCCAGCTTATTGTACCCCTTCTGAATAAGAGGAGAGAAATGTTCACACTTTGTCAAGGGATTGCTAGGAGTTAATACCTTGTTACTACATAGACTGAGCCACTCACAGAAGGACAATTTGCCCCCCCCCCCACTCCATATATGTGTATAACAATCTATACATACACACACACACACACACACAAATATATATGTGTATACACACAAACAGGGCAGCTAGGTGGTGCAGTGGACAGAGTGCTGGGTCTGGAGTCAGGAAGATTCATCTTTGTGAGTTCAAATGTGGCCTCAGGCATTTACTACATTTTGTGTGACACTGGGCAAGTCACTTTACCCTATTTGCTTTAATTCTTCATCTGTCAAATGGGCTGGAGAAGGAAATGGCCAACCATTCCACTCCAAGAAAATCCCAAATGGAGTCACAAAGTCGTATTCAACAGCAAACACACAAACATCTGAGGAGGAGAAATGAAACCCCAACATTTGCTGTCTTCAGCACGTCAACTAGGGCGTTTGGTTTGGGTTTTGGGTTTGTTTGCTTTTTTTGCAAAGTCCATGTGGCAGAATTCACAGATAATCCAGAAATTAACTTCCTTCACAAGGATATCATGCAAAAATTCATGTTATACAGTTTTGATGAGCAGACATCATTTTACAAAATTCTAATAGGTTATCCCCTATCTTGATTGCAAAGGCCTTCTCCAAACAAAAGAAAACAAAGGATTTGAGGTACTGTGAGGGCAATACCTCCTAAAGTCTCTTATCTGCCTTCTTTGTTCTTACCTTCCTCTTATTCATTTTATTTGCCCGCTAAGACCTGAAATATTTGAAGGGGCTGATGTAAGCCACTGTACCCAAGAACCATATAAACTTTTCTAGTTTGTCAGGAATGCAAACTGTCCCCCATGCAAAAAGCCTCCAATGTTTGGGGGTAGGAAAATGCAAATTGATAATCAGAATATGATTAGAGATAGATAGGGACTTTCTAATCTTAAGTTAGATATTGGCTCAGGTCAACGAGTTCTATTCTATCAGGAGGAAGTGGAGTTCAAAAGACAAGTCTACAAAGGTCTGTAAGCCCTAATTAATTGGTTGGCTACCTTGTGTTCCAAAAGAGCTTAGACCCTGGTTGCTGACAGATCTCTATCCTTTTGGAGGCAAAGTTCTAGTCCTGGGAAAGTGAGGGCCTGCCTTTCTCATTAAAAATGCTAAAACTTGGACTCTGGGATAGAAGCTTTAAAAAAACATAGGAAAAAAAAAAAGCAAAAACAAATCCACTCCTCCTCTTATGGGAAACCAGAGCTGAAGCCCAGGAGGTGGCATCAGTGAGAACAGCCTAACAAAGAGGCAAGGCCCAGCGTGTGAAGGCCAGCGGGAAGCAGGCCCAGCAGAACAGCTCAATGACATCACCCAAAGATAATGGCAGCTGCTATCTCTGTTCCTGCATGCATCAAACATGATTACACATCTGCAAGTGTTCCCCATGCAGGATCCCCTAGGTGAGCCTGCTCCTCCCACTAACAGTTTGTATGTGTTCGAGGGAGACTGCCCATTTTAGGGCAGGAGGATTTTATTAAACTCTTTGCCTTGAATTTTATCTTCCGTGGGGCTTATGGAAGGGGTGTACTGCAGCCAGTGCTAATTTGTCTGAGCTGATTGTTAAATTTCAGCGTGCTCATAACACAGTAAATCAAGGTTTCATTTACTGTGTTGTAGATTGTCATAGACTTTTAAAAGTGCTGGGGAAAGGCTAATGATGCAGATTAAACATAAAAATATGTTGTTAATCCATTCCCCCACCCCACCCCCAGTAGGTTGTTAAACACTTACCAGCACACCTCTGCTTGTGAGCTATGGTTTTGACTACAGAACACCTTGACCCTGGGGCAGCTTTTCTGGGATGACCCACAGGTAAGAGAGAGACTTTACATACATTTGTATAATGCTGTAGGGTTACAAAGCACACATTTGCATTCCCTATATCATTTGAGTCTGACAGTATATCTATAAAGTAAGTATGGGAGAATATATAGTATCCTCATTTCCCAGATGAGGAAACTGAGGCTTAGAAAGCGGTGAAATAATGTGTGAGAGGTCACTTAGTCAGTGACCGAGCTGATACTTGAGGACTAGTTTTCCATTTTCAACGGCAGTACATTTTACACTACTCCATCTCTGGGGACCTCTGTTTCACCATATAAAAAATTGGGGCTGGGGGCTGGGGACAGTTTCTCCAGGACCACCCAGAGAGGGCTAGTAATGAGATGGGGGCAGGGAAAAAGATCCAGCTGAGAAGTGTAGCATGGCGATCCCCTGCCTTCCTGCCTTCCCGCAGTGTTTGTTAGAAACTAGCTGCCGGTTCATCAATCATTCAGCTGGGCTGTCCTCGGCCCTGCTCCTGTCTCAGGAGAAAGACAAGCCAGTTAAAGGCAGGAAGCAGGAACGGATCTGGGGAAGTAACCTAAAACATAGATGAAGGAGGGTCCAGGAGGATGTCCAAAAGAGCTAGAAATTACGACTAACAGAGTAAATCTCTGGTGGAAGAGTTAGAGATGAGATTAGGAGAGGAGAGACAAAGAACTCCCACCTGCAGAGTAATTGAGTAGGGGAACGGAAGAAAATGATTGTATGAGGCTTGGGTTCTTCCCCACCTGCTCCCGAAATTCTTTAGTCTGATCCCCAGTCAGTTTCTTACAGCCCTCCCAAGGAGCTGAGCCTTTGGAAGTGAGGTAGTCTTATCAGTTATCCTGGATAGCTCTGTTGCTTTCAGTGATTTTTCACTTCTTCCATTACCTGATTTTAAAGCTCCTGGGGCTGCTCCTTGTCCCACAGTGGGAGAGACGAATAATAATAGTTAGCATTTATGTGGCAATTTAAGGTTTGCAAAGCACTTTACAAATATGATCTTGTTTGTAGGTCCTATTATTATGCCCATTTTACAGATGGGAAGGTGAAGAAGATGGAGGTTCAGTGACTTGCCCAAGGTCATAGTGTTAGGTCAAATTTGAATTCAAGACTTCCCAACTCCAAGCCCAGCACTCTATTCACCGCGCACCTCTTATCTGCATGAGGCAGGTCAAGGAGTCACAAAAAATCGTAGAGATCTAGAGCTGGAAAAGACTTTCAAGATCATTTAGTAAACTAATCCAACCCACAGCCTCCTTTGCTACCACCGCTACTTTATACAGATGCCAAAAGTCACCTAACAAATTGAGAACAGCGTCGGGATTCGAACCAAGGATTCCTGACTTCCCCTGCCATGTGATTTCCGCAGGAGTCAGAGTGCATCTGGTCTTCTTGCTCGGTCTCTTTGCCCCGTGGGCTCTGTAGTCATGAATCACATCGTCTTCTAGATCTCAGGCCTCCCAGCTGAGATGTCGGCCTTCTCCTGGCAGCCTCTGGCAGCTCTGTTCCAGGCGCTCCCCAAGGTCACCCAGGAGCAGCTCGACATGATGGAAATGATTAGAACTTTGCACAGGGAGGTGGGAAGAGGGAGGAGAAGCAGAGTGCAGAAGGTGGTTGGCTCAGGGGCGGCTGAGGAGCTGGGATATGATCCTGACACTCAGGGTGACCTCGGCAATGGGAGTCTGGCTCGGCAGATGGGCACTGCCCGTTCTCCTTGGCAGCCGCTCACCTCTGCCCCCTGTTTCTGAGAAGCCAGCGACGCCAAAGGCTGTTGCAATCCCAGAAAGCCAGTTTCTAGTCCTGATTCGGCTGCTATGTGTGCGACCTGACTTCCAGCACCCATCATTTTCTTGCTTTTTTTATGTTACGTATCCGCCTGCCATAAACATCCACGGGCAAACGCTGCTCCCGTTGGCTCGGAGCCAGAGCCAGGCTCATGGAAAGCTTCCCACCTGGCTCTGTGTCAGGCCTTTATGGTCTCGCCTCCAGAAAAGGTGGGGGCTGTGCTGTGTACAATAGGGAGGGAAAGGGAAAGGGTTTACAGCCTGAGAGCACCAGATCTGGAAGAGACCTGAGCCATCATCAGCTTCAAACCCCTCCCCTCATTCTTTTATTAAGGGGAGGAAACAGAGGCCCAAAAAAGGGAAGCGGCTTTCCTTAGATTATAGGAGTTAGAAGGACAAACAACTAGAACTTCTAAACCCAGACCAGGGTTATCTGGTTATATCCACTAGTTATCTCAAATGCACCAACCTACTTCTCTTCAAATGTCCTGCCCCCACTTCCTGTCCGATTCAGAGCACTGTAGCAGAATACCACACCAGTTTTCCTCAGGATCTCCCCTTCACAAAGAGATACCCTTCCCATCTGAAGTTCTCATTCCATGAGGCCCACCCTGATCCCCCAAGGTCACAGCATTTTTTTATAGGTATATTTGAGTTAATAAGAACAATGCAATGTGTAGTCTATAGAGAGCTGGCCTTGGAGCTAAAAAGACCTGAGTTCAAGTTCAGACACTGACACATACTGGCTGTGAGTCACTTGGTATTCTAGGCAACTTGCTAAGATGCTGCCAATCTGCATTTATAGAAGGAACTTCTTTATATGGGAGCTCCCTATGCCAGTGAGAAGTCCCAGGTCCCATCAGCTTATAGTGAATATCAAGAGGAGACTGAAAGAGAAAAGATGGAAAGACACCCAAAAGGGCAGTTCTGGTCTGTTTTGTCTTAGGGATTCAGGAGGCCCATTGAATTATGGATTAATTACATGTAAGTAAACCTCCATTGAATAAGCCAATTTTTTTTTCTTCCCCTCCTTTCCCAAGACACCTGATACAGAAGAAATAATTCTAGACATAGATTCTAGAGGAATTGGGCTTTGAGAAGCTCCTCTTAAGTCAACTAGTTTTGTGAAAATGGACAAATCAATCAATCCACAAATATTTAGGTGCCAGGTACTGTGCATGATGCTAGTGGTCCAAATATACCCAGAGACCTAGGGACCCCAGGGGGGATTAGTCTTAGACCCATAATTCATCTTGGGGAAGCCTGACCCCAGAGACAATCAATTTCTCCTCCTGGTTCTGTTCCCACCCCAGAATAAATTTCCAGTGAAATTTCCAAAACAAAGTTTAGGTATGTCTAGGGTTTCTCCAAAGAAAATGCTCTTTTTAACTGAAAAGAAATACATGGAATACTTCACGAATTTGCATGTCATCCTTGCACATGGGCCATGCTAATCTTCTCGGTATTATTCTCATTTTAGTGTATGTGCTGCCAAAGAAAGCACAAGAAAAGCACTCTTGACAGAATTTACTTCATTTTTTAAACTTTTTTTTATATTTAACAATCTTTAATCTGGAAGAGTAGTCAATGCAAGCCATTATTTAGGGTTTAGTTTCAGGGTAAAAGAAGGGTCAACATGACCTATTTTTTCCAACTTTAAAAATTATGTATGTTTTTTATCAAGCAATTCTTATATTTTTAATTTTTTTATTTAACCAAAAGCATTTTCTCTCCTCACCTACCCTTTGGGGAAAAAAACCAAAAAACAAAAAAGAACAACCTTGTAACAAATACGCCCAGTCAAACAAAAAAAAATATTCCTTCATTGGCCATATACAAAATATACGTCTCAGTCTGTACCCTGAATCCATTACCTCTGTGGAAGGAGCAATATTCTAATAAAAATTCATGCAAGTTAGGCTAGTTTTCCCTTAAAAGATATTGAACCCATCTTTGAGACCAGGTTGGCTAAGCTGAACAAAGGTTTGGGCTGTTGACATCACTTCCAGGTTCCCTAAGTACAAAACAGCGGTGAGGAGCTCCAGATGTTCTCTGGTGTGGCTGGTAGAATGTGAGGGGCAACTTCAGCCAAGTGGCTTCGTTTGGCTTTAAACTCAAAAGGTCCTCAGGACCCCTGCTTCTTGAATATCTTTCTATCCTTTTTCTGATATCAATGAGTAAATCACTTATTGTTAACTGTTAAATGATCCACAAATGTCTCATTTTGTTCCTGAATTGAAACTGAACTACCAGGGGACTGGTCTGAGTCAGCCTGGGCCCAGAACCACCCTTCTGTCATCAGGTGGGCATCATGTTTCATCACCATCCTTGACAAGATTCAGTGAAATTTGGAGGAGAGGCAACTGAAGGCACTGAAACTTAAGATAGAGATGAGAGCTAGATGTGTAGATTTGGGAATCATTTGTATAAAGATGGTTATTAAATCCATTTTTGCTTCTGAAATAAAAATGAGAGCATAGAGAAAGAAAAGGAAAATGCCCAGGATATGGCCCTGGGGTACACTCACATACAAGGGTTGGGGAATGGATAATAATCCTGCAGAGAGAAGTGAGAAGGATCGGTCAGACAAGTAGCAGTTTCAGAGTGCAATGTCATAAAATTCCAGGGAAAAGGAAATATCTAGAAGGAGGTGGTCAGTAGTATCAAAGGCTTTAAAGAAGTCATGAGCACTGAGAAACAGACTTAGAATTTAACAATAAAGAGACCATTAATGATTAGGGCCTGGCAAATAGTAGGTGCTTAATGAATGTTTAATAACTGCTGACCTTGGAGAAAGCAGTTTTAGTTAAGCTAGATTTCAAGGGGCTGAGAAGAGAGTGAGAGGTGATAAAATCGAGGCAACAGCAAAGACAGCTTTTTTTCAGGAGTTTGGTTGTGAAGTAGAAGAGAAATGTAGGAATATAATGGAGGAAGAGTAGAGTCAAATGAAGAGGTTGTTGGGTTTTTTTTAAGGATGGAGGGTGATCTGGGTATATGTGAATGAATGAAAAGCATTTATTAAGAACTTACTATGTGCAAAACACTGTGTTAAGTTCTGGGGATACAAATAAAAAAGCAAGATGGTTCCTGCTTTCTAGGACCCCACATCCTAACAGAAGGAGAAAACACATAGAGGAAAAAGGAATACATATAGCTGTAGCTAGACTGCAAAGTGGATAGAGTATTAGGCCTACAGTTGAGAAGGCTCATCTTTGTGAGTTCCAATGTGGCCTCAGACACTTACTAGCTGTGTGACCCTCGGCGAGTCACTTAAACCTGTTTGCCTCAGTTTTCTCATTTGTAAAATGACCTGGAGAAGGGAATGGCAAACCACTCCAGTATCTTTGACAAGAAAATCCCAAATGGGGTCACAGACAGTGGGACACAACTGAACAACAGCAATAGCTGTAAGGCAGATGGAAAGGCCCAGTGATGTTTAGGGTTCAGAGGCAAAGGAAATAAAAACGCATCTTCTTTGGCATCATTTTTATTGTGACAGACCTCTCAAAGACCTTGGAAGTGACCTTTCCTAGGGCAGGGCTGGGATCCTCCCCCACCTCCCAGCTCACTGCTAGACAGTTTTATCTGATTGGGAGCATAAGCAAAAACCATTTCGTAACTATACATCCAAGAGCAAAATTAGTACAAAGTCAGGCCATTTAAAAATTTGCCTCATCAGACATGGGTCGAACCTAGAGACAGAAGGTCACGCTATTAATAAGGCCGCATCAGATTGAAATGTTGAACCATTTGGCTGTGCCAAGGACTTTTTCTTTTGAGTTCTCATGGCTGAGGCTGCTGAGAAGGCCAGGAGCTGCTGCACCTGCAGAGGCAGGTGCCTGTCTTCAAGGGTTGCTTTCCTGGATTGTGGCTGAAAGCATAGATAGTTGTATGGGGTGGGGGATGCGGGATGAGGCAGTTCTGTTCTAGGCACTCTTGTACTTATCTCAGTCAATAATAGTCAGTCAAGGGGCAGCTAGGTGGGTAGAGCACCGGCCCTGGATCCAGGAGAATCTGAGTTCAAATCTGGCCTCAGACACGTAACACCAATTAGCTGTGTGACCCTGGGCAAGTCACTTAACCCCATTGCCTAGCCAAAAAAAAAAAAAAAAATAGCCAGTCAGTAGATGTATTTATTATTTTTATAAATAAATATATATACGTATAAGTATGTATAATAAATAAATATATATATTAAATGTTTATTAAGCACCTACTATGTGCCACAAGCTCTGGGGATACATAGAAAGACAGAAGACAGTCTCTGCTAAAGGATAAATTGAAAATGCTTTCATCCTTCACCCTCCAGAGCCAGCATGGGGCGTGTTCAGACCAAGACCATGAAGAAGGTGGCTCGAGTCATCATTGAAAAGTACTACACCCACGTGGGCAATGACTTCCACACCAACATGCATGTGTGTGTTCGAGGAGATTGCCGTCATCCCCAGCAAGAAGCTCTGCAACAAGATGGCGGGACATGTTACTCATCTGCTGAAGCGGATGCAGAGAGGCCCTGTGAGAGCTATCTCCATCAAACCACAGGAGGAAGAAAGAGAAAGGGGGCATAGCTATGTCCCGGAGGTCTCTGCTTTGGATCAGGAAATCACTGAAGTGGACCCTGAGACCAAAGAAACGTCGAAACTCCTGGACTTTGGCAGTTTGTCCAACATGCACGTTACCCAGCCCATGGCTGGGATGAACTTCAGAACACCGAGAGGAGCTGTTTAATATTTACTTTTTCCCTCTTTCCAATAAACTTGGGAACCCCTCCAGAAAAAAAAGAAAATGCTTTCAAAAGGAAAGCACTGGAATTAAGGGGGAATAGGAAAGGTAGGCTTCTAACTGGAAACTGAAGGAAGTCAGGAGGTAAAGATGGGGAGGGAAAGCATTCTGGGCATGGGGGACAGCCAGTGAAAATACCTGGAATGAAGAGCTAGCGTTTCTTCTCTGCCCAGTGGCAGCTGTTGATCTTCAGCTGGTGGAGATGGTGGCAGGGATGGTGAGCCCCTGCTCTGTGGTTTTTGCCTCGGAAGGTGGTTCTGTGGCCTGTCTGAAACGCAGCCAGTAATCCTGGGGAGGGGTATTGTTATTCCCAGGGCTCTTGGGCTTACTTGCCCATCTGCGGGTGTTTGAAGGTAACAGGCAAGGAGCCAGTTAATAAAGAAAAATTGAAAATTAGGGAGAGAGAGAAATGATCAGAAGGGCAAACTTGCAGGAGAGTCAGAAGGTTAAATAGAGAAGTTTGGTGTCAGTGAGAAGGGCCTTGTCATTCTGAGATTGGTACAGAAGAGAGAGGGGGACTTGATGTTAAGGTCTTTTGAGGTGTGAAACCATCAGAGCAGAGGAAGCTCTGACAGATGACCTGTATTTTTTCAATGAAGTATGAGGTAAGCCCTCTGAGAAGAAAATGCTGAACCTCAGCCCTCTGAACCTCAGTTTCTCCACCTATAGAACAGGAACAATGCCTATAATAATAATGCCTATATGTAGAGTGATTTGCAAAGCTTAAAATCCTGTATAAATACCAGCTATTATGATTACTGTCACTTAGTCGCTCATTGAGAGATAGTGTGGCTGTCTCAAGGCAGAGAGTTTAGGCCTTAGAGCCAGAAGAACTGGATTCTAATCCTTCCTCTGAGGCAAACTAACTGCATGACCGTGATCAAACCATTTAATTTCTCCAAGCACCCTAGGATAAAAGGATAAATCACTGATCTGTGCTCATGGAGAGTATTTCCATATTTGAAGGTTTCTACAATGATGAAATCACCCCTTTCAAGGAGAATTGGGTAACCTTTTCACTTATGCAGGAAGTATGACTATCAGATAAAAGGACATTTCTTGTGTTTTCATTTTTTGGTAACCCACTAGAACTTACACCTCCATCCAGATGAGGCCTGTCTTTTAAAGCAGCTCCCGAGGAACCACGCTGATTCCAGTATGGGCTGCCCTGACTCAATTTCTGAAATTGCCCTTTGAGAATTGCCTTCAGGGCTGGCCTAGGAGTCACCAAAGAAACTGTTCTCCAAGTTATAGTCACATCTAATTTTTAAATTTTATTTATTCGTTCAGTCATTCATTTATTTATTATTTGTTTGTTTATTTATTTTACCAAAATGGCTCTTCCTTGGCTGAATTATCAGATTTGGCTCCCAGTTACTTTTGGCTTGTTCCAAAAACCAAAGACAAAGACCTTTCACCATCAAGTGTAGTCAAAAGATTTTGGATTTCAGTCAACGGAGAAAGAGCTCCAAAACAGGAGTTCCAGAAATGATGAGAGTAATACAAAATTCTTGGAATAGCCTCAAGAGTGAAAACTTGGTATGCTTTGTTAATATGCTCACTAGGTGGCAGGGGTGAGCCCATCCACCTGGGCCCTTAGTCATCTGAGAGTCAGGGTCTGAGCCGGGGACCAACTGGGCATGTTCATTTTAACTCTCTCCCGCCTCCCTTTTTGTGGTCTGGGCTTCCTTAGTGGCCCCTCCCTTTCTTAGGTTGGTTCTCCCCTTTTGAAGCTAGTGCTGGCATTCAGGGTAAAGGGAAGAAATGGCAGTTGCTTTGCTACTAATTAACAACACCCCACCCCTTCCCATGGCTCCTGGTCTCGTGTGTGCTAAGTGTATCTGATCTCAAGAATTATTCCCTTTTCCTCCAAATAAATGAGTATCCCTCTTAAAGCTTGGCTCCTTGAACCCAGCCAGAAATCTCCATCTGGCAGAGTTAACTCGAATTGTATAAGGATAAACTCCAATTCTTTATATCTATTTCCTTCCCAGGTTTTAGTTTGTTTGTTTGTTTCTTTCTTTCTTTCAATTCGCAATCTCACTGTTAGCATTCAAGTTAGAACTGGCAAAGCTTCAAATGTCCACGTAGATTTTAATACACACACATAATGAGAAAATACTTAAAATAATACAGTTTACAGAAATAGCAGTTTTAAAAGCAGCCCCAGTCTGTTGCTACCTTCCGGGGCCCTGAGGGGGAAGAATACTAAGGAGCAGCACTGCTGGCTTACAATCCACCCTGTTCTCTATTAGAGAATAGGTAAATCAAGGGATTGGGGTGAAAAAGAGGGGAAAGGGGAGGGGTTTGAATCAATGCAAGGTAGCCTCTCCCCAGCCCCATTCCTGCGTCTTGGATCTGGCTGTTTTGGGGTTCTGTCCGGAGCTCCTCCTTGCTCTCCTCTGTCTCTGGGAACTAGTGAAGCCCAACTCCTGACGGTGCTCAGCTCAACCTACGGTAATCGAGTTCATCTAGACTTCTGTCTGGGAGCTGCTCGGGCTCCAACTTCACCCATTCCCTGTCCAATCCCCAGAGGTGCACGAGTGTGCAAGGAGGCCTGGCGCCTCTGGTGTGAGAGCTTGCCGAGCCCTTTTCAGGCCATCTGGCACTCACCTCTTACCTGTGGCTCCAAGAAGCTGTAGCATGTGCGGCGGCCACACCCCAGTAAACTGTCTCAGCAGATGGGCTAAACCAGGGTGAGGGTAACCGACTGGCCACAGGTGGGTATCTACCCCAAGCATGTGAAGTCTTTCCCAGGCACGATGGGGGAGATGGGAACAATTTGTTCCAGTGCCAAGTAGGAGGATGAATTGATTACAGCTTGGTCGAGCATCAAAGACCCCTCTGTATCCTGGGCCATCTCCAGTTGTCCTGACTTTTGTCATGCCACTGAGCTTAGATAACTGCAGAAGAGAGTGTGAGGCTGACAACTTTGTGGCACTCTGCCTCACTTAGATCCAATTAACACAGAAGTTAAAACATCACCCTGTGATATCATTGGTCCTCTTTGAAAGAAAGGACAAGAAACAACCCATCCACCAGGTCGCAGTCTTTGGTCTCCTCCCTAATTGTTTCTCCTCATCTCTTGTTTAATTTTTTCCTACTCACAAGGCTCCTAAAAGATATGGTCTAACAAAAAAAAAAGTTCTCTGGAAGATTCGCCTCAGGAAAAATGTGAGTTTAGAGACTGCTAGAAAAGGGACTTAACCTGACCGGAGGCAGCTCTGCCCCTGTCTATCTTGCTCCATTGAAGCCTTTTGGAGGTGTAACCCTTATCCTCAAGCTAATTGGCATGGCACTCTTTCCTCATTGGTGGAGATGAAGGCCCTGCCATGCAAAAGGGGCCAGGCTGAAGGGGCAGAGGTGAAAGCTTCAGTTCTCTGCCAGTCCCTCTTCAGGACTCTCCAATGATAGTCTTCTTCAAGCATGGTGTCCAGATGGCTTCCAGCTTTGAGAGAGAAGACGGAAAAAGCCAACCCTATTTCAAGCTGCTGAAGGAAAAGACTGCAGGACGACATGAGAGGAGCAGACAGCCTCCATCTTATCCCTATTTTCTGCTTGTTACTCTAGAGATTTGGGGGAGTTTCCACTTGGGCAAGATCTAGGTCTTTTGGCTGATCTGAGTTATTTAACCCTGATGAGATAGCTCTTTCACTCTGCATTGTCTGGTATATCTTCCCCTATGCAACCTTCTCTAATTTCTGTTTTGGTATGATTTCGATAAGTAGGTTTCTTTGCTGGTATTTGGTGGGGAAAGGGTATCAAGCCTTGAATCTAGAGCTTGGTGTCACTCCTTCTCCCCAAAATGACAAAGTGATCAGAAGTTTGATAGAACCCTCTAGATGAACAATATTTAAGGGAGCAGATAGTTATACCTCTAACTCAGTATTCCCTCTCTCTGAGAAAAGCAGAGTGGTGGCCTCTGGCCCCAACCTCCTGCTTTTCCTCCTGGTAGGGATGAAAGTCTCCCTTGGAAAAGAGACTAGAGATATATATTCTGCCTCCTAACTACATTTGTGGGGTCCACTAAAAGGTGGGCTCCGTTAAAAAAAGCTGACACATTACTTTATAGTCACATCTTGGGTGTGTCTTATATCCTCAACTCCATGATACGTTTCTGAAGAGCAAAGATTCAGCATAAATGATTATGGCCACCTAAGCTGTCAGTTATCCAATGGGCCAGAAAACAGCTGGGCATGTTCATATATTTTCCTTCTCCCTTTTTATGCCCTGGACTTCCTTAGTGTCCCCAGCCCTTCATGAATGGAGATCTCTCCTTTCAAGCCTAGCTTAACAGCATTCTGGGTAAAGGAAAGAAATGGCCACCACCTGGGACCTGCTGTGACACTTAACAGCTGTCTAATCTTGGCTAAGGCACCCATAGTAAATGCTTAATAAATGCTCATTGACTGATTTGACCAATGTACTCTCTCAGCCTCAGTTCCCTTATCTATGAAATGGGGATGACAATTCTTGAACTGCCTACCTCACTTGTTTGTCTGTAAGCACTTTGTAAACCTAAAAATGCTGTTAAATGTGAGCTTTTATTCTTTTCTTTGGCCTCTCCTTATGCTGAATAGAGTTCTCCTGTCATTGTTCTTTTGTGTTTGATAGTCGGTGGACTGTTGAGCAGATGGAAAAGATTATGGATTTTTGTAACTGAATGAAATTGTTGAGATTCACCTTCGTCTTCTGTAGGTAGATTCACAGAAAGCACCTTTGGGACAACTCTGGGGTCTGACAGGAACTCACGTACAAGCTTTCTGTTTCACATTTGATCCAGCTTGCAGTTTCACTACATTAGGCTTCTTTCAATGATGAAGAAACCAGAAATTTTGCATACCCTCTTTCTAGAATTCTAGTTCTCTAATTTCTTCACTTTTCTAGTCTCAAGAGCAAAATTTTCCGTTATCGGGAATTTTTCATTTAATTTGCACTGTTTGGATTCCTTCTATCATGTTGACCTTTTGTCTTTCATTTTCAACTGTTGATTGAGGGCATCGAGAATTTCTGATTTTTTTTTATTCTATTCTTCATATTTCTTTTTTTGTTTGCTTTTAATTAATATTCTGTTCAAGTTTTCAACTGTGTGTTGTACTAGATGATGTTGATGCAATCTTCCAAACTTTTTCCCATAGGTTCTCTCTTGTTCTCTCTCTCTCTCTCTCTCTCTCTCTCTCTCTCTCTCTCTCTCTCTGTCTCTCTCTCTGTCTCTCTGTCTCTCTCTCTCTCTCTCTCTCTCTCTCTCTCTCTCTCTCTCTCTCTCTCCCCCTCTCTCTCTCTCTCTCTCTCTCCCCCTCTCTCTCTCTCCCCTTCCCCCTCTTCATATTTGTTCCTTTAACTCTTTTCATATAGTTGTTCAATTCTCTTCTATCCAAAAAACAAAAAACAAAATCCTTGCCTGGGTCCTACCATATACCAATCTATTATCCTACTCAGAGCAGCTAGATAGAGCACCAGATGCAGTCAGAAAGACTTGAGTTCAAATCCAGCCTCAGACATTTAACTAACTGTGTGACTCTGGCCAAGTCACTTCACCCTGTTTGCCTCAGTTTTCTCATCTATAAAGTGAGGTGGAGATGGAAATGGCAAACCTCTCCAGTATTTTTGCCAAGAAAACCCCAAAATAGGGTCAGGAAGAGTCAGATATGACTGGAAAACATCTTAAAAATGAATCATCCCACTCAGTTTGATAGTGTTGGTGTGTTTTTTATCTTCTGCCTCCCACACTTTAAGTGAGGGGTGTCCCCTAAGGTTCCAAAGCCTCTTTTCTCTTGACGATTTCATTCCGCGACTCCACCTATCCAAGATTTATTGTGTTTACCATATATGTCACTATATTATGTAGGATCCAGGAATAAAAGACACAGATGAAATTGTTTTGCATTCAATCCTGCGACTTCAGCTATACTAATTTGTCTCCTAAATCTGCACACCTAGCCCATATTTCTTCCCTCTACTCTGGTCCTAATTCCCAAATGCCTGATAGACCGCTCAGGGGAGTGCTAGAGCCAGCCAAACTGGTTGCCTTTTGCTAAATGTTCAGTGTGAGCATTTACACCTCCGAAATCGCGAAGCTACACTTGATATATTGTTTTGTTGATTGTCTAGACTTAAGAAAGTGATGGAGGAGACATCACTAATGCAGATTAAATGTCAAAGTATGTCCTGCAGGGGCCACTAGGTGGCGCAGTAGATAGAGCACCTGCCCTGGAGTCAGGAGGACTTGAGTTCAAATTCAACCTCAGAAGCTTGACACTTACTAGCTGTATGACCCTGGACAAGTCACTTAACCCCAATTGCCTCACTAAATATATATATCTTGCATATATTTTTTACAGAGTCAGGAGTTAAACATTTATCAACACATTACTGGATGATCCTGAGATATTCCCTGGCACCTTTAGTTGGGTCCAGAGGGAAAAAGAACTGACTTTGGAGTCAGAAGACCTTGATTCTAATTCCACCTGACATTTGCTACTTTTGTAACCTTGTGTATGTCTCTTTTGCTTTTTGGTGAGGCAATGAGGGTTAAGTGACTTGCCCAGGGTCTCACAGCTTGTGAGTATCAAGTCTCTGAAGTAGGATTTGAACTCAGGTCCTCCAGACTCCAAGGCTGGAGCTCTATCCACTGTGCTACCTAGCTTCCCCCATGGGTAAGTTTCTTAACCTCCATCACCCTTATTTTCCTTATCTGTTAAAGAAGGCAGCTGATCTAGATGGGCTCTGGGGTCCATTGCAGATCTAGTCCTGGGATTCTAGAATCTACCTTAAAGGTGTCCCTAACCCTAACTTTCCCATAGATCAAATACAAACTCCACTGTTTGGCATTTAGAGTCCTTCACCATCTGGACCTAGCCTAATTTCCGCGCTTATTCCATATCACTCCCCAGACTAGCTAACTTTTCCTTCACACATGACAGGTCACTTTTTGTCTCCACGACTTTGCAGAGATTGTTGCCTTGTTTGGGGGCAGTATCTCATCTGTACCTTCCATTCCCTTTGATTACTAATCTGCTTTAGTCCTTCCCTACCTTTATTCTGGACTGCTGTGATAAACTAGTTAGCTTCCATGCCACTTTCTAATCTATCTTTCACACAATTGCCAAATCCACGTTTCTGAAGTATAGGTCTGATCATGTCAAGCTAGTGCTCAGAAATCATCGGTGGCTCCCTCCTGCTACAAGATAAAAGACAGGCTCTTCAGTCTCGTATTTAAAGCCTTCTACATCAACTCTGAAACACATACCTCCTCTGTACCCCTGCCCCTTGGGCCTTCTGACTGGAGAGGAGGGAGGTGAGAAAGAGAGCTCCTCCCAGATTTAAGAAGGGTCCCAAGCCAAGGCAGCCTTCTCATCATTTTTGCCACATTTGCAGCTCCTCTGGGAAGGTGCTAGGTGGTGCTGCAACGGATAGAAAGCCAGGCCTGGAGCCAGGAAGACTCATCTTCCTAAGATCAAATCTGGCCTCAGACACTTACTAACTGTGTGACACTGGGCAAGCCATTTAACCTCTGTTTGCCTCAATGTCCTCATCTGTAAAATTGTTTTTCTGTGACCCCATTTGAGGTTCTCTTGGAAAAGAAACTGGAGTCATTTGCCATTTCGTTCTCCAGCTCATTTTACAGATTTTACATTTTACTATTGTTGTTAATAATAATATGTTAACCAACTATTGACAATTTGGCTTTAAAAATATTTCTAGCCTTTTTTCTCTTTACTCCCCCTTCATTACCTAAGCTTGGATCACACTCCTTTCAGATCTCTTTGCATGTTGAAATCCTTATCTTTCTTCAAGACTAAGTTTAGGTGCCACCTTCTCCTTTCTATCTTCCTGGATTCCCCCACCTAAAAAAAATGTCCCTCTTCTCTCAAAGAGGAAAGTGTACATTTCAGAGAGGTAAGTGGTTTATCTTAGGGGAGACATTAGACTGATCAGGGGACCCCCTGATCAATTGAGTCCTCCAATCTGTTGGGTGAAATTGTAGTTTGTAAGTGGCAGATAACAGAAAAAATGAGATACAAGGTTTTGCCTCTTAGACTTTGAGCGACCAAATTTGTGGCTTGTAGGGACTTGCCACAAAAAGTCTTTTCAGAAACTGAGTGGCTCATTTGCATATGAAAAGGATAAGAAAACTAGGCTGAGAATAGGCTCGGAGGCAGGGACAGTCCACTTGCAACTGAATATGGATTTCCCTTGTGCCTTTTGACATGGATGGATGGGAGAGACTGAAAGTTTAAAAATGGAGGAATCGACACTGATGAGAAGTCAGCAAGAAGAGAGAAAGCTTGGCCCTTAGAGGGGGAATTATGCTGCTCAGACACTGATGGCCTCAGAGTCTCAACTCCGAGGAAACAGAACTCGGGATCTTTCCCCCTGGTCCTAAGGTAAAGGTTTGGTTCTTTCCAAAGCAGGCAAATATTTCAGTTTACCCAGAAGCTGGAAGTGAAGACTACCGCTAGCCAGTGTGCGCTACAGAGGACGTGCCCAATGAGGCTAGCAAACCAGCATTACTAACCAAGATATCTTGCACAGAGAGGAAAAGTGTGGTGACATCATAAGAGGACATCAGGGGAAATGTAACATTAGAGATGTAAACCGTCCATCCACCTTTGTTCCCTTTGTGTGGAAACCACCACCACCACCACCACCACCACCCTACCCTTGGGCAATCTCTGTGCTTGATTGCTCTCCCCAAGGTTGGCATGTATGTTTGCAGGAGAATACACCTTCCTCTGAGGTTCCACCTTACATTTGTCATATTGGCTAAGATCCCAAAGATAATAATAAAAGAAGGAGGGCACATTAATCCACTGTTAGTGGAATTGTTAATTGGTTCTGCCATTCTGGAAATCAATTTGGAACAATGCCCCAAAAGTCACCAGACTATGTATACCATTTGACTGAGCAATGCCATTATCAGGCCTATATTCTAAAGAGATTTTTAAAAAAGCAAAAGGACCCAGAGGTACAAAAGTATTTATAGCAACTCTTTTTTGTAGTAGTAGTAAGGAACTGGAAACTAAGGGTGTACTCATAATTTGGAGACTGACTGAACAAATTATGATATATGAATAGAATGGAATGATATTGTGCCATAATGGAGAGGATGGTTTCAGAGAAAGCAATTGATTCCAATTAGTTAAACTCCTTAGGAAGTACTGATAGTCACTGTTGATGTCTGATCTTGTATCATCTTCCCCTATTTTGGGTCAGTGCTTTGTTTAAATAGATGATAATTAAATTGCATATCATAGCATCTAAATTTTATTCTCTTAATTTGGTATTGATTTTGATATTTAAGAAAGAATTCTACCTGTATATACTTAGCTATTTGGAAATGACTCCCATATTGGTAACCAGTCATTTCCTTTCTCTTACAATGTAAAATCAACTTCCATTCTTTTTTTAGTGTGATGTTACTCGGTGCTCATCTCATCTACCATCTCTTCTTAAGGGAAATATTTTGGAGATAGAGTGGTGCAACGGAAAGTGTTTTGGATTTGGAGGTTGAGGACCAGCATTCAAATCCCAACTTTGTCACTCCCTTTGTGACTTCCAGCAAGTTCCTTAACAACTCTGGGTTTCAGTTTCCTCATGTACAAAATGAGGGAGTTGGAAAAGGTAACATCTAAGGTCACTGCCAGCTCTAAATCTATGCTTCCATGATCCTACTTTGACATATGGTCTGAGGCTTTTCTATAATCTGCAAAACTTTGGCCTCTCTCATCTCTTCCTACAGAAGCATATTTTCCAAGTGTATTTTTCTATTGTTTCCCCCCATCTTGGCATTTACATTGAAGTCATTTGACTAATAAAGTATTATTGTTTTTGAGTCGTGTCCAACTCTTCTGACCCTGTGGACCATACTGTCCATGGGGTTTGCTCCTCCAAAATAGGGTCCCAAAAAGTCAGACACAACTGATATGACCGAACAACAATAGCACTAGAATTTAAGCCCTTATCATCCCTTGTCTGGACTGTTATAATGTGTCTTCCTGCTTCCAATTGCTCCCTCTCCAATCCATTTTCCATCTGGCTGGCAAAATAACCTTTCATTCTATTTTGCCCTGCTGCTCAAAAATCTGCAGTAGTTCCCTCTTCCCTCTAGAATAAAACACAAACTCCTCAGACTGGCATTTAAGCCCCTCCAAAATTTTGCTCCTTTCCAGAATTATTCTCTATTACTCTGCCCCATACATGTATGCTATATTCCAGCCAAACTAGTCTAAATCACTTATGCTTCCCCAAATTCAGTAATCCATCTTTTTTCTCAGCACACACCCATCAGCTGTTCGGCATGCCTAAAACACACCACACTCCTTCCTTACTTCCTCCTCTCAAAAGCTTAATCTTCTGTTATAGCTATACTCAAGTGTCACCAACTACATAAATGAATGAATTAATATGCATCAAGCATTTCACATAGAGATACAGATACAAAAGCAAAGATAATCCCTGCCCTTGAGAAACTTAAGTTCTTTTGGGAGAGACTACAAACATGGGGTGGGGTGGCGAGAGAGAGAGAGAGAGAGACAGACAGACAGAGACAGAGAGAGAGAGACAGAGAGAAGAGAAGAGAAGAGAAGAGAAGAGAAGAGAAGAGAAGAGAAGAGAAGAGAAGAGAAGAGAAGAGGAGAGAGAGAGAGAGAGAGAGAGAGAGAGAGAGAGAGAGAGAGAGAGAGAGATAGCACTAATTTTTTTAGAGGTCACTAGGCAGAGCACTTTGGCCCAGAAAGTTACAGGAATGGTAAGTAGAGCCATAGGGTAGTAGATTGACAAATTTTATCCATAAACAATAGTAGAATAGAACTGATGATAGTTCATGGTTCTAGAACTAAAGATGGAGGGGAAAATATTGCAGGGTATTGCACGAGGCTTAAGGAAGAGATGTTCAGAGGGTGGGGAGTGAAATGAAGCATGGTGGATAGAGCTCTCATGAAATGTTGGTCTGGAAGAAAAGACATCAATTAGGACATCAGGGCTCCAGGATGGAAGTTTCACCACAGTGACAAGTTGATGGGCCAGGCTATAGAAGGGAAGTCCTCCCTGGATGCCCTAGGCCATTAGGGTTCTTTCTTGATAAAATTATTTTGTATATACGCATCTGTGCCTGTGTTGTATCCCTGAGAAGAACATAATATCCTTAAGAATAGGGACTTGGGGGCAGCTAGGTGACACAGTGGATAGAGCAATGGCCCTGGAGTCAGGAGGACCCGAGTTCAACTCTGGCCTCAGCCACTTACTAGCTGTGTGACCCTGGGCAAGTCACTTAATCCCAATTGCCTTCAAAACCAATTGCCTGTCTAACTTTGCCTCAGTCTCCTCAGATTGATTCTCATCCCCAACACACTCCCTAATTATACGTGTACTCTAAGGCTCTCTCCTGGGCTCTCTTCTTTCTCTATATTCTGTCTTGGTGACCTTAGCTACTCACATGGATTTAATTACCACTTCTACACCGATGGCCCCCAGATATATTTCCAGTCCAAGTCTCGTCACCTAACCAACCATCTACTAGACGTTTTGAGCTGGTTGTCCCCTAGGTACCTCAAACTCAACTCATCCAAAGTTAACCTCACTGTCTTCTCTCCCCCTCCCCTGTCCCACAGCCAGTGCTCTTCTGAACTCCCCTGTTTCTGTTAGGGGGCTTCCAGCCTTCTAGTCCCCCAGGATCATAATGTCAGTGACACCCCTGACTCCTTGTTCTCGCCTACCCCACAGTCCACTCAGAGGCTAAATCTTGTCGTTTCTGCCTCTGCAGCATCTCTTGTCCATCTGTCCCCTTCTCTCCACTCATTTAGTCACATAATTCAGTCCCTTGCCACTTCTTGCCTGGACTATTTCAAAAGTCTCCCATTTAGTCTACCTGCTTCAAGTCTCTTTGTTTCTCCAATCCATCCTTGACAGTTGTTCAAACTGATTCTCTTAAAGCATCAATCTGACCATATCACTAACTTCCTCCGAACTCCAGCAGCTTCCTATTTACATCAAAACTCAAATATGCTTCCTCTAGCCTTCCTTGGCTCTTCACAACCTAGACCCAGCCTAGCTTTCCAGCCTCACTGGGTGTGACTCGCTCTCTGGCATGCTATAATCCAGCCAAACTGGCCTTAGTTATGTTCTTCATACATGACACTCCAATGTCCACCCTTGTGTCTTTACACTAGCTGGGCCCAATGCCTGGAGTCTACCCTTTCCCCACCACTGCTTCATAGAATTCCTCTCTTCCTTCAAGATTCAGTTCAAGCCCCACCATCATGATCTCTGTTGGCTATGGCTTACCCTCAAAATTATCTTACATTTATTATATATATATATATATATATATATATACATATATATACATATATATGTGCATATATATACATATATATGCATATATATGTGTGTGTGTGTGTGTGTGTATATATATATATATATGTATATATTATAGAGAGACTGAACCTGTGATTTCATTGCTATACAGAAGTCCCTGGTCAAGAAACTGCCTTTACAGGCAGCCAGGTGGCTCAGTGGTTAGAGCACTCAAATGCTTACTAGCTGTGTGACCCTGGGCAAGTCACTTAACCCCACTGCCTCCAAAGAAGGAAAGAAGAACTCCCTTTACCAACAGATTCCTAGAGCACTGAGAGATCAAAAAGGCTTCCCAGGGTAAAATTCCTAATTACAGCCCTGCTCCTTTAAATCAAAATCAAATGCCCTGCTGAATAATAATAAATAACTGACATCTTTATACACAGTTTAAAGGTTAGGCAAACATTTATAGATATTATTTAATTTAAGCCTCATAACAATCTTACAGGTATTACTCCCACTTTAAAGATAATAAAATTAAGATTTGGAGACATAATAACTTATTCACAGTGCTTGAAGTAGGAGTTGAACCCAGATCTTTTTCACTCCAAGTATTTTCAGGCACATTATATGGGTCAAATGAGATAAGGTATGCAAAGCACTATTTAAATTACAAGGTGTTTCAAACATATTAGTATATGGGGCAGCTAGGTGGCGCTGTGGATAAAGCTCCAGCCTTGGAAGCAGGAGGGCTTGAGTTCAAATTCGACCTCAGACACTTGTAAATCACTTAATCCTGATTGCTTCCAAAAAAAATTCTTAGTATAGTTTTTAGGACTTTTGGGACATTCTGTACTTAAGCATGTGCTGTTATCATTATTATCATTATATACTAGGAGAAGGCCATTCCACAGGTATGCTCAGATTTGTCCTTCCTAATGGTTTAGAGCACAGGAATTTCGAAGCCTGCTTCTAGCTAGGTAGTCACCGAGTTCTGGTTGGGCATTTGGGTATGGTGTGAAAAGCTCTCAGTGGTCCCTTGGTCCTACCCTGCCTTTGTGACATCAGCAGGAGGCTGGAGCACTGCAACAGTTAAAAGAATTTTTGAATTGTTCTCTTTGCTTTGACTTTCCCATGGTAAATAACATACTCCACACTTTAGATTCCCCTTGTGTGGGATGGGGAAGCAGGGACAGACAGCCTATGCTCTTTCCACAATCGTGCTGCAGTTCCCACATGGAGCATGGACTCAACTGTGCCAGGTTGTTCCTGGGCCCCAGCTGCCTTTTCTGCCTTGGGTATCCTTTCCTCAGTAGGCGATCAGACACCCTCAGTCTTGAAGTGTATGTGTATAGGCTGGGAGGGAACCTTGTTAGTAGAAGAGGTCCAGAGTTGCCAGGCCCAGAGAGAGAAGCAGTTGCTCACAGCAGATGCAAGAACAGCTGGTTGCCAAGCAGCTGAGCAGAGTTTAGAGGAAGTTTGGTTTGGAGTGGAGCAATTGAGCAGAGCCAAGGTGAAATGTAAAATATCTAATTAGCAAGACTGCAGACTGCTTTGTGTTCTGATAAAAATTGAAATATCAGCCTCTTCCCCAGCAGTTTGCAACAAGAGCTATTAGTAACATCTTTTGTTAAGTTGTTTTTGTCAAATGTACAATTGTTAGTGTCCTGTGTTTAGCATTCCTTTTGGGTATACGAATAAATTAGCTATCCTGTACCTAAATCTTATTGTATTTTGAGTACCTTTTTTAAACTCTCTATTTTCAGTAAATGAGCCAATAAGTGAAATTATCCTGGGATGGGTAACTTAACTAACTAGAGTGTGGGAACAAGGAAATTAATCCTTCTCATTAGAAGCAAGCACCTCTAGAACTGACAACCGTACAAAGTACTTGAGTGGGCACAAGGCAAGGAGATATCAAGTGTTCAGTGCTTTGTGATCCCAGCAGATCTGTCTCTCAGGGTTAGAATATTTGTTGTTGTTGAGTTGCGTCCTACTCTTTGTGACCTCATTGGGGGTTTTCTTGGTAAAGATACTGGAGTGGTTTGCCATTTCCTTATCCAGCTCATTGGACAGATGAGGAAACTGAAGCAAATGGGGTTAAGTGACTTGCCCAGGGCCACGTGGCTAGTAAGTGTCTGAGTCCAGATCTGAACTCAGGAAGATGAGTCATACTGACTCCAGTTCCAGCACTCTATCCGCTGCTTCACCTAGCTGCCCTAAGGTTAGAATAACTAGCACATAAATAGTCTCTGGAGTGCTTGGAGACCCCCAGCACGCATAGAAATATATCTGGAATCTTTAGAGAGGTATGGTGTGTGCTGCTATGGCAATTTGTTCTAACTGCCTAAGCATATTGCTGAAAGGATTTTATTTTTTCTTTTTTGGGGGGAAGAGAGGTGGGAGGGAGAGAAAATGCTTATTAATTGAAAAAAACCTTTTAATTAAAAAAGAAAAAATGTCTTCTAAAAGGAGAAAACAGGAGCTTTCCCTGGAAACTCTGTTAATATGCCTATCTTTATATACAGTCAGCCACATAGAAACACATGTACTCTAGCGTATCTTTCCTTCTTATTTAAAGGACCAGCCAGGAGAGAAGATGGAATTCTGTTTGCTTTTATCCTAGGTTTGATGGCTGCAGCATAGTTAGGAAATGGTCTGTGTGTTTCTACATCCATGAAAACCACAAGTACCAGAAGGAATCTCTCATCTGGGCCAAATCATAGGAAAATTTGCCCTGGCTCATAAACAGGCTTACCCTGCATATTTCCCCAGCACCACTTCCCTACCTTAAAGCACCTCTAGAGAATATGTCAGATCCCCAAACTGGATTCCACCCTAGCCAGCCTGCTTCCCAAGATTAAACAGGCAAGGCGTCAGGACACCAGGCAGTGACCCCAGGCAGGATCTCCAGGGACTAGGGCTTTTGCCATACCCTCTCAATCATTTGGAAAATTGCATCTTACTCCACAGGTCCTTCAGCAAATACCTGGCTAACCTCCGGGGAGAAGCCCACCCTGGCAGCTGCAATTATTCAGTGAGGTTGGGAGAAGGGGATGTTTCAAGATTCCCCTCCTGCCTGACTGCCTCTGCATAAGGAGAATTCTGGGTCACAGCCGACCACCAAGCGCTTTGTTTACTCTTCTTCCCAGGGAGCTCTTGGCCCTGGCCATCTGCCAAGCTGGCTGTCGGCTGCACTAGCAAGGCAGCCTCAGCACTCCAAACATGGCACCGGGATTCGGCATGATGAGCTCCTGTGCTCCTTTCTGTTGAGATCAGGAAGGGAGTGAGAGAGGGGTTAAGTGTGAGTCAAAAGCAGATCAAATCTCACCCTCTAGGAACCAGACCTCTTCACCTAGAACTGTATAGAAACAGGAGCCACAAAAAAGGAAAACACACATCAGGATCCCTGCAGGGCTACATATCAACTTAGAAAACCACACATTAATATTATTTGTTTTATCATATTTTTATTTATTTTATTACATTTTTTCAAATTACATTTTAATTTGGTTCAGGAGTGTTATGGGCCCCATGTGACCTGCTGGTATGTGTTTTTCTCTTCTGACCTAGAGTATCCACATAGAATTCTGGATAGAAGTTCTAGCCTGCCTTTCAGACCTTAGAGAGGAATTAGGAGAATTCTGGTCCAAATATTGGCCTCCATGGTTTCTGAGAGCATTGTACCTTCCATTTCAATCACATAGGCACATACAGCTTCCTTTTCAAAATGTCCTTTAGGGCTCTGGGATAGGCAGGCTCAGAGGAGATACAGAAGGGACTGAGATTCAGTTCCTGACCTTATAGAGCTTAGAGTTTAGTAAGAGAGAGAAGCAAGGTATAACAGGAACTCTAATACATAGTTTGAGATGGTCAATAAGAGAGATACAAGCAATCTATGAGAGAATTCGGGGGAGGTAGGAGTCATTTGGGGGAGGAGGCAGGGACAAAGATAATGGAACAGGAACTGTCACTCCAAAAGAATGTTAGAGCATGAATGAAAGGGTCTCTCTGGTTGCTAAGCTGATAGAGAACTTCATAAACCTTGTTTCATGCTCCAGTCCAATCTTCTCATTTTATAGATGAAGCAAATGAGGGGCTAGGGAGCTGGAGGAACTTACAAAGGTCCCACAAGGAATCAGTAACAGAGCTGGGGCGATGTCAGATTTCTTGTCTCCCATACTTGAGCTCACCAAAACAAAGCCAATGGAACTTTGTCCCAGGGTGCTCAGCTTCTACTTGGGTTCTGCAGAGAAGGCCCTAGAGAAGTGATGTCAAACTCAAAAAGAAATAGAGGCCACTGAACTAGATACAAGGATCCCTGAAGGCTGCATGTTGACTTTAAAAACCACATTATCTATGTTCTGTTGTGGGCAGGTAGGTGGCACAGTGATTAGAGTGCTGGAACTGGAGTCAGCTGAGTTCGAATCCAGCCTCGGACACTTGCTGGCTGGGTGACTCTGGGCCAGTTACTTCACCCTGTTTGCCTCGGTTTCCTCACCTGTCAAACGAGCTGGAGAAGGAAATGGCAAACCGCTCCAGGATCTTCGCCAAGAAAACCCCAGATGGGGTCACGAAGAGTCAAACAGGACTGACATGACTGAACAGCAGCAAAAAGAGATATGGATCATAGATCGAGAGATGGACCTTAGAGGTTTAGTCCGACTCTGGCACTTTATAGGTGAGGAAGCTGAGGCCTAGAGCAGTGACTTGCCCCGCCAGCATCACAGAAGTAGCAAGTAGCAGGCCTGAGATTTGCACTTAGGTCCTCTGACTTCCAACTGAACAACACTGAAAAGTTCTTCCTATTTGGCCCTCCTTTTTCTAGACTGTAAGAAGGTCACGTCCCTCTTCCTTTCCCTTTTCCTACACCCCATCAGCACCTTTTTAACATTATCTTGTAATAATGTACCTGAGGGGGCCACTTAAAACTTACAACTTGCTCCAAAGACTACAATACAGTGGAGCAGATCACAGCTGGCCCATCACACAGAGGGTTAGACTTGATGAAGTCAAGAAGATCTGAGTTCAGATTCTACCTCAGACACCTACTAGCTTTGCAACCCTGGAGCAAGTCACTAAAATCTTGTTCTACCTCAGTTTCTTCATCTATAAAATGGGGATAATTATAGCACCTACCTCTCAGGGTTGTCATAGGGATCAAATCAGATATCACATGTGAAACACTTGGCAAATCTTAGAGGGCTGGCTGTATGTAAATGTGATTATACATATTATTGTTAAATAAAATAGTGTATAAATATATATGTATATATAAACTATTAAATTATACATAAATGTTACATATAAATGCTTCAGTACCCATCTCTTAGAATTAATATGTTAGGGGCAGCTGGGTGGCACAGTGGATAGAGCACCGGCCTTGAAGTCAGGAGGACCTAAGTTCAAATTCAGCCTCAGACCAAACACTTGATACTTACTTAGCTGTGTGACCCTGGGCAAGTCACTTAACCCCAATTGCCTAAAAATAATAATAATAATAATAATAAAAGAATTAGAATAAGTTACTTAAAGCTATCCATTATTGATTATTATTTTTAATTGTACAGAGTAATTATTTTTGTCCTTAGGACATGAAGACTCGGGAAGTTCCTTGAGGGCAGGGTTGTTTTATTGTCTTTGCATTCCCAGAACTTAGAATAATAGCTGGCATATAGGCATTGAATAAATGTCCATTGAATTAATCTGAATTTTGTTCTCTGATTACAGTATCCTGAGATTTCATATTGCTAGTGTGGCTGCTCAGGGACTCCATAGAAACCTGCTCATCTTGGACAGTATCTGGCCTCTTGTATCTGTTACTTTAATTCCTTCCAAAATCTGTGACAGATAGTATTTGGAAAGGGTCTGACAAACTAATTCACATTCACATAGAATGTCAGACTTGGAAATGTGCCTTGGATGGACTATGGAGCATAAATGGTTCCAGTCTGCTATCCTGGGGATTAGGAGAAGCCTCTTTGATTGGCTGATAGGGGATGTCTTCACACAGGCATCATCACAGAGACATTTTACCCTTTGGTTGCTTGCTCTAGGTTAGGCTTCCTCCATTACAGGTAAATATAACACTCCCAGAAGCAGAAGCCCCAATTTCTCCATGGGCAGAGACACTGATAGAGGTGCTCGGTACATGTACCAGTCCCTGTTTCACTTATATTTTACTAGAGAGATGCAACACTAATAAAGATCAGTAAATGCAAGATATTTGAGAAGGGAAAGAACAATTACTGGTCACATCAGAAAAACCTTTCCTTTTTTTTTTTTTTGGCTAGGCAATGGGGTTAAGTGACTTGCCCAGGGTCACACAGCTAGTAAGTGTTATGTGTCTGAGGCCGGATTTGAACTCATGTCCTCCTGAATCCAGGGCTGGTGCTTTACCCACTGTGCCACTTAGCTGCCCCCAGAAAAACCTCTCCTGAAGGAGGTTGCTATTGAGCTGAGGAAGACCTGAGTTCAAATCCTGCCTCAGACACCTATTAGCTGTGCGACTCTGGGCAAGTCATTTAACTTTGGTCTGCCTTAGTTTCTTCAACTGTAAAATGGTAATGGTAATAATAAAACCTGTTTCCCAGGGTTGTAATGAGAATCAGATGAGATAACATATGTAAAGGACTTTGCAAATCTTGAAGCACTATATAAGTGTTAGCTGTTATTGAGGAAGTCAAAGTATTCTAAGAATCAGAGGGGAGGAAGAAGTACAGACTCATCTAATGAGGAGCCCTACTTCTCATAATTATTAATAATCATTTGGAAAAATGGATCTCTAGAAAAGGATGTCACTATTTTTCCTCTTTACATCCTTTGATACATGGCCACCTGGTGACCATATCAGGTGTATTAGTGGATTCTTTTTTGTTTAATTCTATCAAGGCGATATCTGGTGCCCAGGTGGGGAACCTGCTGTCTCAAGACTACGTGTGGCCCTCTAGGTCCTCAAGTATGGCTCTTTGACTGAATCCCTTTCCCCACCCCAATCTAGTACCTAAAGCGGGTTTGTGTGTGTATGTGTGTATACACATATACACACACACATACACACATAAGTATATATACACATCTCACACAGAAATAGTACCTAAAGTGTGTTTGTATGTGTATACACATATACATACACACACACATACACACACGTATATATACACATCTCACACAGAAATAGTACCTAAAGTGTGTTTGTGTGTGTGTATATACATATACATATATACACACATACATACACACATATGTATATATACACATCTCACACAGTACCTAAAGTGTGTTTGTGTGTGTGTATATACATATACATATATACACACATACATACACACATATGTATATATACACATCTCACACAGTACCTAAAGCGTGTTTGTGTGTGTATATATATACATATACATACACACACACACATCTATGTATATATACATATCTCACACAGAAATACAGAAGTTTAATGGAGGCACTAGTCCCAGGGGAAGATGAACTCAATTTTAGACATGGTAAATTTGAAATGCCAACAAGATGTCCAGGTAAAGATATTTAGTAGGCACTTGGTTATGTAGGAATGGAGTTCAGAGGAGGTATTAGGACTAGGTATATAGATTGATTTCTCTAACCAAGTAACATAAAAATATTGACTAGAATGGGGCCAAGGACAGAGCCTTGTGGCTGACCCCAGGACAGACTTCTTCCCAGATTAACATCAGTCCACTAATCATTACTTCTGGGTTTGATCATTCAGCTGGTTCTCAATCCACACAACTATCATTTAGCCTGTATCTCTCCATTTTTGACACAGCAATCTCATGAGAAACTTTTTTCAACTATGCGACACAGTGGATAGAGTGCCAGACCTGGAGTCAGGAAGACCTGATTCAAATCTGACCTCAGATATGTGCTAGCTATAGGACTGTGAACAAGTCTCTTAACCTCTGTTTGTTTCAATTTTCTCAACTATAAAATGGAGATTATAATTGCACCTACCTCCCAGCGTTGTTATTGAGGATTAAATTAGCTAATATTTTTATAAAGCCCATTATAAACTTTGAAACCCTATGTAAATGTTAGCTTTTATTATTGCTAGTAATCCAGTAACTGTCAAAAAAGGAAATGAGGCTAGTCTTCTACGATTCATTATTGATAATCTCCTGCTGGCTCTTTGTGGTCACTATTTCCCTTTTTAAGTGCACACAAGCCATCCTTTTAAATGATATGTTCTATAATTCTGTTAGGATTCAAAGTGAAGCTCACTGGCTGGCAATTCTAAGTCTGTGATCTTGTAATCACAGACTTATGATGATCTGCCTTCACACATTTATGAAAGCCATCTCCTTTGCCTGAAATATAGGCCCTATAGTTTCTGTATTTTGAAATTCTTGTTGTTGTTCAGTTGTTTCAGTCATGTTTGACCCTCTGTGATCTCATTTCTGGGTTTCTTGGCAGAGATACTGGAATGGTTTGCCATTTCCTTCTCCTGCTCATTTTACAGAAGAGGAAACTGAGGCAAACAGGGTTGAGTGACTTGTTCAGGGTCACATAGCTAGCAAGCGTCTGAGGCTGGATTAGAACTCAGCAAGTTGAGTCTTCAAAAGCTAGCTTAAATGCTACACGGCCTCCACAAAGTCTTCCCTGATCGTCCTGCTAAAAATGCTCATTCCTTACATTTTCTTAGAGCATTTTATCTGAATTTCTCCTTTCCCCTTTTATTCCATCTCACATTATAATTTTCGGTGTCCATGTCATGTTTCCAGTTTTCCTCCTTCCATTGGACTACACTATTCTTGAAGGCAGGGACCAGGTAGTTTTTTTTCCTGTTTGTATCACCAGCGCCTAAACGCTCTGCCTTGCATATAAGAAGTTTGTAACAGGATCATAGATAGAACCATAACCTCAGAGTTCAACTCCCTTGTATTGCAGATGAGGAAACTTAATCCCAAGGAGAGTAAGTGACTTGTGCAAAGTCATACAGGTAATAAACACCAGAGGAAAGACATCAACTTGGGTTCTCTCACTCCACTATAAATGTTTGCAGCTGGGTCTCTCTTACTATCTCTTCACTTATCTTTGTTTTCAATTCATTATTAACCACTTTTGTTCTATCCTTTTTCATCTGAAGATCATTCTCCTTGAAAGAGAAAAAAAAGTAAAAGTTAAAAAAATTAAAAACCTCGAAAATGAAGTTAACTAGTAACCGACTCCATTTAGCGAGAAGCTATGTGGTGTAGAATGTAAGTTCTTTGTGGGTAGAGTTAAGTCAAGAGGGAAGGCAAAAACTAAGATAGGGCCAAGGACAGACAGAACCTTATGGCACCCCAGGACAGACTTCTTCCCAGACTAACATCAGTCCATTAATCACTACTTTTGGATTTGATCATTTCATAGTTGAGGAAATTAAAACAAACAAGTTAAGTGACTTGTCCACAGTCACATAGCTAGCAAGTATCTGAGGTCACATTTGAATCAGGAGCTCATTTTCTAGTAGAACTAGACATGGATGAGATAAGCAGGAGGGAATTTTAGAGGGAAGGTATTAGCATTAAGGTACCAAAATTAACTATTCCTTGGTTTCCCCATCTATAAAATGGGGACAATATAACACCTTCCCCTGTGACCTCAGGAGGTAGTCGGAAGTTGATTCTATGCACATGTAAAATGTCAGTCATTATTAAAACAGATTCCTGCTTTTCGAAGGTTGGGAAAGGCTTTACATTTTTAGATGATTTCTTTTTTTTTTTTCTCAAGTAAACCGAGGTGCCCCTTGGAATTGCAGAGAAGATAGCTCTGGGGCATACCTCCTTTGTGTAGAATCGCTAGTGAAGGCTTCTGAAACAAATGCCTTAGGCCCGGAAGTTCCTGGGTCATAAAAAAAAAAAACCTAGCTGAGAACAAAGGACAATGACTACCAGCTGGTCAAGGAGCCCAGGGGCTTATCAAGAGGCTGACTCATCCAGGTGAGTTTCCAGTTTTCTATGGCTCACACAATAGCCACTCAGACTAGATAACTGAAAGTAGGCTTATCTCCCTGTTGGAGGCAGCCTACTGCCTTCTATATATCTCTGAAATCTGTGGTCTCTCAGGACCCTGGAGCTATTACTTGGGTCTTTTTGCATTGTGGGTGTCTCCCAGGCATCTGTGACCTGCTCAAGCTCTGGGGTCCCTGTTTGGGCTGAATAGTCTCTGAGGCCTTCTCCTTCTGTGGTTCTGGTCCTGGGAATGTCAGCTATAGGAAGCCAGGAGCTTGTTATGCTCCTGTGGCATGGCGGCCAGTTTCCCTCCCCAGCCCTACCCCCAGCTTCCACAGTCCTGGCTACGGAACAGAGCAGTTTCATATCTCTTCAGAATGGTTGATACGAGAAAGTAAGATGTTTGGGGAATGTCCCTAACCTTTTCCAGCCTTATTTCTCAATACTCCACTTAATGGGACTTATTCAAGCCAAATTGTACTTACTAGCTATTCTTCCATCTCTTTTTACTTATTATGGCAGTGGAAAGAGTCTTTGGAAATCATCGTACGTGGCACAATGCTACTCCTTCACTACCTGTTCTTTAGTGCCCTTGTAAGAGACCAAGTTCTCTGCTGGTTGGACCAGGGGCCTGCCCCGAGGATGGTATAGTAAGCATTTAATAAATGCTTGTCAACTTGACTTGGCAACACTTGAGTTCTTACAGTTTCATGGATCTACCTGCTTCTTGTGAACTATCCCTCATCTGAGTGTGGAATTTGGTTCTATCAGAGAAATTTTTGCTCACTGGAGGCCAAACTGGGAATGCTGCTCTAGTGAAGTGGTGGGGAAGCCAGCTCTAGCCTAAGGACATGAAGCAGATGTGGAACTGACTCTGGAGTAACTTTAGAGACAGAATCAGAGCTGGAAAGGACCCTAAAAATGACCTACCCCAAACTCCTTCATTTTTACGGCTGAGGAAGCTATGGCCTGGGGAAGATGAGCAATTTACCAAAAGTCACACAATCAGGCCACAAACATTTGTTAAACATTTACCATGTATTAAGCATGGAGATGAGAAAAAGAATGAAATGGACCAGGCCTCAAGGAGGGGAGGAAAATATATGTAAATAAATAAATACTAAATATAGAAAATAAGAATTGGTAAATGAGGGGATACTAGCAATTGAAGAGGCTCAGAAAAGGCTTTCTATAGATGGTGTCACTGAGCAGAGATTTGAAGGGCACAAGGGATCTTCAGAGGTGAGGTGAGAGTGTATTTTAGGCAAGTGGAGAAGCCAGTTTGAAGGCCCATGGAGGTGGGAGATGGAGTGTCATGTGTGAGGAACTATAAGCAAGATCAGTTTGATTGAACATGTATACTTTAAGATTTGTAAATCACTTTCCTTACAACTAGCCTATGAAGTAGATAACATGGAATTATTATCCCCATTTTACAGATCAATCAACTGGGGCTTTGAGGAGTACAGCAACTTGTTCATGGTTACATGGCCAATAAGCGTTCCAGCCAGGATTTGAACCTGCTATCCTAACTCTAGATCAAGTGCTCTTTCCATTATACCACATGGCTCTCAACTACTTGTATTTCTAGTGATGCTACTGACTGAGCTTAGCACAGTACCTGGCACATAATAGACCCTTAATAAATGCTTCTTGACTTGATTTGACTTGACTGGTGCTTATACCCTGGGCTGGAAGCAAATGATGAGGACTAATGACTTTCTCTGTAATCTCACACCACTCCGGAGGATTCCTACAGAGCTGAAAGACACAAATACTAACTTTGATTTAGAACGAACATTTTGGTTTTCAAAAGGCCTCACAACAATCCTTTGAGGTAGGTAATATAAGTGTTATCATCGTCATTTTATAGATAAGCAAACTCAGTCCCAGAAGACAACCTGACTTGTTCATAGTCATGGGGCTAAGGAAGGGTCAGAACTGGGACTTCCACCGAGGTTTTCTGAGTTCACTTTCCACTAAAGCTTGCGCCTGAAAAAATGTTCGGTTCATATTTGAAGTGATAGCAAAGAACTGGAAACAATGAAGATACAGTATCCATAGACTGGGGAATGGCTAAAAAATTGTGGTTCCCGAATGAAATGCAATATTGTTGCACTATAAGAAACAATAAAAACAGAGAGGCATGAGAAGACTTAGAGGAACTGATGAAAGGCTAAGTTTAAAAGAGCCAAGAAAACAATCTACACAATGACTACAACAATGAAATGGAAAAGAACAATAATCACAATGCAGTCAAATATGAATATTTTGAATAATCTTGGCCCCAAAGAGGAGGCAGGAGAAGACATCTCCCCACTCCTTCCTGCCTTCCTTTGCAGAGGTGAGGGGTTCTGCAGGTGAGGAGCATTGCATATAATACCACATTTTAAAAATATATTTATCAATTTTGCTGGCTTTTTTACTCTTTTTCTTTAAAAAAAAATTCTTTGTTAATAAGGGATGACTCTCTGTGGGGACAGGTAGGTGGCCCAGAGGATAGCATGCCAGGCCTGAAATCAAGAAGACTCATCTTCCTGGTTTCAAATCTGGCCTCCGATACTTACTAGCTGTGTGACCCTGGGCAAGTCACTTAACCCTGTTTGCCTCAATTTCTGTAAAATGAGCTGGAGAAGGAAATGATAAACCGCTCCAGTATCTTTGCCAGGAAAACCCTATGTGAGGTCACAGAGAGTCTCATCTGACTCAAAAATGTCTAAACAACAAAAAAACTTGACTCTCTGTAATTGAAGAATAGAGATCACAAGAGGAAATCTGAGTGATATGAAAAACAAAAGATATCAATTAAAAATCTATTTTTTTAAAAATTATTTATTTTGTACTGCAGTATCTTTATATTAATGAAAACATGAAATACAAAAGAATTTTTGCTTGACCCTACAAAATGTATAAGTAATTCCCTTTTATAACTTGCCCTAATCCTAGTCTGAAAATACTCTTAAAAACATCCAGGAATGTCAAGGTTCGTGTTGTTGATGTTATTGAATCTTTTTCAGTTTTGTCTGACTCTCTGTGACTTCATTTGACATTTTCTGGCAAAGATAACAGAAGTGGTTTGCCATTTCCTTCTGGAGCTCATTTGACAGATGAGGAAACTAAGACAAACAGGGTTAAGTGACTTACCCAGGGTCACATAGCTAGGAAGTATCTGAGGCCAGATTTGAACTCAGGGAGATGAGTTTTCCTGACTTTAGGCCCTGCTCTCTATCCACCGCACCACTTAGATGTCCTCTCAAGGTTCACAGGACCTTAAATTCAGAGCCTGGAAAAGGCCTCAGAAGTCATTTAGTCACCCCCTCATTTTATACACCAGAAACTGAGGCCTAGAAGAACTTACCCAATGTCTCACGTGGCAGAGCCAGGATTTGAATCCTCTGGCTCCCAACCTAGCACTTTTTCTTTGGTATTATGCTCAAAACAAAGCCAAATTAAATTCATTTTGATTTTTAAAAATAGTTTTCTGATGTAGAGTCAACACTGAAAATCTAGAATATGTCCAAAGAAGGACCACCAGGAAGGGGAATGGGAGATAATGCCATATGAGGGTCAACTGAAAAAACTAGAGGTAATAGCTTAAAGAGGAGAACATCCGGGGGAGGAGAAAGGTACAAGGAGGATCAGTATGAGGAAATGTCTTTTCTTGCTCTTCTAACCAAGCAGATTGTTCATTCCTTAAGAATGGGGACAGGGTAGCACCAGCCAAGATGGCTGTCTAAACAGGAGGGAGACAGCCCAGCTCCCACATACAAACTCCAAGTAAAACCTTGAGGTCAGACCAAATGCTGACCAGGAAATCCAAGGAGAAATCACAGTAAGTGGCTCTTTCTACCTCAGAGCTACACCAAAAAATCAGACAGAAGCCCAGAGGAAATAAGAAATATAAGAAATAAGAAAGGGTACCCTGCCAGCAAAGTAGACAAGCCAATGAATAACAGCCTCCCAGTGTTTCCAGGGACAAGTAACCTGCAAAGTAATATGTCTAGAGGCAGAGAGAGGGGAAGGGTCCTCTGAGAAAACCCTAGAGTGCCTTGGAAGCCCCAATACACAGTCTGAGACAATGCGCACTAACATGTATAGTCCACAGCCATAGTGCTTGAACTAACAGTGCAGACCTGGGGGCTCTGAGAGTCTTAAAATTCTGTGCTAACATTTCAGGCCAGAGAAGGCCTTGAAAAAACCAGGGATCTGAACCTCAAACATCAGGGTAGGGGCTAACCCAAGAGGCAGAAACTTAGGAGACCCAAGGTAAGACAAAGCAGGACTGACCACTCCACCCAAAAGCTCAACAGAAAGCAAAGCCTGGCCTTAGCACTAAGACCAATTCAAAAACTAAAAGTATAACGAGGAATAAATCAAAGAAACTTCAAGTAGTATAAAAATTATCAGAAATCTAAAGAAATGAGAAATTCTCTTAACACATACAAAAAAGATATTCAAAGGGGGAAAAAATGGATTTTCCAGAAAGACTTACATGAATACCTAGAAGAAATGAAGCAAGAGATTAAAAAGAAAGAAAAAAAAAGCTCTAAAGAAAAGAATTGGAAGAAGAACAAGTAGCTTAGAAGAAGTGGTAAGCCTAGCCTAAGAAATGGACTCCCTGAAAACTAGAACAGGTCAAACAGAAATGAATGACTTCAAGAAATAGTAAGAAATATTATAACAAAATTAAAAGCTTGAAAAAAATTGAAGAAAATGGAAACTACCTGAAAGAAAACACAACCAAACTGTAAAACAGATCAAGGAGAGATCATTTAACAATCATTGGACTCCTTGAAAACCATAATTTTAAAAAATGCCCAGATATTATATTTCAGTCAATCATAAACGGAAAGTGACCAGATCTGTTAGAACCAGGGAGCAAAGTAAAGAGAGAATCTACCAATCACACTGGATAGCAACCTCAAAGTGAAATTCCCAGGAATTTCATAGCCAAAATCCAGAGTTCCTACATAAAAGAAAAAATATTGCAAGCATCCAATTAGTCAGTCTGTCAGTCAGTCAAGTAGTTCAAGCATCAGGGAACTATAATTGGCATCATGCAAAACTTGGCAGATTCTATAAAAGAGAGATTTTAGAACACAGTATTCCAAAAGGCAAAAGAGATAGATTCACAACAAAGAATAATTTATTTTCCCCTACAGGGAAAAAAATGCACATTTATTGGAACAGAGAGCTTTCAAGCATTTTTTGACGAAAATATCAGAGCTGAGTGGGAACTTTAAATACAAACATCCAGAGAAACATAAAAAGGTAAATGTATTTGAATAATTGGATTGAGTTGTACGATGATATAGTTCAAACATTCTAATTGGGGGGAAAACAAGTGTCTCTTCTGAAATTTAATATTTTCAAAGGTTATTGAGCAAGTTAAGAAAAACAAAGATCTTGAGGTTGTATTGGTTCTATTCTGAGGGTTTTAAGATGGGAAAGAGAAGGGAAGATAAAAGGATTAATACATTAGTGTAGAAAGGAGGAAGAAGGGATTGTTATTTGCTATTTGTTATAATAGAGGTGTGTGATGAGAAGAATATACAAACATGAAGGAATGGATGGGGGGAATGGATGTCAGATAAACCTAACTCCTTCCTGAAATCAAAGCAGGGTTGAACGTACACAGAGTTTGTGCTAAGAAAAGAAAGAAAATCTAAGGGGGTGCCTTAGATAGCCTCTTAGACAACTAGGAAGGCTGAATAAATTGTAGTTAATAAATACATCCAAATATTATTACACTGTAAGTAGAAATGATTTCAGAATATCCTGGACAGTATGAACAAATGCAGAGTGAAATGAGAAAATCCAGGAGAACAATTTATACAAGGACAGCAATGTTATAAAGAAAAACAGCTTTGAAAGACAAGAACTCCGACCCACCATGTCTTCAAACCTACGAGGAAGCATGTTACCTCCTAAAGGAGAGGTAATGGACACAAGGTATAGAGACATACATTTTTGGACAAGGTCACTATGTAAAATCATTTTTGCTCTACTATACTTGTTAGGTTTTTTTTTCTCTTTCTATAAATTTTAAGAAGGTGGGGAAGGATAACAAGGGAATGAAAGTAAGCAATAGTAATTCCAAAAACCTTCAACATTTAAAAAACAAACAAATATAAGAGAGTAGAAGGGGAGTTTAGAAGAAAGGAGAGACAAGCAGGGCAGTTTTGAAAGTAGCATGTAGAATTTATTTGATATATCATGTATTATTAAAAGCAAGTGGTAAGAAATGGAGATTCACAGTTTCTTACAGAATCCTCTCCTGCTCTGTGTCTGGAAATGTTCTTTTTTGATGTTTAAGTTCTGAATTTTTAAAAAATTAAAAAAAGAAGTGCTCCCAGCACAGTCATCTGTAATATAAGTGCTTAATAAACATCTGCTGAGAAAAAAAGTAAGAATAGTAAGAGAGTAAGGAATAGGACTTTTACCTGCCTCTGTGTTCTCCACAAGAGCTAGCTAGTGTACACCTAGCACAGAGTAGAGAGTCAAATAATACCTGCTAATTAATATTTCAAAATACTTGGGAATATTCACCTTCCACTGACTAGTTATGTGACCTTGACCAAATCACTTAATCTCTATGTTGTTGTTTTTGTTGTCCTTCAGTGGTTTCAGTCCTGTCTGACTCTTCGAGACCCTGTTTGGGGTTTTCTTGGCAAAAATACTGGAGTAGTTTGCCATTTCCTTCTCCAGCTCATTTTACAGATGAAGAAACTGAGGCAAACAGGATTTAATGACTTGTCTGGGGTCACACAGGTAGTAAGTGTCTGAGGCCGTATTTGAACTCAGGTCTTCCCGACTCCAGGCCCAGTGCTCTATCTATTGCCACCCAGCTGCCCTCATCTCTATAGGTACCCCCCCAACATTTCCTCACTTATAAAAGGAGGGAATTGGGATTATCAAATCACCAAGGTCTCTTTCAATTCTCATTTGGAACACTTCTTCCAAAATCCCTGAGAACAATTGAAGTAGAGGGAGAAGGAGAGAGAGGGCTTTCAGACTTGTTATGGCTCCCACGCATTCCCATACCTGGAAGCCTGACCTTAGGAAAAAGGACCAGTCACAAAAAGAGGCAAGGTTTTACCGGGTAATGGAATTGCCAAAAAGGAAAGCTCACACTCCCCTGGGGGAAGTACAGTCACATTCCTCCCTTAGAACACAGCGACAGTCAGTGCCCCAAGACCTCAGTGCCCAGCTGACCAAGGGTTACCGTCACCATAGTACCTGGGCTCCCTGGTGGATACTGTTTATCCCTCAGGGAACTGGAGAGACAACTAACTTCATGCTGTTCTTTACCTTGGCTATCTCTGGGTGCAGCATTCTTATCCAGGCTTTGCTAGTCTCAAAACTGTTACCAGGAAAGGGTTTGGGGTTTGTGGGTTTTTGTTTTGTTGTTTTTCAGGCCTACAGGAGTTCTCTGGGGCCCAGCCTTAGTCTACACTCTCAGGCTCTATGTTTTTTCCACCGTAGACTTGGTTTCACCTAATCATGGCTGGGATATCCAGGGAATTCAGTGACCAGCTAACAAATCTGTATCCTAGCTACCTCAGGAAAGGGAAAGGACCCGGGCAAAAGAAGAGCTAGAAATAGACAGGAGAAAGTGTTCTGGGAAGGTGAGAGATGAGTCTATGCAGAATCCCACACAGCCCTTTACCTTCCTGAGAAAGCGTTAATTGGATATAGGATGCCAAGTTCAAATACTCCTTTAAATCAAGATAGGTTTAGGGAGAGAGAGAGGGAGAGAGAGAGGGAGAGAGAGAGAGAGAGAGAGAGAGAGGGAGAGAGAGAGAGAGAGAGAGAGAGAGAGAGAGAGAGAGAGAGAGAGAGAGAGAGAGAGAAAGACAAAGAGTACAGGAAAAGGAGAGAAAAAAGAGGAGTAAAGAAAGCAATAAATTGGTTATCTTAAGATTCTTTTTTGTTGGCTGCTGTCACCGAACACCAGTCCAGGAGACGGCTCCTTGCTTATTCACAAGAAGCTGAGGTAGAGAGAATGATTTAAAAAAAAAAAAACCTGCTACCAAGACACACCACTGTTTTTTTGATTGATGTTTGGAAAGAACAATGGGAAATGAACAAGCTCAGTAGCTCCCCGGGAGCATACCCCCCAGGGAGGAATTGGAGATGGGAAGAGAAGAAGGGGGGGCATCACAGTAAAGAAAGAGGAAAGAAGAAAGAGAAGAGAGAAAGGAGAGGGAAGGGAGGAGGAAGGAGAGAAAGCTCAAGAAAGGGAGGGAATTGATGTAAGGTAGGGTTCTGTAAACTTGAACTCGCTATATAAATGTAACCTGTTATTTAGTTTGTGGCAGCCCTGTGATAAGCCTCTGTTTGCAGAGCTCCAGAATTGGAAATGGCAAGGTTTAGCATCCGTGCCTCCAGGTAAGGGAGGGTGAAAAGGGGGGGAGCTGCGGTTGAGGGGAGGTTCTCTTTTTATTGATGTCTTTGTTCCCAGCTGGGCACTGTGGTATTTAGGGATCTGTCCAGGCATTCTCTGAACCTAGCAGGTCTGTCCTCCTAACCCCACTCCCACTCCAGTTAGTGCATTTAAGTCTACAATATTTCTCTAGGGAATAAGGAGGTATAGCCTAGCGACCACATTTAGGCACCAAAAATCTGGAGATGTGCGCTGACAAAAAACATTCCTTTTCAAAAGCCTACTAAAAAAGTACACTTTCTTTTAAATCGGGAGCTTCCTCCAGCTCTTAGGGTCAGAATACGGTCCACACTTTCATACTTTCTACATGGTTACATGCTATGTATCAATCAGCCATCATACATCATAGAGTTTAAGATCTGGAAGGGCTCTCACAGATCACTTGGGATAATTTTATAGTTGAGGAACCTGAAATTCATAGAAATTGTCTTATGCGAGGTCACACAGCCATTGCGTGGTAAAGCTGGGATAATAGGTCAGTATTTTTAGCATTTATACTATAATGGTAGCAATAGCAGCAGCAGTAGCAGCAGCAGTAATAGCTAGCACTTACGCAGTACCTACTGTGGGCCAGCCACTACACCAAATGATTTACACAAATTATCTCATTTGACTCTCATAACAACCCTGGGAGTGAGGTGCTGTTATTACCCTCATTTTATAGTTGAGGAAAGTGAGGCATACCTCTGTATGAAAGTTAAATGACTTTCCCAAGGTCATATAACTAAATGTCAGAGACTGGATTTCAGCTCAGGTTTTCCTTAGTCGGGGCCCAGCTCTCTATTCACTGTATCACAACTTAGATGTATTCATTTCATCTCTGCTTCTATCCAATCCCTTGCTTTTCTTCTTTAAAGGAAAAGTAGACTGATTAAAATTTTAAAAATTTTGAGACCCAATGAAAAAAGATAGAGTAGCTTGGTCATCTCCTTTAGATGGAAATGGAGCGTGGGTGCTCTTTCTTTTATCCATATGTAGCTAGTATTGAGCACCCTGAAGTTTTAGGACAAGGAATCTTTTCCTAAAAGAGAACTTTCCAGAGGATCGGTGCTGAATGCAGGTTGCTGGTAGTGAGGGGGGAGGGAAGAAGAGAAATCGTAGACTATGCTGCCCTCCCAAATGTCAGTGTCCTAAGGGACAATGCATGATAGTCATCTAGGAGATACACTGGGTCAGGTTTCAAGAGTTGTAGACCCCTGTTCTGGTAGCTGTGGAATAAGTGCGAAAATATATGAAAAGATGAATAAAAAATTTACAAAAATAAAAAAGAAGTCCTCAAAGAAAGACTAAATGAGTAGGTATGTCATAATATATATTCCTTTTCAAATATGAGAGAGAGAGAGAGAGAGAGAGAGAGAGAGAGAGAGAGAGAGAGAGAGAGAGAGAGAGAGAGATGATGGGTCTTCTGTTCTTTGAAACAGTTTTCTACCTTAAGACTTGGGTCTTGACCTTCAAATTCTGAAGTGACTTATCTGAAATCCCACAGAATAAGGTGCAACTTGACTTGGTAAATAAAAGTTGGTTAAAAATATCAAATATTTTCATGTTTAGGGTAAAACACAGGCTGCACAGATTCCTTGTCAAGGAAACAGGGAGGATTAGAATTAAATCAGAAGTGTCACATACCAACCCAAAGCAGATTAAAATATAATTTAAGAAAATAAATAAACATACAATAGAACATATGGTTTGCTAAGTCAATATTCAGCCTGCAGGGATCTTGATTTAGAGTTCAATGGTCCATTTTTATTTTAGCTGATATCATTGGTTTATCAGGGCTTCTTAAACTGTGGGTGGCAATCTCCCAGTTTAAGAAGCACTGATGGGGGGTCATGAGTGGAAAAAGTTTAAGAAGCTCTCCTCTGGATCAAAGATTCTTAATCCTTATTGTGTCATGTACTTTTTGGTCAGGGTGGCGAAGCCTGTGGATCCTGCCTCAGAATGATATCTTTTAACCTCACAAAATAATACATAGGATTACAAAACAAATCAATTATGTTGAAATAATTACAAAAATTTTTTATAGAATTCATGCATCCCAGGTTAGACCCTTGTCTAGATGGAGCTAGATGAGGCAACCCAGATCGTCAGGGATTAAATAGGAAATATAATCTGGTGATCTGGGGTTTAAAGTAATCTTGGCAGGGCTTAATTGAGATGCATGGCTGGACTAGCAACCTGTAAGAGATTAAGTGAAATCACTGTCAGCTGAAGCTAAAGTTTTGGTCATAGATGGAGGCTCACAACAGTATTGATTAGGAGGTAGGCTAAGGGTGATCACAGAAACAGATTAAGAGAATCAGCAAAAAAAAAAAACCTGTTTTATGGATTTGGTGATGAAGCAAGGTGAAGGTCAGGGTAAAAACAAAGCATCGTTTGGGCCGTGATTTGGGCAGCAATAATATCTATTATTTATACAGGACATTAAGTTTTTATAAAACATTTTTAAAAACAGCAAGCATTTATTAAGGAACTATTATATGCCAGTCACTGTGCTAGGCTCTGAGGATACAAATACAAAGAATGAAACAATCTCTACTCTTATATTCTATATGTTATTTACAATAACTTTGTGAGGTAATTCATCTTAATACATTTACTAGGGTCAAAGCGCAAGTAGCTTTCTGATTTTGTAGATATACAATCTGAAGCTCAGAGAGGTTAGGTGATTTGTTTAAGATTATACAGCTCTTGGTATACAAATGTAATGCAATACTATTGTGCCATAAGAAAGGATGAGGAGGATTTCAGAAAAACCCGGAAAGACTTAAATGAACTGATGCTGAGTGAAGTGAGCAGAACCAGGAGAACATGGTATACAGTAACAACAAAGCTAGTCATTGACAAGCTTTGATAGACTTAGCTCTTCTCAGCAACTCAAGGAGCTAAGACATCTCCAAAAGTCTCATGATGGAAAATACTATCCACACGCAGAGAAAGAACTATGGAGTTTGAATGCAGATCGAAGCATACTATTTGCTTTTTTTTTCTTCTGTTTTGTTTTGTTTCTTCTTTTTTGTGGTTCCTCTTATTGGTTCTAATTCTTCTTTACAACATGACTAATGTGAAAATATGTTTAATAGGAATGTATATGTAGAGCCTATATCAGATTGTACACCGTTTTGGGGAGGAGGAAGGGGAAGGAGGGGAGAAAATTGGGAAATCAAAAGCTTATAGAGGTGAATGTTGAAAACTAAAAATTAATTAATTTAAGAAAAAAAAAGATTATACAGCTCTAAAGTGTCTGTGCTAGGACTCAAAATCAAGTCTTTTGACTACAGACTAGTGCTCTTATCAGTATACCATTCCCTCACTTGGTCTTCTTGCTCCTTTGGGAACTCAGATACATTGTTGCCTTTTATTTAGGCTACTCAGGTCTTCCCTAGTTATTCCTTTCTTAGAAGTTGTCATTCATTCTAGGTCTTAAAGGCCTCAGCTAATTTGGATGAGTCCTAATCCTTAGGTCAGCCTCTAAGGCGTCCTTTGGTTGGCATATTATAATTCAGCCTCATTACACCTAGTACTTAATGAATTAAATTGAAGATCAGCATAATAACCTGAATTTACTTTGCTTAGCCCAGCCATTTCAATTCCCATCTTTTGCTAATCCTCCATCTTGCAAATTTGCAACTTCAGGATTGAGAAAGGTAGCTACTTCAGGTTCACCTTTAGAAGTTTGACAGCTAGTTCCCTGTGGGCTAAGCATCAGAGGAAACTGGGGAAGTATAAAAGTCAGAAATCAATTGTAGCTTATGCATATGAAACTGGTTTCCTAAATCCCTTGTCAAGCAGGAAAAAGAACTGCAATGTTCTAGTAACTGCCCATGCCCCCATCAAAGCCAGGCCCCTTTGTAGCTGTGCTCCTACCAACACAGTTAAGATCTCTGAGGAGTTTCCTGTACCTTTTGGAAGAATGCATATCTGCAAAATCTTTCTAGCATATAAGAGGAGACATATCTCAAAACCTTAGTACTTAGACTCAAATACTAAGCCTCGGTGTACTGCCCTTCTCTTCAGCAGGATTTTGCCACAGGAGCGTCTGGGTACTTTCTCTCAAGTGCTAGACTTGAGTCAACCTAGTTTGAATGTCCACCTAGATCAAAATCACCTTTCCCTGTTAACGTTCACTGTGGTAGGTACAGTGTGCTGACTTCCTTTTAAGTTTATGAGACATTTCAAGTATGTAATTAAGTTTTCCCAAATTCATTTGCATTCTCATTATTGGGAAAATACAGTTGACTCCCAAATCTACATATCCAGCTACGATTTCCCCGGAGCTCCAGTCCCATATTACCAATTGCCTATTGGACATCTGTACATAGATGCTTCTGTAGGTACTCTAAATTCAACATGGCCAAAACAGAACTCATTTACTTTCCCCCTAGATGCACCCCTCATCCTAACTTCCCTATTCAAGACATGGTTACCACCACCCTTTAAAAGCCTGAATTCTTCTTTGACTCCCCTCACTCCCTCACCATCCATAGCCATTTAGTTCCCAAGTCCCTTGTATCTATTCCTTTTCTCTCCGCTCATAAAGTCACTATCCTACTTCAGGCCCTCATCAACGTTTGCCTGGAATATTGCAGTAGCCTCCTAATTTGCTTCCTGTTGAAAGTTTTTCTCCTGTATAACACTTCCTCCACAGTTTCCAGAGATATTCCTAAAGCACAGATCTGATTATGTTAGTCCCTTGCTCAGAAAAAGCTCCTGTGGCTCCCATAGAATTTCCCTCATTTGGGAGACAGCTTGGTTGTGCAGTGGACAGAGCTCTGACCTTGGAGTTAGGAGGACCTGAGTTCAAACCCAGCCTCAGACGCTTGACATTTACTAGCTGTGTGACCCTGAGTGAGTCACTTGCCTAGCAAAAAACCAAATAAAAACCCAAAATCTCCTTCATTTGGCATTTCAGATCCTTCACATTATGGCTTTAGTCTAACTTTTCAAATTTGCTGTACGTTACTTCCAGGGGCGTGCTGATAAATGTTTAACAACAGGCTTACTGTGGGGAAAAATTTTATCTAGGACACACTCTAAAAACTGCAGTATGTATGAACGGTTTTCTCCATCACTTTCTTAAGCATTGACCAATTACCGAAATAGTCATTAAGCCCTGATTGGTAGCGCTTGCCAATTTCCAAGGTATAAACACTCACATTAAAAATTTAGCAATCTTCTGCTCTCTACTACAACTACCTCCAGCAGGAGCTGACTCCAGCCCGTGGCCAATACTTGCCATTCCAACCAGACTAGCCTGCTGGCTGTTCCCATATGGGGCGTTCCATTGCCTGTCTCTAATCCATTCTCCACACAGTTGCAAATTGATATTCCTAAAGCACAGGTCTGACCATGCCATCCTTCTGCTCCTGAAGTGTGAGTGGCTCCCCATTGCTTCGGAGAGAAAAGGCAGCTCGTCTCAACATATAAAACACTTCACCATTTGGCTCCAACCTGTCTTTCCAGATTGATTTCACATGGCTCCCCCTCATGCATGCTACATTCCACCCAAATTGGCTTAATTGCTATTCCCAAAACATGATATTCTATCTTCTGCCTCTGCATCCTTGTACATCCTGTCCCCAGTGCCTGGATGTCCCCCGTCCTCATTTCTCCCTCTTAGGAAACCGCATCTCCCCTTTAAGGCTCAACCCAAATGCCACTCGCTATAAGATCTTTTTCTGGATTCCCCCAGCTCTTAGTTGCTCTCCCCTACCCCTACCTTCATGGCTTACTATTTATGATGTATTTGTATTGTATACAATAATCTGTGTAGGTGTTATTTCTATCCAAGAGAAATTAAGCTCCTCCGACAGTCAGGTAGCAGGCCACGCCCAGCACTGTGCTCAATGCTGAGCTCTTATTGCTGTGTCTATTAATCTTTTGGCTCCGGTTTTTTTTGGTTCTGTATCACTACAATAATATTCCATCACATTCATACACCACATTTTGTTTAGCCACTCCCCAACAGCTGGGAACATAGATTGTTTCCAGCTTTTTGTTTTTATAAAGAACTTGACTGTGCTATTTTTGTACATGTGGGTCCTTTATTTCTAGCATTGTCTTCCACGAGGTTTTAAATTCAGTAATGGGACCATTGGATCAAAATGTATGATACATTTTTCTTCAGTTATTCCAAATTGTTAACCATGATACTTGAACAAAGTATTGCTCCACCAAGGCTTTCTTCTTCTTTTGGGGTTAAGGAAATAAATAATGAATAATTGATTACTGACTCTATTTTCAACTTAATTTTCAGTGAGCACTTGTTAAGCACCCACTATGTTCCAGATGCTGTGTTGGGATAGGATACAAAGCAAAAATTGTCCTCACCTTCAAAGAGTTTACATTCTACTGGCATTTTTAAGAAATGCTAAAGAAATAATAGTTAAGGTCATTAATGATTGGTTCATTCATTCGGGAAACCTCTGAATCCCCACTAGATTACATGCGTAAGACAGGTTCAATTTTTACCTTGATTGTTCCTTAAATGATCTACTTTTGGCTAGATAAAACTACTGTTCTCAAATCCTTTCTCTTTCCTTTTATCATTTGGATCTCCTTGGTCTTATGAAACAACAGTTCGTGTATAAATAGATGTATATATACATACCCATATAGTTTTGAGGTTTGTAGTACATTCTCTTATTTGCAGATATATTTGTTTTGAAACATTATCAAACCACCCAGAAGGTGTTATCTCCGCTTTACAGAAGAGGAAATTGAAGCTCAGAGAGATTAAGCACATAGATTTGTCAAGAGCCACCAGACTTTGAGTACAGTAAAAGCAATGATTTGATGCAATAGTAAGGCAATTGAGTGGGTAGCATGGAATATTGGATAGACAACTGGCCTTGAATCCAAGAAGACTGGGGTTCAAGTTCTGCCTCACATACACTGACTGTGTGACCCTGGGCAAATTACTTAACTTTGGAGCACTCTGTGCAACTCTCTTTAAGAAAAGGGGCTGACCTGCACGTTGGTAGAGAGTCTCACCTGGGAGTTCCCTGCAGCACTGAAATCACAGCTCCATCCCCAGTCCTTGGTGAGGATATTGTTGACTATTCAGCTAGCTTAATTCAGGTGGTTGATACCCTGTGGACACAAACACTAGTGTCACCATTATTACCGATATTGATCATAACCTGTCCCCTGATTAGGGAATAATTTTCTTGTATTCCATATCTAACATTAGAAACTTCTCTCTGATAGGAATCATAGTGGAATTTCTCTTAATTTTGGCCATTGGCTGCATTTGTACATTGGCCTCCCCACAACAGTGGTAAATGTTTTCTTCTTCCTACCCTTTTTTTCCTGGGGTACTGAGACTTTTAAATAGCAAAATCAAACCATGAAAAAGCCTTTCAAATTCACTTTGCTAGTATTGCCTTAGGAATACCTGGCTTTTGTTTGGCCCTAGATTTCACCAGAGACACAATGGAAGGCTTTAGACTAATAAACCCAACAGGCCTGAAGATTTTTGAAATGTAGATTGAGCTCCTTTATACTTGGTCAAAGATTCACTGACACCATCTTCTAGGGTCAATTATCTGTCTTCTGTGGATTGGAAGGAGAAAACAGGAAGGTGATTTAGAATCATGGCATTATGGAACTGGAAAGGATTTGGAGTATTTTGTAGTCCAACCTCATCCTGAGGAAAACTTGATGAGGAAACTTGATAAGGTAACTTTGGCCCAGAGCGTGACTTGCCCAAGGTCACAATGTCAGTGTAGAGTGAGACTAGAAAATCTCATGTTCTTTCCCCTATACCAGAATCACAGAGCCATAGTGCCACTTAAACGTTACCTTAAATTTGTTACCACATAACAAATCAATTTTTTTGGTTCACTGTATGCCTCATTTTCCTCATTAGCACATGAAACTTATGGCAATTACTGTCTCCTATTTCTTTGTGTTTTCCCCCAATAACATAAAAAAGTAGTGTTGACTGATAAGAACAAGACCTCTTATACCCATTATTTTTTAAAATAAAATTTTATGATATCTTTTGTTTTTAAAGTAACCTAAATTTCTGCCTGTTTCTTATCTTATCCTCTTTCAGAGAGCCATCCAGAGAGCATCTAAGAATTTCGTTAAGAGAAAAAGGAGAAAAAAACCTATCAATACATTAAAAAAAATCTGAAAATGTATTGAGCCTTTATGTTTGTCACCTGGGGACCTAAGTTTACAAAGGAGGGAGGCGGGGCAGGTATCTTCTCATACCTCAAAGAAGGGAGTATGCTTGCTCTTTACAGTTTTGCAGTGTTCATTTTCCATTGTGATTATTGTTCTTTTTACTTACATTGCTCTAAGTTGCTGTGTAGATTGTCTTCTTGACTCCATTTACTTCACTTTGCTTCAATTAATATAAGATTTTTCCATGTTTATCTGTATTCATCATTCAACCCCAAAATTTTTAAAAATCATTCCTTTAAAACCATCTTTTATTGATATCTTTTGTTTCTGTATCACTGTTATTTCTGGATAATACTTCCTTGCCTCCCCCTCTCTTTTTAAATCAACCAATCAACAAGTATTTGTGTGATGACCACAGTAAAAAAACAAACAAAAAGCCAAAGGCTTTGAAAGACCTCAGAATGATGATCAATGGTGTCCAATCTCTAGAAGAAATAATGAAGTATGCTTCTGACTTCTTTTCAGAGAGACAGTGTACTACAGATGAAGATATATATGTATGTATGTATGTCTACACACACACGCACACACACACACACACACACACACACACACACGTGCACATACGCAGAGCCAATGTACCGATTTGTTTTCCCTGACCATAACTTAGAAGGGAGATCACCTGGGTGAGGTAGGGAGGGAGGAGAGAATAGTTTGTAGGTCTTGTCAGAGACACCAAAAAGAAAAAGAAAGCTCTTTACAACTTCACTTTCCTTATATCTAAGCTGAAAGGGTTGGCCAAAGAAATCAAAGAAAAAGGAAAAGAATCTATGTGTACTAAAATATTTATAGCAGCTCTTTTTATAGTAGCCCAAAACAAACAAACAAACAAATCCACCCAACAACAACAACTAGAAACTAAGGGGAGAGAGGAGGAACCTACTTACTGGGGAATGGCTAAACAAAAGGTATATGAATGTAATGAAATATTATTGTGCCATAAGAAGTGATGAAGTGGACAATTTCACAGAAAACTGGGAAGACTTGTATGAACTGATGCAAAGTGAAGCAAGCAAAACCAGGAGAACAATGTATATGACAACAACATTATAGTAATATTTATATAATTCCTGTGTGTGTTTTGGCAGGTAGAGTCCCAAGTATTTTATACATTTTATGGTTATTTTAAATGTGATTTCCTTTTCTATCTCTTCTTACTGGGTTTTATTAACAGTATTCAAAAATGTTGATGATTTATGTAGATTTATTTTATATCTCATAACTTTGCTGAAATTACTTATTTTAATTGATTTTTAGTTGGCTCTCTACAATCCTATAAATAAACCATCATATCATCTGTAAAAAGAGATAATTTTGTTTCTTCTTTGCTTATGCTCATCCCCTCAATTTCTCTTTCTTGTTTGATTGTTACAGCTAACAGTGACAACATTATAAAGAAAAATACATTTGAAAAATTTTAGAATTATGGTCAGTACGATAACAAACCAAGATTCCAGAGGATCAGTGGTGAAGGATGCTACTAATTTCCTGATAAAGAAGTAATGGACTTAAAATAAAGAATGAGACATACATTTTTGTCCATAGCCAATGTAGGTATTTGTTTTGCTTGACTATGCATGTTTGTTATTAGGGTTTTCTTTTTCTTCTTGTAGTGGATGGGGAACAGGAAAGAGAAAAAATAGAAGCTTGTTAATTCTAAAAAATAATTTTTAAAAATGTTAAATAAACTGAAGTGGTTGGAATAGAACTTAGAATCTATCATATTCAAGTAGTGTATATGAAATGACTTCATTATTAAGTTGGCTGACCTTTCAGCACTATTTTTTAGCATACTTATTTGCTTTTGTTGTACTGACATAACTATATACATTAGATTATAAGCCTTTGAGGGCAGGACTGTCTTGCCTCTTTGTGTATCTCCAGCCTTAGCATAGTGCCTGGCATATGGTAGATACTTTATAAATATCGATTGAATGACATGCTTACTTATTGTTTTTGTGTTTCATAATATGCCATGGCCAAAGTATTCCTCAGTGGCCAACATATTAATGATGATTCTCTCTTGACTCTACTAGGCTGGTTCTTGGAAAATGGATACAATCTTCTGTGGGACGAACTTCTAAATCAGCTGTCTATATGCAGTCATATCATTGACTACTTATGATAAAGATCAAAATCAATACCAGATTAGAAGAAAGGATAAAAAGAGGAAGAAAACTCTTAGTACAATTATAATAGCTCCAACCTGACCAATTCAAATAGACAGTGGTAGAAGACAGAAAATGCATAAAGAAAAAGACATTAACTACAATTATAATTTCCTACAGAAATTTAACAAAAGGGATCTCTAGAATTAAGTTGGCAAAAAAGCAGATGTCTCAACAAGCAAATACTTTGGCAAAGGGAGAGATGGTAGCTACGAGCAACAACGTTATTTTGCAAAATGATTCAGAGGAATAAGGTAGATTGTAAGTGGTCAACTCACAAAACAGTAAAGAGAGGTGGATGGCAAAATGAATCTATAGAAATCTTGGCATGAGGCACAGCTAAGCTAGATTATCCAAAGAATATTTGTAGATGATACTGGAAAAACAACAAATAGATTAAAAATGAAATATATCTGTCAATGCTTCTATGGAATCACTAAATTTGAGCTCCAATATTTTGATCCCAAATGCCACATACAAAGAACAGAAAATGTAACTTAAGAAAACAGAGTTAGGAAGAACTAGACCAGACTGAATACACAGTGAAGGAAATCATCTTGGAGGGAAAACAATTTTCAAAACCCTTAAATGACTCATTTTCAAAATACCTAAAAGAAGGAAAAGGTACCCAATTATGGGGGGGGGGAAATTAATAGATGTGAAAAGGCTATAAGAGGACATAAGAATACTTGGAGCAATATGCATAGTTTTTATCTCGACAAAATCTTTATGAGAATGAGCTGTATATAGATCTATGGTACCCTTTATGTAAATTAAAAGCAGGGAGGATATGCAGGCTTTCCTAACCATTTTCTTCACTAGACCACATTTTCAGTCATACAGTTGATTATACAGTATAGGAAGTACAAGATCTGTGTTTACTGTTTGTGGACTTTCTAAAAATTGATTTGGTAAAACAAAACATACCTTAAAGACCTTCTTCCATCAAGATGTTAAGATTATACAAGATTGCTTGATATAATTAGTAGAATAGATACATAAGGTCATTTTGGTTTTTGCCTTTTTACAAAAAGACAGTGCCTAGCAGAGTTCTTTACACATAGTAAATATAGTAAAGCCTTATTAAAGTGAGTTTGTTCAATGTGCCTCTCTCTATCAATATGAATCAGCATACAAAAGAGAGTTTTGTATGTTTGTCAAGTTTGCCACTGTCATGGAGAATATTCTGTGTATAGCTCATGTAAAAGATAAATGTTCTATAATGAAAAGGTCCTTAAGATGGTCTCATCTGCAGGTAATATTGTATTAGGTGTATCAAATCTCAGAATGCCATTGGGCCCTCTTAGTGAGATTTATGGCCACTCAAAATAGTTTGGCCAAATAATCTGTAAGCCAAAGAAATTGTGAATGATTGTTGTCCAAAATACAGCATCCTTTCAGATGGGAGATCCACTGAATTAGTTCTTATGGATTAACTCAACATATGTTTTTTTGAACAGGCAATATAGATGGCCATCAATCTGGGTCCAGAGTTAAGAAGAATGAGGATTAGGGAGAAGAAAGCAGTCTGGACATCTCCAAAAGTCTCATGATGGAAAATATTATCCACATCCAGAGAAAGAACTATAGAGTTTGAATGCAGATTGAAACGTACTATTTGCTCTTTTTTTCCTTCTGTTTTGTTTTGTTTCTTCTTTCTTGTTCCTCCTATTGGTTCTAATTCTTCTTTACAACATGACTAATGTGAAAATATGTTTAATCAGAACATATATGTAGAGCTTGTATCAGATTGCACACTATCTTGGGGAGGTGAGGAGGGAGGAGGAGAAAATTTGAAACTCAAAAGCTTATGGAAGTGAATGTCGAAAACTAAAAATAAATAAATAAATAAAAGAAAGCAGTCGGGATTGTATTTGGAAAATTATATATCTTATAGTCCAGTTAAGGATCTGAAGTAACAGCAACATATACGTTCACAGGGAACTCACCTAGGTATAATTTATTCATATCAAAAAAGAGGTCACAACAAGGCTATAAGCCAGTTAAATAGATAGCCATCTCATGGACCCCTCTTATCCTGAAATGGGACAAGCCTAATCAAATCTAAGATCTACCCATGGAGAGTGATCTGCGTGCTTCCTAATATGAATTTGAGGCTTATATGTCCTTCTCCTTGGCTATAAAGAAAGGGAGCCACTATTTTTTATAAATACATCAGTCTAGAGTATGCAGAACCTTGGTAGCTCTAAATGTACTAATCAAAAGTAAACTAGATGAAGATAAGCATTTGGATTGATATCGTTTCTCTGGTACTTAGTGATTATACTTAGGTTCCAGGACTTGAAGTTAAAAGATACCTTAAGGGCCATCTAGTACTCTTCATTTTAAAGATGAGGAAATTATGCATAATACAAGTCATTCATTGATAAATGGTTAAAGGATATGAATAGGCAGTTTTCAGAGGAAGAAATTAAAGCTATCTATAGTCATGAAAAAATGCTCTAAATCACTATCGACCAGAGAAATGCAAATCAAAATGACTCTGATGTACCACATCACACCTATTAGATTGGCTAACATGACAAAACAGGAAAATGAGAAATGTTGGAGAAGATGTGGGAAAATTGGAACACTAATGCATTGTTGGTGGAGTTGTGAACTGATCCAGCCATTCTGGAGAGCAATTTGGAATTATTCCCAAAGGGCTATAGAATTGTGCTTACCCTTTGACCCAGCAATACCACTTCTAGGTCTGTATCCCAAAGCGATCATAAAAATGGGAAAAGGACCCACATGTACAAAAATATTCATAGCAGCTCTTTTTGTGGTGGCAAAGAATTGGAAATTGAGAGGATGCCCATCAATTGGAGAATGGCTGAGCAAGTTGTGGTATATGAATATAATGGAATACTACTGTTCTATAAGAAATGATGAACAGGCTGACTTCAGAAAAACCTGGGAAGACTTGTATGGTCTGATGCTGAGTGAAGTGAGCAGAACCAAGAGAACTTTGTATATAGTAACAGCTACATTGTGTGATCACTTTGATAGACTTTGATAGACTTGGCTCTTCTCAGCAATGCAAGGACCTAAGACAGTTCCAAAAGACTCATGATTGAAAATGCTATCCACATACAGAGAAAGAACTATGGAGTCTGTATGCAGTTGGAAGCATACTATTAGCTCTCCTTTTCTTTTGTTGGTTTGTTTTATTTCTTCTTTCTTGTGGTTCCTCCTATTAGTTCTAATTCTTCTATACATCATGACTAGTGTGAAAATATGCTTAATAGGACCATATAAGCACAGCCTATATCAGATTGCACGCTGTCTTGGGGAGGGGAGAAGAAGGGAGAGAAGATTTAAAACTCAAAGTCTTATGGAAGTGAATATGGAAAACAAAATAAATATAGTATTTTTTTTAATGAGGTAATTAAGGTCTAGAGAAGTTACATGACTTGCCTAATGTCACATAAGTAGTGACAGAGCCAAGATTTGAATCCAGGTCCTCTGTCTCCAAATTTAGCACTCTTTTCATTGACCTATGATTGCCAGAGTACTTCAGCACAACACTTTCAGTAGTGTCAAGTCACAGCCTGACACAAAGCCCAATTTTAAGGTCAATATTTTTCCAATGATGCCATGTGCTGAGAATCATGGAACATCACTTCCTCTTCTGAATCAAAATTGTGAGTGACCAAAAGGGCAATGGACAGACTCCCTGTAGGCATGAGTAAGCTATAGCTTGTAATCAAAGATGACTTTAGGTCAAAATTGCATCTCCCCCAAAAAAGGTACTATCTAGGAAATGCATAATCAGAAAAAGAGGTCGTCCAGCCATACAATAAAATCCTGGGGCACCCAGTGGATAAGCACAGGCCTTAGAGTCAGGAGGACTTGAATTCAAATCTGGCTTCAGATACTTCCTAGTTGTGTGACTCGAGGCACGTCACTTAATGCTGTTTGCCTCAGTTTCCTCCTCTGTAAAATGAGCTGGAGAAGGAAATGGCAAAGCACTCCAGTATCTTTGGCAAGAAAACCCCAAACGGGATCATGGAGAGTTGGACATGAGTGAAATGACTGACGACAACAATTAGAGCCAAAGATAAGAGATGAGGAGCAACTAAGGTAGACTATCCTGAAACTGTTTACAGGTAAGTGGAGGGATAACAGGACACTCAGCTGGTAGCCTTAGAATGTTAAAAGACCTAGGGAAAGGTCTCACAGGCCTTAAGTAGCTCATAAGGATAGAACATGGATAGAAATGAAAAGTTTGGGTTTTTTTAATTAAATTTTATTTTTTTTTAATTAATGAAAAACCATCTCCCTTCCTCCTTGCCATTAAGAAAAACAAAACTGGTTACAAATATTTATTGTCAAGCAAAACAAATTCCCAAATTGTCTAACAACATATACATATACATATATATATATATATATATATATATATATATATATAAAATTTACCCCCACACACATACATACAAAAACACAGAGAGATCATATGGGGATAGAGAGAGAGATCATAAGTTCTCTGGAATCTTGGGTGGTCATTAGGTCTCCTCTGTCTCAGTTTATACAAGAGGATGAAGTGTTTTCATCTGCAACATGAAGGGAGTATTCACATTAAGGCTATCACTGACTTTTTACCTTTTATTACGTCTACTCATTAGGTGGCTCAAGCCAATGCTGTGAGTCAGGTATTACCATTATCAACAATATATATTTGTTGGGGACAAATAAAGTACGATTTCTGTATAAAACATTGAAGTAGATCAAGTCCTTGATAAACAGATGAATATTTTGCTTCCAAAAACAGCTGTATTCCTTAATTACTCCATTGCAGACATTTCAGTGTTGTTTCTGGCTGTTATTCACTGTGAATCAATACAACCCAGCAATTGGTCAAAAAAGGGAAGGTGGGTGGGAAGGAAAGCACCATTAAGTCAGGAAATCTGGACCATAAAACTAGCTAGCTCTGTGTTGTTCTAAACTCTAGATATGTCACTTGATTTCTTCAAGTCTCAGTCTTCCCACGTCCCATATTCACATTCTCTTTAGCTCTACAAGAGTGAGATCTCAGAGGGCTCTGAGCTCCTCAAAGAATGAGAAACCCTAGGTAATGACATTATGAATGAATGGCAAAGAAGGTTAAATTATCGTTTTAGTTTCTTCTAGTTGTGAGATTCCATGATGTTAAGAGCACAGGATTTGGTGACTTCAGAGAGAAGCCACTGTGGCAATTGAACCCAGGGAGGAGCAGCCTCTGGCTCCTAACACTTATTTTCTTGCAATACTGTGAAGACTGCAGAGCCACTTCAAGGTCATTGGAACAAAGAAGCTATGGAGGAACTGGCATCTTTTCCCCTTCACTTCCTTTTTCAGCATCCACAGCATGTACCATCCTGGTTTACTGGGCTGAAGCTACTTGGGAACCAGGTTTTAGTGGAAATGCCACTTCCTAAGCAACAGTCCACCTTCTAGAATTTTCCTCTTCCCATCAAATGAAAAAAGAAAAAAAAAAGAAGAGACCTAGTTCCTGCATCTGTCCTCCTTGAATCTGAAAGCTCTTTATGAATCATTTAGAGTCCTTGCAAAACCTTACAGGAGTAGCTTCTTTCCTTCACTCAGCACGGGCATGCACACACACACACACACACACACACACACACACACACACACACACACACACACACACACACACACCAGAAAGCAATTGGTTGTAAAGCAAAAGAGAGCTGAAAATGCAGTCTTTCCAAAGACTTGTACATTTTGAATGGGGACAGCACATGCCACATCTAATCCTAGGAAACACTCAACTCAGAGGAGCATAACAGTTTCAAAGCTACCCTCACTGAATCGAAGGAAAAGAAATTCAGATCAAGAGGCAGAAATTTGATATAGAAACAAGAACAAATGATTTAAAATAACATTTTATACTCAGTTCCTGTGTTTGCTCTTAGCTGTGCAAATGCACAGGTAGCGAGTGGGGAATATAGGAAATGCAAAGCAAATTTTTATGGAATGGATAAATTCCTGCTATGCTTCAGTTTTCAAGTTCTGTATTTTCATACATCAGACATATTAGACAGAATACCTTTGTTTGCTAAGACACAGAACACAGCCATGTTAAAATAAATCTCAAATTTCTACAGTGCTTTAGAATTTACAAAGCACTTTTAAGTATCACCTTGTAAAACAGATATTGTCCCTATTTTACAAATAAGAAAAATAAAGCTAAGAGAAGTTAAATGCTTTTCCCAGAGAGGTTCACTGATTATATAGAAAGTCAGTAAGTAACAGAGTCAAGAACAACTCAGGTCCTTTGGGTCTTGTATGAGGAAGGCTTTCCATTCTATCACACTACATCTTTGGCTTCAGGTTTATGAGGCTGTCTCCAGCACTATTCACATCTCTTTAACCAAGGCTTCCATTTGTTGCTCAGAAACTTTGGCTTACAGCCCCTGGCGTGCTTAGGTGTCTTTTCAAGAGGCAATGCAGAGCACCTTCCATAAGTTAATGAATATTTAGTGAGTATTTGATACATGCCCATCACTGTACAGAAAGACAAAAATAGAAAAACAAAACAAAAATGTGATCCCTTCTCCAAAGAGGCTTTTAATATAATTAAACCAGAACTAGTCCCCAAAACAGAATAATTGGAGTACATAGAAAGGTTAGCCTGAGAATTGTTGACTAAAATGCTAGGGAAGTTCAGAGAATTATACAATTCAGAAGAGCAGAGGTAGATTTCATGTAGTTTGCTAAAAACAAAAACAAAAACACAACAACTTTATATAGGTCTTTAGGGATAAGATAAGGGAAGAAGAGGAAAGGAATCCCAGGCAAGAGGGAACAGTAGAAGCAAAAACATGGAGGCTGAAATAAGGATAGCCTGTATAGAGGACCATGAAGAGATTTTATGGATTTGCCTGGTCTGTAGTTTGAAAAGTAGGATTTACTACAATAGATCTGTGACCTCATGTGGGTACTGCCTCTAATGCAGTGCAGATGGTAATCAATGTCTTTCCATCCTGTGTGAATACTGCCCATGTTTTTCCAAAAAAACTCCATACCCAATGTACTGGAAGCCTTCTGGTATCCCACTTTTGTGGTACTTGGGTGGCATTGAGCATGTTATTCTTCATCCTTGCTACAGGCCATGAAATAAAGTTGGAAATAAGGTTGGATAATAATAATAACCAATCTATATAGCACTCTTAAAATTTACAAAGCTCTTTCCTTACAAAACAACCCTGTAGAGCATACAGTAAAAATATTACTTATATTTTACTAATGAGGAAATTGGGGCTCAGAGAGGTTAAGTGATTTAACCATGGTAAGATATTTAGTAAATACTGTAGTTGGGATTCCAACTATGATGGATGGGAAAGGATGTTGGATTTCAAGGTAGAGGAAGCAGGTTTGAATCCTGGCTCTGTGACTTACTAGTTGTTGACTTTGGGCATGTAACAAATCTAAGCTGCAGTTTCCTCATCTATAAAATGAGAGGATTGCACTAGATGATCTCAAAGGTCTTTTCCAGCTCTAATAGGTTATGGTTCTAGGGACTGACATAATAATAGTAGTGTTTTGGTGCTCCATTTTATATGTCCTTGGAAAATGATCCAAGTAAAGGCTTCATCACAAAGTAGCTGTTTAGTCACCACAAGGAGGTAACCAGGAAACTGCCTTCTCACCATGGGATACCATGTAGCATGATTCTGAATGGCAGCACAGAAACTTAGCTCTGAAAGCTTTATTAAAGAAAAAAGACAATATTTTATGTACAATTCATTAAGCATCCAGAGTGAAATACAGAATGATCTCACATTTTATCAAATTTAATTGTAAAAAGAACCTTAATTGTAGTAGTGATCTTTTTCAGTATTTCCCAGGGGCTGCAGGCCAAAGAATGAGTTCTCATACAAGTATCATGAAATATTTCTCTTACATAGACCATGATGCTCATTCTGAGTAAATTTTCAATTCAGAATTTTGTTTTCCTTCCCTGGAGATGATCTTCATTCTCTCTTTTCTATTCCTTCAAAGTGTCTGATTTAAACCGCCTCCTTTTTTTGGTGGTGTGTGTCACCTTAAAAAGCAGAGTAGGTTTTGAGGTGGAACTTGGAAGAAAGGAGACTTTTCCAGGCATATCGAACATAGGCAAAGAGAAAGGGGAAAGGGTGGTTAAGACAAGTGGGTACAGGAGACGAGGAATATGAGGTAAAAACTGTACACTTGATGGAGAAAGGAGACTGATGTTTCCATTGTGCTGTGAACCTGGGAAGCAAAAAGATGCCCAAATGCAAAGAACACCGTGTATACTTGGAGACTGAAGCTGGGCTTCTTGGGGACAGTCTTTTCATTCTGAAATGCCCAGGAACATCAGGCCCTACCCAGTTCATTTTTGCCCAAAGATTTGTGCAAAAACCCCCACTTCTTTCTCTGTAGAGAAATAAGACGAAGACATGTGTAGGGAGAAGTCCCTTTTTAAAGGTTTCTTCGCGGTCCTAAGATTACCAAACTTTGGCTCACTCCCCAAACAAGCGCATCGTGCCCCAAATTTGAAGCCACATAGATCCGTGCCTAGAAATAACATTTATTCTAAGGGTGTGGTGCAGTGCATCATGGGAACCGCTCTCCCTCCCCTCTTCTGCTACCCCACCTTGTCCTCCTACCCCTCCCCTCGGCGCCTCTGAAATGACTGGCGAGCCATGTGATTCCCTCCTTTGCCCCTCCGCTTGGACGCAAGCAGAGGAATGGACAGATACAGCGACAAACCACGAGACCCCTAATTTCTCTCCTCCAGCCAATAGAAAACTTGGCAGACCCTCCAGCCCCACGCCTTGCTTCTTTCCTCTCTCTTCTTTTCCCGTTTTGAGCCCGCCTTCCCACTCCATCGCTTAACCCTCGACGTTTGACAACTCGATCGGCCAATGAGAAGTTCCCGCTCCGGGTGGAGACTCGATAAAGTGATGGGCATCCAATCCGACCAATTGATCGCTCTATCTGTGGGCGGGGCGTGAGAGGCAGCCAGTGGCGCAGCGGCATAGAGGAACGGAGACGAAAAGGGGCGGGAAGTGCTTCTCTGAAGGAGGGAGGGGAAGGACCTGGAACCCAGCGCTACCGCTGCCGCCGCCGCCGCCGCCGCCGCCGCCGTCGTCGCCGCTGCCCGAGTCGGAGGAGGAGAAGCCAGAAAGAAAATGGCGGCCGTGGCTGCGGAGGCGGCAGCGACTGCAGCGTCCCCGGGGGAGGGGGGCGCCGGCGAGGCCGAGCCAGAGATGGAGCCCATCCCCGGCAGCGAGGCGGGCGCCGAGGCCGGCACCGATCCCCTGCCTGTGACCGCCACCGAAGCCCTGGTGCTTGACGAGGCGGACGGCAAGCCCGCTCCTCAGGCCGACGAGCCGCCGCTGCCGCTGCCGCCGCCGGGGGAGCCCGCCCGGAGTGCCGGGGCGGCGGGGGCCCGAGCCCGACTCTCCGAGGCTCGAGCCCGAGGAGAAACCTCCCGCCCGTCCTGAGGAAAGAGAACCGACGGAGGAGGGGGAGGCGACGACAGCCCCGCGGGGACCCGAGCCCCTGACGCCGCCGCCGGAGGAGGGGAAGGAGCCGGCTCCCGAGGAGCCGCCGCCGCCACAGCCCCAGCCCGCGGCCCCGGCGCTGCTCCCGCCGGCGGGCGGGGACTCGGCCGTGGCTCAGCTGATCCCGGGCTCGGAGGTGCGGGTCACCCTGGACCACATCATCGAGGACGCGCTCGTGGTGTCCTTCCGCCTCGGGGAGAAGCTGTTCTCGGGGGTCCTCATGGATCTGTCCAAAAGGTACCGCTCCCGGGTGGGGGACCCCCGCGGCGGACCCGTCTCCCGCCCCCTTGTCTGCCCATGCGGCTGCGGGCGCTGCCCGGGGCCGGCCCTCGGGCAACGTGCTCGGAGCGCCGGCGAGGGAGGCTGGGCTGCGAGAGCGCGCCCGGGAGGGAAGGCGGGGGAGCCCACCAAGCTTGGGCTGCCTCTTGGCCCCGGCCCCCGTCCTCGCCGGGGCTCAGCGCCTAGACCTCCTCTCTGCTGGCGCTTTTCACACCCCGCCCGGGGAAGGGGCGGGAGGACGGGGGTGGGGGCGAAAGGGGGGGGCTGGTCAGTGGGGAAGCTGACTCCACAAAGCCACTTTTCTCTAACCCCCTTTCAGGAGGGGCTCAAGAATGTTTCTCTCTCCCCTCCTCCGATTTATTCTGTCTTGGAGGCGTCTGGAATGGGACAGGTACGGCATCTCGCCCTTGGAAGAGGGCATCTCTAGGGGGGTGAAGTTCTGAAGTACCTTCATTTAGATGGTCTTGGGAGGACCTTTGGGTGGGGTAACCCTGGGTATGATTATGATGCAGTTGAGGTGATTTGATAGACAAATATCAAAACCAAATCTCTCCCCTCATCAACCTTAAATTATTTAGGGAACATAAGGTAAAATCCATTTAATAGGCTGGAGATGTTAGCTCGACCGAACCTTGGGTGGGGATTCTTATAAGTTGAACAAGGTACTTCTAGATTTCAAGTGGATGTTTCTGTTAAACTAGATCTAACTACAAGGAAAGGAATTATGCACATGTGTATTTATGATGCAGACTTAACATTTCTGTAAGCACTTTCATTTTATTTGGCCCCAAAGAAAAATTTAAAATGATGGTATTCCTTATGGAAAGATTTAAGAAAAAAGACAAACAGATATGATAAGATTTCTCTGGGCCCTCTAGAAAGCTATCTTGTGAGCCTCCATGAGGGCAGGGATCTCGTATTATTATTTAACCCTTACTACCTCCATCAGTGTCTCACAGTGTTCAAGCACAAAGTTGTGCTTAATAATGTTGAAATTGAAGGAGGAAAAGAGGAAGGATTGGCAGTGGAGTAGTCATGGTAAATGTCTATGCGTGTTGAAAATTGTGGTTAAGGGTGCATATTTTTAAATTGGAAGATTGAAATTTTTGGACCCGTAACTTCAACAAAATCTAACTGTAACCAGAGCTTCTAATTTACATCTGTTTGTATATCTAACTTAAGTATACATTGTAAAGGTGAAATAGGTGATCTATTTACAAGTTCAGTGTTAACTTTTTTATTCCCTTCTTTTGCAGATCTGAAGTACAGAGCCTCTCATTCATGGCTCTCCATTCTATTTCTTTCAACAGCATACATTCTGTTGATGGTATCTCACCTGCTTCTAAATGGCTCATGAGTTTGTCCCTTTTCATTAGAATGTCCATTTCTCCCTGCCCTCCTACCCAAAATCCTCTTCCCCCCCAACAAAAACCTGACATAAAACTGCATTTTAAAAACAGACGTAAATTATGATCTTGAAAATAGCATGAAAAAGCCTCCCGCAATATTAAATTTTAGGTAAAGACCAAGAGGCTTCACAATTATTTGCTGTCTTGTAGTAATTTTAAACTTTTAAAAATGCGACTTTTTACTTTGTTTCTGGTGTTGGAAAGTAGGCATGGTAGAAAAAGAGACTGGAATTGTTGCAGATTGATTTACTAGCTTTTGCAGTAGAAATCAGTCAGCAGTGTGTATGCTATTGAATAAAGCAGAACAGAGGACCAATGATTGTGAGACTCTGGACTTAATATCTGCAAAAGGAAGGTACAAAAAGGTAAGTTGCTCCTGTAAACAGGATCCGTGTGTTTTTAGGCCTGAGATGGTAGTGATTATTTTGGTTTAGTCTTTTTAAAATATTAGGGTAATATATTTTTTAGTTTAAAAAAAATTCTTGAGTATGTGCTTGGGAGAATCACTTTCCACTTCTAGCTTTTGCAGTGGACTATTTTTTTTGAGATTGGTGAATAAATTTTACCAGGAAATGTTGATGTAAAAACAAAAAAGTCCTCTAGCCAATGAACCTGGGGAATTGAACCAACTACGTTTTCAAATGTATTCTTTCAGTAATATTTGGAATGCGTAGTTGGTGCCAGGTTTATAGGATCGAGTTGACTGCCCTCTGGAAGCTTGGTTTGGGGATGGAGGTCAGTGGCAGGGAAATGACATGGTTTCTAGTTAAGAATTGTTCTGAACAATCAGCACCTTGGACAAAGTAGATGTCTGATAAATGAAAATTGAATGAGTCTTGATGCAACCACTAAGAGGGCAGACCCAATCCAATGGGCAGTTATCAAAAGCCTCTTTACTAAAGCTTGGTGTTAGACCCTGGAGGGGGTATTGAAGACTAGCAAAACAGGAGGGTTTTTTTTTTCTGCTGGAGGGAAGCCTATGGATAAGTGAATGTAATATGTTTACTAAGTAAATGGGGGGGGAGAGAATGCTCATTCGTGTAATTTCATAGCGAAAGCCTATAGGATATGGTGTTTGAGCTGAGTTTAGGGGTACAAAATAATCTTGGCTTAAATTCTGTTGGGGGAGAGGTCATCAAACATAGATAAGGATATACAGGATAATTTAAAGATTTAGGAGGTAACATTATAACTTTGAGAATGCACTTGAGCTGAGCCTTTAAAGAAGCTAAGAGGTCAAAGTGAGGAGTGTAGCCCTTTATTTTTTGGGGGGTGAGTTGCTCCATTTAAAAACCAATATGAAAAAGTTTTTTTTCTTAATTGATTTTTTAAATGCTTAAATCCTTTAGCACTTTTATATATAGCCATCTGTGGCTACAGCTATTTTATGTTAGTGAGTTATTTTTCTTTAGTTCCCACCAAGACTATAAACTTTTAGTCAAAATTAAAAACAGTAATTGGGCTTCCAGTAGAAATAAGCATGAAGTAATGGGCATAAGGAACTCTTCTTCAAAATAGCAAACAAAGCAAACGGAAATTCACTGGGGACTGGAAATGGTGAAACGGTCTATTACATGTTGTTTGTTTTGGTGGGGAGGAGACTGGATCTTTTTGTCTCACCTAGGCTAAAAGTATCTTTCCCTATGTCCTTAGGCAGCCACTAGTTGCTCCTTGGAGGGAGAAGGGCTCACCATATTAGTGCTGGACTTAGTGTGAAGACCCATTCTGTTTTGGTCCTACTGTAGCTCAGAACTATAGAAATTGGGTATTCCACTGGTCCCTTCCTCCATGTAGCATGGAATACAGTTAGGCATAAGCCACAGAGCCAGGCCTTTCTGTTCCATTTTGCCATGGCACTAAGGGCCAGATAATGGACAGATTTCCCTTCAGATAGAAGGCAACATGAATGAAGTTAGTTGAATGCCAGTCAGTAAAAGAAATTTCTTGAGTTCATTCAGTGAGTAAAAGCATCAAATTCTGTATGTGTGAGTATTTCTGTTTTTCTCTTTAATCTTCCAAAACCAATGGCTGCCTCATTTTCAGTGAGCTCTTCTCACTGAGTAAATCTGAATAAATAGTTGTGCCAAACTGACCAATCTCTTGTAAGCTACTTTTTGTTTTTTTCTTTTTTAGGAGGGGCTAGGGGAGAGAAAGCGTTTGTTGTAATACTGTTTCATTTCTCATGGACACTTGTCTCTTTGCTTTTTTCCCTTATCCCATCCATTGGAGTACTCTTAATGCAATGGGGCATAATCAGCCGTTGAAAAGCTGAAAATGAAATGTATAAATACGGGGTAATATCTTAATGTTATCTTCCCTAACACAGATATTGAATACTTTGAAGGCAGAATGGGCTGCTTATTGTGTGAAAGAATGATGCTGCTGTGTATCCTTTAGAACTTAAATACTTAGGCTACCTGTGGTCCCAGGTTACTTTTATAGTAATAATTTTTTGAATTTATTTATATGAGGAAACAACTTTCATAGTAGTAAACTCTGCAGGCTTAACCTTGTGAAAGTAAGAGCAAGTAACTTAAACACTTTCTTTTTAAAAATAGCATATATACATGTTGGAATTTTATAGTAACACAGATGTGGTAGAGCAATAGCCTGGTATCCAGAAGTTTGAGTTACAGTTTTATTTATGTAACTAATTTAGTTGTTTAGCTGTTTGATTTTTGGGTGAGTCATAATTAATACATATGGTCCTCAGTTTCCTTCTGTGTGATAAATGGCCTTACCTAGGTAATTAGCAAGTCCTCTTTCAGCTTTTTAAATTAAAAAAAAAATTTCACCTAGCATAAACTAAAGAGTTTACCAAGGCAATTCCTGTCTAAAGAATCTTAATTCCATTATACCTTAAATGAGACCAAAATTTCTACCTTTAGGGAAGATTCAAATTTTGATTGGCAGGTTTTGTATTTTAAAGAGAAGCATTGACATTGTAGATATTTTTAGATATCATTTGTAGCAGACTCAATTTTAACAAGTTTGTTAGGTCACATATATTTCAAAATAATAAATCAAGAAATGATTTTTTTTTTTTTGCAGAGACCATGGTGCACTAGCCTTACTTTTGGTGGGAATTATATGCAGCCAGTCTGGTGAAGCAGTGAGTAGTAGTATCCCTAGTGTAAACTAAGGCAACAGCAAGGTTGAGAACATGGACCTTAGTTTGCTTGAATTTTATCGTTGGGTTTTGTTTTAAACCTTTAAAAAATTACTGTTATTTTGCATCCAGATCTGAAACTCCTAAGTTGTCTTTTGGCATAAAATATAATGGGCACATGCAAAACATTTTCTTGTTCAAAAATAGTCTTAGGACCCACTGCTAAGACACATTGGACATCAATGCGCTTTTCGCATTGAGCATGTAGTCATTTTGTACTATGGATGCTACTATTTTATTATTACATGTGACCATTTGTTGGAGGCGGAATACTCAAAAGTTGCAAGGGCCTCGGCATGTAGGTGAATTCTTGGAATTTTAACAGTATTTTAAAAATCTAAAATAATTTATAAAAGTAAGAAAATGATATTTTATTGTGCCAGGCATAGTACAATGGGATGAGTGCTGGCTTTAGAATCAAAACATGCATTCATGTGCTGGTTTTTGCCCCTGAATGCCTGTGTGACTTTGAGGAAGTCACTTCACTTCTGTGGACCTCAGTTTCTTCATCTATAGTATAAAGGCATTTGGATTAGATGGCCTCTTAAGGTCCCTTTCAGTTCTAAATCTAAGACCCTCTGTGTGTGTGTACATGTGAGAAAAACAGAAACAAAAGCTTGAGGGGAGATATCTAGACCTATGATTTCATTGGCTCCTTTTCTGCCGATGCAGATCAGCTAACATCTTTCCTGCAACTTGGGGTCATAAAAAACTGCCTTGGTGCACTGGGAGCATTCTGTATTGTCTAGAGCCACATAGCCAGTATGTCAGAGGGAAGAGACTTTTGAACCTAGTTCTAATCCTGACTCAGAGGCCTATGCCCCCTCTACTCTTAGTGTGATGTAACAAAATTGTTAGGATGATAATTTGTATTCATTCTCATTACATAGAGCATTTTATAAAGTAAAATGATTAGCTTAATCACATTAAAAATTAAACAAAACACCAAAGCTTTTTGGAATTTATATTTGTTATGCAGTCCATAAAAGAGACTTTGAAGTGCAAGTTATTTTAGAATTTCAGTTGAATACTACTTTTAACAAAGTAAATTGAAATTTCTTGTCCTGTCTGATTTTTGTCAGTTTTCCCATTTGTCCTCCATAAAGTATGTTTGAGACCTCCTCGTTCTTTAAGTATCTCAGAAGTACCAATGTATCTCATTTAAATTATTTATCTGTTGTTGTCAGTGATTGGCCATGACCCATCTCTTCTTCCATTAACACATATCGCCGATAGTATCTCACAAAATGTTTGTGGCATACAAATTTGTCACAGTGAATTGATGAGCCCTTGTGTATGTCCACGATGGATCTTCCATTGCTTTTTGAGTTATTTATATTAATTTGATGTCGTATTCCACAATTGAGTCACCATAGGGATAATGTTTATGTTAAAAGAGATGGATTTTTTGCACTAGCAGGCATTTTTGGATCAGTAGAAAACAAAATATGCATTTGTCCAGATCCAATCCAGCTAGGTTTCCTATTTGATTCACAGAAGATCATTTTTATTGTAATGTTACTCATTTCAACAAGCACTTAAGAGAGTAGTGATAAGAACTAGACCTATGATAGTGAATATAGAGAACTCTGAGAAGAAGAGACTACCCCTGCCAACTTCTGTAATTTTTAGAGTCTGAGAGTTGCCTTAATTAACTTGAGGTTAAGGGACTTGTCTCGAGTCTTATAACTAGTTAAGTGTGCAAGGCTGTACAATGAATATAGGTCTTACTAGCTCCAAGGCCACTTCTCCATCCTCTACACGATGCTGTTTCTTGAGACAATTTATACCAACTCATTTTTTAAAAATAGTATTTACACTCATTGTTAATGTGGCAGGTTTTTCAGTAAATTTATAAAAGTGAACAGTGTGAGAGTTTTTGAAGGTCTGTTAGTTGTATTTATGAAGTGGATTATTTTCTTTAAAACATTTAAAAGTCAACTAAATTTCTCATTTTCATTGACCTGCACATTGCAAGTCTTAAAAGTTTTGCTCCAGTGGCATATTTGTAAAAGAAATGAGTAAATTCCTAATCCTCAGTGGAACTTCAAGTAGTAAGGGAACATATTTTAGGTTATCATTTGCAAGAATACTGAATAACCTAAATGTTTTAAATTATACTGCTTTGAATGTTCTTGGATGTTTTCTTGGATGTTTAAAAGTAATACAAAAAAGTATAGAAATTTAGGGTGGCAGATCTTATTTTAGAAGTAGGTGAATTGTAATCTGTACTGTGGAGTTGAGTGGGAGTGTTCACATCCGTGAGATGAGCATTCAAAACAGGTCTTTGGTGAATTTTCTCAAATGTGGTTTGTCTTATTCTATCTTTTTCACTTTACCATTTACCTTTCTTTTAATATACTTACATGTACCTACATGTACTACAGTTTAGACAGCTTCATTTAGTTACAGAACTTTTGGTTGTGAGAGCGTTTGGTACTTTCTAGAAATGGCACTTAGATCTACCTAAAGGTAACTTAAAAAAATTTTTTTCTTTTGCTTTTTGGTGAGGCAACCCGGGTTAAGTGACTTGCCCAGCTAGTGTCAAATGTCTGAGTGCAGATTTGAACTCAGATCCTCCTGACTTCAAGGCCAGAGCTCTATGCACTGCGCCACCTAGCTGCCCAGTAACAACTTCTTTTAAAGTCTCGTAGTTTGGAGTTATTTTCTGTAGGAATTATATTTCCTATTTCTACAGGAGTTGTAATCCTTCCCTTTCCCCCTTGTGGCCCTGCATTTCCAAGTAAAATAATTTCAAGGATAGAAGAATTCTACCTTAACCATTGAAGTTGGCTCTCTAGTCATCCAGTAGCCAAGTTAAAGGCTGCGTAGCTGTCATTTTCTGAGTATAAGGAAGAGATTTGAACACCTCAGTATTTGGTAAACTGTAATCCCCATTTGGTTTTTGGTTCTTCAGAGAACCTGTAATTTTCATTGCTGTCTAGAAACTAAGGAGTGCATAATTTTAAAGTAAAACATCAATGACATAATTAGTTTGAAAAAATGATGATGGTTTATTTTATGACCACTTGCTGAGGAATATTTGATCCTTTTAATGGTTGGTATATTCATCCAGTCATATCTTAACTCTTGAACTGAGCCCACCTACATTGTTGTAGTAGATTAAAACTAAAATGAAAGGCCAAACTAGTCATTGGTAACCAAAAGTCCAAAGTTAGAACTTAATGGTATTTTGTCCAAATGTTTGAAAACTCTTGTGAATGTTTACAGTTATTAGAGAAGGTCCTTTGTGGAAGTGTTCATTTTTCAAAAGAAATGTCGGGTACCTAGTTAATAATCAATGATGTCCTCTTCTGAATTAGTGTTTTCGTTCTTGACAGAAAAGTGGAATCAGGTTTTACTTACCTAAAGCTGATTTTATAAGAACCCACAACTAGAAATAGCAGGAAATACTGAATGAAGCACTCTGGAGAGGATATTGTTTGAGAAAGACTAATGTAAAGTTTGTTTTGAGGGATTATTTTTGCCTTAGTGTCTCTTGCACAGTCCTGACACAAAGTAAGTTATTTTATTTCATTTCCTAGTGTATCCTGTTTTCTTTAAAGGGTTGTTCTGAAATCACATGTTTGGGAGCTTTAAACCAATCACGCTCTTCCACTGTCTACAAATGAGGTCTGACCCACCATTAGCCATCTTACCTATGATTCCAGTGGAGGGAGTAATGAAAAGAAAGCTTTCTGCTTTAAAATAACTTCCCATGGTCAAATAGATTTGCCCTGAAAGTAGGAGCTCTTAGTTTTTTTTGTGTGTCACACACCCCTGTGGCAGTGTGGCAAAGCCTATGGACCCCTTTTCAGAAGGTTGTTTTTTTTTAAATAATTCATAATTGAAGGAAACGATAAGTATCAGAGGTTAATGAAAATGTAACTTTTCCCTCATCCAAGTTCATAGACCCCTGAAATCTATCTGTGGATACCCCTCTCCAGTTGCTGTGCTCTCCCCACCCTTGCCTTAAAGGGTGGGGTTATTTTTTTGGTTATAGCTTTTTTGCTTTCTTGGGAGACAGTGGAAACAGTCCTTTCAAAGAGCTTACATTTTAATAGAGACAATATGAGCACATAAAATATATGTGCAGAATGAATACTGGGTAGCTTTGTGAGAAGTCCTTCTCCCTGAATGATTGGAAAAAAGCCTTCTCAGGATATTGTTTATGTTTAACAGTAAAAAAAAAAATTTGAGTTCCAAATTCTCCCTACCCCTTCCTCCACCTTTTGAGAAGGCAAGCAATATGATATCAGTTATATGTGTGAAATCATGCAAAACATTTCTTAGGAAATTACATAACTGGTTCATTGCATGTACAACGAGGAGGTTGTGGAGTGAAAATTGGAAGGTTCCCATCTTGCCTTAACCCCCAGTTTCTTAGGCAGGTACAGTGTATATCATCAATGATTGAAATTACTATTTTTTCCCTAAAGCTTAGTATTAGGAAGACAGAGTTTGTTATTAGGGAAACTTAAGCCTTATTCTATGTATTTTTGTATGAAGTTTAAAATGTCCCACTCTCAATTATAGTTATTACTTTTACTAGGCACTTAATACATAATTTATTTAATTGTTGTTAATCTCTTAGAATATCTGTGTATCCCACACTCCCCCTTACTGCAGGCTCCCCAAGGGCAGCAACTTGTTTCAAAGCCCTCACACACCATGCCTGCTTATCTGTTAGGTGCTCCTAGGTTTGTGCTTTGGTTGTATGTTCCTCGTTTGAATGCCGAGCTTATGCTAGTAGTCTACTCATAATAGCACCTATATATTTAAGGTTTACAAAGAACTTCATCTATATTTCCTAGCTTTTTTTTTTGCCTGTAGGCCTATATAAATGCTAGCTATTATGATTATCATTATTGTTACTAGGACCTTAGCACTATGGAAAAAGGCACTTTTGGTTAGCAAAAATTTCTATCAAGACCAAAGTGTAGACTGTGAAAGCTAGGAAATATACAGGAAGTTCTTTGCCATAGGAAGCAGATTTTGTTATTATCCACTTTTACAGTTGAAACTGAGGCAGACAGTGACTTGCCTCAAGGTCACAGCAAGTAAAGTGTCTCAGGCCGAATTGGAGCTCTGGTCTTCCCGACTCCAGGCACAGTGCTCAGTCTATGGCTCTATCTAATTGCCTTGGTAAATAGATCTGAATTAATAACATTCTGAAATAATATTTTGGGGTTTTTTTTCCCCTGGAAATGATTTCTTTTGAAACTGTAAATTTAGTTTGTGAAATTTGGTCATTGCACTTTCAGAAATTTTGAGTTTTAAGTAAAAAAATGAGATAAAGTCTTTGGCTTAAATATGCTTAGCATAAATGCAAACCTCCTTATTCAGGGTAAGCTAAATATTAAAGTCAGATTGCCTTTATATGCTTCAGCTAATTTTGTGATGTTTATTATTTTTAATGCTTCTAAATAAATGAGGCAGTTTGTAGAAAACTTCTTGAAAGGGAATAAATCAGGAGAAAATTTTTAAACAAGGTTTCAATATGAAATACTGCTTTCCTACCCAGCTAGCTTTACTGTTTGTACTTTCTCTTAAGAGCAGTGAATTCTGGGAGGAAAATATGTTCCTTTTGTGTTCTGTTGATCTTTCTATTATTTGCTGAAGGGAGAGGTGTGGTCTGCTACCCACTACCTTTGGGAAGCCTGCAAAACCAATCTCTTAATGTTGTTTTTGAGCCTTGAGCTGTTTACTAACCTCTGTCCATTTCTTAATAGTTAGTTTAATACTTAAAAGAAAATTGTGCTAACTAGAAAAAAATGTTTTAATTGGGGTGAAGCCTGTAAAGATAAATCAGTTCAACATGGACAAATTGATCTAAACAGCAACTAGAGGAAACTAGATCCAGGTCTGAGAGTATGATTGGATTGAGGTTGCTTTGGGGCTAATGCTAATGAGCAATCTGAACATACCAGTACCTTACCATCAATACCACTTAAGACTTTGAGTCAGGAGCACACATCTGTGGTTGTTAAAGGCATACAATAGTCCTATTGGCTGATTGTGTTTTGGTTTGTTTCTTTTTACCATTATGTCAGTAAGTGTATTTCAAGTGTTACAGACTATCTCCAAAAGTAAGTGTTGTGTTGACCTTAATAATGGGGACAGAGGAGGGAGTGACACGTGGCTAGAATTATAGCCCTTTATCAGGGCTGGTTTGCTTATAGAAACTCTGACTTGGGAGACAGTGATAGAACCTTCTGGAAAGAATTATGTGCCCATCTATTGAGTATCTTCTTCTTCCCTCTTTTTACCAAGGTAGCACTAAGACTTAGCTTCTTTCCATCTAATTGTTAAAAAATAGTTAACTCCAGAATAAGTATTGAATTTTAAATTAATTGGATTAGTTGGAAGGTTATAGAGGTATACTAGACAGACCTTTTTTTTTTAATTTGACATAGCATATACTGCTTAATCATTTTTAGTTCTCTCTTTTTTTCCCCCTCATTTTTCCATAGATTCATTTTTCCTTTTCTTTGCCTTGCCTATCACTTCTAGGCCTTTACCTCTAGCTTTGTTGCAAAGTGTCTCTTAGCCATATAAGCCTTCCCTCTCTGAACGTAGGCTCTACTAGAAGACAAATGCTGCTTAAAGTACAAGATATCTTAGGAACAACAGAAACCCCAAGGGTGTGTTTCATCTTATGTTACAAGTAGAGCTGAAGGCAATTTGACCTATATTAAGCACTTAACCATGTCTGCCTTTCCATTATTTTACCATTTGTCCTAAAATGGAACACTATAGAAAAAAGGAGAATTGCTGTTTTTTTGGAGGTTATAAAATGTTTTTAAAAACTGCTATTTATAGTTATAAATACTCTGTTGAATGCCTTTTATATAAAGATCTCTGGAATGATCTAATCCACGGTACTTAGACAACTTGGTAATGCTTTGTGTTTTGAGTTATATTTTATATGATTGTTAAGGGTTCTAATTGGATTTAGAAGGCATTCCTTCTAGATTTTTCTATGCAACTTAAATAATTAAGTGATATTCATATTATACAACACACTTAATTCTGACCTTATAAAGATGAAGCAAAACTTAGCTGCTGGCAAAATAAGTCAGTCTTTTCCAGTCCTATGTAATTTGGGAAGAATACCATTAAACCTCTTTCTTATGTTTGGTCATTGGGTTTGTAAATGCTATTTGCAGGGGGAAACTAGGTGAGTTCACTAAAAAAATTTTTTCAAATTTAAAAGTTAATTTTGATACTCTTGGATAATTTTAGCATTATTAAAATTCCAGTTTTTGAGCAATGTCTTCAGAGCCCATATATCCAGTCAGTTGCTAAAGCTCATATGTTCTTTCTCCATGTATTCCTTTCTGTTTCTACTTACACATCTACTAACCTAGACTCAATTTTGTTTTTACTTTTTACCTGAACTACTATTGTAACCCCTTAATTGGGTTCCTTGCTTCAAAGTCTAGCCTTTATGCAATGCACAATACTATGCACTGCTGAAAAATGAATATTACTAAATTGCAGGTTACTCCTCCATTAAAAAAATCTTAAGTGGTTTCTTTTCCTCTAGGATAAAATGTAAACTGCTCAGCCTGGCATTTAAAGCCTTTCACAGCCTGGCTTTTGAGACTTAATTCATGTTATTCCACTACACTCTGGTTAAAATGGCCTACATGGATCCTCCTGAGCATTCTTTCTGCAGACTCTGGGCTTGGTACAGGCCTAGCACCTGGAATGTTCCCCCTCTTTCTGACTTTTAGAATATTTAGCTACTTTCAAGGCTCACCTTAAGTACCACTTCCTATAGGAAGCTGTTTTCTGAGTTCTCCAGACCGTGTACTTGCTCTTCTCTGAAATTGCTTTGTGCTTATTTACTGATACCAAGATTGTGCCTCTCAGTAGAAAGCTAGCTTTCTTGACCTTGTAATAGTGCCTTGAACATAGCTGGCACTTAATGATAATTATGCTAAATTGAATTAATGCCATTTTTGTCTTATTAAGCTTTTAATACGCTTTTCAAAGATATTAACAGCATGACTTTGTGGAGAAACTGGAAATTGCTGGTCTTGGAGTCATAAGACTAAATGAGGTTCAAGTCTTGGCTCTGACACTCGCTATAAGACCCAGGGCAAGTCACTTTTCTGTGTCTGTTCCTTTGTCTGTAAAATGGGGATGATGATATCTCAGAATGGTTGAGAAGGAAGGGCTTTGTAAATGTTGTTTTCCACTTTAATAGTTTGAAAGAGATGGTAATTTTATTGTGAATGCTCCTTCCATTGACACAAATCAGAACTTTTCTATATATCTTCAGTTGCCATTGTGTTAATGAGCCATCTCTTCATTTACTCAGATTAATCTTATTGCAGTAGGCTGGTACTTGAACCATTTTATGTATTGTCATTTGGAAAATCCAGTCATACTCCCATTCTTATGGTATGAATGACCACATGGGAAAAGGTCTAAAAATAGTAGGAAAATTATCATTACTTGAATGTTTGTGTCCTTAGAATTATGGATAATCTTGTATTTTTATTCTAAATGAAAAAGATTAGACTGTTGAGCAAATCTTAGGATTGTATTATTTCAGAGAAATTAGGAGGTCCTCCCTCTCCCTTTTATATGATTTTTAGAAATCTTGAAAGTTGAGTTAATGGTTCTATGGAACCATTTGCCTATAATGGACACATGATATACTAGTAATTACCCTGAGATTAGGTAACATGTATAGTTTTTGTACTCCAAAATGGGCAACATTTTGGTTTTCTAAAGTTCCTTAGGAATAAGAGGGGAGCATGATATATTGAAAGAAGGACCTTATTTACCTGTGAACCTTAATTTATCTGTAAAATGAAGGCAATAAACATTGAGCTGCTGCCTCTTAGTCTTATTTTGAATGTCAACTTGAGATGGTATGTACAGTGCTTTTTAAAAGGTAAATGAAGGTTATTTCCACGTATTAGTAATACAAGTGATATATTTAGTTATATAGTACCTATTTATTTCTTCAATGGAACACTACAAAACTAATAACATAAATTTAGTGGCATGGAAAAACTGAGGCTTAGGGAAAGTTGTTTCAAATAATAACGGTGTTACTGCAGAAACCCATAACAGCATAGATCGTTTTATGGATTTCATGGCTAAAAATCATTGGCTAGATTACCTTTGGGATAAAAGAGTAAAAGTTTATAATATGGGAAAGATCTTAATATCAAAATATCCATTGGAAGAAAGCTCACAAGACCTTAAAAAGGACAACTTAGGCATTTTAGAAAAAATAACTCCCCAAAGTTCTGCCCATACCATTTCTTTGCTTTTATGAACATGAAAAAAAACTACTAAAGTTTTATTAGTTCATTTCCATCCTTAATTGAGTAAATGACAGCTAATGTGAAAGTTTATTGAATTTCATTCCAATGTTGTACTAGGACCCAAAATGTAAAGTTAGGACTTAACTATATTTTAAAAACTTAAATATCAAGATTTCATAGTCCATTTTTCATGAGTGAATCTTTGTTTAATGTAGTCAGAAAATTAAAAACCTTCTACCTTCTATATTTTTAAATACCCACTATGAGTAATATATTGTAGCACTTTGTTTATTCCTTATAAAAAATGGTGGAAAAGATTAATTGGTAAGATTACAATCAGGGAAATATATCTTGAGGAACAGATACGCAGACTATGGCCACCTATTCCAGATTCCATTTTGCCACGTGACATGATGTGTATAATGGCTTGCTATAGTGCTGTCATTTGAAGACATCAGGACTTTAACCAGGTAATTTGGTGGACCAGGCTTAAACAAGGCCTCATAAACAACCTTTTCACTTTTTGGTATTAGATTTAGTCAGCAGGTTCATTTGGGTATCTCTCCAGTTTTGGCTATGGACAAGAATACTTTTCTACTCCCCCTTTTGGTTTCTTTTTGTGTGTTGTCTTCATTATATAGGCAGGGACTGTCTTTCTTTTTTGTATTTGTATTTCTAGCACTTAGCACAGTGCCTGGCATATATTAGGCACTTAAAAATGTTTATTGACTGAAAAGTCAAAAACATGTAGGTAAGGGCCAGATTTCAAGGTTGGAATATTTTTATATATCCGTGTGGGTGGCAAGTAAGAAAGATCAAATTCTGATATACCAAATTCTAAGTTATCCAAAATCCTTTTCAGAATGCTTTTATTATGGAGGTTCATTGAGAGGCATAACAATATAGTGTTAGGCCTTTGGAGCACTGTAATTATGGCAAATCATCTCTTACCATGGAACCTAGGTTTCCTCCTTATCTTTAAAATGAGGGATAATAAACATGAAATTCTTATTAGCTCACAGGGTTGTTGTGAAGCTAAAGCAAGATAATGTATATAAAACGCTTTGCATATCTCTAAGTGATACATAAAACTAGCTATTGTATCAAATATTGCTTTGAAAAAGTGAAACAGACTTTTCCCCCATAGAGAGATTTTGGTTGTCATAGTATTTGTTGTGATTAGATCCATACTTTCCAGTTTTTTAAATGGAGAAGAGTAGGAAAGGGGGGGATGATACAGGAGTGTGGAATTGGGTGGGACTGGAAGTCATGATATTTGATGTTCAAGGATCTCAAAATCATAACATACTATATATAAAATTGCCTTCTACTGGTATTCGAAATTTTAATTTTTGTTTAATTAGGGAGGCATGTTAGCAGCTTGGACTGAATTCATATTCAGAGGTTTGGGCTTGTATCCCTGCTCTGAGGTGGTTATTTCTGATTTCTGTTATACTCATGTAATCACAGGGTTAAATATTTTATGTCGATCATTAAATATTTTATGCGATTAAGGGACTTAATTTAGAAAACTTGCAAGCTGTGACTGAATTCTCTGATTTGTTTTGAGTAGTCGGAGGCATAATCATCTTGGAAATATTATTGTGAAATGATAAAGCTTTTAGATGATATTTCTTAAATTTGTAGGTGTACTTCTAGAGCCATGTTTCCTGCTTATTCAGTGAATGTAATTCTCCATTATAGCACAGAATGTTAAAGTTAGGCACCATTGCTGTGGAAGGGGAACCATTTACAATATTAATCACCTTAAAATGCATGCTTAAAGGTTTTTAAATTTTGGAGTAACATGGGAAATCTGAATACTTTTTAGCTAGCTATGCACAGGAAAATGAGGTGACATGTGGAGGGAAGGGAGGGTGGTGTTAGAATGAACAGCTTTTTTTTTTCCCTTAATGAACAAGTAAGAAAGGAATTCTTGCTTATAATTGTATTTTTAAAAACATCTTGTTATACCTTCCAGGACTGACCATTTTAAGTTAAAATGTAGGTTTGAGAAGTTGCATTCTTTCCCCTTAAGTATTAACTTAATTATTTCTTTTTTCCCCCCAAAGGTTTGGGCCCCATGGAATCCCTGTGACAATTTTCCCCAAAAGAGAATACAAAGATAAACCTGAAGCCATGCAGCTCCACAATAGATCATTCCAAGAAGGAACAGAAATCAAGTGTGACTTGAATGGTGCTGGTCCTGATGACCATTCTCCCATTCAGCCACCAGAGCCTAGCCTTGCTAAAAGCCTGTGGACTTCTAAACCACCTCCTCTCTTTCATGAAGGAGCACCTTATCCTCCCCCTTTGTTTATCAGGGACACGTATAACCAATCAATACCTCAGCCTCCTCCTCGGAAAATTAAACGACCCAAAAGGAAAATGTACAGGGAGGAGCCCACTTCTATAATGAATGCTATCAAACTACGACCCAGACAAGTCCTATGTGACAAATGTAAAAGCAGTGTTGTTGCAGAAAAAAAGGAGATTAAAAAAGGTGGCAATGCAAGTGACTCATCTAAATATGACGATAATAAAAAGCGGAGAAATGAAAGTGTAACTACTGTGAATAAAAAACTTAAAACTGACCATAAAATGGATGGGAAAAACCAAAATGAAAGCCAGAAAAGAAATGCTGTGGTCAAAGTTTCAAATATTGCTCACAGCAGAGGCAGAGTAGTAAAAGTGTCTGCTCAGGCAAATACTTCAAAAGCTCAGTTAAGTACTAAAAAAGTGCTCCAGAGTAAGAACATGGATCATGCGAAAGCTCGGGAAGTGTTGAAAATGGCCAAAGAAAAGGCACAAAAGAAACCGAGTGAAACTTGCACTTCCAAAAATGTACACTCTAAGGTTCACTTCACCCGGCGGTTTCAGAACACCAGCTCAGGTTCCCTTCCACCCCGGTTGCGTTTGAAGCCACAGAGATACAGGAATGAAGAAAACGACTCTTCCGTGAAGGCCGGACTTGAGAAAATGCGGAGTGGCAAGATGGCACCCAAACCCCAGTCTCGTTGCACCTCTACCCGCTCAGCAGGTGAGGCCCCTTCAGAAAATCAGAATCCCTCAAAAGGTCCTGAAGAGGCCAGCAGTGAGGTTCAGGACACAAGTGAAGTACATGTACCTGATGAGCAGGATGAACAGCAGACATTGGGCAAAAAGGGCAGCAAAGGCAATATCACTGTTTACATGACCCTAAATCAAAAGAAATCTGACTCTTCCAGTGCGTCAGTGTGTAGCATTGATAGCACAGATGATTTGAAATCTTCCAATTCAGAGTGTAGTTCTACTGAAAGCTTTGATTTTCCTCCAGGCAGTATGCATGCACCTTCCACCTCTTCCACTTCATCCTCTTCAAAGGAAGAGAAAAAGCTCAGTAATTCCTTGAAAATGAAAGTCTTTTCCAAAAACGTCTCTAAATGCATCACACCAGATGGCAGGACCATATGTGTAGGGGACATTGTTTGGGCCAAGATTTATGGTTTCCCGTGGTGGCCAGCCCGTATTCTTACTATAACTGTAAGCCGGAAAGATAACGGCCTGTTAGTCCGACAGGAGGCCCGTATTTCGTGGTTTGGGTCTCCGACAACATCTTTCCTTGCACTATCGCAACTGTCCCCCTTTTTAGAAAACTTCCAGTCACGCTTTAATAAGAAGAGAAAGGGCTTGTATCGCAAGGCTATCACAGAGGCAGCTAAGGCTGCAAAGCAGCTGACTCCTGAAGTGCGGGCCCTGTTGACACAATTTGAAACGTGAACATGGACAGTAAGGTAGGCAAGAAAAGTGTGGAGGCTCCACAAAATTTTATTAGGCTAGTTAGAAATAACTTACACAAAGTAGACTTGGCCAAAACCAGGAAGAGAAAAAGAAATTGCACTCAGCTGGCTGCTTTTTTAAAAATATTAAAATCGATCTCATGATAACTTTCTTGACAGGCAAATGAAACCAATTGAACATGCAATCAAAATTTTTTCTTGACATGAGAAGTTTAGCAATATTTCAAAGTAAAATCTTGCATTTTAAAATTCCTCAACCTTACCCCAAGGCATAGGAGCCATAGCCTCAATTGAAAGGCATTTTTTTGCAGGGAATATGCATCAGTTTCTTCCGAATGTGTAGCCTATTACTATGTGACACAGGTTACAGACGTGGGTAATAGCTGTGAGTGGGGTGGTCCAGTAGAAACGTCTGGGATTTTAGTGACCACTTGTTTTTATTTTTTTATAAATTAAAGAACACATAAGCCTTTCTATGCACACAAGGGCATAAGTTTGACACTTCAGTTTTTGACAAGCTGAAATAGGGATGGATGCTCACTGTTCAAGAGGCAGGCTACAAAATTGCTCAAGAGTTTGGGATCAAGGGCTGTCAATGCTGCATAGTTGTGAATCATAACTTCCTGTTTTTCTTCCATTAAAAAAAATCTTCCAAGATTCTGACTTGGGAGTTTAGATAAAGAGGTTTGTTTTGAAAAATGTAAATAATTGATTGCTAAATTGGTCAGATTTTCTCCTGACTGGCTGTTCCTAAATTTTTAGGATACGTCCTAGTAAATTACACTTTGTGAATTACTTGTCATGTGTAATTGTTGCATTTTGGATGTACCTAATTTCATAATTTTGAAAAAATATTTCCGTTTAAGGTATCTGTTTGCAGGTCAGAAAGTAAGAAAATGTAATTGTGTAATGCTCTGATATGTACAAAAAATGTAAATAAAATTGACTAAATCTGAATTATTTGTGTGTGTTTCTCAAAAAGCTTTGACAATAAATTTCAGAATATTAGAAAATGAGTATTTTCTATGTAGTGCTTAGAGATAGTAACAGATCAAAAATTTAATTTCTCATTTGCCCTACCACAGAATATTTTTTCAATAGGTTCACAATAAGACATTATTCAATACATAGTCATTAAAATTGGATCTTGTGTAGTACAAAGAAGGGTCCAGTATATTTTTAGGTTTTGTTAGCTTATAAAGGTGTGAGTTTTAACATTCTCATTGATAAATCTTAATTTTTCATCACATGCTTAAGTTTTCACAAGGAGGTATTTAAATTTAGTCTCCTGGTCTGTTTGGTACTTTGCCCAATACTATGCCCATTTGGGGCTTTTTTTTTTTTTTAATGCTGGTGACTCAGCTCCCTCTCTTTTGTTATTCTCCATTCATGCCCATTTGACTTTGTTAATTGTTTTCTCCTTTTTCAGGTTTGCCCTGTTAGGGAAATTTCACTTGCCTATGTATCAGAGCAAGTTATGTACCGTGTTTTCCGAGTTGCTTCATACAAAGGCAATAGTTTTTTATGTGATTAGTTTTTAGCTGTTGTTTTTAACAGGTGCATTATGTAATTTTAAATGATAGAGGAATTGACACTTTAAAAGACTTTAGTGCCTATAGGATGACAGAATTAGATGCTTTAATTATTTTTGTGGATTTCCAAGTAACCCAATTTGAAACTTGTTTTCTTACTATTTAATTGCACGTTTAATGTGCTGCCTATTGGTAGCATTCCTCTGGATATGATCAGTTATCAGTTTCCTTAAGCTTACAGTTATTTACGCACAAACTATGAAAACTAGGTTTTCTGCTGGATAATTTAAGTGACTTCCAGGAGAACTCAATGCTTTTTGATTGTAGTAAACACACAAGTTGAAAATTTTTGATTGTGAGATGTTGTTTCACTTCTATAAGTTGTATTCTTTCCTGCAAACAGAAACAACTACAATATTTCAGGAATTATTATTTGCGCTGCATTTATAAATCTTTAATGTCGTGACTATGGTGCAGTGGAAAGAGTGCTGAATCTCAGGAGTTAGAACCTGGGTTCAGATCTCAGCTCTGCTACTTTATCTTCTGAGTGACCTTGAGAAAGTCACAACCTTTTTGGGCCCCAGTTTCCTTGTCTATAAAATGAGGGTTTGGACTAGATGACCTCAGAATCTCTTCCAGCTTTAAATCTATGATCCCATAATTAAAGCAAGTTGATGATCTAGAAGCTGAACCCATAGTAGTTTTGATTGCCCTGTGGTCATTAGAATAATTTGTTATTGGGGGCTATCAACAGAAATTTTGTGAGGAGTTTTGGTTTGAATTTAGTAAGACTGTTGACTGAATCTAAGTTCCTTGATGATTAAGGGCAAAAATAATCCGCCTTTAACTGTTGATTTTATAAACCTTTAGTGCCCCAGATACATCATGTATAGAGTGATTAGCTAATGTCTCTCACCTTAGTAATGGTGTTTTGATAGGTATTTGCTTAATGTGAAACAAATTTGTTTTAAATTTTGGAGGATTAAAATAGAAGTATCAGTTACCGTCGACCAAACAAATGAGTATTATATGTCGAGTGTGCTAATACATTATTGGAGAAAGGGAAGATAAAAGTGTCCTAAATGAGTGGTACATATTCCAGTTTTATATAATCATCTCTGAGGTAAGCAAAGAACTATATATATCCACATAGTTGCAGTCTTAATTGCCAAGTTCGATGATTGCCTGTTAGAAAGTAAAGCACTAAGATTTATGTCCTTTAGGATGTTATTTTCATCTCAAAAGTTTTTTGTTAAATTGACACTGAAATAGCTTATTATGGTAAATATATTAAACCTGTACACCTCTACTGTGGTGTGTTTTCTCAAAAGCATTTTGTCCTGATAGGTATAGATAGTTTTCTGCTCCAACAGCTACAGTTTTCTTTGCCACAAAAAGAGACTGAGCTGGATTAGGTAATCCTAGTGAATTTCTTTTTAGAGTTCATTTTGGAGTGTTACAAAAAAATTAATTTTATTTCCTCTCCCTATATGCATTCATAGTTCCACGGGTATTTTTCCCCTGCATAGAAAGAAAAAAATATGCTTACTAGGCCGGGTGCTGAGAGTGTGAAAGACAGGGACAAGTAAGGAATTAGAGGGGAGCTAAAAGCTAAAAATGAAACAGGTCAAGGCAGGAAAGAGAATCATTGTTTTGATTTTGAAAATGTTACTTTCCCAGTTGACTCAGAACTGAATGATATACCTTCTCAATGAAGTTGGAAGGTAAGGAATGACCTGATTTTGGATTTAGAGGTTGCTGATAAATATAAATCATCTATTAATACCTTCATTTCACAGATTATGAAACTAATAACTCAAAGGTTGACTTGTCCAAAGTGACAGCTAAATATTCTAAAAAAGGAGGCCTGATTCCTAGGTCTGTATTGCTACCAGGCTATTTCCCATTAATCTCAAGATCACTGTTTTTGACCAATTTTGCTCTTAGGGGCAGGTACTGTTTTTGTGTTTTTCTTACAACCCCCATGCTGAGAACAATGTCTGGTACAGTAAGTATGTAATAAATACTTGTTGACTGATATATAAATCATTGTAACAAACATTCGAGAATTGTAGTTTTATTAAAACATGATGGTGTTGAAGAGCTGTCATCTGTGGTCATAGCACTGTAGAATAAGGAGAGAATACATTGTACGCGAGTGAAAAGCACATGCTTTCTGCAATGACTCTTATAACCTATTAACACCACATAATGATCCGGATGAATTGTGTGGCATATTTTTATTCTCTTGACAATTATTTACTAGGCCTAATTTTACCCAGTAGGTCATAAGTAATATACCTTAAGTTTGAATTAATATTATCAAATATGAAATCTTGCTTCTGGAATGTCCTAAAAGCAGAGCATGTTAAAACTTGAATTCAAGGAAGTCTCAGACCAGGTAAACCTAAAAGGGAAAAATATGGTAGCAACACAGTACTTTGATGTCAGATTATTTAAAGTGTGATACTTTGGATGCTGCTTTTTTCCATTTAATGACGAAAGACTAGTAGGAAATGAAATGCCCATTTCAGGAGACTAGCATTTTTGAGTCATATTATTAGGCTTATATCAGAGAATTGTGATTTCTCGGTGTGTATGCTAATATTGATGAATTTTTAGTTGGCATAAGACCTTTGAAAAACTAGGGTAACTTCAATTAGATGATCTGACCTGGAGAGAACTATTAGTTTAAGTCAATCAACGAGTATTTAATAAGTATTTACTATGTGCCATAGAATATTAAGCTAAATTATAGCGTGCATGCATGAGTTGCTGTGCTAACATTTAAATGGGCTTTAATTTTACAAAATTGCTGATATCAAAGGAAAGACATGATACTTACATATGTTCCTTTGCATATTTTCATGTATCTTGTGATTTTATCTATTTGGGTACTTCTGCCACTAATGCTAATTTTAACTTTATCAGATGTTCTCATATTTTTTCTCACATGGGTAGAATTTCCAAAGGGAATGATTAACAAACATGGGGTCACTGTGTAATTGGCAATACCTTTTAATAGGACTGATTATAAACAATCCTAATTGACATAGACACTTTAAGAAATATGAACAATAAAGTTGGCATAAGGAAACCCATTAACAATTAAAATCAAGTGAATTAGGTACATTTAAATTTTTGCGGGGGTAGGGGCCGAGGCAGTGAGGTTGAGTGACTTGCCCAGGGTCTCACAGCTAATAAGTATCAAGTGTACATTTAAATTTCAAATTAGTTTCTGAATACTGAGGTCCATAGTTTTCTACTTTCCAGTTCTTGCCTTCCTTTTTTCCATTTTACTCTTTAGTACCTTTACTAATGACTGGGTACCATCATCTCTGCTAAAAGATAGTAGGACAAGTTAAAATTCTTGGCAAAATTGAGGTTTTCCTATTATGTGTAGATTTTTTAGCTTCTTATGTTGTCATTTAAGAAATTTGACTGAAAAGGTCAAAAGAATTAGATTATTCACATTTTTAATTTTCTGTGTGCAAAAGTAACATGCATAATTTGTAAATCAAGATAGGGAGTTTCTCTGCACCCTGCCCCAAGTTCTGTACCATTAGTAAAAAATACTCCTTTCAGAGCTTTAAAGGTCTAGAATTTATTTAGCTACAAATTCATAATTAAATTCATTTTGACTATGTATACTTTACATGTAAATTATATATGTAGGTCCAGGTATTTTTCTTTTTCCTTTTTAAAAATATTTATTTTTAGTATTCAACATTCACTTTTATAAGATTTCAGGTACTTTTAGTTTTTAAATAGATGAACTAACTAGTGGCAAATCAAGTCTTGATTTTTGGTATTTAGGTTGAAAATTTTTTTTTTAAGCCCTGCAGTTACTGAATTTAAAATAATTTAAGAGATTGCTTCTTATACTGAGAAGAATGGAAGATTCCATCAAGGGTTAAAAAAGAGCTGTAGAGGGGGCAGCTAGGTGGAGCAGTGAGTAGAGCACCGACCCTGGAGTCAGGAGGACCTGAGTTCAAATCCAGCCTCAGACACATAACACTAGCTGTGTGACCCTGGGCAAGTCACATAACCCCTATTGCCCAACCAAAAGACAAAAAAAAAAACCTAGAGAAGACTCATGCTAATGAGAATAGCAAAGTTTTATGATATCTAGAAAAGAAAATGTTGTCAGGTGGGGCACTCTTCTTTGATATTAGTATTTTTCTCCTTAAATTTAACGTACATAGTTCTGTTCTTCAAAAAGCATGCGCTGCCATCAAATGGTGATGGGAATGGGAACAATTAGGCAGACTCTTAAAAAAAGGTGGCTTCAGAGGTGAGAATTAAGGACTTGCCCCAAGGATTCTGAGACGATGGGGAAAAGAACTTCTGACTCTGTTAGTGCAGTGCATCCATCACTGTAGAGGAGCGTGTCTGTCACAGTCTTCTGATTCTTCAGAGTCTAGCTGCAAATCTGAGAGAAGGAATGTCCTTTGTTAACTTGGTTGGGATGGTTTTCAAACTTGCATAGAAATGATCGAATCACAGTTCAGGTTTTCATGCTGTTAATACACTTCCCTTTCCCCTTGGAATTTGAAATATAGTTCATGTTTTGGCAGAATTTTTGTAGTTGTTTATTAAAGCAACTTTGTAAAAAGTATCTAAACTTATTGACCTTTTTGGCAAAGATTCAATTTTAAAGCCTTTGTAAAGTCTGGAAGAAATTTTGTTTTTCCCTAGGTGGAATATGTTAGAATTTGTCTTCTAGGTGAATATATATATATATATATATATATATATTTGGCAGAAAACTAATCAACTGAAGCCCAACCCGTTAAGTATAGAAGTTGGAGGTGGATTGGCTATTATTACCTGTACAACATGAGCTGTCATGGATACTCTTTCATTTAAAAGACAGACAGTAGTTACTTGTAAGCTTCTGCATTAGTTAGTAATTAATTTCAAACCATTTATAAATTAAGGTAAATGATATTTAAGATTGTAATATTTTGGCTTGGGGGCTATGAGGAATAAACTAAAGTGGGGAGTAGTATGAGATTTATAATTAGGCAACCTAGTTGGGAGCACTGATTTTGTTAATTGTCTGACCTTAGATAAGTCATTTAACCTTTTGAGGCCTTAGTTTCCTTGTCTCAAAAGTAAGAAGATTGAACTAAATCACCTATAAAATCTCACCCAAAATTATAATCCTGTCATACTTGCCCCTTGGAATTTTTTTAAAAACCGTTCTAGAATAATAGTTAAGGATACTTCTCCCAAATAAGGTAGAATTTCTAGTTTATCTGCTGATTTGTGTTAGGCATGGAATGTTGTATTTTGTTATACATACAGCATATATATCATATAGAGTGTGTATCATATAATAATGTAAAACTACTTTAATATTTTCTCCCTTACATACTTGGATATTGTGTAGTAGTTTGTATCATTAGTATAATGGGGAAAATATATCCAAAATGTCCATATGATTCTTTAACTGCAAAATTCCAGTTATTCATACAGTTTAACAAAGAACCTGTGTTTTGTTAGAGTGCGAGATATCACAAATCTGGAGTAAAGTTTTGGATGTGTAATGGGTAAAGATGTGGAATCTTTGTGAGGTGAAACTTGCCTTGAAAAAGATTGACATTGCAAGTCTCAGTTTCTGCCTCCTTTCATTCAAAAGATATTTGTTGAACATAAACTATATTCAAAGCCTGGTTAGTTTGCAAAGGTGTATATGATACTTTGTCCAAAAGGAGTTTATAGTCTAGTAGCCCACTCATTAAACTCTTTCCCCACATTATATAAAATATTAATTTATAACTACAAACTTAGATCAAATAATGGGTTGCATATATCCATAGAGAGGAAGAACATAATCTGTCTGCTTGCGAAATGTTTTGGGGCAAAGCCTATTGTGTATTATTTGATCATTGGATAGATTTAGAGCTAGAAATGACCTTAAATGTCATCTGTCCAATCTTCTCATTTTACAGATGAGGAAGCAACTCCAGGGAGGTTTAGTAACTTGCCCAAGGTCAAATAGGTATTTTCACCTGCTTTGGTCCCCTAAGTCTGAGGTATTCCCCTTCCTCATCTCTGCTTCCTGGCTTCCTTCAAGTCTCAACTAAAATCTCAGCATTTCCAAAGTCTTTTGCCACCCCTCGTTAATACTAGTTCATTTTTTGGTGTCTCTACAATTAGTATCCCTGTGAGCAGGGATAGGTTTTTGCCTTTATATTCCCAGAGATTAGCACAGTGCTTGACACATGGTAGGCAATTAATAGATATTGATTGACTGTGATAGAGAGTAAGTGATAAAAATGGTATTTAAGCCCAGTTTCTCCAAGTCTAAATTCATTGTGCTTTCTCTTCATGGCTGCCTCATATTTTCCTGATACTGTTTTTAAAGGGATCATATATGCAGACTTGGGACAGATGAGGAAACAGGTCCAGAGAAGTTAAATGACCTGTCTGTCCAAGGTCATAGAGATAGCTGAAGGGTTAGGATTCCAACTCTATATCTAGCACTCTTTCTATTGTACCACACTTTCTTTTTTCTTTTTCTTTTTTTGTTGAATTATTTTTAGTATCTTGACATTTTATCAAACATCTACTCTGGAAACCTGAAGAGAAAAAAAATTAGAGCTGAAGATAAAATCCTACAAGTTGAAATAGAAGCTAAGGATTAAAAAAAGTTGGCTATACGGCCAGTTGCAAAGACTGCTGAAGAATACAGTGGGTAGGAACAAGCAATTGAATTCTGTTGCATAGATTTACAGACCACCTGTGCCATCTAGGTGTCCCATTTCAGCCCTTTAGTACCAGACTGTTTCTTTAGAGTCCATTGTAAAATTGGAGAGAATGTGGGATGGTGATGGAGCTCCTTTCAGCACATTGAGCTATCAAATGTAGTACCATTGTTGCTACATGGATGAATCAGTTCATTTCAGTAGATGATGCATTTCAGCAGGAAATCTAGCATTTTATTATTTTAAGCTACATTACTAGTTCAAGAGTGATTGAAAAGCAATAGGTAACTATTCTTAGGAATTCTTTGTAAACCCTTGCAAACTCCCTTCCCTCTTTTTTTGATGGTTCATTGATCAGGATTCAATGGGAGATTTCCCCTTTCCTGAGATACATCTATATCACAACAACTTTAGCCTCATGGATTTAGGATGGAAGGGTTGACAAATAGGAAAAAGAAGGATATTTTTCTTCATGGGAAATGGTAGTTATTAGCAAGGGCCTGGTCCAATTTTGAAACTACTCATTAAACATTTGATTCTCTTACAAGTGCTTAATTTCAAGTTAGAACCTGGGCGGGTAGAATTACATTCAATGTTGTTTAAAACCATGAGAAAATAACTGATTACTGCAGAATAGAAAACTTCTTGACTCTTCTAAAATGAGTTGTATATTAAAGTGTTCCCTTTGCTTGCCCATCTTCAATTATACTCTCATGAGCAGAGAAACTTTGATCTTTGCATTTAGTTGTAACAGGATGAATTCCTGTATGTGTTCTAAATTTTTATTTTTATTTCAGAGCTTACTCCAAAGATCTTGGTCTTCTCTTATTTTCTTTCTTTTCCCAGCACCATTGGAAGGAGATTGATTAAGTCTTTCGTTGTTTTCTACTGCCCCTTTTTCTCTTGCTTCTTCCCAATAATAACTGCCATTGTTGTTTTTTTGTTTTTACTCTGTAGGCTGTAATATGTAGCATCTATGAAATCAGCATTTTTCTCTACTACAGTTGCTTTTCTCCTCCCCCAACCCTTGTGAAGAAAAGAAAGGTGGTCATCTCACACTATTACCATTTTGCCCAGTCGTTGCCATCCAGAGGGTCTTTTTCCTTTTAGTGGCCTACACAGGAGATTACCCCCTGGGCAGAGTCTTTATGGGCTCAAATTATAGTGAGGAGAAATCTGACACAAACATTAATAGAATAAATCTCATCTTCTGTTCATTGGGCCTATGCCATTTCACTGTTTTACTCAGAGAATGAGTTATAAAAGATTTGAGGTATCATTTAGGCCTTCATTTTTAGGTTTTTAGAGATGAGGAAAAAAAATAAGTTAACAGGGAGTGGAAGTCATTTGAGGCCAAGAGGTTACCTTTATTCTTGTTTCCCGTGGTTTGGTTTTCCTTTGTGCTTATGGCTGGGCAGGGTGATTCTCTTGTTGTCTAGCTCTATTTAACTAAAATTCGACCTGTACTACTATATAGCTAGTGATCACAAGTAGATTTCACTTTGTATATTGCCAACATTCTAGATCAATGGCTTCTTTTTTTTTATTCGGTAAAATTATAAAACCAGTGGGATGGCGATTGAGTTTAACAATTCAGTGAATATTTGTGGAGTATCTTAAGTGCTGAGTATTGTACTAAGCACCATTTGTTAGTGTGAGGAGGACTTGTGAAAACAAGTTTGGTAATAGCTGTAGAGTGCTTCAAATCCTTTCCACCTCTGTTGTGATTATTCTTGGTTTAGGGAAAATAAGATACCTAACCGAAACTTCCTTGATAAAACCTGGTTATTTTTCTAGTCGCTTTCAGAAGATTGCTTTCTTCCTAGAATCTGTATTATATGATAGCAAAATTCCATTTGTAGTTGAGATTGAAACATTTTTTCCTTTTGAGGTGCTTTGTCAGGAATGTCTTGTGGGGGATAGAACCTTTTTCTCTCGAATTTCTGCTGCTACTTTTATTTAGGACTTTTAAAAATAATCGTCACCTTATCTATGGGCAGTAGTTATTTTAACTGGGGTTCTAAAAGGCAAATAAATAATCTGAAGGAGGCAATGAGTTCTTAAGGAATAAAAATTTTGTTCATTTGTGCTTGTTTAGTAAGGGTTACATGCAAATTCATGGAATTATGTTTATGGAATGTTTTACAAATTAAAGCATCAACATCAGCACCTTTATTTAGTGTCATTTTAATAAAAATGATTAGCTTATTTTCATTACTTTCATTTAGTAGAGGTTTGTTATTTATTCTGAAAAATTCAGGGAAACCCAGTAATAACTGTTACTTCATGTGATAAGAATTTTAGGCATGGAAAAATATGCTTATGTGGTTACTGGAATTAAGAGGAAAGGGGCCTCAAGTAGTCAGGACATTTTTGTGCAACAGAAGCTCTGAGCGTATTCACGGATATGTAAGACCTTCTATCCTGTGTTGATATTCTGTAATTATTCTCAGGTTAAAACAAAGCCCAGGTCAAAAGTATACTTTAAATATGACATTCACTCCTTTCCCTGTATTTCTGAGTTTGCTTTGTGAGCAACTTAGCATGCCAATTGTCTTGCTATGGAAGCAGATTGGTCCATGTTATTTTATAGTTTAGTTGGAACTGTGTACATAGGTCCCTTCCAGTCTTTTGTCTTCTGTTAGTGTTCTATATAGCATCATGCTTTTTAGTTATCCATACATTCTGTGAAGCCAAAGGGTTATTCAGCATAAATGCATAATGACAAATGAAATCTGGGCACTTAAAAAAAAAAAAGGAAAAAAGAAAAACTTTATTTTTTTTTGGAAAATGGGTTTAAAAAACTTGAATGACTACTTTATTTTTGTTAACTTGATTTTTTCTACCATAGGTCTCAACAAATGGCAGCATATTACATCAGACAGTGACGAGTCCTGCTGCTCCCTTACAGTGTCTGACAGACCACTGTGGATTCAGATGGGGAGCATTGAAGTTAACAGTGAAACGGGCAGGTCTGTCTGTTTTAAGCCCTGCCACAAAGTGAAGGGGGGCATCGTGTCATTACTTAATTATTCCCCAAATAGTCTAGGTTAGAGTTGATGAATTCATCCGTCATTTTTCTTGTTTTCGTTGGTACCTGTGTACCTCATGTTGATTTTAGGCTGTAATTAAAGTCTACTTGATGATAACCTGTCCTGCTCAGAGAGCTGGCTAGAGTCTTCATGTGTGTGCTTTTGAAACTCTGGACTTATTTCTTTTTCAGTTGGCATACAGGGCCGTGGGTTGTATAATCATAATGAGTAACGATGGGATCCTGGTCAAGTGGTGGTTTTTAAATATTTTCAACTCTCTCAATGGCCTTTTTAAAAAAAAATTTGATATTCATTATATCATTGTAGGTTTAGTGTTTGTTTGGATTACTTCTCATTGTGCGTATTCTTGGTCAATTTATCTTTGAAAGTCTACATACAAGGAATAGAAACTGAGGGTGGCAAAGGGTAATGCCAAAATGCCGTTGTAATCTAGTTCCTTAAATTTTATTATATTAAATGAGACGCTTGATAAAACCTGAAAAGTTTTGATGCAAGAGAGTAATTCTTATTCTGTTAGAATGATTTTGGGCTCTTGCTTTGGTAGAGAACGGATTTGGATTGAATTGTTGCCTTTAGATTTGGATATGTTTTATATGCTTGCTTACTTTCTGGGATTTTTGAGAATCTGTTTGACAGTACCATTGTTATATTGGAGGTGTAGAAGCGTCTCGGCTCTAATTGTGAGCAGATGATTGAATTAGAACATTCTGGATCAAGTGTGATCAAAAGCTTTGGATAGTCTGGACTTTTGCTCACATAATGTGGCTGGCTCCCCTTTAGGCAGCCTGTTGTGGCGTAGAATGGACGAGTCTGTTTAGTTGCCCCCAAAGAGTATTAACTGCATGAATCTTTTGTACCTTTGCTCGATTCCTTCAAGTGAATTTGAAACCAGATGGTTTGTAATACTGGAAGAAGGCGGACACAGATTCACGAGGGACAAACCTGCAAATGCACAACTGGATGTAATTTTTAAGCAAAATGGGGGCACCATTAAGAATAGGGTCCAGGAATCACTAGCTTTGTGGTTGTGGTCCTGACTTGCTAATGTGATTTCAAGCAAGACATTTAACCTCATTGTGCTCTTTTCTCATTTGTGAAAAAGAAATAATAGTTTTCAAGGCCTCTGAGGCATTTGAACCTAAGGTCTATATGAATAAAAGACTATTAACATTATAATTATAATAGTGGAGCACCTAATTTCATAAACTTGTGACTTATATGAGTGCCAAAGGACAACAACCTTTTGAACTGTCCAACTCATATATTTTTTTCAGAAGCAGTGACTTTTAATAGGCTGTCTGTGAACTTAGCTTCCAGAAATAATACTGCAGCCAGATACGGAGTTGTCCTTTTGAGTGGGCTGGATGTGTTGGTTAAACTTGGACCCAAATATCTTCATAGTATTTGAAATATTTCTGGCAGAAACACATCTCTCATTGGTTGGGCAAAAAACTGGCGCAGGGTGTTATGATATAATATTTCTCTCACATTAGCCTTATTTTTTACAGGCCTTGAGCCAGGAAGTGGATGAAGCACAAGGCCTCTGTTGCGTGTTAGCAGTAACACCAAGCAATCTGGCAAATAGTGGAAATGATAAATCATTTTTGAAATATAATATTGTGGGGTGTTTATTTTTTGAATTCTGTTCATGATATCTAGTTTATTCTTAGGCAACGGCAAATGTTATTTAATTTTATTAGAAAATAGGCCTCACAAAAATTTCTTTCTCGTGGACCATCAGTTTTGGAGTTCAGCTTTGTGTGGATCATCATATCTTGGAAGGGGTAATGATATAGCAATAATTTCCTTAAATATCTGATTTCTTGTGTTACTGTCTTGACTTCAGTCTTCATTCTTCTAGATTATGTAAAGAGAACCATTCAGTGACCACAGTGGTTTTTTTGGGATATTATAAATACCCATGGTGTATTTTTTTTTCCCATGGGGATGAGGTGGAATAGAGATAACTTTTAGGCATCTAGTGAGGTCCATGAGAAAGCTACTTTTTTTTTTTTGCTTTTAGGCAATTGGGGTTAAGTGACTTGCCCAGGGTCACACAGCTAGTAAGTGTCAAGTGTTTGGTATGAGGCTGGATTTGAACTCAGGTCCTCCTGACTTCAGTGCTGGTGCTTTATCCACCGTGCCACCTAGCTGCCCCTGAGAAAGCTGCTTTTGATAAGGGGTGGTTCACCACATCAGAATCAAATTTATCTTTCGTGTAAGGTATACATGTGCTTATGCCTTCTGCTGTTGTGTTTGTTATAGGCAAAGGTTCTCTATTTTAGAGGATATCTTTGCTTGGACAAAATGCTTTCTGATTAATGAACATGCAAATACAGTAGCTAAAGAAATTTAGCCTGCTTTCTAGATATTCTTATGCACTCTCAGCCTTGGCATTAGAAGATAATGTTATTAGATGGTGCTGCTTTTGTGTATGTTTCTGTCTGTTGCAAGAGATTGATAAGCAACCAGCCATCCTTTCTCCTTATCACATGCACAAGGACCTTTCAATTTACAGCTGATTTCAGAGAGACTTTTGCCACTTGTTTGTGGCTCTGCTTTTAAGATTTATGGCTAAATCTTTTTTTAAAATGAAAAATTCAACGAATATCACAACCCAGCAAACGTGTACTAAGTGCCAATTGTTGCTACAATGTAGGGTTGGTGTGTTGCTTTTGCTTCCCAAAAGTACCAAGCAGTTGAGCAGCTCTACTGTGTTTAACAGCTTTTCTGTCTTGGGGAAGGGGTGTGTGTATGTGTGTGTGTGTGTGTGTGTGTGTGTGTGTGTGTGTGTATGTGTGTGTGTGTGTGTGTGTGTGTGCGCGCGCGCACACACCTATATATACAAACATTGTTAAAAGATAAATATTGGTAAAATATATATATATATATATATATATATATATATATATATATATATAGTTTAAACAAGTCTACATATATATTTACATGAAATAGATGCTCAGACTTTCAGGAGGTCCTATTTTTAGTATCTTATATGTAAGGATAGGATGAATTCTCTTTTAAATAGCATTTTAGATAGTATTTGAACAAATTTTTTTTAAATCAAGTTTTTAATGATAGCTAATAATGGTGGCTTTTAATAGGTAAAGATTCATGTAACAAATACTTTAATATAGGAAACTAGAATATTTATTGACTAAATGTTGAGATGTTGACATAAAAAACTACTGCAGGAACAGATATTTTAGTTGTTTGGTTAGATGCATGTTAGCAAAATGATACCTCACAGTGCAGCTCGAATATTTGTTCTATCTTTGTTGATATCTTTTGTTCAGAGTACCAGTAATATATGTTCTGTTTTATCAGTTGTGTATTGTTTAATGTAAAACCTAAAGACCTGAAGTTTAACTGAAGACACGTATTATTGATTTTATACATCAGATGACATTAACATGGGTTGTTGGAGTAAAAATAGAGCTAAATCTTGAATGACATAGGACTTTGTTTTTATCTAAGCTTATAATTATACCTAACAACTTTTTTTCTTCTTACTGTATTTCAGCACAAAGGCATTAGCAGCAGGCTGGCTGCCTGAAGCTCGCTACACCTGCCACAAAAAAGCATCGGCCCTTCAGGACTGAAAGAAACTGGAGACTGATTTGTTTTTTCCTTTTTCAAATCTTCAACAAGGAGTAAACGTTAAGAGCCGTTGGCTGAGACGGATCCAGCGTGCCTGGAAGGGGTACTTGCAAATTGTAAATTGTTTCTATATTAAACTGAAGAAATGGTATTAGGGAAATATTTGATAAAACTTTTTGCAATAAACAGTGCATGAGATGAGGAGGAAAATGATGTGAAGTGCACGTGCAAGGACTCACTTGAATTTTAAATCTGAAGAGTAACTGACAAAACTTCTTTTGATTGTGAAGTTATCAGTCCATTTAGATGTAAATCCCTGAAAATCAAGACATGGGATGATGGCAGGAGCTGTTAGACTTTTGTCTTTCATTTTCAACCTTCTTCGATTTTGTTGCATTTTGTGTTTCTTCCAATGCTTATGTTAGTGCAGATGTGAGCAAATGGTGCTTCTAAAACTACTTGAAGCTGTAAGTCAGTTTAGCCAAGACCAAGGTGTCCTAGTAGAGAGATAATGAACAACTTTACATCTCCTGGGAATTTTTTTCCCCTAAAGCAGGGATGTAGCATTCTAAATAGAAAGGTCTGCTTGTTAAGAAATATTAAAATTTATTTATTTGCCACCAGTATTTAACATTTTTGTGCACCTTGTAACGATTGAATACCTTTTTTTTTTCTCCAAATTAGGAATAGGAGTAAGGAGGTGGCTTTTTCTCACTGTTGAGAATTAGTGTTTAGGAATGAAAATGTGTACAGGATTAACTTCTATTTCTGTGGAGGGATTTGATGATTTTCTTTCCTTGTTGATGGTTCCACCTAGTTTGGAAAATAAAGTTACATTTTCTAGGTTTTGGAGAAGACATCTAGAAAGAACTCCTCTTGGGAAGAAGTCTGTCCAGTCTCAATGCAAGAAAAATTCCTACTAACATCAGTAGGAGTTAAGCCTGGTGGAAAACTTCAAGAATGGGTCCATAGAGATGGCCTCAAACCTTTCATGAATGGAGCATGAATCCCTAATGATAGTGACCCCTAATTATTTGGCTTTTTTTTTTTGGTAAGTATATAGATGGAAATCCATTCCTTCCCCCCACCCCCTTTTTGTTGAACAAGAAAAGCATAATATGCTATGAGAATAACCAGATGGACCTATTAGAGGTACTAAATTTCTAAAGCAATTTTATATTTAATGGTGCCATGCTTTATAATAAACGTGAAATTTTTTAGTGGTAATAACAAATTATTTTTAAAACCAAAAAGAGAATCTGTAGCACCTACTGATGTACACATGCACATATATAAATATAGATATATTTAAAACCCACCTCATTTAAAGCAACATATCAGATAATTGAGCGCTTAGCTCAAATCACTTACTTTTTCATAATTCAGTGTAAATTTGGAAATTGGTTCTTTTGGTCCACGTGGCATTCCTTTAATAATGCCCAGGTGCTCAGGATGAATATTTAAGGTTCTGGGTGAGTTCTGGAGCATCTGTTTTTGCATCTCAAGGAAGGTATATCCAACTTTTTGCTTCTGGAAAGCTTAGAGATTATAAAACAAACAAAGCTAAATTTTTGGGTTTTGCCCTAGTCCTGGTCTCCTGTGTATTTTCTCATATTACAGAAGTGTCCATTTGCACGTAATGGAAGGTAAGCTCAGGGTCTAGAACAGCAGGGATGTTAACATATTACAACTGAAGTGCCCTGGCAAAGTCATGCACATTTTAGGAAAGCAGCCCTGCAGTGCACTTCCCCACCTGCTTAACTCCAGTCAGTCTTGTTCTGTCACCAGCACTAACCAGTAGCACCTACTACTGGGTCTCTGTCTGACACCTGCAGTTCTTTACACAGGCAGAACTCATATGGACTTAAAGGAGGTTGACTTGTATGGAGACTGCAAAATCATGGTATTTAAGGGAGAATAAGAATTCTTTATTAGAGGGTTGGGTGGGGGAAATGAACAAATAGTAAAGTAAAAAAAAACCTGACAAATTAGATAATAAATATTCACAAGTTTTTCTAATGATCAGTTACTGAAGCTGTTTTACTGCAAACCGGATTTTCATTTTCTTCTTTAAAAATGAAATTCAGTGATATTTAAAACGTAGATGTACTGTATTGTTGGTTTTTTCTTTCTTTGCTTTAGTTGCTTAATATTTAAGCTTTGCTTCATGCTAACTTTTATCTGTATTTTAAATGGTCACATAACTATTTCATGTTAGACTTGAATGGAAAACATGCATCACCTCTCAAGTTTGCTCAGAGTTTAATGTTAAAGAATGTCATGTAACATTTATTCCAATAAAGTCTTGGATTTTTTATATTTAAAAAATTAAAATTAATGTTTTTTGAAAGTTCCTTCTGTTTTTTTAAAAGTTGATTTTAACTCTGCATCACCTGAAGTACATTCAAGTATGAAACAGTCTTGAGATTGATCTTTTTAGGAGCTGCCTTTAGGAACTGAATGCTAGAAATACACATTGCAACTACAGACAGTTCTGGCTTTATGTAAAGTTACATTATGAAAATCCAACTTTACATAAAGAATTCTGTAAGAAATCCACATTCCAGAAAAAACACCTATGCAACTTTACTGTGCAATACTGTGCTCACTCTCTGCTCCTGTCCCTTGACCCCCCCACAAAAAAACCCCCCCAAAAACCGAAAACCTAAAAAGAAAAACCCTTAAAAAATCCCTCTAAGTAAAAATAGAATGGGCTTCTGTTGCCAGTGGAGGGGATTGGCTTAAGACCTGCAGCCTGAGAGAGGAGACCTTTGCTCCATTCTGTCCACCCTCTTGAGTGTTTGCTCTGTGTCTGCCTTCAGTCTACACTGTGGTGCTGTGCTCAGGTATAGCGTTTCTGCTCCTGGGCCTCGTGTTTGCCTCTCTGTCCCCTCCTGTCTCTCCATGTCCAACCCCCAAGTGTTAGGCCATATTCTTTCTCTTGGTTCTGGCCAGGCCCCCCAGGTGGCTAACTCCAGCTCTGCCCTCCACCCCCCCCCCAATGTCCAGGAACCATGTGCTGGCCCCCTTACTGCTTCCCCCCCCCCAGTTTGAGGGCAAATTTGTATTATATAATATGTAGATCAGTCTACTTATGTAAAGTGAGAACTGTCTATGACATTAAAGTCCTACAGTGACAACATTCAGAACTTTTGAGCTATAAAGAACCTTAGAGACCATCTGGTTCAGAGGTTAAGAACCCCCTTTTGGCAGTCTGGTATAGTCAGGACACCTCAGAATTGTGCTTTTAAACCCATAGAACAAAATAGAATTACAAAGGAAACCAATTATATTGAAATACACATCAAGATATTTTAAAAAAAAGTTAATGGATCTCAAGAACTGAGGATCTAGTTCGACCCTTTTATTTTACAGAGATGGAAACTAAGGCCCAGTGAAGCGATCGTTTTACTATTAAGATGTCTTTGAAATAGGAAATAGGAAAATGACTATGTATCTTAGGCCCTTAATTCAGCCTTTGTGATGGATAGGATAAATCTAAGTTTATTTCCATCAGAGCTGAATATAATGAGGTATCTCTCCTCTTATTAATACTCTGTTTTGTTATACAATATACCTGGTGATACTTTGGTAGATCACTTCCTTTGTCAGTAAACATTAATTAAATACCTAGTATGTGCCAGGCTCTGTGGTAACGAATAGGGTCATCAAAGAGAGGTCAAAAGGTTGATCTCCAACCACCTCACTATCCCTGCCCCCCACCCCTAAGCAGAATGTATGTTTGTTGCCTAAAAGATCTATTATTTATAAACGTATTCTGTATTACAGAGTTTGCACTGAAAATTTGCATTCAAGCAGTGAGGTATTATTGAACAAAGCCCTTTAAGACTTGGCCACTTCTAATACCTATACCGTGTATCCCTCAGCAAGGCATTTCATCTCTCTGACATTAATTTATAATACCTGTAGTACCTATCTCACAGGATTGTTATAAAGATTAAATGAGATAGTGTATGTGAATATAAGCATATTGCAAACTTTCAGGTGTTAGGTAAATGTCACATTGTTGTCTTCGTGTAGAATAAACATTCTCTTTCGCTAGTCTGTACTTTATCTAAGGTACATAATTAGCCACAGTAAAAGAGGTGAAGTCTGATTGACTATTAGTGTATCCTAGACAGCCTTGAACTCAGTAAGTCTCAACTCAGTCTTTCACTTCTCTGGCCCTGTGTCTTCTATAGGGTATGAGGAAGTTGTGCTAATGCAAACAAAAAGGACCTGTGATTTTTTTGGGGGGAACTTGTCATTAGAAAGGACCTGTGATTTTATTTTAATCATAGGATACCCATGATTAAAGTTCCAGTAGTTGATAGTTTAGTCCTAAGGAGACCCTGAGAGAGACTTGAATTGGGTCATCTAATCCTACTGCCTAGTTTTATAAGCATGAAAACTAAGACAGAGACATTAAATGACTTGTCCAAGGTCGCCAACATTCACAGATTTCTTGGTAATTTAGTTGTGGTGTAATCACTTGTGCTTTTTAAGACCAGAGTTAATTGCAGTAGAAAAAGGCAAATGAAGAATCTTGACTCCCTTTCTAATGTTAATCTTTAACAAAGTAAATGAGATCTATAGTATATTCATCATACTATGCATATGTGCGGATATTTACACATGTACTTGGAAAATGAGTCCTAGAGTATCATACATACAGTTGTTGATTTGTTTTATGCTTTCCCTCAGTCAGTTGGAATGACAGGCACAGTTTCACTATCATCTGCCTTTGAATGTTGTGTGTGGAATATATCATTTTGTCCCTAGGCAGAGATCTCTCCATTAGTGGCAAAAATTCCCTGCCAATGTGAAAATTCTGCTTCATTTACTTTTATATTTGATTACTAGCGTTTCTCAAATGACATATTTTGTATTATCTTCCAGAGTCTAGCATTTTTTATTAAAGTTTTTAAAAGTCCCTGCTATGTATAGAGGACGCTTTCTGAAACTGGTATTTGTGAACTTATTGTTTTGGAAATCTTTTCTCTTTTTGGTAGATTTTAAAGTTTATTTTAAACTTAAATGCAAAACAAGAAAAGAAGAAATAAATATTACCATGTACACAGCAGAACATAAGAGAGGATTCAATATAAAACAATAAATTTTTATTTCAAGAAAACCTATGTAATAAATACCACACACTGTTTTCAAAGCTGCCCAGCTTTTCTTTGCTTCCTTGTAGGTTTTCTTTTGTTCTCTACTGTGCACTTTTTACTTTATTTTTCCCCCTCCCTCCGTTCTCTGCCACCCTAAAGAAGGCTCCATTTAAGCATGGCTACACACACACACATATACACACACATATTTACACATATACACACATATGCACACAGATTTCTCTATACCTATAAATATACACATATATACTCATACACATATATGTAAGACCATACTGTGCTTATTTCCACTTGTCATATGTTTCTCTGAAGGTGGATAGCATCTTCCTTCATATGTCCAAGTCTTTCCATGTTTTTCTAAATCAAGCAGCTCATCATTTCCTATAGCACAGCAGTATTCCAACCCAATCCCATTCGGTCTGAGAGATTGTCTATGAAAGTTTTTTCCCAATTTTCTGCATTCCTTCTATTCTTGGCTACATAGGTTTTATTTACACAAGAAAATTTTAATTTAAAGTAACCAAGATTATCCATTTTACATTTCAACAATATAATATAGTTTAAGGTCTGATACTGCTGAATCAGCTTCATTTACATCTTTTTTCCCCCCTGGTTTCTGTGAAGTTCCTGACCTTTTTGTTCTTCCAAATGAATATTGTTATTATTTTTTCTAACTCAGTAAGATTTTTTTAGTAATTTAATTGGGACGGCATTTAATAAATAGATTAAGTAAACTTGTCATTTTTAATTATATTGGTTTTACCTACCCAGGAACAATAAATATTATATATTCAATTATTTAGATGTGACTTTATTTGTATAAAAAGTTTTATGTTTATGTTCATATAGTTCCTATGTCTGTTTTGGCAGTTATACTCTCAGGTATTTTATACTGTCTAGTTATCTTAAATGGCCTAAAGCAATATAGAATAATATTGCTGAGTAGTTTTCCTATTTTTCTCTTTTGATTAAATCTATTTTAGCTTTAACTTTATCTGAGATCATGATTACTACCGCTGCTTTTTCTACATAATAAATTCTACTCCTGCCCTTTATTTTATCTTCGTGTGCATCTCATTTTTGTAGTGTTTCCTGAAAGCAACATATTGTTGAATTCAAATTTTTAATCTGCTATCTGTTTACATTTTATGGGTAAATTCATCCCATTCACATTCTAAGCTATAATTACTTGTGTATTTTCCTCCTTCCTATTTTTCCTCATTATCCTCCCCCTATTTGCCCTATCTCTCCTCATTCCTCTGCCTTACTTCTACCCACTACCTGGTCCTCCTGTTCCTTAACCTACCCATCCCTCCAAGAGTCCCTCCCTTATCCTCTCCTGTAGCCCTATTTTGGATATTTTTATTAGCATTTTGATATTTTAAAAAATATTTTATATCAGCCTAGATCCACCTTTTCATCCTCTTACCTTGATCTACCTACCCCTCTATCTCCCGATTGAGAACATGAGAAAAACAAAATCCATTGCAAGTATATATAGTTGATCAAAACAAATTTCCACATTGTCCATGTCCAAAGAAGCATTTATCTCATTCTGTGTCCTCCTCTTTTTTATTTTTTTTTGGTTAGGCAGTGGGGTTAAGTGACTTGCCCAGGGTCACACAGATAGTACGTGTCTGAGCCGCATTTGAACTCAGGTCCTCCTGACTCTAGGGCCAGTGCTGTATCCACTGCTTTCCATTTTTTCCACAGCCTTTTGACTCTGTTTTAACAATTTTTTTGCCTCATGAAAACATTGGCTTTTGTTTGGTCCAGGCTGATTTTCGGGGTGTTGGTGGGCAAGGTTCTGTTCCACGCCATTCACTTCCTTTCTCATTCTGTCCTCCTTAGCTATCATTTCTTTTTCAAATTTTTCCTGAAGCACTGTTATTCCACTTATGAAGACATTTTTTTAAAACTCTAACCTTGCTTCATCTCTTCCAGGAATTGTAGTCAAGTTTGTACCCAAGCTGTGTTTTCCTCTGAGGCATTGCTTGTAGGTGTTTTGGAGTCATTCCCTTCTGCATTTATATATCTTGAGTGTCCCTGCCATCATAAAAGCTCATTACGGTCAGGTTCTTTCCCCCACCCCATTTTCCAGCCTGCTTCCTGACTTTGGACTTGATGTTAGGGCTGGGCCCTGCCACCCTTCTGGAGGGAATGTCTGGGCTAGCCCTGATGCTGCTTTCTTGGAATAGTGAGGGTTGTGTTATTCCAGGATCTCAGGGATGGGCTGGGGACTGGCAAGCTTTCAGTGCTTCGAAAGAGGTTTGATCCAGGACAAAGTAGAACTAATCGCTGCCTCTCTGGTCTGAGCTCTGCAAGTTTCTGATCTGAGTTTGAGGCTGCAAGAGTGTGCTGCTACTAGACCCTGCCCTCTCACCCAGTAGAAAAGCTCTATTGGTTCAAAGTGGCATAATTATAGGCTCCCCTTCGGTCTTGGTTTCCTGCCTGGTTATTCCTCTGCCAGCTGGGCAAGATGCTGGAAGCAATGACCTGCCCTGAGCTTGGGGTCTGAGGCACACCATTGTTGCCTCTGGCTTTTGAATTTTCTTTCTTGCTGCACACTCAGGATCTCCCCACCAGGGAATGCCATTGCTGTATGCAGGCCTCCTTCTCACTCTGTCTTGGATCTGTGACCTGGGACTGCAATAGTGCAAGTTGGCACCTTCTCCCATTTGCAGTGCCCCTGTATGGGTCTGAGGATGCGCTAGCATGGGCCTGGGACTTTGTTTTGTGCTGATGCTCAGCCTCTCCCTGGGCCCTGGAGTGCTCCTTAACATTTTTGCTCCTGGCTCAACCGTGTCCCTGCTGCCCGTAGACCTCTTTGTTTATCTCCTTATGCCAGCTTGGACTGGCGAAAGGACTTACTGATTTTCTTTCTGAATTTCTCCATCAGGATGCATTCGGTCTAGTACATTTTACAGGTCTGTTTGGAGGAGTTGTGGATGGGAGCTCAGCTGCATTGCTTCCTTCCGCTCCACCTTGGCTCTGCCTTTTGGTCAAATGATATTTGCATTTCAATATAATTGATTTCCTTTGGAATCCTGCACATTGTAGTTTGTGCATTTAAAAACATTATTCTGAGAAGTTGATAGCATTCAGGAGACTGCCAGAAGGGTCCATGACACAATGGGATAAGAATCCATTCTAGAGGATGAGTACAAAGATATCTTGTCAAACCTTTCTTACCAGTTAGGATAGATCATTGGTCATGTGTGAATTTGATGGTAATATGTGGATTAAAAAAAATCAGCTTTTTATTTAACCCTGGTGCTAGGAGGCATGATGTTGGACCATAATGAAAACTAGCGTACTTGATGTCCCTCTGGTTTGATACTATTTGGACTTCCTGGAGAGCAGCTTCCTTATCGCTATCGTTCAATGAAATAAGTATTTATTATCAACTCCATGTTAGATGGAAGTCAGAATGGGCCTTTCCTCAAAGAGCTTATATTCTATTGAAGAAGAACAAGTGTATGGATAAATAAATGCAAAGTGGATACAAAGTCATGAAGGGAAGCCCAAACAATCAAGGCTTAGTGTGAGGTGGTTCAAGGACTGAGCCTTTCAAGGAGGTAAGGCTTCCAAGAGGCAGAGAGGGACAGCATTCCAGCTCTAGGATACAGCTTGTCCAAAGGCATGCAGGTAGGAGATTCAGTATGGGGAATAGCAAAAAGTTGGTTTGGCTGGAGCTTGAAGGGTGGGAGGCCAAATAATAGCTCATACATGAAGCGTTAAGATTTACATAAATCATATTATTTCATCTTCACAACAGTCCTGTGAGGTTTAAAGATGAGGAAAGTGAAGTACAGGGGTGTAACTCAAATCCAAGGTCTTCCTCACTCCAAATCCCCTGCTCTGGCCATTATACCTCACTGCCTTTCTACAAAGATAGATTGGACCCATATTGTGTGGAGGTCTTTAAAATGACAAAAGGTTTATATATTTTGTCTAAAGGCAAAGGGAACCATTAGATCTTCTTAAACAAGGGTATGTGGGCCAGTGAACAAAAGAAGAGATGGGAGAGGAATATCCATCCACCCCTCACTTTGTCTCAACTTTATGCACGATTACTGTGAGTGCCAAGAGATGGAAGGAGCATGAAAGGAAGAGACGGAAGTTGACAGGAAGTCTGTTACTGTTAGAACTGGGTTCGAGACAGCACAAAGGAAGAGGAGAGCAGAGCTAGCTTGGGACTTAGGAGAGGCTGGGCTGAGGTGGATAGGAATGAGAGTCCTAGAAATAGTGGTGGGAGTTTGCTAGCCATACAGATTTTGTCCATGGGGATGAAGTACTTCCCCCTTTTTTTTTTAAATAGTATTTTATTTTTCCAATTACATGTAAAGAAAATTTTTAACATTCATTTTTTTTAAACAAAAGTTTGAGTTCCAGGTTCCCCCCCCCTTCCTCCTTTCCCTCCTCCCTAAGACAGTAAGCAATTTGATATAGGTTGTATATGTGTAATCATGTAAAACTCATTTCCATCTTAGTCATGTTGTGAAAGAAGAAACAGAACAAAAGGAAAAAAAACTATGAAAAAAATAAAGAAAGTGAAAACAGTATGCTTCAATCTGCATTCAGACTCCATCAGTTCTTTCTCTGGTGGTGGATAGCATTTTCCATCATAAGTTGTTCGGAACTATCTTGGAACTTTGTATTGATGAGAAGAGCTAAGTCAATCATAGTTGATGAATGAAGTACTTTTGACTGAGCTTCATACTCTCAAGAGTCCTATGAATGACAGATGGTGAGTCACTTCACTTTCAATTTAATTTTTTTTCTTTCTTTTTTAAAAAAAATTATTTATTTTTAGTTTTCAACATTCGCTTTTATAAGATTTTGAGTTCTAAATTTCCTCCCCCCTTCCACTTCCCCCTCCCCGAGGTAGCATGCAATGTGATGTAGGCTATACATGTATGATCATATTAAACATATTTCCACATTAGTCATGTTGTGACAAAAAAAAATCAGAAAACACAAAGGAAAAACCATGAGAAAGAAAAAACAAAAAACAACAAAAGAGAACATACTATGCCTTGATCTACATTCAGACTCCATAGTTCTTTCTCTGGATGTGGATAGCATTTTCCATCACAAGTCTTTTGGAATTGTCGTAGATCATTGCATTATTCAGAAGAGCTAAGTTTAACAAAGTTGGTCATCACACAATGTTGCTGTTACTGTGTACAGTGTTCTCCTGGTTCTGCTTACTTCACTCAGCATCAGTTCATGCAAGTCTTTCCAGGTTTTTCTGAAGTCCACCTGCTCACCATTCCTTATGGAATAATAGTATTCCACTACATTCATATACCATAATTTGTCCAGCCATTCCCCAATTGATGGGCATCCCCATAATTTCCAATTTTTTGCCAAATTTAAAATTTTTTCAATGAGCAAGTATATATTTTCTCCCCCTCTCTGAAGAAAATAAAAACAAAACTCTTTTAACAAATATGAATAGTTAAGCAACAGAAATTTCCACATTGCCTATGTCCAAAAATGTATGTCTCATTCTGTATAGTTGAGTCTATCACCTCTTTGTCAGGTAGAGAATGGCATTCATTCCTTATCATTGGTACTCTGGAATCTTGTTTGGTCGTTGTATTGATCTTTTTAAATCTTGTAAAGTTGTCCATCTTTACAATTCTGTTGTTCTTGTATAAATTGTTCTCCTGGGTCTCCTTCCTCCACTCTTCAAATCTTCTTGGGTTTCTCTGAAAGCATCCCTTTTGGTATAAGAGCCTTCCATTCCATTCATACACCATAATTTTTTCAGTCCTTCCCATCAGTTCACTTTCAAGTGTTGAGCTGGGTTGGTGGAGGTAAGAGTATGATATTATCTGAAGCTCTCACCCTAAGCTGAGTCCAAGAGGTGAGCTTAGAACAGTAATTCTGAGTAGTCAAGCCGACCAGCTTTATGAATGATATCAGTGGACAAAATATTACCTCTTAGCTGTGTCTCGTGGTAGCTCAGTGAAGTGGAGAAATTAGAACATTCACATTGGGAAAAGCTTTCTTATATTTCCTTTAAGTAGCAGGCCTCCCTGCTTCATTTAAATACAATTTTCAAAAATTTGGGTTTTCAACATGATTTTTCAGTAACATTGTGGAAAATGAGGTACCTCTGTGATGTTCTTGCTACCCCTAAATGCCAGAAGCTGAACCATCTGGTGATACAATTAGCAACCGATGGTTCATAAATAAGAGTCAGGGAATCTTGAGTTTGTGTTCATCAGATCATTCAAAAGTGATCATGAGGCCTCATCCTGAGTTAAGTTCATGGAGAGGAGCCATCACCTTCTTTTGGGCATTTTAAACCATTAAAATCCATTTGTGCATTTTAAACCATCAAAATCTATCCATTACCAGAAAGGATCAATGGAATTACGTGCTTTGTAGCTCTAAAATTATATGAGTTGTTGTGACAACATGAAGTAGGGTAGCCTCACTCAAGCACAAGTACTTTAAAAGTTTCCCAAGACACACTCACACACGCATACACACCCACACACACTCACACACGCACATGCACACACACACAGTTTTAGGGCTTCCCACATGCATCAGGGTAATAAATACTCCTTCCCTGTGAATAATAATCTTTCCTTTGCTTATAGAGAATTTAAGGTTCACAGTTTATTACTTTCATGTATTTTGTGGAACAATAAAAGGAAGGCAACCTGGGCATTCTGTAATGCATGACTGAAAGGCCTGAAGGATGAATGCAAGCTTTTCATCACAAAACTAATTGGGGGTAGAAGGCACCAAGGGGCCCTCTTTGTTTCTTACTTATTGTTGCTTTTTGGATTGACATGGGTGCTGTTTAGGCAGATGTGCTCGAGGAGGTGCAATGGCAAAGAATGCCTAGCTGTTTGAACTAAGTATATTTAAAATTCATCAACCAGGAGGTGGTACAGTTTGAAATACCCAAACCCTACAGTAAAATAAAGAGAAATACTTATACCAGATCGCCTCACTGCTCTAATTTCTGATAAGCTTGTGATATATTTTGGCTGCCTGTTAATGGCATTTAGTAGATCTGAGACTGATGAGAATTTAAGTGACACAGCTGAAACAGGCGTTCATTTCTTCCCTCAAATTGGATTATTGTTACATCCTACCCAGAAAGGCACTAACTGCTAGTGGGTTGTTCCTGGAACATAGTAGGTGCTTCATAACTGCTTATTGATTGTTAGCTTTATAGATATAAAATTTCAACCTTTCTACATTCTGTCTCCATGACATTGGTGAAGTTGAATTCCAGAATTCTTTCTCTCTAAGAGCCCCTTGCCAAAGTAATTGTATGAGCCAAAATATGGCCTTTCTGGCCACCCGAAAGCTTACATTTAAAAATTCATACAGATAGCTTGATGACAGAGTGACCTTCAGAGACAGCTAGGTGGCCCAGTATGTAGAGCGCCTGGCCTAGAGTCAGTTTAAATGTGATCTCAGATACTTCCTTGCTGTGTGATCCTGGGCAAGTCACTTTAACCTCTGTTGGCCTCAGTTTTCTCATCTCAAAAACTGGGATAATAACATCACCAACTTCCAGGGATGTTGTAAGAATAAAATGAGATATTTTTAAAGCACTTAGCACAGTACCCGACACATACTAAGCATTGTAAAAATGTTAGCTATTACCTTAACTTTTTTTTAGTTTGGAATAATAATATTATTATTATTATTACTTTCTAAGAGGCACAAAATTGCTAATAGTTTTCAGATGCTTTTGAATGTTGACTCTCCTCTGGCTTGGTTTCTTCACATATGTCATGATGACTTCAGTGGCAGAGAGCCACATAAGCCCCGGCACCTGACAGTTCCCTCTCTCTGTTGGCTGTTTCCTTGACAATCTTTTTAGCTAGTCATAACTGGCAGCTGGGGGCGGGCAGGAATTCAGGGTACTAGCAAAGCCTGGATTAGTTCCACAAACTGGAATCATTGGCTGGGAACCTGCAGTTTGGTTTCATATGCTGATGTATTCCCATCCTCTTAAATCCAATTTAGCAAACATTTGTTAATTCCTTACTAGGTAAAAGGCATTGGCTATTGGGAATACAAAGTAGAAAAATATGGCAATTCTTCCTTTCAAGGAGCTTACATTCTATTAGGAGGAGTGTCATATTTACAGAGATACAAGAATACAAGGTAACTAGAAAAAAAAATTCCATTATTTATTTTTAAGAATTCTTTTCTCTTTAAATTTTGAGTTCCAAAAACTCTGCCTCCCTCTCATTCCCTCCCAGTCCACTGAGAAGACAAGCAATATATCAATTATGCATGTGAAATCATGCAAAACATATTTCAATAAAGAAAATGAGAAAATTATACTTCAATTTGTACTCAGAGTTCATCAGTTCTTTCTCTGGAGGTGGAGAGCATTTTTTCATTATGAATCTTTTGGAATTGAATTGAATCATTGTATTGATCAGAGTAGCCAAGTCGTTTCACAGATGATCATTGTTACAACTTTGATGTTACTGCTCACAATGATTTCCTGGTTCTTCTCACTTCACTTTGCATCAATTCATATAGATCTTGCCATGTTTTTTTTTTTCTGAAATCACTCACCTTGTCATTTTCCACAGTGAACTCCATCACAATCACATGCTACATCTTGTTCAACCATTCTCCAACTCACCAATAGTTCATTAGAGTGCCTATTTTTTCCTCACCTTCTCCAGCATTTGTCATTTCTGATAGGTGTGAGATGGCACCTCAGAGTTGCTTTAACTTGCCTTTCTCTAATAAATAATGATTTAGAGCATTTTCTCATATGACTATAGATAGCTTTGATTTCTTCTTCTGAAAACTGCTTGTTTATACTCTTTGACCATTTGTCAATTGGGGAATGGCTCTTATTTTTATAAATTTGATTCATTTCTATACTCAATATATATTTGAGAAATGAGGCCTTTACAGAGAAATTTGCTGTAACTTTTTAATGTTAACTCATTGTCTTTGCTACCTTTTAGCAAAACATAGTTTCTTTGATTATCCTGTTTAATTAGGTCCATTTTTGCTTTTGCTTTGTCTGAGATGATTGCTACCCTGCCTTTTTTTTTTTTAGTTTACCTGAAGCATAATAGATCTGCTCCAACTCTTTATTTTAACTGTGCCTTTCTGTTTGAAGTGTGCCCCTTGTAAACAACATATTATTGACTTCTGGTTTATGATTCATTTTGCTATCTGCTTCTGTTTTATGGGTGAACTTATCCCCTTCGTATTCACAATTATGATAACTATGTATTTATCTCTATCCCATTTTCTTCTATTTCTTCTCTCTTTTTATCCTGTCCTTTTTCAAAGGTCTATTTTGCTTTTAACAACCGCCCCCTTAATTTGTCCTCTTCTATAATCTCCCCACATTCTCTTATTTCCTTCCCCTCCTTATTTTCCTTATTTCTATATACAACTGCGTATATATTTTCTTCCCTCTCTGAACCAATTACAATGAGGTGCAAGCATTGTCCCCCTGCCATTTCCCTCTCCATTGTAAAAGCTCTTCCTTGCATGCCTCTTTTATGTGAGAAATGTTTCCTCATTCTGCTTCCCCTCCTTTCCCCCTTCTCCCAATGCATTCCTTTTCCTCCCTCCATTTTTTTGGAGCTCATTCCAATATAATTGACTCCCACCCATGCCCTCTGACTATGTAAACTCATTTTAACTGCCTTAATGATGATAAAGTTCTTAGGAATTACATGTATGATCTTTCCATATAGGAATGTAAACAGTTAACTTATCGAGTTCTTTACAATTACTCTTTCATGTTTACCTTTTTATGTTTCTCTTGAGTTTTGTGTTTGAATGTTAAATTTTCTTTTCAGCTCCAGTCTTTTCATCAGGAATGTTTAAAAGTCCATTTTGCCTGTGAAGAATTATACTCAGTTTTGTGGGGCAGGTGATTCTTTGTTATGCTTTGCCTTCTGAAATATGATATTCCAAGCCCTCCACTCCTTCAACATGGAAGCCGTTAAATCTTGTGTGATTCTGACTGTGGCTCCACAGTATTTAAATTGTTTCTTTCTGGCTGCTTGAAGTATTTTCTCTTTGGCTCTGGAATTTGGCTTTCTGGGAGTTTTCATTTTGAGAGCTTTTTCAGGAGGTGATTGGTGGATTCTTTAAATCTCTATTTTATCCTCTGGCTCCAAGATATGCAGACAGTTTTCCTTGATGCTTTCTTGAAATATAATATCTTTGTTGTTTTGGTAATGTCTGATTCTTTGTGACCCCATTTGAGATTTTCTTGGCAAAGACACTGGAGTGGTATGTCATTTCCTCCTCTAGCCCACTGAACTTAGGAAGATGAGTCTTCTTGACTCCAAGTTTGGGACTCTATCCATTGTGCACTTAGCTGCCCAATATGATGTCTAAGCTCTTTCTTTGATCATTGCTTTTAGGGAGTACAATAATTTTTAAGTTATCTCTCTTTGAGCTATTTTCCAGTTCTTTTTTCAATAAGATATTTCGTATTTTCTTCTATTTTTTTTCATTTTTTAAACTTTGTTTTATTATTTCTTGATGTCTCATGAAGTCATTTGCTTCCACATGGTGAATTCTAATTTTTAAGGAATTATTTTCAGGAGCAGCTAAATGGCAAAGGGGATAGAGCACTGGCCCTGGATTCAGGAAGACCTGAGTTCAAATCTGGCCTCAGACACTTGACACTTACTAGCTGTGTGAAGTGATTTGCCCAGGGTCACATTTTCTTCTGTGAGATTTTGTATCTCTTTTTCCATTTGGGCAATTCTACTTTTTTAAGGTTTTTTTTTTTCTTCAACGAACTTCTGTACCTCCTTTTCGATTTGGCCAATTCTGCTTTTTAAGGGTTTTTTTTTCTTTAGTGAATTTTTGTGCCTCTTTTACTAAGCTGTTAATTCTCTTTCCATAATTTTCTTGCATTTCTCTTGTTTGTTTTTTCTTCTTCAATTTTTCCTCTACTAGCCTTATTTCTTTCTTTAACTCTTCCAGCAATTCTTGTTGGGGTTGGGTCCAATTACCATTTTTCTTTGAGGCTTTGTTTGTAACTTTTCACATTATTGTCTTCTTCTGAGTTTATGTCTTGCCACTGTAGAAGCTTTTTATGGTCAAATTCTTTTTGTTGTTGTTTGCTCATTGTTATAGTCTATTTCTTGACTTTGAACTTTATGTTCAAGTTGGGCCTTGCTCACTTGGGAGTGAGGAGGTACTGAACCAAGCTTCAGGCTTTTTTTATGCTGCTTTTTCAGAGCCAGTTCTGGGGGGTCTGCAAGTTTTGGGTACTTCCAAGGTGGTATGATCCTAGGAGAGATGTAGTTACTGCTCTTCTGGTCTGCGCTCAGGTCTTTACCCAGAAAGGGTCGTTAGTCCCCTGTAGCCACAAGTATTAGTGCTTCTCTTTGCCTTGGAACTGAGACCAGGGCCTCTGCTCCCTTGTGGTTGACCCCCGGTGCTCCTCTCTTCCATGGAACTGTGACTTAAAACTGCATATGGGCAATAGAGGTGCCAATCAGTGCCAACTATACTCAGTGCCAGCAAAGGGTAACTAGTTGCCCTTACCATATCTGGGCTCAGAGCTCCTGAACCTGCCGCTGTAGCCATTGCTGTTACCGCCATATGTGTATATTCAGAACAGGCTTCCACCCTGGTGTCACCCTGGAAAAATGTTTCACTCTGACTTTTTTTTTTTGCTTTGCTGCTCCAAAATTTGAATTGAGGCATTATTTTCAAGTTGTTTGGGGGAAAATGTTGAGAGAGTTCAGTTGGGTTGTCTCTAATCTGCCATCTTGGCTCTGCCCCCACCTCCCCAGTACAAGGTAATTTAAGGAAAGAGAGATCCTCAACTACTCAGGGGAGCAGGGGAATCCTGGAGAATTTTGTGGAGGAGATGGCAGTTGAACAGAGATTTGATATATAAAAATCCAGAGGACCAGAGAGGAGGAGGCTAAATATGGAATTGGAAATTTAGGGAATAGCTTGCAGTCTGGTGAGCTTGGCTGAAGTGCAGAACATGTGAAGAATAATGTGATAAAAAGCTGAAAAGAATAGTTGGAGCCAAATTTTAGAAGGCTTCCAAATGCCAGAGTGAAGAGGTTATATTTTATCACAGGACAATAGGGATTTACTTAGAGCAGGAAAATGGCCTGACATGTTAATTAGGAAGATGATTTTGAAATCCAAGCTATCATTAGTTTGATATATGAAAAAATGCTCTAAATGACTAATAATTAGAAAAATGCAAATTAAAACAATTTTGAGGTACCACCTCATATCTACTAGACTAATGAAGATGACCGAAAAGGAAAGTGACAAATGCTGGAGATGTGGGAGAATCAGTATCCTGATGCACTGTTTGTGGAACTGTGAACTATCGCTGGAAAGCAGTTTAGAAATATGCGCCAAAACTATTAAACTGTGCATACCCTTTGATCCAGCAATCCCTTTAGTAGGTCTATACCTTAAAGAGATCAAAGAAAGGGGGAAAGGACTAAAATGTATAAAAATATAGCAGCTCTTTTTGTAGCAGTAAAGAATTGGAAACTGAGGGAGTGCCCATCAATTGAGGAATGGCTGAACAAGTTATGGTATGATTATATCTTGGAGGGTGGAGCCAAGATGGCAGAGTGAAAGCAGTGACTTGCTTGAGCTCTCCCCCAAACCTCTCCAAATACTCAAAAAATGGCTCTAAACAAATTCCGAAGCAGCAGAACCCACAAAAAGACAGAGTGAAACAAATTTCCAGCCCAAGACAACCTGGATAATTGATCAGAAAGGTACATTGCACCGGGCAGGTGGAGGAGTGCAGTGTGGCATGGGTGCCCAGGCTTCAGTGAACCTGGAGCAGGCCTCACAGGACTGAATCGTGGGCAGCTGTGGTGGTTTCCAGACGCCTCAATCCATGAATGCCAAAGACAACTTAGAAGGTCAGTGGGAAAAGTCTGTTTCTGCGGTGCTGAGAGAGGAACTCGGGGTCTCAGATCCATTCCCCAAAAGTGTGGCCCTAGAGGGGCAGCTGCCTCCTGAGCTTCCAGCCCATAGACTGAGGGGGAATCCAGTGGCTGATCAGAGAGGGATTGCAGGGATCTCTTTGCCAGTGCTGAGGCAGGAATCTCTTGCTTTGCCCGTGTGTGGATCTGGGTCACACTTCTGGGCAGCAGTTCTGGGGTGAGGAGGAGCTCTGGCATGGTGGAGCTTGTAGTGGCTGTGAAGAGGAACCCCTCCTCACAGTTCCAGGACAGAAAGGAGTACTTGTGGTCACAGGCCAGGAAAGGAGTAAACATACTACCTTGGAAGAATTGAAAATTTACAGGGCCCTACAAGTATCTCTGAAAACAACTGTACAAACACCCAAAGCTTGGGACAGTACATTCTCCACATTGGAAGCAGACTCTTACCTTAACAAAGAGTTTAAAACTCAAGTAATTGGCCAGGATCATGAGCAAGCAGCGCAAAAAGAGTCAGACTATATTATCTTACTTTGGTGAAAAAGAAGATCAAAATATACAACCAGAAGAAGACAACAAAGTCAGAACTCCTATATCCAAAGCCTCCAAGAAAAATATGAATCAGTCCCAGGCCTTGGAAGAGCTCAAAAGGGATTTTGAGAAGCAAGTAAGGGAAGTAGAAGAAAAATTGCGAAGAGAAATGAGAGTGATGCAAGAAAATCACACAAAAAACAAGTCAACAGCTTGCTAAAGGAGACCCAAAAAAATACTGAAGAAAATAACACCTTAAAAAATAGCCTAACCCAAATGGCAAAAGAGGTCCAAAAAGCCAATGAGGAGAAGAATGCCCTAAAAAGAAAAATTGGCCAAATGGAAAAGGAAGTCCAAAAGATTACTGAAGAAAATACTTCCTTAAAAATTAGAATAGAGCAATTGGAAGACAGTGACTTTATGAGAAATCAAGACACTGTAAAACAAATCCAAAAGAATGAAAAATTAGAAAACAATGTGAAATATCTCATTGGAAAAACAACTGACCTGGAAAATAGATCCAGGAGAGAGAATTTAAAAATTATTGGACTATCTGAAAGCCATGATCAAAAAAAGAGCCTAGACATCATCTTTCAAGAAATTATCAAGGAAAACTGCCCTGATATTTTAGAACCAGAGGCAAAATAGAAATTGAAAGAATCCACAGATCTCCTCCTGAAAGAGATCCCCAAAGGAAAACTCCTAGGAATATAATAGCCAAATTCCAGAGTTCCCAGGTCAAGGAGAAAATCTTACAAGCTTCCAGAAAGAAACAATTCAAGTACTGTGGAAACACAATCAGGATAACACAAGATTTAGCAGCTTCTACATTAAAGGACCACAGGGCATGGAATATAATATTCTGGAGGGCAAAGGAGATAGAATTACAACCAAGAATCACCTACCCAGCAAAACTGAGTATAATACTTCAGGGGAAAAAATGGTCATTCAGTGAAATAGAGGACTTTCAAGCATTCTTGATGAAAAGACCAGAGCTGAATAGAAAATTTGACTTTCAAATACAAGACTCAAGTGGAACATGAAGAGGTAAAACAGGAAAGAGAAATCACAAGAGACTTATTAAGTTGAACTGTTTACATTCCTGCATGGAAAGATGATATTTATAACTCATGAGACCTTTGTCAGTATTAAGGTAGTTGGAGGGAAAAATTGTATGTATGTATATAGATAGATAGACAGACAGACAGATAGATAGATAGATAGATAGATAGATAGATAGATAGATAGATAGAGGGCACAGGGTCACATATGGAGAATAAAATTAAGGGATGAGAGAGGATTATACTAGGAGAAGAAGAAAGGGAGAGGTATAACAGGGTAAATTATCTCACACAAAAACAAAAAACAGAAAAGAAAAGTCTCTTACAGTAGAGGGGAAATGGGGAAGGTGAGAGGGAATGAGGGAATCTTATTCTCATAGGATTTGGCTTAAGGAGGGAATAACATACACATTCAATTGGGTATGGAAATCTGTCTTACTACAGGAAAATAGGGGGAGAAGGGGACAAGAGAGCAGGGGATGATAGAGAGGAGGGCAGACTGGGAAAGGGGGTAATCAGAAGTAAATACTTCTGAGGAAGGACAGGGTCAAAAGAAAGAATAGAATAAATGGGAGGGCAGGATAGGAGTAAGGGAAATAGAGTTAGTTTTTCACAACATGTCTATTATGGAAGTGTTTTGCATAACTGCACATGTACAACCTATATTGAGTTGCTTGCCTTTTCAATGAGGATGGGTTGGGAGGGAGGAAGGGAGAAAATTCAAAACCTAAAGTTTTAAAAACATATGTTTAAAAAAATGTTTTAACATGCTACTAGGAAATAAATACAGGAAATGGGGTACAGAAGTCTATCCTGCCCTACAGGAAAATAGAAGGGGAAGGGGATACAAGAAGGGGGGAGAGATAGGAGAGAGGACAGACTAGGGGAAGGATATTCAGAATGCATGCCATCTTGGGGTGGGGGGAGGCGTGAGATGGGGTGAAAATTTGGAACTCAAAATCTTGTGGAAGTAAATGTTGAAAACTAAAAATAAATTTATCTTAAAAAAAACAAGTTATGGTATATGAATGTGATGGAATACTTTTTGTACTGTGAGAAATATGAAGGAGATGGTTTCAGGAAAACCTGGGAAGACTTGTATGAACTGATGCAAACTGAAGTGGAGTAGAACAAGGGGAACAATTTATACAATAACAACAGTATTGTAAATATTGTTTTGTAAAAACTTTGAAAGACTTAAGAACTCTGATCGATGCAATGTCCCACCACAATTCTGAAAGACTCATAATGAAACATGCTATCTACCTCCATATAAAGAGCTGATGGACTCCGAGTACAGATTGAAGTATGTTTTTTCTTCATCCCTCCCTTTTTTCTCCCTCCCTTTTTTCTCCCTCCTTTCCTTCCTTCCTTTCTTCCTCCCTTCCTTCCTTCTTCCCTTTCTTCTTCATCCCTCCATCCCTCTTCTCACTCTTTTTTTTTTTGGACATGGCTAATATGGGAATTTATTTTGCATGATTATACATATTTATGATGGGTTTTGTTTTTCTTGTCTTCTGAATGGGAGTGGGGAGGGAAAGAAACAAGAGAGGGAGAGAATTTGGAACTGAAAATATAATTGAATTAAAAAAATACATTGGAGACTTGATATACTTCCATTGCTGTATATGTAACATGTGGCTTCTTTAGATGTGAGATCACTTGTATTTGGGTAATTCCTTTCTCTCAGTGGGGTCTAAGAAGGATTGTCCTTATACTGAAAGCTGCTCTAATAACACAAGATTGTTTTTTCCCATTATGAAAGGCAGTATGGAACTGAGGAAAGAACCCAGTATGCAGAGTCACAAACCTGTGTTTGCATCCCAATTCTGCTTCTTTTTAGCTATGATACCTCTAGGAGGTCACTTAAATTCTCTGAACTTCAGTTTCCTCATCTATAAAATGTGATAATAATATTTGTATTACCTAGGTCATAGGCATGTTATTATCAAACCAGATATTATGTTAAAAAAAAAGAATATGATTTTGTTTCTGTGTCGAGGGTAGATTGGAGTGAGAGTAGATGTGAGGTGAGGAGACCAGTTAGGAGGCTAAGCCATAGTCCAGGGAGAGGCAAGAAGAGCCTGTTTTTTTGTGGTAGCCATGTGAGTCAGGAGACCAGAAAGGGGAAAGGGTTAGGATGATGCTATGGGGGTAGGATGGAGATGAGGGATTGAGGGTAAAAGAAGAATTAAAGATGACTTTGAAGGCACTGACCTGAGTGATTGGGAGAATGGTGGGACTGTTAATGTAATGATGAAAGTGAGAGAGGAGCAGTGTTAAGGTATTAAGTATATGAATTCAGTTAAGGATATGAGATTGATGTGGCAAAAGAGCATCCAGATATGTCTGGCAACATGGAGGAGAGATTAGGACTGGATATATGTATTTGGGAATCATCTACATAAAGATAATTGAACTCACAGAAATTAAAGAAAATAGAAGCAGATATAGGGAAAAAAGAAAACAGGGCCAAATTCAGAACCTTGGCAGGGAAATCCACTTCAATTAGGGGGCAGGAGATGGATGATTATATAGATAAGAAAACTGAAGAGTGATTAGACTACAGAGAATCAGGAGAATGCAATGTCATGGAAACCAAGTGAGAAGAAAGTATCCAGGAGGAGGGAGGGGTTGACAGTGTTAAAAGTTTCAGAGAGGTCAAGGAGGATGTGGACTGCAAAGACGTCATCGAATTTAACAGTCAAGAGATCACCGGTAACTTCTGAAATAGCTTCAGTACAATGGAGGAGTCAAAGGCCAGATGACAAGGAATTGAGGTTAGTGAACAGTGAGTGGGGGTGACTTTCTAGGATTTTGGCTGTGAAAGGCAAGAGAGATCTAGGACAAGAGCTTGACGGTAGGGTTAAATTAACTTTTTTTCCTGAAGAATGGGGGAGACATGGGTATATATTCGTAGGCAGCAGGGGAAAAAGTAGGTAAGAAGAGACTGAAAATGAGATGATTGATTGGAGAAACTCCATTGATGAGGTGATAGAATAGGACTAAATAAAATGCACTCACACAGGGATTTGCCTCATCAAGGAAAATAACTCCTTCCCTAAACAGGAGTAAAAGAAAAGTGAAAAGGTGAAAGGAGTTTAGAGTCATGGAGTAGGAGAGCCTAGGGAAGTCGAGATGGATGGCTTCTATTTTCTCAGTGAAGTAGGAGAGGTCATATGATAAGGGAAAGGAGTGGGTGGCCTGGGGATAGTTTTGGGGGGCTTAAGAACGTGTTTGGAAGAGCTACTATGGAAACATATGATTGAGAGACAATCATGGAAGAAAAGCAATCGCTTTAGAACAGTGAGTGCTTCGTCATGCAATGACTAAGATTGTTAAACTGAACCCTTCTCAGCATTACGAGGATCTAAGACATCTCCAGAGGCCTCGGGATGGAAAATGCTGTCCACATCCAAAGAAAGAACTATGGAAGCTGAATTGCCATCACTTATTTTTACCTTCTGTTGAGTTTTGTTTTATCTTTCTGATGGTTCCTCCTATTGGTTTTATTTTTTACTCACAACTTCACTAACGTGAAAATATGTTTAATGGGTACGTGAATGTAAAGCCTATATCAGGTTGTGCGCTGTCTTGGGGAGGGTGGGGGGGAGGAAGGGGGGAGAAAAACTTTCAACTTAAAAGCATATGGAAGTGATTGTTGATAAGTCAAAATAAATTAATAAAATTTAAAACAAAAACAGTGAGTGAGTGCTTATGTGAAAATAGATATCCTCTCTATAATGCCAGACTCTTGATATGTTGGTTAGTTTTGCTAATGGTTCTCCTTTCCTACCTCATCTCTGTTTTATTCTGAGTTACAAAGGATAGCTCTCTGGCAAGGAGAGAAGGGAAGGATACATTAAAAAATGTGGCTGATGGGAAAACAAAATATATCAACAAAATTTTATTCAACAAAAAATAAGACATTAGATAACACATTCAAGCGGGACTTTTCTACGGGATCTTGGCTAGAATTAACAAGCAGCTTTCACAGAAATACATCCTCTGGCAAGGGAAAAGAGTAAGCATGTATGGGTCATATCACTATTCTCAGTCTCAGTTTTCCCATCTGTAAAATGTGGATAATAATAGCACTCACCTCCCAGTAGTCTTAGGTACTTTCAAAAGTACAAATCCAAAGAGGCTCCCTCCAGAAATAACTGTCATTCTATCAAACACTGTGGCCTCAAGCACTTTTCCAAATACAAGTCCACTGACCTCTTATACAAATGCAACAGTTACCCCCAGTTCTACAATAAGATGTTAGGGAAACCTAAGATGGAAGAGTGGCAGAATATTACAACATTTTTCACAGATTGTTTTTTTAAAAGAAACTGGGTACCTGCAAGTGAGGAGACTGATTATAACCGAGTCTCCTCTAGTTACTCAAACAGCATTTAAGTTGGGAGTTCCCATTCTGAGTCTGGGAGAAGTACAGCTCATGTCCAAACTGCATTTGTCACTCATTGGTGGATTCACTATATTTCAGGGTGAGTTGTACCAGCCACAAATGGCAGCCATACTTCTGGCATTCTGTGTGCACCAAAGCAAGGTGCGAGAGGACCTTTGATTTTTCTGGCAACAGGCGTTTCGGACATCTTTCCCTTCTTCACCATATTCCAATATACTCATTCCTGGGAAATCTCATCAAACTGAAAGATCCAACCACCTTTGTTACTCACACCCATCCGTACGTGGAAGCATAAGCTCTTCCATCCAAGGAGCTGGACGGACATCTCATTTCCCACCTGGCTACACTCGTTTTGGACGTCTGGTGGTTCTTCCATCACGTCCCTTCCCCTCCGTTTATGGGATTCTTTTTGTGTTGTCTCTGAGGGCAGGGACTGCTTTCCTTTTTGTATTTGTAAACCCTTTGGCACTTAATATTTATTGTAAATTGTTTATTATTGTTTATTCAATATACAGCTCCTTCCAATCGTTCAAATAATGTATTTTTCTAGGTTTCTCTAGAGTCTTGTATTTGTACTTCAGAACGCCTACTCAGCAGCTAGGTGCTACAGTGGATACAGAGCCAGACCTGGAGGCAGGAGGACCTGGGTTCAAATCTAGTCTCATATACTTATTAGCTGTGTGACCCTGGGTCAATCACTCATCTGCCTCAGTTTGGCCATCTGCAAAATGGGGATAATAATAGCACCTACCTCTCAGAGTTGTGAAACTAAAATGAGTTATTAGTAAAATGCTTTGCAAACCATAAAGATTTACATGTATATATATCTGGTATTTTCATGAGAAATGCTTGAGAAAGTCTCCTATTCCATTAAGGATTCATTCCTCCCCTGCACCTCACCTCCTTCCCTTAGGATTACGCTCAGTTTTGCTGGGTAAGCCTTTATCTTTTGCCTTTTGAATATTGTATTCCTAGATTTCTGGTTTGTTGAACATGCTGCCAAATCTTGTCCGATACTATGGTTCCTTAGTATGTGAGCTGCTTTTTTCCCAGATGTTTGTGGGTATGACATGGACGCTCTGGATTTTGGCTGTGACAGTCCCAGGACTTTTCTTTTTGAACTTCCTTTCAGGTGATTGGTGGATTGTTTTAAATTTTTATTTGGTCCTATGGCTCTAATAGAAGCAGGCAGCTTTCATGTATGATTTCTTGAGATGTGGTATCCAGGCTTTTTTTTTTTAAATGGTTTTCAGAAAGTCCAATGATTTTTTTTCTTCCTTGTTTTCTAGGTTAGTTGTTTTTGATATCATATATCATTTTATATATATTTTCAATTATTTGATTTTGTTCTAACATTTCTTGCTGTCTCATGGAATCATTGGTTTGTTTGGTCTATTCTAGTTTTCAGGGATTCAAGTTCTGCTTTTACTTTCTCTTCTAAAACACTTTCAATTCTTTAAGTTTTTATGTCACTCTAAAAGATCTCGGGTTAATTTCTTCTGGGTATTCACGCAATCCTTGTGAAATCCATTTCCCCCTCTGAGACTGCTTGCAGTTGCTGTGGAGATTTCAAGTCATTGTTGATACTGGCTGATATTTCTTTGATTCGTGCATCTCTGCGGCTTTAGTTCCTACATTGGAATTTTTTGCCAGGTCAAGGCTCTGCCCCTGCTCTGCTTTTAGATGGGGTCCTGCTAGGCCTTGTTTTGGGTCTGTCTCACCCTCCTGAGGCTTAGACATTCCTGGACTTTGCTTAGGTGCCACCAGACCGTGTTAGGGACCTCAGAACCCCTTTGCTGAGCTCTGCAGCACAGTGCGAGCTGTTTGCTGCCTCTCCCAGGACATATAAACTACCTATCCTGGGGCTTTTTCAGGGCAACCCACCACTCCTGCTGCCTTGAGACAGAATCTTGTAGGCTACATATCTCTGGTTGAGTTGGAAGGCGAGTCTGTGTCAGCCAGCATTGGCTTTGCTGGTGGGATCTCCTTTCCTATTGTCCGTGGGCTTCTCGCTGACCGCAGTTCTGGGGTTAGAGAAGTCACTGTAGTTTTTCATTTAATTTCTTGGTTGTTATTTGGTTTGATGTGAACTTAGTTCAGGGTTTTACTGGAGTTGGTGTGGGCAGCTTGCCTCTCAGTTCAGGGGGCCATCTTGGTAGGGAGTCTAGGGCTAAAATTTCTTGGCTTAAACACAGGAAATGTGTTCTGAATAGTACTTCCATGATCATGAACCCCATTTTCCCTCTCTAAATTGTGCTATTTTAATCAATTTATAACAAGAGTCCAATACTGGCATTACTCATTTTGGTATTGTTATGTGTGTAAAAGTCAGAGAGTTGAAGAAACTGAATACTCACCCACAGCCAACCTGGGAAGTGATGCCCTTGATTATCCCTCCCCCAGCACTCTTTCAAAGACCATTTTTGGGGGACGGGACTATATTTTTAATGCAGGGCTTCAAAAAACCCTTAATTTTAGACTATCTTTGTTCAGCTAAGCACAAGGTTAAGTAACTAGGACAATGGTAGACACACAGCAGGCATCAAATTTACTGGCCAAGGCTCTAAAACGGTGTTTTCCTAACTCTTCTTCCTAAAGTAATCAACCATATGTATCGCAAACCCGGCAACATTAGTCATTCCCAATCAACCTCTCCTTCATCTTTCCTATTTCGTCTCCAAAAAGAAGTTACAGTTTGAGAAAAGCTAAATGATTGCTTTGGATCCTTCAAGGTTCCTTCCAGCTCAAATTCTTTTTGATTCCGTGATCAGGCAATGGCGCCGTCTTAATACAGAAAACGGATCTGGCAAAAGATCATTCAGTAAAGACTCTGCAACATTCCCTGCACATCATCATACCAAGAGAACTTCAAGAACAGATGAGTGGAACCACAGTCATGTAATGGTCACAATAATGATAACAGGTAGCTAGCATTTTAGATAGCACCTCCTACGTGCCAGGCGCCGTGCTAGACATCTTACAAATGTAACTGATATGCACCATGCATCAATCCTGGGAGGCAGGGGTTATTACTATCCCCTTTTACAGTTGATTTTCCAAGGAACCCCCATCTTTTTGATTCCGGGCCTAGTTCTCTATCCAGTAGGCCACCTAATTTTACGTCATGTGTGACGTGTGATATTGTCCTATTTCTGTGAACACTGTGTCAGAACATTATCTACGTGAGGCTCATGCTGAGGCAGAAATTGAGCCTCCAAGTGGATGAAAACACAGAAACCACCACAGCTACTGGTGATGAGTGTTCGCCAAACAAAAGTTTCTGCACATAACATAAAAACTAACAAAATCATTTTAAAAGCTGCCTCATGCACAAGGTTAACACAACTTGGAAATGCTGGGAACGGTTTTAAGATCTGCACACATTAAAATGAAGCTACTGAAGGTTAAATTATTTTTTAAGAGGTCAGAGTAAATGCAGAACATTAAGTAAGGAGGAAACCATCATTTAGCTGAACAGGGTGAGTTTCATAACGACCTTCGGAGATGTACATCGCTGTACCACGCAAAAGAGAGAAGACTGTGCATTTCAACGTTCCAGTGCATTAATCTTTTTTTTTTTTTGCTTCTTGGTGAGGCAATGGGGGTTAAGTGACTTGCCCAGGGTCACACTGCTAGTAAATGTCAAGTGTCTGAGGCCGAATTTGAACTCAGCTCCCCGATTCCAAGGCCAGAGCTCTATTCTCTGCGCTACCTAGCTGTCCCCAGTGCATTAACCTTTTCAAGGAAATCTTCAGGGTAGGCGTTTAATATACTGAACACATCTGTGGTTCTTAAAATGCTTGTTCTGTGTTGTACTGAACTGATTGGCATTGGCTTTAATTTTTATTTTTGTCTTCTCTTTTTACAGTGCTTTTACTTCCAAATATCCTGCCCTAACCCGTGAACCACCTCTTATAATGAAGATTAGAAGAGAAAATGGTTCAACAAACTTAGCTATCACATGAGACAGTACAGGTGTAATATTTTACACCAATCCGCAAAAGAAAGGAGAGAGGTCACCGGCCTTATTGTAAAAACTGGCCCACTCTGAAAATCTTAGAAAAACCTGGTTTCCTTTGTCCATATGGGCAAAAAATTCACATCGAAATCCAGGTAAGTCACAGAAAGCCTTTATTACCACAAGGAGAGATAATAAAATATTGGAGATCACAAGAGCTTTGGCAGTGCATTTGGAGAGAAAATGGTGGAGGGGAGGAAGGGATGATGGGAAACCAATCACTTCCACTCTTTTAGACAGGCCCGGTTGATTCTCAAGGAGCTGTTTCCTGGGACTGAACAAGAGCGAATAGCTTTGTGCTGCTCAGGGGTCAGCCTTGCTTTGCAGGCCTCCTCAGAGAAAAGGACAAATGACGTGCAGAGGGCATCAAGGGCAGTAGCTGTACACCACAAAATGGAGATAAAATGAGGCCCATAGCATCAGTAAATGTATTTCACTCTGACAGTAAAACAAGAGGGAAAAAGAAGTACTGTGCTCTGTTGAATAGCTTTTCCTTTAGGTAGATGCTTTTATAAGTTAAACACTGACAGTGCCTTTTCCCTTGCTAAATACAAGCTGCACACAATTTCCAAGCCAACTTTTAAGGGAGTTACTATGGTTATCTTACGTTATCTGTTGTTATTATTTGGATTTTGAACGAAATTAATAGAGTAGGAACCAGATGAGGAATCTTGCTTGATCTGGAAGTTTTCTGTGGATAGTCCAAAAGGCCGGAGAACCAAGTTCCCAAGATCTTTTAATTTACCTGCAGTGCAAAAGAAAAAACTGATAAGTAAGGGAAGGAATCAGAGACAGGGAGAAGCCAAGTTACCTTACATTGCAACCTGAAGACAAAATGCAAAGCAAGCCTTAGGTTAGCTTTCCCCTTCTGGCAAACAAATACCTATTAACTAAAGTACCCGATGATGAATTCCAATAGTTTCCAATTCTACTCTTCCATCAAGGCCAAAATAAGAGGAAGTTGCTGTCTCAGCTATGTAGTCACTTCAATTCTGTACCCTCCCCTAGACATGTTCTCTCAATCAGAAACAGGAGAATACTGCCAGCTCTTCTTTGAAGTTCGCAATTTCCTGTCTAAACAGGCCAGAGGTATCAATGAGCTCTTACACTGGGTGAGGAAAAAAAATCTATTGTCTGTAGGTGGAGAACATCATTTCTGATGGGAGAAAATTACTGAGTCTCACGTTTCACCGTTTAGACCAGAGTACCCTAATTCTGATTGTACTACTTGTCACTCAAAATATTCTTCCCCTCTATTAGACTGCAGTTCAACCTCAACTGGCCCATGCTTGAGCTTCTTTTCTGCAATTCCTCAATAGCTCTCGTTAAACTGAACTGATGGGGCGGGGCAAAGAACAAGACAAGAAGACACACAGGAGAACATAGACTTTATTTTCTACAAAGGGAGAGACAGTATCATACTCATCTCTGTATTCTTCCCCTCTCCATCAATACTTGTACAAAGCAAGCACTCGATAAATTATTTGCTTCCCTTCCATACAAAGGTTGAGCTGCTGCCCATTAAGCAAAGAAGAGCATTTAAAATCTTTGAAACCATTTGGATTTGGAATAGATGGCCAGCTGCCGAGGGTAAACATCCTCCTTTGAAAATAACCAATACTATTAGATAACTGGGTCATCACAGGATATTATTAGCTGAAGGGAGTGAGAAGAAAGCACCAGAATTTATGAATACATTCTGGGAAAATAATGTGGTACCTAAATAAACCCAAGCAATATCAGCCCACTCAGGGGGTTAACACATCCTACAAAACACAGGTTCAATTCATGTTGGGGCTGCTTTGGTTTTGCTGGCAATCTGGCCTAGGCCTATCTGACAAAGAGTCCCTCAGATCTTCTGGGGAGCTGGGTTAGGGTCACTTTAAACCAGCACAACCTCCCATTACCGGAAAAAGAATTCTATAAATAGGTCCACTGATCTTTGTATATTAAGGATGAATCATTTTTATTAGTTAGCTTAGCAATGGTTTTATATTAAGCAACAATACTGTCCCAAAGGGCACACATATAAAACACAGAGCAAGAAACAGCTACAAGGGAATAGTAGAAATGCTCAAATATGGCATGACAGAAGTGGAACATTGTATTTTGACTCTGCCTGATCCTTTACTTCTATAGCTGGCTGACTTCTGCCCACAGAACAACTATGCATATTCTCTCTTTTTAGATGCCACCTCTGGCACTACTGCTCTGTCTTCTTTTTTTACATTCCCCAGCTTGTGTAATTATCCCTAGGCAAGAGTTCGATCTTTCTGTTTACTGGGGAGTCTTGATGGCTACAACTACAGGTCAGGCTTCTCTCACCTGCAGAGATCATCACAATAGTCTCTAAGTTAAGGAATGACAGGAATTGAGTATAATTCATGTAATAAACTTTTGCCTACTGTATTCGAGGCACTGTAGATGAAAGAGGGGGAAAAAAACCCAAACATTTCTTTCCATCGTGGAGATTCTAAAGAGAAGATAAAACATTTGTATGATGTATAATATATCCAATACATATACTGTACATATAACACATATGATGTACAGTTCAAAACAGCAACAACAACGAGTAGCATTTCTACAGCACTTCAAGGCTTGTAGAAGTGCATGTCCGAGGCGGAAGCAGAGCTCCAAGTATTCTCGGCTCCAAGCCCGGCTCACCCCTGGCTGCTTCAAATACAAGACAGAACAACGGGAGCTCAGACGAAAGGACGAACCTTTTTTTTTTTTAAACTTAGGGGGTGGAGCCAGTGGTAGAAATCAGGCAGCCAAAGTGACATGGCAGAGTTCAAAAAATGAACCAGCTTTTAAGATGCAGAAATGAAGAAAGGGGGGTGGAGATGGAAGGACAAATTCTGGATTTTAGATGAACCACAGAGGGGAGCTGTGAAGAGTTAGCGGCTTCAATAACAAGACCACTTTTTAGGAGTGCTAAAGCTCAGAATGAAGCGAGGCTGGTGATGAAGGCTAAGGACAATAACAAGGGCTTTTAAAAAGAGTTACGTTGGGATGGAAGTGATAAAGGTAATAGAAGAGATTCAGCTTATTCTACTTCTGCTTTATCTGCCAAAGCATGATCTTGGATTGTAAAGGAAAAAAAACAAAATACGGTTAACAGGGAAGTAGCCCAGGTATAGTTATGCTTATTTGGCCTCTGAAATTGCCTTTAGCTTTTTCTGTAATTCCGAGATGAAACCCCAGATAAAGAGATAATAAGAGACAATCTAGCTGCCCTCACATAGTTTAAATCATCATTTCAGGATGTATTACACCTCCCCAGGGAATGTGAAGGAGAAAAACGGCATTTTTTTTTTAAAGAGAAGAGAGTAGAGTTAAAACTATAGGCCTGTAAACTTGACTTCTATTCCTAGTAAAATTATGGAAAATATTAAAGGAATGGTTTATGAACATTTAGAAAATGAACAGTGATTACATAGAGTCAGCACAGCTTGATTGAGAATAAGTCATAGCAGACTAACAATTTCTTTTCAGACAGGATTATTAGACTGGCAAATCAGGAGAATGTAGCAGATAAAAGTTTAACAGTCATTATCCAATAACAATGCTGCCCCAACTCCACCCCCCCACCCCGAGTGCAACAACGTTAAGTAAAATCAACTAACACTGTAACCACATCTGACAGTGTATGTAACATTCCCCAACAATAGCTTTCTGCTTCTATACCAAGAGCAGGGATTATTTCCCCATCATAAGAAGTGTTTGAATGAAGGCTTGTAGGATATATTGTAGTGTGGCATCCTTTACAGTCTGGGTTAGACGGCTTCGGTGGTCCATTATTAGATATGTATCTAGAGTATCTAGATGTATGTATCTATATGTATTTAATCTGTATGTAGAGGGAAGCAGCAGAACATAAAGGCTAAAGATGTAGCTGAAAAGTCTTGAATGCTAAGCCTGGATTTCATCTTGGAGGACATAAAGACCAATGGAAAGTTTTGGAGCAGTACAGTTATGTGTTAGAGCCCTGTCTTAGGAAGATGACTTTGGCAATCTCTGCAGGAGTGATGAGACAGATGAAGCTACAGGTGGTAAGCTTAATTAAGAAGGTGTTATCACAGTGCAGGTAAGAAGGAATAACAGTGGGGGCAATGGGAGAGATCTCATGTGAAGTAATATCAATAGGATTTGGTAACTTCAAAATTCTGCAAAAAACCCCTGACATATGGACATGGACACACACACACACACACACACACACACACACACACACACACACACACACACACACACACTCTTTTTTTTTTGTTTCTTGTTTCCTATTCAGAGAGTTGTCCTGGGTGTCATGGGCTTATTCCAACTTCCCTGCACTCAAGATAGGTTCACTTTCTAGATTCACCAATCTGTTATACTTTAAAATCTGACTGCCAAATTCTACGCCTCCCCATCTGGGAAACAATTAATTAAGTGTCCTCATTTCTACTTGCGGCATGATCACTCACCAGCCTGGATGTTTCAATGAGTCCCTAACTTGTAGGAATTTCACAAGGCAAGAGACATTGTTTTTCCTTCTGAAATCCCAAGGCAGAAAGGGTTGTCCAGAATGTTGCTTGTATTGCTGGATAGGCATTTTCAGCCACTACGAGTGTGTGCTTGCCTTATTTTTTTTTAAAAGATGAATGAATTTCAGCTCTGATATGTGGTAATTTTTGTGCCTTCCAGTAGCATTAAGACCTCTCCTGGTCAAATATGCTAGTATCTCAGCAGATTCATCATACACAGTTCAGAAAGTACAGCAGCTTAAATTTGAAACTATTTTGCAAGTCAGCTGAAAGGAATAACAGAAACACCATTTGTTTTCATCACCTTAACATCACTGCTGTTTAATACACAATATAACAACTACTTTGGGGGTTTCCTTTCCCTCTAATTAGAAGGCATGAAGAGCTTAAAATTAGATCCTGACACCTCATTTCCTCTCTCATGAAGCACAAAAGTCTTAGCCATGCAGTCAGTCAATTCTGGATTTTCTGTAAGCAAAGAGATGGCCTAGTCCTGAGAAAATGAACTCCATGCCTAATGTAGAGTCACACATTAGCTACTGGATAAAAAGGAATTTGGAATCAGTCTTTCCACAGACAGTCCAAGGAGCACCAATGATTCCTGGGCAGAGGAGCTAAGAAGCAGAAAAGTGGGAAACAAGAACAAATCAAGCCTCTAGATCATTTACAAACAGGAGAGCTCATTTCTCGATAAGCAAGAATCATCTGAATTTAATGTATGAACTGCTTTGCAATAAACCACATACATAATGAGGAGGAGACAAAAAAAAAGAGACATCTTATGTATAGATCTATGTGACTGCCAGAGGTATAACTGTAATTAGGATAAGGTTTAAAATCGTTAAGACTTTAGAAGGTAGCACTGAGGGAAAGTGATACAGAAAGTCAGAACGATTTTCACAGTTTCTAAAGAGGGAATAGTGATTCCAGTTAATTCTTACTGAAGGCCCAGTAAAGCCAATATTTCTAGAAGAGAAGCAAGAAAAGACAGTCTGTCTACATGTAAACAATTTGTTATTAGTCCCAACAACACTGCGTCGGTTCAAGAGACCACTGCCTATTACTTCCATCAACCTTTTAGACTTAGAATCCATTCAAGACAGTCCTCTCAGTTCCCTGCATGCATGTGCCAATCAGATGGTCGGGAATGGCAGGGCAGAGCCAAGAGCCCATTCACATACCTGAGCATCCAGCACAGGTGGAGTCACAGGAGATGGTGGCACTGAGAAACAAACCCTAAGTCTCTCAGCAGGCTCATTATTTACTCACTATTCCAGGCAGCAGAGGTCAGCAGAACAGTAGATGAGTCAAACAACAGGGATGGTAGGAAGAAGGGGACAATACAAACCGAGGCCAGCAGGCAATATATACCTACACACAATCCCAGAAGTCCTGTTTTGGTTTCCTGAAGGTGCAGCACGAAGCAAGGGTAAAACAATGTTCACTAGCATAACTTCACCCTCCTCTGGGCTCGCTATTTCTACTCTGGACAGAGGTGACGAGGAATTCCACTTGTAGGCCAAACCACTGCTTGCTACATGCCCAATTCCATCGCCTTGTTACTCATCTGAACTGGATGACAACTGCCTCCTGCTCATTACCCCAAAACAGATTTTGTTTCAAGAGTGAGCACCTAAAATCTAGACATGGTGAACTCTTTAATCTTCAGGAAAGAAATACCAGTGCTGCCAAGTGCGGAGAAGGCCACGCACAGCCCCTTTTATTTTTCAGACGTTTTCAGCTTAGTTCATCTCCATGAAACTAAGAATCAAAACAGAGCCTAACCAAAGGAAGAATTCCTGCTGCTCACCCCTCTTCCTAATTGGGAGCTATCACAAGCATCTGCTCTGATTAGCAAGGAATTAACTGTCATCCTGAGGAATCTTCCTGAGCCCTAATGGACCGTATTAATAAATGACAGAAACTGTAAAGCCCACTAACAATTTCCATAAGGACAAGGTGCAGTAAATGGCCTCTGCTTTTTTTTCTTTTTTCTTGCTTTTTGGTGAAGCAATTGGGGTTAAGTGACTTGCCAAAGGTCACACAGCTAGTAAATGTCAAGTGTCTGAGGCCAGATTTAAACTCAGGTCCTCCTGACTCCAAGGCCTGAGCTCTATCTACTGCACCACCTAGCTGTCTCCTCTGCTTCTAATACAAAGGAAATACAACCACACAACTTTATATTTTCCAATAACAAATAGCAGCAGCTTTTGCAGGTTATTCTCAGCAAAATTACAGCCAGTTCTTCAGCCATGGCTGTCACTCCCTTGGGTACCAACACTAATGAAGTATGTAGCAAACTTCAAAAAGCTGACAGAGAAACTATATTTAAGGAAATAACACTATCTTGGGCCAAGATCGATTGTTTTCTTCCAAAGGATCTCAAAGCACATCAATCTTGGTCAGTTCAGCTGTAAAACAGAGAAAAAGTACTCCAAGGATCACTTGCGCTAAGAGTCCATGTGGAAACTGACTTTTCTTCCCTTTGCAGTTTATAGCAGGGTCACATTTAAAAGCAATATTTTAATGATTTCTATATTTACTTTAAAAATATGGCTACTGAAAAACAGCTGACATAACAATAAAAATTAAAACATATTACTAGCTGTAGCCCTTAAGTCTTCTGACAGTTAAGTACCAGATGAAAGCAAACAAGGGAATTTTGTGTGAAACAGAGGCACTGGAGATAGCTGGCAGATATCTGTAAAACCAGTGCTGCTAAGAGAGGAAAAGGACTTTTCTCTCAGGATTTCTATCAGCCAGGAGAGATCGAAATTCTGATTCCACAGAGGAACAATGGGGCCAGGTTCTGTCTGCAGCTAACTGAAAGGTCTTTCTGTATTTGGTCTGTTTGAAAAAAACAAACCAAAACAAAAAACGAAAAGAAACAAACCAAAACAATGTGTCCAGAGAGAGAGAAAGTACTCTGCCAAGCAGACTAACTGCCTGAATGGAACTTGTTCCCTGAGCAGAAAGTCTAGGCTAGTAGCAAACCACATCACTTCTCATAGCCAGTCTACAGGACTTTTCAAAACAAGATAGGACTTCACACTTTGTATGACCCACCAGAAAATCTCCCCTGAAGTCATGTAAGAACGAGTGAATGCCTCCAAGTTACCTTTCCATTAAAGTACTATGCTGAATTTATCATAAGTAGCTATTTTATTGGAATAACAGCTCCCTCAGATTGAAAGAACGCACTTACCTAACATCTCTGCCTTCAGTTTTTCGTTCCGTTCTTCAATTTGCTTAGGTAATCTCTGAGGGAGAAAAGAGAGAGAGACAATAAAGATATCTTTCTTATAGATGAAGTTTTTGGTTAGGTTACTTTGAAAACAATGATTTAGGGCCCAAAGAGGCCATATGAGCTTCATGAAGAGTGTATGGCTTGATTTTCAGATTTCAAACTACCGCTGAAACCTATAAATATGCTAGGTATTTCCCATAAATAAGGCAATCCATAAAAAGAATTTGGGAGGTCAAATAAGAATCACTACAGCAAACATGGCGTAAAATGGAAATCAACACAACTCTACCTATATATAGAACACACCTATCACAACAAATCCTTTCGCTCTTCCTACTGTGTACCCAACCGGTGTGTCCACAGTGAGAAAAAGTGACAGGCTTTATGTTTCCTAAGTGAATGTGGCAAAGACGACGGTAGGTTCATGTACTGCTCGGTAGTGTGGGAGACGCAAAAAAGGTCAGAGAAATAGGTTGTAAACAGAAGGTGCTCACCTTCTAGAGACCTCACACTAAGGGATACATGCTGAGATAACAAAGCTCTGAGAGGAATCAAACGGCCAGAATGTTCTTCTTTGAAAATCTCCTTCCTGAAGTCTTATGATTTTTTTTTTGGACCAGACCTGACATTTACTGCTATGTGGTACATATATACTCATGGTGAGGAAATCTCTAGTATATACACAAGGACAATTCTGTGACTAGCAGTCTTTAGACTGCTATACTGCCACACTGACTGGCCCAGGGTAACAGCCAAAGCCAGAATCTGTCACAGGGAGAACTCAAACCCAGGTTTTCCTCACTATGAGGCCAATTCTTCACATTGTACACCATGCAGGCAGCTCTTTTCAAAGTCCAATTTTAATGCCTCACTGTATCGAGCAGACTCTGAATTCTTGAGGGCTCAATGGGAGTAGCCAGAGTTCAGAGGCCCATCGTTAGAGTTACCCCAGGATGAGGAATTTTTTTGGAAACAGCAATTCACAAAGACCTTCTTCTGCTAAAGTTACAATCCACATTAGGGAAACCACATCAATGAAATCATGGCTTTGAAGTATAACAAAACTCTAAAAACCTGAAATGCTATCTATGCTCCTTTCTTTTATTAAATCAAATTAAGTTAGCGCAGACTAGCTTGTGCTACAGTTTTAAAGAGTAAAAACATTATAAGGCCAATAAATAAGGACAAATAAATCTTTAGAGATTAGAATACAATATAGACCCAAATGCCAGAAAAGAATATTATGTAAAGTTACTTTTTTTTTCTGGAGAAACTCTCTCCTCTGTGGGAGAAAAGGCATATATGAAGTTCAAGGAAGGTTTTAATAATTCAATCAAGTCAATCTGCATGGATTTACTATGTATCCATATGCCCGGAACTATATTAGGCAACAGGGATATGAATTTAAACAATAAAACAATCCCTACTCTCAAGGAGCTCATACTGTCTTTGAGATGCTACAATGCATACACAGGTAGGTAAATATAAATTGCCTAGTCTCTCCCATATAGGTACCAATGCTGGAAATATATATAGTACCTGGGTTGCAAGATAACTGCACCAAATTATCAGAGAAAAAAAAATTGTGACTACTTTTCCCAGAACTGGAGCAAATGAGCTGCTTCTGGATGACAATGCAGGAAATACTCTTCTCACTTAACTTGGAAATAAAAACACTTTGGAGTGGAAAAGTTACAGCATACCTAATAACACCGGAGGGTTACATTACTTCTTTTTCCTTGGAGACTCACCTGTTCTTCCCTTCGATAAACAGTGTTCTTGACATATCAATGCTTCTCTTCTACAACTGCCAGATACGTTAGCTGTAGACTACTACAGCTTGGTTTTTTTCCTAACGGAATCTTAAAGAAATCAGACTTTGAGTAGGCATGATATCGTTCCCACCATCTGGAACCTCAAGGAGGAGGGACAGAAGTGGGCACATTTTGGCTCTAAATTTTGTACTCAAGGAACAAGATTTTTGGAGGAACCATTTTTGTCTTTGACAAATGGATACATGACATACTACTGAAGCATAATTATCATCATCAAATTAAGACACAAACTTATGCATTAATTTCTCCTCACAAACACTGGCATGAACCTTGTGAAGAGCCCACAACTCTTTATCTTTTCCATGTTAGAGGATAGCTTTAAGGATGTGCTTTATCCTACTAAGTCAAATTTTTTTTTATCATCAGTAAGTAACAAACTCACTGGGAACTTTTATTTTCTGCAACTTTCAGTCAAGTGTATAACTGTAATGATATGTGGTCTTGCTATAAAAAAACCCTCCCAAAAAGCCTGATCAGTTTCTTCTATTTTCATCAAATATACTCTTAATACATGTGCATTTCCTTAAAAGTTTTACAAGGATGAGGAAGCATGCATATGTGCAAGAAGTTGTTGATGTACTTTCAGTTAAATGACTTTTTTTTTATAGTAATGGTGCTCATGATTAAATTTTTTAAAAAACTTCTTTCTAGTAATGGTGCTCATGATTAAATTTTTTTTAAAACTTCTTTCTCTCCCTTAGAGATATTGTATAAAATGATCCCTCAATATTTTCAAGATTATGCTGTTTTCAGGATAGATTTATCTTTATATATAATGAGTTTGGTCCAGACACACTATTATTCTCAACTTTCTCTTAAATTCCATTTCTATTTCTTCATATGCCCTGTTAAGATGGGGAGAGAGAGGGGAACTGAGATGTTAAGAGCCCAAACGAGGTGACTCCATTGTCACAGATAATGAAAACAGACTGTTACTGAAATGCTAACATATCTATCATATTTAATATCTATCTACTGCCCTCTTCCTATATCTATAAATATTGGGTCTCACACCAAGTTTTCTGCCCTTTTCACTTCCATGGCTTCTTACTGTTTCATGATGCAATACTGCTCATTATCTTTTGACATGCTATGTTTTACAAAAAGGGTTTGCTTTATAAATAGAGGTTGCCATTATCTCTCCGCTCATCAAGGGGATACAAGAGCATGTTGGCTAAGGAGATGCCTAGGCTCTTGTGGCCTAGCTGTGGCATTACTTTATATCAGAAAGTGGTGATCATGAAGGTCATTATCTTTCTTTCCCCATTTCTCATTTTTCAGTATTAATGGCTTATCTGGAGAGGTCAGGCAGATGCTGTTGCAACCATATGTAGTATATTCTTCTCATCTTTAATCTTTCTTCCCAGCCAATGTGGAACTTGGCCTTTGTTATAACCAATTAATGATCTGATCACACAAAGGCAGCTGATTCTGTCAGTTTGTATGAAATATTATTCAATGCTCACTAATGTCCAGGGCTTTCAGACATTATGGAATTGAATATGGCCTCAAAACATCTTTTAGAAAAAAATTTTTTTTTAAAAAAATTCCTTTTGGATTTTAACTCTGCATCCTCAGATACTGAAATAACTGGTAGATGTGACTGGTACTGTGAATTGACATCAGAGAAAATGGGAGAAAGAGCACACAAGCCTGGAAAAGGGCAAATGTCAAAAAGGGAAGATATGTGAGACAGAAAATTCTAGAGCAGTGAGCCTGATTTATTCCTAGGAAAATTCTAGAACAGATTATTAAAGAGATGTTTAGTAACTATCTAGAAAAAGAAGTGGTGATTGCAAAGAACTGGCATGGCCTGGAATAGGTCAGGCCAGACCACTGTTATTCTTTTTTTTTTGGACAGGACTAATAAACTGGTGGACAATGGTTTAACTAGATTTAGAGATCGCTAGACAGTACAGTGGAGAAAGCAATGCGTTAAAATTTAACCTCAGAAACTTACTGTCTGTGTGACCCTGGGGAAGTTGATTAACCTGTCTGCCTTAGTTTAAGCAACTGTAGAGTGGGGCTGGTAATGCCTGCCTCCCAGGGCTGTTATGAGATCACATGAAATAATCTTTATAAAGTGCTTAGCAGAGTGGCTGGCACATAGCAGGCACTTGAAAAATACTTATTCCTTTACTTAAGAGACAGCATGCAAAACAAATATCTCATGCTACTTTTGTGTTAAAGATTAGACATGTGGATTTTAAAATAGTGTATTTACATGAATTCATAACTGGCTGAATGACATGACTTGAGAGTAGCCATTAACGTTTGCATGTCAAGTTGGCAAGAGGTTTCCAGTGACTCGTCCTTAGCCCTGTGATATACGTACCTTGGAAAAACACATGGATAGCATGCTTATCACATCCATGCATGATGCAAAGCTGAGAAGGATAATTAAATAACACAATGAAAGACAGCCCTAAAATTCAAAAAGATCATGACAAAATTGGGCTGAAATGAATAATTATATTCCTTTACCTTACAATATGGATAAACATAATGTATTAAACTTAGGTTCAAAACATAGGCTTCACCATTAAAAACGAAAGAAGTATGGTTAGACAGCAATTTATCAGAAAAAATATTTGGGGGTTTTAGTGGACAGGAAGTTCACTATGACTCACTGTGTGAATCAGCAGTGTTATGGCTGCCAACAAAATAAATGCTATGTTAGGCTGTATTAAGAGAAGCACAGCTTCCAGGAATAAGGACATGGGAGTGCTGTTATATTCTACTCTAGCGAGTTTAGTACTTTGTATCTCAGTATTGTATTCAGTTCTTGGAGCCATGGTTTAGGAAATATACCAAGTTACTCTCACCCAGAGAAGTATAACCAGGATGGGGAAGAAGGGACAAGACATATTAAGGCTGGTTTAAGTAACTAGGGATGCTTAGCTTAGAGAAGACTTCGGGGGGAAATAACAGCCGTCTGCAGTATGTGGAGTGCTGTCCTATTTCCACTAAGAGGACACGTTCTGTTTGGTTCCAGCATGCAGAAGTAGGAGCATTAGGGTGGACAGTGCAAAAAAGGACAATTTTAGCCCTGCTGTCAAGAATCACTTCCTAACAATTAGAGCTACTCAAAAGCACAACTGGCATTTTATCCAAATTGATTTCATTCATATAAAGAGGGTCACTAATCCATACATGTGGGTCCCTGAGGGCCGTGTATTAACTTATTATTATCTACACTTCACTAAATTTTTATTCACTTGGTTAAGTGTCTCCCAGCTGTATTTCAGTCTGGTTTGGGGCCCACATGTTTGACACCTTTGGTTCAGCACATCAAGAAGTCAAGTGCCCATGCTCGCACAATCAGTACATGTAAGAGACAGGGCCTGCACCTGGGTCTTCCTGATTTGGAGGCTGGCCTTGTACCCACTGTGCCATGTGCCTCTCACAACTGGCTTAAATAGTATAAATATCTCGATTAAAGCAAAACAAACTCAAACTTTCACAAGAGAGGGAAAAAAGGATTAACCTCAGGAGGTGAGTTATAACTACGGCTCACACACGACAAGCATTAACATAAATTTCTTGCTCGGCATCTTAAAAAATTAGCATCTTTTTATGCTGTCATGTGAGACTATGTCTTTTGTACTGGGTCTAGCTAAACTCTCAATTAACTATTGGCATTTAGTTTTTATTTCGTCACTACTGGTACCATGAATTCAGGTACTTTTTTTCACCATCAGTACTAGTTTTGGGGTCTTAAAACTTGGCATATTGGTCACTGAATAGCTCAGAATATAATTTTTTTTGGAGAAGTTGGGGAGTTTCTATACATGACTATAATGATACTCAGTGTGGAATGGTTATCCAATCCATCTATTTTATGTAGTGAGAAACAGACATCATGTGCTTATAACGAAAGAAAAAAATTCAACTTTGGAGAAAAATCACCTGTCTTGATTTGACTAATGCTAAGTAAATATGTACTATCCTACAAAAAAGCTGATAAAAAACCTGACCAACTCTGGCCACACACATGGACCTTTCTTAAAGTACCCACAAAGATTTCTCATTGCATTTTCCTGCCTCATTTAACTTCCTTCTTCATGGGTCTTGTAACATTTATCTTTGCTCTGGTTGCTAATTCCTTTCATTCACTTTTAAATAAGTTGCTGGATATCCAAAGATTTAAGGACACAATTGGTATTTATCACACTCTGCAAAACTGTCCTTTGGGACAATGACAGTGACTAGGCTGGTGTTTTTATCTTGCCCTGCACCATCTGAGATGAGCAGCATGAAGCATAATAAGGTATCACAGATGGGAATTAATGATGCAGATGGGAATTAATGATGCACACAGGGCTGGATGTTTACAAATCAAAAGCAAAAAAACAAGATTGGGAGCAGGCGGGTGGGGGAGCAAGAGTACGTTAGCTACTCTTTGGAGCATGGCTGGCAATCCAACCCAGATCGATGGCGATGATACACTCCAGCCAAGCTGTGTGCCTGTTAGTCTTTATTAAAACACCAACATTCTTCTAAGACTTTTTGTTCAACAGAGAGCATTCAAGCCCTAACGTTGGCCACATCACTACCTAGCTACTGCAAATGTTTAGAAACTATTGTTCTATGACCCCTCATTCAGCACACGGATATGCACATCAGAGTTTTATTAGTAAGAGCATCTTTTGGACTTCCATCCCTTCAAAAGGGTCTTAACGTGGTAACCCATATTAACCTAATTTTCCCTTAAGAATGAAAATCCTGAATACGATTTTCTATCAGAGAGCCATATAAAAGCAGACTTGGAATCAGAAATCTGAAAGCCACATCTAACATCACTTGTAGGACATTGTGTTACTGAAGACGTATTTGCTCCAGACCTCTCCCAGGGAGCCCTGAATCAGTCCCAGATCAAGGCCACTCACCTCTTGGCCTCTGTCTCCCTGTCAGGTCCTTCCTGCAGAGCCTTGTGTCAGCCTGGATCTAATCCTCTGCTCCTTTTTGGTCCAGAGACCTCTGTTCCAGAAACCTTTCTCAAACCTGACCTACCTTGAATTACCAGTTCTTGCCTCTTTTTTTTCCATTTTTTTTTTTTTGGTGAGGCAATTGGGGTTAAGTGACTTGCCCAAGGTCACACAGCTAGTACACGTCAAGTGTTTGGTCTGAGGCTGGATTTGAACTCAGGTCCTCATGACTTCAGGGCCGGTGCTCTATCCGCTGCGCCACCTAGCTGTCCCCAGTTCTTGCCTCTTGACTGGGCTCCTTCAGGCCACGCCTTTGCCTCCACCTGTCTGCAGTTCAGTGAGCCTCCTAGATCTCATGGGATACAATACAATACTATGACCCTCGATGAAAGTACATCACCTATCCTCAATAAACCTCCCTCCAGCTACAGATACTCTGCCTGAACTCATTCATCAGTGGTTAGCATAACCCTTCATATTGCCATCCCAGTGATTCTGAACCACCAAGTTACTGAAGTACAAATCATAGTCATCATCCCCAATTGTCTGCTCCCACCATCCCTCTCAACCTTTTCCAATAAATGTCCTACTTGAGATCTACCCACCCCCTCCACTGTGTTCTCTGGAATGCCTGCTCCAAAATGACCAAATCTGTTTTCATCCTAAACCTTTTCCTTTCCTATTCCTTCTGTCTACTGACTTTCACTGAGACTTGGCTCCCTTTCAATGACACTGCATCCTTGGTCACTCTTTCCAGTCTTGTACACAAATCCCTCATCTCACTGGTTATGGTGGGCAAGTTGGAATACTTTTTGCCCCTATTGCCACTTCTAGACTCTCCTTCTACCACCACCACTCAGCAATCCCTCCTACTTCGAGGTTCACACATCAAACTTATCACCCAATCTAGACCCTGGTAGTGGTTTTCTACTGATCCCATAAGACATTCTCTTTCCTTCCTCAAGGAATTCATTGCCTGGCTCACAGTCTTCTCTCGTTCCCATCTCCTGCTCTCATAGACTTCAACACACCTGTACTGATCCCTCAGTTACCCTAACTTTTCACTTTTCTATCTACTCAGCTTCCATGCTTGTTCCTCCACTCTACCTCAGGCGCAACACAAAGAGACGGCCATACCCTTGAACTTGCCACCAGCCACAAGTACTCTCCTTCTATGTTTATGAAGTCTGCAATTCCTTTATCTCGTGACAGTCTGTTACTCCATCTTTCCCTCTGCTTTAGGCCTCCTAACTCTTGTTCTCTGTCCTCATCATGACCTTCACATCTCAGACCTTTCCTCGGGTACCACCCTATATTAGCTACATTCTTCTCGCTTGTCTATTCTGACCCTTTGGAGAAATCAGTTCACTTCTACACTTAAATCCCGTATGCTCTTACTCTGCTGCTAATCACGCTTTTCCAAAGCCCAATTCTGGATTACTCCCATCACTATCACTTAAGCTTCTATTCATGTACAACAGTATCTGAAAACATGAAAACAGAGCTGGACAAAGTCACAAAACTGTGTTGACTGGGTCCACTGCAAATTAATGTTCTATAATCTTAACTGGGCCCTCAATGTAGCAATAATCCTTTTATACTCCTCTAACTGATCAGAGGCTATTCAAAACTGTTTTACTTTTCAAGCCTCCTGTGGCACGCTCCTCTCATTCTCTCTGCTAAGGACACTGCCTCATACTTCGCTAAAAAAATTAGGGCCACTGGCCAAGAGGTCTCTCGTCTCATATCACTCACATGCTCTCCCCCATTTATCTTCTCCTTCACCAATTTTTTAGGAATAGGCAGCCCGTCTCCTTACCAAGGCAAATCCCTACAGATGCTTCCTTGATTCCACTCCATCTTCTCCAGCAGACTGCCCCTTCTGTCATCCTCCCTCCCTCTCTCTCTCTTCTAGTCTCTATCTACTACTGGCTGCTTCTTTAATGCCTACAAACATACCCATGTCTCTCCCATCCTTAAAAATACCCACATTTGATTCTATCATTCCTGGCAGATAACTATCCAGTATCTTTCATCTCCTTCTTGGCTAAATTCCTGAGAAAGCCATCTATACTTAAGGCCTCCTTTTCCTCTCTTCTCTCTGTCTTTTAAACTCTCTACAATCTGGCTTCTGATATCATCATTTGACTGAAACCATTCTCTTCCAATGATCTCTTAATTGTCAAACCCAATGTCCTTTACTCAATCTTCAACCTTCTTGTCCTTTCTGCAACATTCAAAATGACCGATAACCTACTTCTCCTGGATATTCTTTCCTCTTTAGGGTTTTGTGATGTTACTGTTTCATAGTTCTCCTATCTGCCTACTCCTCAGTTTGCTTTGCTGGCTCTTCATCCAGGCCATGCCTATTACTGGATCCTGTCCTGGGTTATCTTCTCTTCTTCCTTCACACACTCAGTGACCTCATCAGTTCCCCCGGGTTCAAGCATCTCTATGCAGAGGATTCCCACATCTCAATATATATCCCTAGTTTCTCTCTTGACCGCTGGTCTTAAATCACTGAGTGTCTTTTGGACATTCTGAACTGTATGTCCCATAGTTATCTTAAACTTCACAAGTAAAAACCGAACTGATTAACGCCCCTTCTTTACCCTCTCCACCCAACTCTACTTTCTGTCAAACTTCCCTATTACCGCTGAGGAAACTCAATCACAAAACCTAATTATCATTCTTGCTTCCTTATTCAAACTCCCTATATCCACCCAGTTGTAAAATCCTGTTGATTTTATCTTAGCAATATCTTTTGTATACGACCACTATTCTTCTTTGAAAATGCCACCACCCTGGGTGTAGGCCCTCACCATGTCTTGACTGTTGCAGCAGCCTTCTGGTAGGTCACCTCATCTCAAGTCCTTCTCCCACTCTTCCTAAAGTGCAGGTCTATGTCACCCCCTAGTCAAGCAACTCCAGTGGCTTCCAGTTATCTCCAGCATAAAATCAAACTTCCTGTTTTAACTTTCCATTCTGGTTACACCTAACTCCCTTGTACATACCTCTAGGATCCTGGAATACCTGCATTCCTTGCAAACAGCACTTTACCTCCTGACTGTTCTTTTTCCCTGGCTGTCCTCCACGCCTGGAATTCTCTCCCTTTTAATTTCCTCTTCTTGGCTTCCTTCAAGTCTCAGGTCAAATCTCACCTTCTGAAAGAAGCTTTTCCTGATCCCTCTTAATGATAGTGTTGTCCCTCTGTTGATTTGCTCTAATTTATTCCGTATATATGTTATTTGTACACAGCTGTTTGCATGTTGTCTCCCTCATCAGACTGAGCTCCTTGAGAGCAGCTGACTGTTTATGCCTTATCACTGCTTATCCCCAGTGATTATCATGGTGCTTGGCCCATAGTAGGTGCTCAATAAATTCTTGTCGATTTCAAACTGAAGGCATCTCAAACTCACCACGTGCAAAGCGGAACTCATTATCTTCTTCCCTAAACCTTCCCCTCTACCAAATTCCCTATTACTGTTGAGGAGACCATCATTTTTCCAGGTGCCCATGTGAACTTCCATCTACTCTGTTGATATTTTGTACATACAGTTGGGAGGTGAAGTGCTCTTTGCAAGGAATGCAGAACGCAGGTGCTGCAGGATCCTAAAGTTAGGCAGAAGGGATTTAAGTGCAGCAAGAATGGAAAGTTAAGACAGAAGGTTTGAGAGCTGTTCACATATTGTCTCCTTGAGGGCAGGCACCTGGTTTTCGCCTTCCTTTGTGTTCTCAGGACTTAGCACAATGCCTGGCACAGAATAAACCCTTGCTGAGTGAATGACAGCTCTTCCATATTTTGGAGTATTGGACTGAAGTAGTGGAAAATCTAATTTCCCTTACTACTGAAAAGGCAATTAGATAAGAAGATTCTATTTATAGCAAGAGGGCCTTTCATTTAAACAAGATAGTAGGCTAATGTACGTCAGTAGCAAATTTAAGCTGTCAAAGCAAACAAAGGCATTTCATAAGCACACATGTTAGAAAGGACAGGCACCAATAGTTTACATAGTGTTTTAGGAAATTGCTTCATCTTTTTCAATAATATCATACTCATAGTATAAACAAACAGAACAGAATTTCTGAGCTTCATTTTCACAGTCTTTGGCTTTCTTTCCCACTTTTTCCCACAACATATAGTGAAAAATCAATGGGGTACAGAGAAAAGGAAATGAATATACACTATGAATGTGCAATATTGTCAGATATGGCTGACATATTGGTTGGTTTTGCTGAATTGCCTTTTTCTCCCTTTCCTCTCAAATCTCTGATGGGTCAGTGAGTAGAGGAGTGGAGAAAGATAGATTTAGACAAAAAGTTGATGTAAAAGCAATATATCAACACAAACAAGATATAAATTCAAATAAAAACCAACTGGGAAGCTTTGTAGATTATGTAGTTACTAAATAGCTTATTCACATGTGTTTTTAAAGACTATTAATTAGGGGCAGCTAGGTGGCATAGTAGATAACAGCACCAGTCCTGGAATCAGGAGGACCCGAGTTCAAATCTGGCCTCAGACACAAGATACACACTAGCTATGTGACCCTGGGCAAGTCACTTAAATTAACCCCAACTGCCTTGCCAAAAGAAAAAAAAAATAAAGACTTAATGAGAAAATATTTTCTACAATTTGGTTACACACTGTAGATCTCTGTAGTGTGAAGCAAAACATGCATTCATAATGTAGCCATTATCACAAAACTTTGTTAGGTCAAATTTAAGATAATCTGGCTAGCATTCACAACTTGAGGTAGAAGAAGGGAACAATGGTAAGGCTGGTAGATGATAAGGTTTTATCTGCTGTCTGCTTTGGAACTATTTATGGAGTTTAATTGCCAATAAATTAAGAGCAGGTTGAAATTCAAGTTGTTCAACTGGAAGCCCAAATAAAAGTCAAAAGACTGTGGAGGCAAGGACACTATTTAGGGTGTTGCAATTATCCAGGCATTAAATGCCAAGGGCCCGGATTTGTGTGGTGCTGGTGGTAAATGAAAAAGCTGGGTGAATGTAGAGGACATTTTGAAGGAAAAACCAATTTGGTAACCAACTGAATATGGAGGATGAAGGGGTTAAAGAAGATTACTGAGGTTTTATGACTGGAGTCCTAGGCATGTGGTAGGCAGTCAACAGCTATTAATAAAATTTTTAAAAAGCCTCCTAATACACTGCAGCAAAATAAGGTAACCCTTATCCTGTAGGACTTTGGAATGTTAGACTAAGTTATTCTAAGAACAGTGTAGATTTGGAAACTGCTTTTAGAGCAAACATTATTGGGAATACAATTAGAGTAGGCATACATTTATGTTATAAGTAGGCTTCTCTTGGATTTTAATGGGTGTGTAAATCAAAACTGTTGTTGTTGTTCAGTCCTGTCTGACTCTCCGTGACCCCATTTGGGGTTTTCTTAGCAAAGACACTGGAGTGGTTTGCCATTTCCTTCTCCAGCTCATTTTACAGATAAGGAACTGAGGCAAACAGAGTGAAGTGACTTGCCCAGGGTCACATAGCTAGTATGTGTCTGAGGCAGGATTTGAACTCACAAAGATTCCTTACTTCAGGCCCAGCACACTTCCCCACTGTGTCACCTAGCTGCCCCAATCAAAATTAGGCTAATAGTATAACCAGTAGGGCCCAAAGGGTTGTGACTCAGATGTGTAATAACAAAAAGAATAGAAAAAAAAACAACAGAAAAGTTCTATGAATCTAAAAAGTACTTACCATACAAGCTTCTCCAGCTTGGTATATTGATGGATCTTTTTCTAGAACAGATTTGTAATCTTCTAGGGCTTCATCTAGCTTGTCGGTTTTCTCATATAATTCTGCTCTCCTCAATATTGCCCTGATATAACTGGGATTTAATTCAATTGCTGGAGAAAAAAGGAAGCAATTATTATGATTCGAATTAAGTTGGTACATCTGCTTTGGGCTAGATTCCTTCTTTGATGCTGCCACCCAATGGTACAAAATGGAATTTCACATCAATCTACTTGCTAGCTATATGAACTAGGACAAGTCACTTATTTCTCTGAGTTTCACTTTCTTCATTTGCAAAATGGGAATAATACTACTTACTTCAAGGAGTTTTGCTGTGAAACTCAAGTGAAATAATGAACTGCTATATGAAGAATACACTATATGACACTGGTCATTTTAAATGAAGGGCTTAAAATTTTAGGGTTTTTAGTCTTACTTATGTCTAATGGAAGGTGTTTATGGATACAAGGTGGGAGATCTCTTTTGAGCATCAGTAGGCAAATGAATATGGGTTTAAATAGCTGTTTTAGGAAAAACTAGGCATGTGCTTCTATTGCAATTCCTTGCTTTCCTCTTGATTTACTGGCAGGGATGACAATACCTGGTGCTACAGCTGGAACTGAATGCTAAACTGTTCCCCCTCTTTGCCCTGCTAATCATAAGCTCTCGAGGCATTTCTCTGCCTATCTGGTTACACGGGAAGAAGCAGAGAAAAAATCAGGCTGCTATCTCATTTAAACTATTCAGAAAGTACAAATCTTACACGAGAGAAAAATCCTCATAGCACTGGAATTTTTTCTTTTTTTCTTAATAAAGAAAACGTATATTAAAAGATTAAGTTCTGGCCTAAGTAAGGCACTAGTAAGTAGAAGTTAATTTGCAGATGTCAGACACTTGAGAGTCTAGAATGCTGTTGCAAACTTATAAACATAATGAAGATATGAAGGAAGGTAATTGAGTGCAAGGAGCAGGGAAGGAGATACGACTACATACTAAATAAGGAAAATGGCTAAACCCAAGATGTACAGGACAGGAATATTACATCCTCAATCCTTTGGCATCACAGTAGATTTGAAGACAAGTGGGGCAGGACTTCAGTCACCGAATTTGTTGAAAAAGACAGTCGTCAGGGTCGTCAAGTGAAATTTCAAAAGAACATTTGTGACTTGACATATGGTGTTCAGCACTCAGGTTAGTGGGTGTGATGGTAAGTAAAAAAAGCTCAAAAGAGAACTAAAACATTTGATGACATAGACTGAACGACAGTATGTAAGAGGTGAACCAGGAATATAGTTTTAAAATGATGGAAAACTGGTATAGGGAGAGAACTACCGCACTGTGAGAAAATAGCAAACACCCTAATGAAAACACAGAACAAACCAGAAAACAGCCCCCACAAACACGGAACTACTTTGGCTGACATAATTTGAAGAAACTGTATATAGCAGGTTTAGGCATGGTAATGTATAGAGCTAGAATAGCTTTGAATTCTCAATGACATACCACCTCTCTCCTACTTAAAAATCTTCAGTGGCTCTCTAATGCTTTTAGGAGAAAATATAAACATTTCACTCTTATTTCATACTTGAAACTCTCACAGTCTGCTTCCAATCTACCTTTCCAAACTTATTTCATATTCTCTTTCAGCTAACCTAGCCGATCAGCTGTTCCCTGAATTCAATATTATATCCCATCTCTGAACTTTGGAAAGACCATCTCCCATGCCTGGAATGTTCTTCCTCTGAGAATACTTTTCTTTCTTTAAGGATATGCTCCTTAATGGAACCTTTCCTAGTACTCTCTTCCTTCTTAAATTACTTTATATGTACTCCTGTCTTATCCAGTAGATTACGATGTCAATCATCTCTCCCCTCTAATTTTCAACTACTCTCTATTTATTGGTTTGTTTCCTACCACCTTCAAACATTCTTGAGTTTCCTCTATCCTTTAAAAACCTTCACTAGGTACTCAAGTCATAACTCAAGCTCCCATATACCTCTTCTCTTTCTTCAAACCATAGACAATGCTTTGTATGCTTGCCACCTCCACTTTCTTTCTTTATTCCTTAACCCTCCGAAATCTGGTTTCCAACCTCATCATTTAAACAAAATGGGTTTCTTGCCAAATCCTACTTTATTTCACTTCCCTTCGTTCTTGGCACATCTTCTGGATCTAATCCTGTTGATTACCTGCTCCCCTGGACATTCTCTCCTTTCTGGGCTTTTAGACACTACTCTCTTGCAGTTCTTCTTTCTAAACACTCTTTAGTTTCCTTTGATGGCTTATCATCTAAATCAAGCCCCCTAGCTATAGCTATTTACCAAACTCAGTACTAGGCCTCCTATTTACAATGTCTTAGTGACATCATTGGCTCTCATGGGTTTAATCATTACCTCTACGCAGACAACTCCCAGAATTAAATATTTAGCCGCAGTCTCTCCACTGAGCATCAATTCTATGTTACCAAATGTCTACTGGATAGTTCAAACCAGATGTCTTGGAGATATCTCAAACTTAACAGATCTAAAACAGATGATCTTTCCTCCTTAATTTACCTCTTTTCTAAATTTCCCTGTTTCTGTAGAAGGCACCACCATTCTTCCAGGTTTGCATATAAGTACTGGCCTTTATTCCTCCATCTCCCTTACCCCTTTTAGCTAATCAGTTGCTAAATTCTGCTATTTCTATTTCTGTAACATCTCTAGCATTTGCCAACTCCTCCCCATCCCTCAACTCACACAGTTGCCACCTTAGTTCAGGCTCTTAACACCTCTTGCCTAGATCAGACTTCCTAATCAGTTTCCCTTCTTTGAGACTTGGCCCACACTCCACTCAGCTGCCCAAGTGATTTTCCTTAAGCACAGTTCTGACTATGTCATTCTTGCAGTCAAGAAGCTCCAGAGACTATCACCACTAGAATCAAATATAACTTTTGTCTATTAGACAAGTCAACAAGCATTTAAGCAAGGTACAATGCTAAGCACTGACTGTGCAAAAGAGAGCAAAAACATGGTCTCTGCTCAAGGAACTCACATTCAAACTGGAAAACAAACTGTAAACAAGTATGCACATACAAGTATTATGAGTGGATGAAAGACAACCTCAGAAGTAAAACACGAGGAACAGGGCAGACGAGGAAAGGCTTCCTGCAGAAGGTGGGATTGAGGTGAGTCTTGAAGGAAACCAGGAGTGCACTCCAGGTTTACGAAACAGCCACTGAAAAGGCAGAGTTGGAAGATATTCCTTTTGGCAAGGAACAGTCACAGAAGGTAGGTATTGCTGGTACACAAAGTATATGGAAGGCAAAAATGTATAAGCAGACTGGAAAAATAAGAAGAGGCAAGGTTATGAACAGTTTGAAATGTTAAAGAGGGACTTTTTTTTTTTAATCCTGAAGGCTATGGGGGGTGGCTGGGGTGGAGGAGGGAAAGAGACATGGTCAAATCTGCACTTGAAGAAAATCTCTGGCAGTTAAGTAGAGACTGGACTGGAGTCCGAAGAGATGAAGCAGGGAGATCCACCATCAGGCTAGCACAAAGTCAAGGAATGAGGTGATGAGGGCCTATACCAGGGTGGCAGGAGTAACAGAAGAGAGAAGGGGATACATTGAAGAGATGCTGCAAAGGTAAAAGAACAGAAATTGGCAAGTGATTGACTACAGGAGGTGAAAGAATGAGGAGTCTGAAGATTAATAATACCTACTTTCCTAACCTGGGTGACTGGGAGGATGGTGGTCCCCTTTGACAAAAACAGGGAAGTTTGGCAGAGAAAAAGGGTTCAGGGAGAGAGGTGATGAGTTCAATTTTGGAGATAATGAATTTAAGCTATCTTAGGACATCTAGTTTCAGATTTCCTATAGGCAAATTGGTTATATAAGCCTGGAGATCAAGGGAGAGGTTAGGGATAGATAAAGAGATTTGAGAATCATCTGCATTGAGATGATAATTGAATCTATGGGAACTAATGAGATTCCCAAGGGTGACAGTATAGAGAAAGAAAAGAGTGCCCAGGACAGATCTGTGAAGGATGCCCACAGTTAGCAGGTATGAGTAGGGTCAGTGTCAGGGTAATAGTGACAAGGTATATGGAAAAAGGCACCGTACGTGGAGGCAAAGCTCGTTTGGGTTCACATTTCAGTTCTGACACTTCAGATAAACCATTTCACCTCCTGTGCCTCAGTTTCTTCATCTATAAAGCAAGGAGGCTGCACTAAGAAGTTTTGCTCTTGATCTTTTTTTGTGTCACGGGCTCCTATGGCAGTATGATGAAGCCTATGGACCCCTTCTAGAACAACGTTTTTAAATAAATTAATTCAGATGCATAGAATTACAAAGGAAACCAATTATGGTAAAATACAGTATTTTTTTAAAAGTCAAAAAAACCCAAGTTAACAGACACCAGCTTAAGAATTCCTAGATAAGATAATATTTAAGGGACCCTCAGATTCAAATCATTCTATCCTATGAATATAAATAGGGAGTACAGGATAGATATAAGATATTTCAGAGGTGATATATCAACAGGAATTGATAACTGAGAGGTGAAAGAGAGTAAATAGATTAAATTAACCCCAAGGTTGGTAGAACACAAAGAAATAAAGAAGAAGGAAAACAGCTTTAGCAAAAAAAGAGATAACAAGCCTGGTTTTTTAAGGTGTTGAATCTGAAACCAGTTGGAGAAAGACATCTTGGTTAGATCATTATGATTATCCAACATCATCGCTTCTACCTGAAATACAAAGCCTCTTCTTGAATATTTCCATATTACAAAATCCCTTCTCCTTTCTCACCCAACAGAAAAGAGTCCTAGTACAAGTTCCCACATTTGCTTCTTTGAGCAGTCCTGTGCTCATACTAATAAGACCAAAATCATCATACCTTTGCTACAGTCATTGATAGCAGCATCTTTTTTGTCCTAAAACGAAATATATCATTAATATGCTTTATCCAATTTTACTGTCTTAATCAACAAAAGAATCAATAACATGGGAATCTGCTGTTTTTATATTTCAATGGGTCTGTGATTTCTTTAACGTGAGTACTCTCTTTACTTGTTCAGAGAGCAGTCCATGCACACCTTAATACTATGTAATTCCTATCCATGTCCTTTGTAAAGGATATAGATTTACCCAACGAACTGGAGGCTTTACTGTTTTGTTTTTTGACACTCCATAGGTACCAACGTGTCATTTAGACAGTCCGTCTGTTATTCTGTGCTTCTGATACGTGCCTGGCTTGCTTTTCTTTCTCAATTTTATTTTTCCTATATTACTGTTTATACCACTCTTTCTTAGAAACTCCAGGTAATATGATTGCATATCTCCGTTGCCTTTTGGGTCACCTGAAATTTTGATTTTTGACAACTGTGGTATTCCATGATTCAGCCATATAGTATTACTGGAATACTTATGGTAAAACAAATTTTTTTTTGCATGTGTTGAAGAACAGCTTGAGGAAGTGGAAAGTACTATGCATTTTCTTAAATGCAATACAACCTGTGTTCTTACCTCTATTTAAATAAATTTTGGGCCTTTCACTGTCCATCTGTAGAAGACATGCATCAAGACTTGGAAGGCTTAATGTATTACTTCCTCAATGAGATCTACAACCATTCAAAAGAGATCAGTCCAACAAACTGGATGGGAAAAACTAAATGAAGAATGCTGACTGCTCAGACTATGCCTGTAGTTACGCAGGGCAGTCCACCGAAAAAATTCACCCCTACATACTTGGACAGATACTTCATTTTACTCTTTTTTCTTTTCTTTTCATTTCTTTTATTTATTTCTTGTTGTTTGTGGGTTTTGTCTTTTTTGAGAGTCTCCTTCAGAGCAAAGATAAAAGGGATGAGAAATGGGGAGATGGTCTTTCTGCAACTGCAGGACCATTTCGAGTAAATATTTCATTAAAATGTGCAGAGGTATCTTCAGGCTATAGTTTTTACTTAAGGCATGCTCACTTTCTCAGGTGAAAGTTATTCGATGGGACTTATGAATCTGAATCAATGAACGAAGGTTGGTCACTAGATGATGAACTTTTTGGTCACAGAAACCAGTAAAACTATAGAACGCTATGATGTGGGTTGGTGAGGGGAATATTTATACTGAGAATATCTTTTAAAATATATAACCAGTCTACTACATCTGACATGAAAAGTGGAAAGTGAGCTTGCCCAAATCACTGTTTCTTTTGGAGCATTTGATAATTACTGAATAAGATAGGTGATTATAAATTATTACTGGTACTGCCATTCAATTCATTACTGGGAATTCACCACAAGAGATGAAAATTTGTGACGCATTCTGCATTTTTGGCTTTAAATATGCTCTCCCTCTTCAACCTGCCTTCAGTTTCAAGTCTTTGTACTGTCATAACTTCTACATATGATCACAGATCTAACGCTCACCCAATCAACACCTTTAATTTTATAGACAAGCAAACCAAAGCACAAAAAAGATAATCGACTGGCCCTACGTTACAGAAGTAGTAAAAGGCAGACCTGAGACGTGAACTCAGGTTTCATGACTCCAAGTTCAATGTTTCAAATCTAGCAATCTTTCTATTGCACCAGGAAGCCTTGCTTGACTCTCTAGCCATCAGTGCTCTTCCCTTTTTCCAAGAATCTACACTTCGGATCCTCAGGTCCTTTGATGGTTTCAGGGGCCCATGAATTTGGGTGGGAAAAATGATGTCTTTATTTTTACTAACCTCTAGCTGAAATTTAGCATTTGCTTCAATTAATTATGAATTGAAAACATATTATTCCGAGAAAGGGTGCAGAGGCTTAACTAAGTACATGACACCAAAAAGGCTTAAGAAACCCTGTTCTAGTTGTTAGTACTCCTCATGTGGAACAGAATTCCTAGGAAGCCCATAAATTCCCCTACCACAAGGAATCAACTCTGGCAATCTTACAGTAATTGTAGAATCATACAATTTTCAAAGCCCCAAAGGCAAATGTTTATATTGTCTCTGTATTTATGGATTTTTAAAATTACATTTCACAATGATTAACCATCCTGTCTTAGTATGTGGCAACATTCAAAAGCAGAGATTCTGATTTTCTAACCTTTCTACTTTTAATATCTACCTAAAATAAATTTTACAATTAGCAAATGAATTCTTCCAGAGAATTTTAGTACTAACTTCAATCAACATCACAAGTTTTTTCCTTTAAGCTATCTGATCCATATAACAAGAGTATTTCTTTTAATCTTGATTCAGATTCCTGGTAAATGGAATTTGGCATGCTGTCATGTACATACAACACCTGTTTTATACTACAGAGGCATGTGTATCTATTAGGACTTGTAGTTTCTTATATTAATCTTTCCTAAAACCAGTAAAATCTGTTTACTGGAAAACTGGACAAGTAAGCATAATAGGAAAATAACTAGACCTGTGATTTCATTGTTAAAGGAAATTCTCTCTACCAGCGTAAGTCAGCACCATCAAAGCCAGTTTGTATCAGAGGTAGGATTTGAACCCAGGTCTGGCCAGCTTTCTATCAAGTATTATAGGGGCTGCCTCTCATATACAAAGTATCAGAAAATTCTCCCACCAGCGTGTAAATAAAACTATTCTCTACACGTGATGTTTCTTTTAGTCGTCTGGAAACACTTTGCAAGTGGCCCTTGACTATAACTCTGCATTTTATAGAGCACCTTTTATACTAACATATAGGAGCTTAGGTTTCCCCTATATATTTTATATATAAAGAGAAGTACAATAACTTGCCCCATCTCAGAGATGAGTAAATTTAAGTTGAAGATTTTAATGAGCGGTCACCCGTCTGTATTGCAAGTCTTCCTTGGGCCTGAATAAGTGATAACTATTCAAAGTTAAATATCACTTGGCTCTTTCACTTACTTGTCCTAACCCAGTAGATGTTTTGTCAGTGCCCTAAGAAAGTATTCAATCATCTATATTAATGGGGAATGGTAATAGTAAGTTGACTTAAACTTATAAAAAAAATTTTTCTTTCTGTTTTTCACACCCAGAGAGGCAATCAGACTGCCAAGCTAATTTTCAGGAAAGCAACACTGTGGAATATTAGAATTCCATTAGTTCCAATTTAATAATTTGTTGTTAAAAGTTGGGGCCATGGAAGAACACATACCTGTTTCATCCTTGCAGCAGCTCGGTTTGAAAACAGAACTGATCTGTCTTTTTGATAGCAGGCAGGGCAAGTCTGAATGGCTCGGCTATAAGAACTTTCTGCTTCTACATATTCTGAAATTTGTAAGGTAAAGAGGTAAGTCTTTAGTATTTCGTTTTTTTATGCTATTTCTATTCTACAAGATTCCCTCAGTATATTACAGTATTTTCTATTAAGTCTCATCCCTAGAACAGTGGTCACAGCCATAGTAACTTTTCTGCCATGGAAATCACTATAATTATCTTTAGTTTGTTTTAAAGAAATAGTGCTTCTTATGCTCATCTCACAAAGCATTTTCCTTTGCTCACTGAGATCCAAAACAGGTGTCCTGACTAACTAATGACTTTTTTAAAAAAAAAATCACCCATAACTATCTTTCATTTCTAGGGATGCAGAATCAGAGGACTCCGTAAGTAAAAACTCCCATAAGTTTCCTACTATACTAAATCCCAAGTTCCAACTATCATAAAGCTCCACCAATTTAGTTAGGCATTTTTCAAAGAGGGGAGCATAAATAAAAAGAGAAGGGACTCAAATCTACGCCACTCAGCATGGAAGAAAAAGAAATTATTTTGTTTGCGGTTAAAACTGAATGGCAAAAGCCATCCCCCAATAAATAAGTCATGAAAGGATATGAACAGACAGTTCGGAAAAGAATTATAAACTATTAACAAACTGTGAAAGAATACTCCACATCACCAATATGAGAAATGATAGTAAAAACAACCTTGAGGTTTCAACACAAACCCAGCAGACTGGCAAAGATGATGAAAGATGGAACAGTCAACGTTAGATGTGTTGTGTAAAGACAGAAATGCTGATACATTATTTTTGGATCTGTGAATAAACACAGCCATTGGGGAAAGGAATTTGGAATTAGATGTCTATACCTCTAAATCCAGAGAGTCCACTGACAAGAAATATACCCCAAAGAGATCAATGACAAAAATAAAGTCTCCACATACATCAAAACATTTATACCAACACTTTTTGTAGTAGCAAAGAACTAAATACAAAGTAGATGTCTGTTGATTGGGGAATAGCTAAAAAAATTGTGGTATACGAATACAATGGTGTATTACTGTGTCGTGAGAAATGATAAATGTGATAAATATGGAGAAGCATGGAAAGATCTACATGCAAATCAAAGTAAACAGTCACAAAACACGACCAATGACTACAACAGTGTAAACAGGAAAAAAAGCACACCAGCATCAATCAAAAATAGACAAAAGCCTGGTTTCAGAAACCAGAGGAGAAGACACTGCTCCCACTGCTTGGCAGAGAAGGGGAGGGTCCACAGGTGTGCAGCACTGTATACGATGTCAGAATTTTCTGATGTATTGATTGGCTTTGGTGAATTTTATCTTTTTAAAAAATTCTTTGTCATAAAAATAGCTCTCATGGAGAGGGAGAAAAATGGGAGGAAAATCTAGGTAATGTAAAAACAAAACACAAACAAAAACTTATTTTAAAAAAAACTGAAAGGCTACCACAGACTGCTCAGAGACAAACATGTTTTTAAGCCCAACACATACCTAATATACAAGATAGATATGTATATATGTATACTATATACATGCAGGCACACACACACACACACACACTCTCTCTCTCTCTCTCTCTCTCTCTAATGGGTGCCTATTTAATCTCAGAGGTAGTAGAGAAGCACTGGAGTTTACTGGGGCAGGCTGACTTGGTCAGGCTACTATTTAGGAAGATTACTTAGAGGACTGTGTGGAGAATGGACTCTAGTAGAGAGGGAAGAGACTCAAGATAGGGAGAACAAGTAGGAGGCTCTTATAATAATCCAGGGGAGAAGTGATGAGGACCCTGCATGAGGGTGATGACTTTATATATGATAATTTTATATTATTTTTACATATACATACAATGTTCCACTTGTGTCAGTGTTAAAATGTCTTATTTATGCCCTCTTAGGTCTAATATTTAACTAGATTAAAATGCATGACCTTTAGAAGTCATAAAGAGGTTGGCATAGTGTGTAAAGAGCCTGACCTCACTCTTGCCGCTGGGTAACCTCGGGAAGTCATTTAACCTCATAGTGCCCCTAGGCAACTCTCTAAAATGATAAGTAGCTGAGAAAGTGCCAAAATGCATTGGTAAAGGAAGTTCCTCAACAGGAAAGAGGACATTTCTCAATGAGATCATCCTACAATAATCAAGTACATCAGTAAAAACAAAAATAACTAAAATAAATACTCTACTCTTAAAGTGGGCTGACGTTACTAAATAACTGTTTGAAGCAAACATTTAAGCAGAAGACTCCCAGATACATAGATCCAGCCCTAATTTCTCAAGCTCCAGTCTTAAAACACCTGCTGCCTACTAGACATTTTAAACCTGCATGTCCAAAACGGAACTCCTCTTTCTTCCCAAACGCAGCCCTCTTCTGAACTTCTGGACTCTCTAGACTGCTGCCATCTCTCTAGCATTTCAGGTTTGCAACTTTTAGCACCATCCTTAACTTTTCACTCTCATTCCACTCAAATCAACAATCAGTTGCCAAATCTTGTCATTTCTGTCTCCACAACATCTCTCACACACATCCCCTTATTTATAAAGCCAACAGGCTAATGCAGGGTCCTTCTCACTTGCGTTATTGTAAGAGCCTCCTGCTTGTTATCCCTGTCTCAAGCCTCTTCCCTCCCCACTCAAAGCCACTCTCCATACAGCTCCCTAAGTGGCTTTCCTAAATAGCAGGCCTGACCATGCTAACCTTTCCCAAGATACTCCAGGGTTCTCTATCACCTCGAGGATGAAATAAACACTCTCTCGTCTGGCATTTAAAGTTCTTTACAATCAGCTCCCTCCCTACTCTTACACATGAATCTTCTCCACATATCATATGGTCCAGTACTAGTGATCTATTTGCTGCCCCTCACTCATGACATTCAATCTCCCATCTCCGTGCCTCTGCCCTGACTAACCCCCAATGCCTGGAATGTTCTTCCTCTTTACCTCTGCTTGTTGGAATGCCAGGCTTTCTTAAAAATTAACTGCCTTCTATAGAAAGCCACAAATCCGTTCCTTATCCCAAGTGCTAATACTCTCTGTCCCAAAATTACCTTGCATTCATTTTGCATACAGTCTGCATACATTTATATAGGGTGTCCCAAAAGTCTTAGTGCAGTATTATGCTTTTAGTACCTTTAAAAATAGTTTTTAAAACTATCAGAGCTTAACACTACGCTAACACTTTTGGGTCAGTCGGTCTATGTACAAGTTGTCTCCCTTGATAGACCCATAAGATCCTGACAAGCAGGACTGTTTCACTTTTGTCTGTTACCCCAGCACTAACCACATGCCTGGCCCTCATTAAATTCTTGTTAGTTCATATCTTTTTCATGTGAAAATAGCTAATAAAATGACTAATATATCTAGAATGCTCAAAGCATACACATATCTTTTGAAATTATGTGACAGAGTATTCTTACAAAAGTAAATGCCTCTTCAAAATTATGTAAAACCATATTAATCCAAAAGCCACTATAGGCTATGAGAGTAGATGTGTGGAACATTTATCTCATTAAAGCATCATGGAAAGGATTCATTAGGCTCATGCCTAGAGACAGATGCAAGGAAAACTTAAACAGGAGCTTCAGTCAAACCTTAAAGGTTAGGGTTTTCCAAGGTAACAAGAGGGTTTTTTCCTTTAATTTTTGGACTGAAAGATAATAAATCACAGGAAAAGAAAATGAGATTTCTGCCAAAAAGACTCATGTGGAAGATGACCTGTATCAGCTAAGAATGTTGCCTATGACTTAGTTAAGTAAACAAAAATCCAAGGTATAGGGAAGCAAAACTTAAATAGCAGAGAATGTAGCTCTAGCAGAGGCCGCAAAATCTTCTTTTGTTGCATTATTTCTTCACAGTTTTGACAAAAAATAAAGGTTTAGGAAGACCACCATCATCAGTTCTAAAACATTTTATTTTTTAACTTACCTCCTTTCTTAAACTGTTCATTCCCTTCCTCCTTTAGTCTGGTGCTCTCCTCTCTTCTTTTCTAAAAAACACGAGAGGCTTTATCTTGCAGGGTCTAAATGGAGTGACAAAGCAGGTCAGTGTCCCATGACTGAAAAGTAATTCTCCTGATAGCTGGTCAGTGTTCTTGCTCTACTTTCAGAGACACATATGCGGAAGATGAAGGGTGCTTAGACTTTTGCATGGAAGGTGCAAAAAAAAATCAATAAATCAATCAACAAACATTTATTAGCTGCTTAGACAATAAATGTTGGGCACTGTGTTAGGTGAATCAGGGAGAATTATATGTCCTGAACTCTGAGAAGCTACCAACCTCTTACAAAATGCTGCCCTGATGACATTACCAAAGCAGAATTCTGACTGACCTGGATCCAATATGCCACTCTTTTTGTGAGAGATCAATTATAATAAAGAAAAGCTACACTCTGGGATAACTCAAAATGGCCACTACTTTCAAAAGGTATTGAATTCTCTCTCTTTTTTTGGGGGGTGGTGGTGGCAGCAGCTAGGCAATGGGGTTAAGTGACTTGCCTCAGGGCACACAGCTGTCAAGTGCCTGAGCAGGATTTGAACACAGGTCCTCCTGACTCCAGGGCCGGTGCTCTATCTACTGTACCACCTACTACCCCCAAAAGGTATCAAATTCTTAATTGGTGAAAATGTTAAGGTTTACACTACTAAAATAAAGCGGCTAAAATGACCTATACATTATCCCACATCAACCTAATCACCCTAAGCTGGAAAAGTGACAACAGTAGTACTAAATGTGGTCAACCTTCAATATTGTTTCTGGCATTTATTACCGAAGCTGTACGAAAAGCAAACACTTCCTCACTTGCCCCTTACTTACTCACTCTGTTCCCTCACTACTTTCTCTTCCTTCTTCCAGCCAAGACTGCTCAGTTGCCAATTTTGTAGTTTTCTCTTTTTACATATGACATTTCTAAAGAGTAACTTTATGTTTTGGTAGGGAAAAGACATACAGATCATTACAGCACAAGTGCTACATTCTTGGTCATGAGATTTGTAAAGGCAAATGATGGTGAGAATGCCTGATTTTCTGGTGCCTCCTCTCTGTTGATTATTTCCTATTTATCCTCTACATGATTTGTTAGCATATAGCTGTCTGAATGTTGTCTTCCCCATTAGACTGCAAACTCCTTGAGGACAGGGGAATTATCTTTTGCCTTTCTTTGCCCAGTACTTATAATCCCTGGCACCCAGCAGGTGCTTAAATATTTATTGATCATTTTAAGGCAGTGGAATAATTTAAATCAGCATAATCTTTGTATACAAATTAGATAGTGTTAATTAATTTCTTCCCCTCCTGGATCACAGCCTTATCTGGCAAAGGGGCTTGCTTAGATCAATGAAACCATGAGCTACGCTGTGCAGGGTTGCCCAAAACGGCCATGTCACAGTGGAGAATTCTGACAAGAGGTGATCCACTGGAGAAGGGAATGGCAAACTACTCCAGTACCTTTGCCAAGAAAAACTCATGGACACCATTAAAATGCTAAAAGAGACGACACTGGGAAAAGATGAGCCCCTCAGGCTGGAAGGTGTCCAGCACCTTGGTGGAGGACAGAAGGGCCTGCTGTGCTATAGTCCATGGGCATGAAGAGTCAGATGTAACTAAACAACAACAACAATTAATTTCTTTCATTAAGATGTTCTAAAGAGACAGAGAAAAAGACTGTGAAGGAATCAAGATAAATAAAATCTCTTTTTTCCCTTAGTTTCTCTTCTTACTCTAACTGAATTTCAGACAGGCAAAAAAAAAAATCATTACACTCAACTCCACAGCAAAGATGGCACATGCTCAGCACGCAAGCGCTTTCAACCATGAACATCTTAACACCACTGCTGGTAAATGCAAAATCAGCACATATCCATGCCTGTCAGCTTTTGACAATGCAGTTTCAGAGACTCCAAAAGCACTTCTCTACTCTAGAAGGTCTTGTGTATAACACAACCCTGGAGAGATGAAAGAGAATACTAGGGATAAAAAGTTTAATCCATAGTGGGCTTCCAAACAGACTCCTGAGGCCAATTTCATGTTTTGGCCAGCATACATTTTTCACCCAGAGCACAAAGCAAAGGTCGAAAAAATTACAATGCAGCACACAATTAAGCAGCAAACATTAGAAAAGGAACTGCTGCCCTCTGCACACATTGTGTAAATTGAGGATTAATGCAATTGTCAATATCGAGCAGAACATCTCCTTGGTAACAGCAAAAAATAGAACTCCACCATCCTAGCTGTGCTAAGAGATCTGCTTTATCCTTACAAAAAGACAGGGGTTCGTTTCGTTGCCAGTATGTTCTCTGTACAGTACTACACCACAAACATACTATGTTATTGGAAGTTCTTCCAAATACAGATTCAAGAGGCTGTGAGGCAGTCTTACAGCTGTATAGTAGTTATCATGTTACGCTGCTTACAAAGAACCTTTAGGTAGCGGTGCGAGATGATGGCAGTCAGAGGCGCTGCTTCTCAGGATATATTCTTTTTACTCTAAAAATGAAAAGCTTCTAATTACGGCAAGGAAGCCCCTCACACTCCTTCACAACGCCTTTTAAAGAATTCCAGAAAGGCTCACAAGGACACATCTGCTCTCTTATTCTATTTCAGTAAGGGATGGAATAGATTATACTGGACTCTTACCTCAGCACTCAAGGAATTCAGTGCTCAACTCACTACTAAAAACTTAGGGAAGGGAAATAGTAAAACACACTGCAGATAAATTTCACTAGAAGTTGCTTAGGACAAATTCCAAACAGAAAAGGCCCTCAAAAAAAGTCATATGATTTGGAGTCAGAGGACATGGATTTGAATCCTGGCTTTACCATTTACTTCCTATGTGATCCTGGGCAAATAATTTCCTCTGTGGGATTCAATTTCTTCATCTGTAAAGCGAGGTAGTTGGACTACATAGGCCTAAGGTTAGAATCTACTGATTTTGGTCCTAAGAATGGAATGTAATTTAACCAATGGCAACCATATTGTTAACTCCTTGCCTTGAATTGAGATTCTTCATAATCTATCTCTATTCTACCTAACCAACCTTATCTCCCACTATTTTCCTCAACTAATCCTCTATGACACAATATGCTAATTTCTAAGACTTTACTAGTGCAGTTCCCAAACCTTTGGAATATCCTTACTTTTCTTTTCATTACCTCTTAGAATTTCTATTAGCACTGTCACTTGAATGTACATGTATAATATCCTAAATTTTATTCTAATTTTGTGTATACTTTCACTTACGTCCCCAACTAGACTGTACACTGCTGAAGGTCAGAGACATTTTTACATTTCTTTCATATCTTTCAGCATCAAGTCCAATGTTGGAGATAGAGCAGCAGCTTCATAAATGCTTGATACAAAATGGATGGTGGGAGGGGTTACAGTTTTTGCATTCATAGATACTCAATTTTTCTGATGACCATTTCTTGAATGCATTAATACTGTAGGACATCTTCAGTGAGATCCATGGATGTTCAAAAGAGAGTCACTTGGAGTTTCCCTTCCAAGATTCAAGATGGCGGAGTAAGAAGTAAGTCACTCTCACCCTCCCTTATTGACCTTGACCTCTGAAAGCCCAGAAAATATCAATCCAGGAAAAAATGGGGCGCAGCAGTCTCATAGCCCAGGAAGCTTGGGGGATTAACAGGAAAGTCCTCTCTTGTTCTGGGGGAGGGAGGAGCAGTACAGGACAGGAGGTGTCCCAACAAGCCAGCGGCAAGTCCCACCTCAATATACCAGGGAGGGATCCTGAGTCCCAGGATGGTAGAGCAGGCAAATGCCAACACCAGGACTCAGTACATGCAGGGGACCGGTAGATAACAGTTCAGAAAACTACCACGGGAGACAGCATTCTCCAGCAGCCAAATCACCAGTGCCTCAGCACAAGTCCAGGAGGCAAAGCTACAGGCTGACAGACATCCTCCAGCACCAAAACATCCCTGTGCAAGGCTTGGGTAAGCAGGAGCCAAACATTCAAGTGCAAGGCCCGGCTGAGCAGGTGCCTCCTGTGCTCCAGCAGGAGAGCTCAACTTTTTTTTTTTTAAAGTCAGGAAATAGGCAAACATCATGAGCAAAAAGCAGAAATGGACAAGGACAACAGATTCTTATTATGAGGACAGGGAAGATCAAGCACAAATCCAGAAGAGGACAATATTCCCACATCTAAAACCTCAAAAGGAAAATATGAACTGGTCTCAAGCCCAAAAAGCCTTCTTGGAAGAGCTCAAGAAGGATTTTAAAAGTCAAATAAGAGAGTAGAAGAAAAATTGGGGAAAGAAATGAGAGGTATGCAAGAGTGAGTCAATAGCAAAAATTAACTATAGAAAACAAGTCCTTAAAAAATAGAATTGGCCAAATGGAAAAGTAGGTACAAAAATTCACTGAAGAGAAGAACTTCTTAAAAAGTAAAATGGGCCAAATGGAGAAGGAGGTACAAAATCCAATATAAGGAAACAATCCGCTAAAAGTCAGAATGGGGCAAATGGAAGCTAATGATGCTATGACAGAACAAGAATCAGTCAAACAGAAACAAAAGACTGAAAAAATAGAAGAAAACGTAAAATACCTCACTGGTAAAACAACTGACTTGGAAAATCTAGGAGAGACAATTTAAAAATTATTGGTCTACCTGAAAACTAGGATGAAAAAAAGAGCCTAGATAACATTCTTCAGGAAATCATCAAAGAAAACTGTCCTAAGGTCCTAGAACCAGAGGGTAAAACAGTCATCGAAAAATCTACCTGATCGCCTCCTGAAAGAGATCCCAAATTGAAAACACCAAGGAATATAGCCAAACTCCAAAACTGCCAGATCAAAGAGAAAATACTGCAAGCTGCCAGAAAGAAACAATTTAAATACCATGGAACCAGTGAGGATTACGCAGGACCTTGCAGCTTCTACATTAAAAGATCAGAGGGTATGGAATATGATATTCCATAAAGCAAGGGAGCTTGGATTACAATCAAGCACCAACCACCCAGCAAAACTGGGCATAATCTTTCAGGGGAGAAAATGGACATTCAACAAAACAGGGGACTTCCAAACCTTCCTGATGAAAGACCAGAGCTCAACAGAAAATTTGAACTTCAAATACAAAAGAGAGTCACCTACCACTGTACACTGAAGGAAAAATAAAACATGAAAAAATACTATTGCCTAGATTATAGCACACAGTTTGGTGGGCCTATCCAAAGCCTATACTGACCACGTTTAGGAAATTAGACAGTGCTTTCAATGGCACCAAGTTGCTCCCTGGGCCCACTTTTTATTACCAATATTTTCCTAGTGATGCTCTATGGCTGCAGACCAAGAACGTCATATTCTTACAAGAACTGAAACTGCAGGTGATCCAAAGGACTCCAGACTACACACAGCACATTAGCAAGCATGACTGGCATTTAAGAAGCGGTATAAAAAGCATGATCAAGGACATGCACGATCTGAAAAGATTACAGACCCTTTATGTAATAAAACAAAACAAAACAGAAATACTGCCCTGGATACTGCACTGCTACCTACAAAACACAGCACGATCCAGAGGAAGACCTCTGGTGTGTTGGATACTCTAGGAAAGATTCACAGAAGATCACGGACAAAAACTGCATGAAAAGGCATGGCCAGGTTTCACTTTATATAGTTGAAAGAATGCTCACATAAATGAAATCATGGATCTACTGAGGTAGCAAAGGACTGATATAACACAAAAAATTACTGAGCTACATACACCTTTAGTTTGTGACTCAGTTTGCCATCTTAAAATGAGCGACTACACTGGACGATGTTCATGGAACCACTATTTTGTTGTGAAAGGCTCAAGTGAGTTTTGTCTTCATCCCAGGTTTGGATTTGAATAATACATATACAAGAGAAAAGGGAGGAATGAATACCACAGAATACCCTCTAGAGTATAACAACTGGTTTATGATGATGCTTTACAGTCCTAAAAGAAATAATTTCTTGTCAGGAAAGCTAGGAGGTGCAATGGAAGAGTACCGGGTCTAGAGTCAGACCTAGTCTCAGATACTTCCTGGTTGTGACACTAGGCAAGCTAATTAATCACTTTCTGCCTTAGTTTCCTTGTCTATAAAATGGGAATAATAGCACCTACTGCCCAAGGTTTGTTGTGAGGATCAAATGGGATAATTGTGCCTAGTACGTAACGGGTTCTATACAAATATTAGCGATTATTCTCATATTTTCATGAGTCAGAGGCCCCAGGTTCTGATCTCAGCTCCATCTTGGCTAAGTGTCTTCCCTGGGCTTTAGTTTCCTCATTTGCAAAAGGAGGGCACTGAATTAGATGATTTCTAAGATACCTTCCCAATCCTATAATACTAATGATTAAGGACAGTTCCACAGAGAGTATTGAAGCCATATAATTGAATTTTTAAGTTTTGAGCTCTATTTATGTGTCCCACATAAAAAAAATACAATTATAATGCTCCAACTGTGGGTTTCAGTTTGCTTAAATTGCTACTCACATGAAACTATTTTCAAGTGTCTGAGTTACATATCAGATTCCTGTTTTGTTGAACTGCAAGTATTTTTTTAAGACCACCTCTGCCCTAGCTAACATTGGAAAGAACACCATCTGCCAAGAGATGTGAAAATTAAGAACCTTAGTGAAGCTGAAGGATTCAGTATTCATTCTTAATTTTCAGGTACTGATTTTCTAAAGGGGAAAGTGAAAAAAAAAAGGAAACTGACATAGGAGACTTTGTGCTGATTAAAAAAAATTACAAAACAAAGCTTTTAAAAATAATTACATTTGTTCGAAACAATCATCTAAGAAACTACATTTTTTGTTTCTCCTTACTGTCTCAAACCTTCAGTTTTTTAATCTGTAACTTTCTCATCACCACTTATAAGACTGATTATCCTTCTGTTAAAGTAACATTTTGGTTGTATTGTACTAGAGAGCCTTTTGGACAACTGTTTGTGTGAATGATACAACACTACAAAAACTGGCAATTCAAGTTAAAAGTGGATGTTCTGAAATAAGTTCCCTGCTTTTATTTACCATTAAGGTCCAAACAAATCAGAGTTGCAGAATTAAGCCTCTCTTTTCCTGAAGTATGTTGACAAAAGTATTGCTTCTAAATGAACAGCAGAAAATGACTGGTCTTCAGGCAAGATGTTTAAGAGTCACCCTGGATCATCACATTTGAAAGGACTCATCATTTTAAATACGTGTCTTTAGCAAAATAAATGGCTTCATCCAGTCCCTAAATAGAACCCCTAACATAAGGGAAGCCCTGCATAGCTGTATTTCACCATGCTACAGAGGGTGAAACATTCTCAACTTCCAAAGAGGTTTCTCTTGAGTGCATGGCTTTGCTCTAAGATTTGAGATGCCATTAAAACAGGAATACAGGATTACAGCTGGAAGGGATTTTAGATCTTTTAGAGTTCAGTGGTTTCAAACTCAAATGGAAATGAGAAGCCACATTAATCTGTACATAAGGATTGCTGCAGGCCACATAATGGTTAGTTGTTTTATTGCATTTTTATTTATACTGTTATTACATTTTAATCTCATTTGGGCTACACAAGGAAGTGTTGGGCCACACATGGCCCATCGGCTGCATGTGTGACACCCAAGGTCACACAGCTAGTGAGTATCATGTGTCTGAGGTCACATTTGAACTCAGATCCTCCTGACTTCAGGGCTAGTGCTCTATCCACTGCACCACCTAGCTGCCCCTTGACACCACTTTTCTAGTTTAACACCTTTACTTTATAGAAGGGGAAACTAAAGCTCAGAGAAACTTGTTCAAGATGGCAACGGTAGTAGGAAGCAGAGCCAGGAATTGACTTTGATAGATTCCAAGGTCAGTGCTATTCTGAAGCTTTATTTTGATGTGGAGCTGTGAAAGCTCTATTAGGTCCTATCAAGCTAGGAAGATTGAGTTATGTCCTTCAGTCGCTATCTTCTTATTTGAGTTGGGAAAGGCACATCAAGAGACTACCTGCAGGATGACAGATTTCTGATCCATGAACACTGTCAAAAATTATGTACTAAGTTGCAGAGGATGGATGGGCTGCAATCTTTCTTGGTGGAGGTAGCAGCTAGCCGATAAAATCACAGATCCTTAAATTACTGAAGAATCTGAAAAGACATTATGTTCAAAAGGGTAGGAAAAGAAAAAAACATCTCACCTTTCTGCAGAATAAAAGCTTTTCAAAGTTATAAGTGGTTAATACATGTAAATTTTTAAATCTGGTTTTAAAAGTCTGCTTGATATAACATCATACCCTCCCACACCTGTTATTTCATCAGTATAGGAAACTCTTCACTAAGAGCTGCCTGGGACACTGAGAATTTAAGTGACTTGCCCATGGTCATATAGCTAATATGTATCAGTGGCAGTACTTGAACTCAGGTATTCTTGATTCCAAGACTAGTCTTCTATGCTGTCTTTCCATAACAGAATAATAAAAGCTGGCATTTATACAGTGTTTTTAAGGTTTGTAAAGCACTTTACAAATATTATCTTAGTTTATCCTCAAGACAACCCTGGGAGGTGGGGGCTATTATTTCCATTTTACAAACTAAGAAACTAAGGCAAAGAGAAGTTAAATAATTATCCAGGGTCACATAGCTAGGTAACTTGTCTGAGCCAGGATTTGAACTTGGGTCTTGCTGACTCCAGGTCCAATGTTCTATCTGACTTCTGACGTTATCATTCCACTGAAAGTGCTCTCTACAAAGTTACTGATGATCTCTGTTGTCAAATTAATGGCCTTTTCTCAACCCTTATTCTCCTTGACTTCCATGCAGCTTTTGACACTGCTGATCACTCTTACTTCCTTGATGCTCTCTAGGTTTTCCAAATACCATTCTCTCCTGGTTCTCCTTCTTGTCTGACCTCTCCTCTTTTTCTTTTGCCCTCTAACCAAAAGTGTCCCATAGGTTCTCTTCTCTTCTCCCTTTACACTACTTTACTTGGTGATCTCATCAGCAACCAGGGATTTAATCACCGTGTCTATGCTGATGATTCTCAAATATACCTTATCCTGCTCCATCCTCTCTGCTGACCTCTAATCTTGTATCTCCAGCTGCCTTCAGACATGTCAAAGTGGATGACTAGCAGACATCTTAAATTCAACATTCTAAAACTGAACTCATTCTCTTTTCTCCCTAAACCCTCCCTCCTCCTACCTTCCTTGGCTACTACAGGGGACAACATCTTCCCAGTCCCTCAGATTTGCAACTTAGGGGTCACTCTAAGTCATCTCACTATCTCCCAACTGCCCTGCCTGTCCTCAAGGTCTGTCCATTTCACCTTTGCAACATCTCTGGAATATGCCCCCTTCTCTGCTCTAACATTGGCATCACTCTAGTAGAGACCCTCATCACCTCACACCTAGAGTATTACAATAGCCTGCTCATAGGTCTGCCTAGCTCAAGTCTCTCCCCATTCCAATCCATCCTCCACTCAGTCACTAAAGTGATTTTCCTAAACTGCAGGTCTTACCGGGTCACCCCGGCCCCTCAATAAACTGCAGTAGTTCCTGATCCCTTCCAAGATCAAATACAAAATACTCTAGTTGGCATCCAAAACCCTGCATAACTTAGTGTTCCCTCACTCTGCTCCCCCTCCCCACCCCATGCCCTCCAGTCTTCTTCCATCTGTCTTTCTGACACATATTCTTCAATCCAGTGACACTGGTCTCCCGGTTCTTCCACAAACAAGACTCTCCATCTTTCTGCTCTGGGCATTTTCTCTGGCTGTCTCCCATACCTAAAACATTCTCCCTCCTCTACTCTACCTACTGACTTCTCTGGCTTCCTTTAAGGCTCAATTAAAATCCTATCTTTTACTAGAAGGCTCCCCCAACTTCTCTTAATTCTAGTGCCTCTTTCTGTTAATTATCTTCTATTTATCCTATACGTAGTTTGGTATCGTATACATTTTCATGTTGTCTTCCTTATTAGATTGTGAGGCCTACAACATAGTAGGGCATTTAATAAATGTATTGGTTGATTACGCACTATGCCACCCAGCTGCCTCTATAAGATAATGGATTACTTAATGGTATACCCTACTTTAAGCAAACCTGCTACTGTATATGAAAATTTGGATATTAAAATATAAACTGTATCACTTCATAAAATAATTCACAATACTCTTGAATTCCTCTATATAGTAAAAGCCCTCTAGTGTATTTAAAAATGACTCAACAAAAAGTCTGTTCATACATGTTTTAGAAACAAATCTAACAAGTATAACATTCAATAAAATACTAGTAAGATATTCCTTGAAAGTGAAGATGCTAGTAATAGCTGGTATTTATATAACACTTTCAAGGTTTGAAATGTGCTTTATAAATATTAGTTCATTTTATCCTTACAACAACCTGGGAGATCAGTGCTATTATTATCATTTCCACTTAACAGATGAGGAAGCTGAGGCAGATGTCATGGCCAAGGTTACACAACTGTTAAATGTCTGAGGATTTGATTTCGCTTTTTTTTTTTTTTAGTGAGGCAACAGGGGTTAAGTGACTTGCCCAGGGTCACAAAGCTAAGTAAGTGTCAAGTGTCTGAAGGTATATTTGAGAATCATCAGCATAGAGATGGTAACTAAATCCCTGGGAGCTGATGAGTGTAGTGAAGTAGTGCAGAGGGAGAAGAGAAGAGTGGTGTCTTAAAAATCTAGAGACAGCACCAAGAAGGAGAGTATGATCAACAGTGTCAAAGAAGTCAAGGAGAATGAGGACTGAGAATAGGTCACTAATTTGGCAACTAAGATTATTAGTAACTCTGGAGAGGGCACTTTCAGGGGAATTAAGGTCAGAAGCTAGATTGTATGGGGTTAAGAAGAAAATAAGAGGAGAGAAGTGAAGGCACAGGCACCTACCGTAGATGGTTACAAAAGGTAGAAAAGCTACAGGACAACAGTAAGCTGGGATGGAAGGATCAGGTGAAGTTTTTTTTTTCAGGTTGAGGCAGGAAAAGACTGAAAATAAGTGACAGATGGGGGTAAAAGAGGGGACAATCTGTTTTAGCAAAGAGGATGGAATGGCATTGCTTGATCAAGCAGAGGGATTAGTTTGGTAAGGAGTAAGACCACTTCATGTGAGCCAGGGATGAATGAGAAGAGTGGGAAAAGAAGCATTAGTATTGTGAGATGAGGAAGAGGACAGAAGAATTCACAGTGAATGGCCTCATTTTTTTCCATGGGAAGTTAGAGGGATGAAAAAGTTCGGAAGAGCCACTGTGGACAGTGGGATAGTGAGCTGATAAGGCAAATATGATAAGAATGCTTAGCCAGCAGTGATGGCTCAGTTGAGGTTGTGTAACAGAAATTCGTAGTGGACCAAATCAGAACAATTAGCATGATTTTCTCCACCTTTGTTCAACAGCACAAAGGCAGCAAATGATGGGAGTGATCCAAGGTTGAGGCTTAGCAGTTTTGCTTTAAGATTTGCAAAATGTTCTACATATATTACCTCATTTGATCTTCATAACAACACTATGAGGTAAATGCTATTATTATCCCCATTCTGCAGATGAGGAAACTGAGGCTGAGAAGTTGTTTAAGTGACTTGCCCACGGTCACATAGCTATGTGTCTGTCCTAATTCCATGTCCAACACTCTATCCACTGCATACGTAGCTACAAAAATGCCTTTTCCCTTAAGAATGCAACATTTGGCAAAAGACAATGAAGCCGGGTATAAACCTTATAAAAAGCAAACTCTCACATCTTTTGTTAATACCATGATGGTTATCTACATAGACATTCAACTAAACTCCAACTGTATTTGTTGACTATGTTAGACGCCATTATCCATACCGGAAACCCTTAAAAGATTTTTTTTAAAATTAAGTACAAAAGAGCAATATATAGTTACTTCTACATTTTGAGGAAATAGTTGACAGATCAAATATAGGACGTTTAAGACAAAATTTTAGATAGAACACCTTTTTCCTTAGTTATTAATTAAAACAAACATCTATCAGAGAAGCATTCCTTCCTTTCAATGAGATCCCAGGCAATGTGAGGGATTGCCTGGAGGATATTTATCCCTATGGTCTGAGGCAATCTATGTAACACAAGTGGTTAGGACATATAGGGAAGTCATATCCTTTGAAGTGTCATTAAGCAGCAATCACTTATTCTAAACACAAGGGTTTTTGGCTTTTTTTGCTCTTTGTAGAAACAACTATAGTAGTTAAAGGAAAGAAATAAAGAGAATAAATTCAAGGACTTAAGGCAGATAGGTTTATTTCCAAATCTTAAGTCTGTCAACAGCTATCTGCTACCACCTACAGTTTAGAGAAGCAATTGCTATAAAACAAATCTGTCTGATTTTAACATTGGAATACCAAAAAGGCAGAGTTCACAATAGAAACTCAGGCAAGAGGTAAGAGTGACACAGATTTACCAAGATACCCACAATAACTGTTATTATGACAACATCAACCATTATGGTATAGCAGAAATATTTGATTTGCAACCAGAAACTTGGATTCAAATCCAGCCTCTGCCTTACTACCTGTGTGACCTTGGAATGGTCATTTCAACTCTCTGGGTCTCAGTTTCCTTATCTGTACAATGAAGGGGTTGTATTCTAAAGGGGACTCTTCCAGGTCTAAATCTATGATGCTATGAAGCATTTTTCTATAAAGTAAATTATTAAGTATATTACCCCAATATAATACAAAAAAGGAGGCAGGTTTACAAGGCCCGTGAAGGTCAGAGCACTTGGGACTAGAACTCATGTCTTTTGAGCCCAACACCTAACCTTCTAGTTTCTGAGTTGCTGAACACAACATCTTAAGAGTGCTGTGAAGATTACAATGGCAAAACACTCAGAAAACACTGAAAGTACTGGAGAAATCAGTCCTTCAAACTGTCCTAAGACTAGAAGGGGAGATTCACACGTTTTTAAGCAGTCTCATAAAAAAGGTAAACAGTGGCTTTGCCAAAATTACTGTCTTTGAAATCAGAGATCATTTCTCTTACAAACATTTACACAAAGAGATGCAGTCTGTTTCATAAATAACTTTCAAAGGTCTTCTTGAAATGCTTCCTTAGAGTGTAAATTACCAGCAATTCTAGGGAGATCTATTGTTAATGGAGACTTTTGGAGATCTTTTTTTAAATTACTTTATGGTTAAAACTGATTTATCACTAATCCTTGTCTATCCTCCTGTGGAAAATTGATCCATCTGATTATCTCTACCTTGATGAGTACTTATTGCCTGCTAATGCTGAATTTCAATTTCTTAGAAATGGCTTTAACAAAATTAAGACTCCCTTTTAAAGTCCTAGGGCTTTGCCAGAAGCACAATACAAACTCTAGAGGTTCCTACACCAGGCAAGATTATTGAGCACAGGTTAAGCAACAATATGCCTATCACTGGGGAGCAGAATCCCTAAATTCAGAAAGTTTGCTATCAAGTGATAATGATGATTTTTTTTTTTTACCACAATAACATCCTGAAGGCCATCTGCTAAAGCATGGCCTGGTTATCTGGGCTGACAGAAGGAGCATGCACAATGACAAAATCTTGGAAAGTATTAAAATGAAGTTCTGCCACAAATTTTTCTTTAGAATGAAAACCCAGTTAATTAAACCCAGATGAAGAGGTGATATATTCTCTAGTTCAGACTCAGCTTGACAATACCCCTGTGGCATTTGTCCAGTGTTCATTTAGACCAAATACTAATAAATATAGCAAGCTGTCAATGAATGCAGGCAGGTTTAAAAATAAGACATGTTAAAATCTAGGGAAAATGAAAAATGAGAAAGAAAATATCTTTTGTGATATTAACAGGAATTCCATAGAGGCATAATAGATGAAATTATAGGCCTTTCCAGAGGCAACCAGAGAAAAGCCCAATGAAAACAATTCATTTCCCCCCAAGTATGCTGATGTTGCAAAGATATTTAAATCAAGCAGAAATATAGGATGGAAGAAATATAGACTCTAGAAAAAAGAGAGAGTATAAATATCTGCCAGAGTTAGACCCATATTTAAAATGCTGAAGGGTAATCTTTAGAACAGTTCTTAAGGAAAATTCTTTTGCTTTGATTCAATGTTCACCAAGCAAGCTTCTGAACTATTATGTAATTTGGTTTTCTGAATTTGCACACACACACACACACACACACACACACAGATAAGAACACCCCAGTGCTAGCCATCATACCCATTATATATGAACAAATTGGCAGTCTGGCTTTATGATAAGTTTGCTTAGCATCAATTAATTCATCTGAACCTGAAAGAACTAATAAAACTCAGTTGCAGGATACACAAGACTGAAAACCTTGGATGGGTAGATACACCATGGTGCACTAACCTTGGAAGTCCTTGCAGAAAAGCTTTGTCATCTTAACAGAAACACTGAAAACATTCTCAAAAGCTGTCAGATCTGTCAGGCCTTCACCCTAGCAAAGACCCAGGCAGAAGGGCAGGGAAGTCCTGTACTGATTTTTACAATTGAATAATTAAGAAATAGCACTAGTGAAATAAATGCTAAACTAAAAAAATCTTATGCATTTCTGGAAATAATTTCTCTAAGATTATCAAATCATTAAGTGCCTAATGATTTCATTTTCAGAGGTATTTTCACTAAGGCAACATTCTCTCATTCTTTTTTGCAAGACAATAGTCATAATTTGAAACCAATAAATTTAATAAAGAAAACTGACCTCCAGAAGATATTAAGAAACATTCTACTCTCCACTCTCTGCTTCCCACCCAGCTTTCTGATGTAACTATAAAAGAGACACTCTATAGACCTTAATGGCATTTTTTTTTGTATATTTTTTTTCTTCAAATGCTTTCCAACACTTAATACAGTGCTTGGCACACAGTGGATGCTTAATAAATGCTCGTTGACTTATGTTGAAGTCCACTTCTAACCTAATGTGACCAGTTGTCAACTATTAATGACCTAAGTTGAGAACTTCAATAATCTCTTGGCAGAAAAGTAGGAACATCAGATGGATGGCCACATGGAAAAGTCTCACTTGAGGTCAAAGGACTCAGAGAACATCCACACTTCCTTATCTCTAAAAGAGGTGGCTTGCCCATTGGTAAAGCAGCATACAAAGGTCTATCTGCTGTGTTGTCACTTGATGAACCTTTGCATCCATGTGTACATAAAGCTGTTATGTACAATATTTAGTAATGTAAATGGAGATGACACACAGTTATATATGTCTTGTCTCTTTCATTAGACCAAAAGCTCTTTATAAGAAATTATTTTCATCTATTGTATTTTTATCCTTAGTGACTAATAGAGATTATGTAAAGTACTTTACAACCTTTAAAGTCCTATGTAAATGTTCACTTTAATGATGAAGCTAAAACAAAAAAATACAACCTACCAAAAACCTCATGAAACCAAAAGAAGAAACCTTAACTTTACAGGACTCTGGAATCCATTTTAAAGAACAAGAATGTTTTTCCTATTTTCTCAAAATTGCCTTTTTATGTTTTTGCTGTTGAGGATAGTAAACAGAAAGGAAAACATTTAAGACTCGATTAGACAATGCCGTTCAATTGCTGCAATGTTACACACTTCTAGTCTATCACTGCAGTATTTATGACAATACAGAAAAGAGGAAGATACTAATGAAGTGCTACATAGTAATACTCTACTAGTCATTTCCAAACATCTTTAATTGGTTAATTTGAAGAGATGTACCTTCAATGAAGGTGACTTTTTTCCATAACGGAGGTGAAGATGTTTACCTGTTTCTCCTCATCTGGCATATCTTTTTCCAGTCTCAGTAAGTATTCTTCCTCTAGTTCTGAGGGATTCACATCATCACCCAGTTTGTCTGTTGGCTCTTCCACTCTCGCATCCTCCTTGTCTTCAAATGAGTCATTACAGTCATGAAAGCACTCATCTTCTCCCTGGTCCTGAACATCCTTTGGTACTTTGCTGTGAATATACTCATCTTTTACACTAGACACCAGGGGGCTAGCACACTCTGATTTCTGGGGATCAGTAATCTTTAAACCATTGAACAAGTCCTCCGGAGGCCCAGAATCTTCTGCTTTCTCCCCCATGTTGACTTCCATGGGAGGTTAAGGATAAGAACTTTGGGAGACAAAAAAAATTATTTAAGTTGGCCAGTGCTGTATACAAAAAGGATACTATTTGCCCATTTTATGTATACAGTACTGTTTTCTTATACACATTCAAAAAGTTGTGCATAACAATACTGTTTCATATGCATTGAAAAGTAGGAGTAAAGCGATCAAACATTTAAGCCGAGGAAGGAATGCAGATAATTTTAAATGAAGACCACTTTCCAGGTCAAATATATTACCAAGACTGCTTATAAACAGTAATTCACCTTTTACCTCTTCCTCACTAAACCTTTGTTGGAAATGCTAATTGATGGGATCACTTACCCACTATTTATTAACCATCTACAGTGTGCAAAACAATGAAAGAAAAGGAAAAATTTGGCTATAACTTGATCTCTCCCCTCATAGAACTTTCTCGTAGAAGAATAAGACCAGAATTCTCCCTTCACAGAATTTTCTAGTAGAGGAACAAGACATAAGTACTAAGTAGCAGAGAATGGTCAAAAGATAGTCAGGAGAACTGAACGGGCTGGGATACCCAGCCCCTTCCCATTTCTGCACAATGACACTGCCACCTAACACAGTCAGAGGACCACAAAGGGAACTGTAAGGATGATCTAGTCAAACACCCTCATTTTTCCAGAGGAGGAAACAGGTCCGGAGAGGGGAAGGACCTTGCATGAGGTCACAGAAGAGGGAAGGGGAGAGAGAGAGAGGTGAGGAGAGGTGGGGGGGCAGAGAAAGACATTCACACACGCAGAGACACGAGAGAGATAGGGAGGCAGAGAGAGAGTAGTGGGAGAGAGGGATCTAGATAGTGTTCATTTGGGGGAGGGGGAGCGTAGTGTTCCCAGAGGGAAGCCAGGCCCCCCATGGGGATTTTGGTCTGATGACGCCCGGCTCCCCCCCGCCCCAGCTCCTAGCACTAGCCGCGAAAGGCCCCGTGACGAGCCCCGCCTCCGGCCTCGCCTCGCAGGGCCCCGCGCCCGGCTGCCCACAACGGCTCCGTTCTACTCCCCTCCCCCCGAGGGCTCGGGCTCGGCCCCCCAATCGCCGACCCCGGAGTCCGAGCTCCTAGCAACCAAAAAGCCCCCGCCCCCAGGGCCCGAAACGTCTCCGCCTCCTTCCTCCCCGCTCTCACCGGAGGCCTGTCAGGCCCGGCCCCGAGGGCTCTTCTCTCCGCAGAACCTGCAGCCCCGACGCGGCTTCACCTTCTTCACAACTTTCACCCTTCACCTCGCGGACGCCGGTGCACTTCCGCTCGCGCTGACCAATGGCCTCGGCGCCGCGAAGCATTCTGGGAGTCGGCTACGGGCCCTAGGGCGGGGAAGCAACGACTCCCGCGGAGCTACGTCACTGTACGGACTGTGTCTTCAGCAGGTCGACGCCATGTTGTACGGAGGGGAATGAGCTGTGTGAGAGACCGAGAAACCTCTGGGAAAAGAACGCCTTATGACCCTGCAAAGTTTTCCTTTCTATGAGCCGTGGGGAACTTCCCCCTCCATTGCATTTAGTGCCCTCCTGGGAGTAGTAAACACAAAACAGCCCCCTGGTAGGAGCTAGCCTTTTCCAAACCCTTCTCTGTAAAGGCTCCTTTCCCCAAAAGCTGCCAGGGTTTCTTCTGGTGCTTTCTGGGAAGTCGTTCAACAATCAATCAACAAACATTAAGCACTTACTACGTGCCAGGAGCTATGCTAAGCAATTGCGGAATCAAAGAAAGGGGGAAAAATAAATTGACCCCAAGAGGCCTCCATTGGAATGAGACAGACAACATGTAAATATCTTTAAAAAAATAAACAAATTAGAACATAGGATGTGACAGGAAGATAATCTCAACACGGAAAGGCCTTTCGGAGAAGTGAGATTTGAGCTGAGTCTTGAAGGAAGCCAGGGAAACTTCGTTACTTAGAAAAGAAACAAAAACAACCCGATAAGCTCTGTCACTCTCTCCGCCCTTCTTCCCCTCCTTCCTGCCTCTCTTTTTCTGAGTCGTGATGACCCAGTGCTGAGTGGGCGGCCACACTGAGTAGGGTGCCAATACGGTTAGTCTCCTGGAGGGGGAGGGGGTTGGGTTAGTGTCTGAATCTACATTTGAACTCAGGTTTTCCTGCCTCCTATCCACTGCACTGCCTTGGGTAATTTCACAATGCTTTTAAGAATGTGTATTATATAATTACTATGTAAATTATTATTAAATATTTTGGTTGTTCAATAATTTATATCATAATTAGGTAATACACATTCTTAAAATTCTTCTTCTTCTTCTATAGATGAGGCAGGGATGCAACTCGTCCAATATCAGAAGCAGTGCTTGTTCCACTACAATACGACTTTAGATATCTAGTATCTTACCCTTCCATGCTGCAAACTATACTAATCACCAGAAGAAAACTCTCTAAAGACGATTTTTTAAAATATCTGCCATGAAGCCTCAGCAGTTACTTTTTTAGTGACAAGCAAGGTGACTAAGATGGTGGTTTAGAAGCTGGCTATGGACAATGGTTGTTAATGCCAGTGATAAGTGGATGAAGATGACGGATTAAATGGAGTTCGTGAATATTCTGCATTGAGGAAGCCATTAGGAAGACTGCAAATTACATTGAAATCAAACGTGATATGGCTTCTGAACTAAGTTCCCCTCCTTTACACCCCGGTTGGCACCCATCTTTGGACAGTGAAAGGAAATTCAGTCACAGCTGGCATGGACTGAGCTAGCAAAGCTTTCTTTCTGGGTTCATCAGCTTGAACCATACAATATTTCCCAGCCCCCACATCATTATATTAAATATCTATGCCTATGTAGGGACTAAAAACTGGGTGGTGTGACGGCCCAAACACTGCCTGGTAACTCCACTTCAGGCATGATGACAGTTGCCATTAACCCTGGAGTAAAAGGAAAGGCATTTCTTTGTACCTTCCCAATCTCTGCAGTCCCTGGATCATTGTGCTTTGTGGTCTGGATGCAGAGGTTCTGAGAGGAGAATTGAGAAGGGAGATAAAAGGGTCCCACCTATGTGACACTTTCTTCCTTGATGTGAGAAGGAAAAGGTGACCAGCTTCTCACTATGTAATAGGAGACACTACTCTTGAAAGAAAAGGATGCTTTTCAGGCCTTTGGCCCCAACTCCTCAGGGCACCATTCTTCAGGGATACCACTTAATAATTAGCAAAGCAAGGGAACAATCCTTTATTAAGTGCTTACTATGTGCTGGGCATCACAATAAACCGTAAGAATACAAATACGAGCAAAAAGAAGGACAGTCCTTGCCCTTAAAGAGCCTATGTTCTAATGAGGGAAGATGACACCCAAAAGGGAGTGGAAATGATTCTTCTCTTATTGGCTTGCTAGGCTCTATCACAGATCAAGTCTGGAGAACCATTTTTATTCTGGTTCCCTTTATATGGAAAAAAGAGGAAGGAGGGGCTATCAAATCTGTGTTTCCAGCCTAAGATACTTTTTTGGGCTCTTGTTCAGTCCAATCCAACCCTTCATGACCCTATTTGGGGTTTTCCTGGCAAAGATACTGGAGTGGTTTGCCATTTCCTTCTCCAGCTCATTTGACAGAGGAGGGAACTGAGGCAGAGTTAAGTGATTTGCCCAGGGTCACACAACTAGGAAGTATCAGGCTGGATTTGAACTCAGGAAGGCCAGTCTTTCTGACTTCAGGCCAGGCACTCTATCCACCTAGCTGCCCAGACTTTTTATACTGTAGGATCAAATATTAAAATTTAAAATATGTAAAGATTTATGGTTGGAGGACATCAGTAAGGTATGTTGTTTGAATTGTTTTTGTAGATGTGATGAATTTGTGTGGCTATCCCTACTACTTTATTGCCTGTTTACTGTCATAAGGAATTAGCAAATATTTACTGAGCCCCTACTTTGGTCAAAAGAGACATCCTAAAGGTACTCTGAGGATAAAGAAAAAAAAGGAATAAGAACTAGTCTTGCCCTCATTGAGCTTACAACATAGTTAGAGATATAAAGTATACTTAGGTGAAGTGTTAGCTTTCATAATGCAGGTAACATGTAGGTATCCAAACCTTAAAAAGTAGTATAGAAGTTGAGAGGAAGGAGATATCACTGGTTCAGCAGGACCAGAAAGTTTTCATGGAGGAGGGAGGACTTGAACTGGGTCTTAAAGGATGATGGTTAACGCTTAGATAAGCAGAGGGAAAGATAGGGAGTATATCAGGTGGGGGGAATGCTTTTGTTCCTACAAAAGATGGTGTGATTTAACATCAATTCTCAGCCTCCAACAAAATCCAGATAGGCAGAAAGGGGGGCAGCAGGACAGGCCTTCCAGGTAAGGGGAAAAGAAGTAGCACATCTTTCGCCACCCCTCCAACCTCTTTCCAGTCCCACTGGTACTATTTAGTTCAGGCTTTCATCTCTTTTTTCCTCTTTATTCCTCATTTGGCTGCAATCTTCTGAATTTCTTCATCATGCCTCAGGAAACTCTTCCTTTTGCAAGATCACATCAGCCCTGGAACTCACACATAATCAGTACCCTCTGTCCTGGTAGCCCTCTGATTAATCAGAAGGGCAGACAGCTCCTCCAGAACCTTGGATTTAGGAGGGCACCCAGGCCAGCCATCTCTTTATTTCCTACTCAGCTGTATTCTTTTGGATTTGGGTTTCTCCATCTTGCCCCAGTGTGGGGGTACTTTACCACTTCCCCCTCCACTTCAGTTTCCTTTTGTGTATTGTCTTCCCCCTTTAGATTGTAAGCCCCCTGAGGGCAAGGACTGTTTGTATATGTATTCCCAGCACTTAGCACGGTGCCTGACACTTAGTAGGCATGATAATAATTTTTCATCTTTGATTTCTTTTTATTAACATTTGTTAGGAGGTCAGGGCCATTTCTCCTACCTAGGAGGTTACTGAGCTGTTTGAAACCTGTCCCATGGGATATAAAAATTTATTTAAGGTCTCAAACATTCCTCAGATTAGAAGCCGAAAAATGTAGTTAAGGTTTCCTGAAACAAATTACCTTACCTTATTTGAGAAATGGATTCTGCTCTGTAGACATGTAAATCTCCCCTCTCCTCATTTAAATTTAGTTTAATCTGTAACCTGACTTAGATTATTAGGTTTACTTCCTTAGGAGATGTATGAGATAATGATTCTGCTTAACTAATAAAACCCAGTTTTTAAAATTCTGCAATTTCTGCATTTTGGTAGATTTATTTCAGCAGTAGTACCACATGAACTCAAAGAGGAGGCATTTTTCCCATAACACAGGTGCTTAATAAATGTTTATTGACTGACTGACTCAGACTACTTTAACAGAGTGTGCTCATGGGCCTTTTCTACCTCTAGTATCTTCCCTCTAATGCATACTCCGTATCACTTAGGTAACAATTCTTAGAAATTAATTTCTTTACAATGTTTTTTTAAATATAGTCTTTATTTCCAACTATATCCTTTCCCTATCTTTCCCCACAATGAGCCATCCTTGTAACAAACAAAATAAACTAACTAAACCAAAAAAGAAAGGTGACAAAGATGTGATGAACTAGAGGTAAAGACTCAATCAACCAGTCAACAAGGATTTATTAAACACTGCTAGTGTCAGTCGCTGTACTAAGCTCTAGGGATACAGACAGGCAAAAACAGTCTTTGACCTGAACGTTTTAGACATAGTCAATATGTAGATCTGTTTTGTATAATTATGCTAATATGGAGGCATATATATATGTATGTATATATATATATATACACATATATATACATACATCATATATATATATGTATATATATATATATATATACATATATATACATACATCATATATATATATATATATATAAAGCTCAAAACTCTTTTTAAATTTTTCTGGAAATGTTAATAAATGATTTTTTTTCTAACTTAAAAACCCTTTCCAAGACCTTTCTGTATTTGAAAGTGTGCAGAAGGCCAAGAATTAAAGGGAATTCTTAGGGAAATGGACTAGGAATGGAAACCATGCCTTCAACAAAGAATACCTTTTGTCTTATTAAACTCCTTGCCTGCTCCTTCCCTTGAAGATAGGGTTATGACCCACCTAGGGACCATTTTCCCTTCTCTCTTCATAAAAGATTAAGATGTTGATCAAAGGGAGAAGATCCTTTTGATTACTCTAAGAAAACACTGGAGAGGAGTGGTCAAGGAAGAAATTGAATATTGACTATTGTTTTGGAATATTAATACTAAACTGTATTTTAACATTTAAAACCTTCATCTTGTTCAAGATGACTATAAATGTTACCTCAAATCATCTGGGGGAGAGAGGGATGGGCTACGGGCATGAGGAGATTATGCCAGGTTGAACATTTTTCTCTTTATGATAGAAATGCTTGGAATTAGGCTGTTAAATTAAATAAAATAGTTTCTGACAGATCTGTGCCTAAAACACAGATTATTATTAATATTATGAAACATTAATTTTTTTAAAAAGGGGAGGAGCAGTTTAGCAAATCTAATTGACACAAAATTCAAATCTTATTTGATATTGATTTGATTTGAAATATTCCACTCTGGAAGTAATCTTACTTCAACACCCCCCCCCCAATCTGGCTCCACTATGTTCAATCTTATCTCATACTACTCTTCTTCTTGTATTTTACATTCAAATTGTACTGGAATGCTTCCCTGTTCCACTTACCTTACCCTGTGTATTGGAGTCCCTCCCTATTTTCAAGGTCCAACAGAGATGATAATTTCATCAAGCCCTCCTAAACAATATTCTTTCCCTCCTTAAAGCTGTCGTAGAACTTTTCCTATATATCCTTTTTTCATTCATTTTATTCTTCATCTTATAGATTTAGAGCTAAAAGGGATCTTAGAGTCCATTTAGTCCAATTCCAACTCCATTATTTTACAAACAGGGAAACTGAGGCCCCTAGATTTATCCAAGACCATGCAGGTAGTAAGTGGTAGGAGTGGAATTTGAACCCAGATCCTATTATTCCTAATCCATTGCTTCTCCCCCCCTCAACTGTATCATACTTTTGTACTTTTCTTCACTACTCTGAATTAGATTGTAAGCTCCTTGAGAGCAGGGCTTCAAGCAGATCTTTGTATTCTTGGTGCCTAGCATATTGTAGACACTTAATAAATGTGTGTTGAATAATTGTGAAAATAGATCACTTAAAAGGAGGAAGGAAATCTTATCACTTTGGAGTGGGGCAGGTGATTCTGCTATTATCTTGTTAAGGTTTATATGGCCAAAGGAGAGGGTAGCTTAGTTATCCAGTATTAAAACACTAACTATAAATCTGAATATTCAACATATCAGAAGAAAGATGGTATCCACCTGGAGATTTGAATGATGGGTTTTTGGCTTTATGGTAAGTGAGTGATGAATTTTCCATTTGATATATATGTGTGTTTTAACATATAGGGCAATGAGCTGGCACAGTGGATAGAGCAGTGGGCTTGGAATCAAGAAGATTCATTTATCTGACTTCAAATCTGGCCTCAGATACTTCCTAGCTGTGTGACCCTGGGCAAGTCACTTAACTCTGTTTGCCTCAGTTTCCTCATCTACAAAATGAGCTGGAGAAGGAAATGGCAAACCAGTCCAGTATCCTTGCCAAGAAATCCCCAAATGGGGTCATGAAGAGTTGGACACGACTGAACAACATGTTTTGACCCCTGATTCTAGCTTATTAGCACTGTTTCTTATTTCACAATATGCATTTAGAGCTGGAAGTGAAATCAGAGGCTACTGAGTTCAACCTTCTCATTTTACAGATGTCAAGAAGGAGGATTAGAGAGGTTAAATGATTTGCTTGAAGTGGCAGAGCTGGGATTTGGATATGAGCCCTTAGGCTAAAATCAAGCACTTTCCACCTGCAACATCCTTCCTCAAGCCACATTATGAAACTGGACTTCTTTGGGGAGAAGCAGCAAGCAGTAGCAGCCTTCAATGAGCAACTCAGTTCTCAGCAGTAATATAAACATCACAAAGTGTTTCCATAAATTGTTTGGAAAAGCTATTGAAATACTAGATTGTTTAGAGACTTATCTTCCTTGGGAAGGCAGCATGCATAACTAATAAAAATAACAAATTCCCTGCTACTTTGTATCATGAAGTCGTGATGGATTTATGCAACTCCCTGAACACTGTTGAATGACATCTCTTAAATTTTATTCATGTTATGAGGCATAAAAGTTGAAGGAGACAGACATCGTCTATTCTAATTTCTTCAGTTTATGAATGATACGACAAGTATTGTCAATTGAACTAATTCACCTAGGTCATATAGCTAGTTAGGGATAGAAACAGGACTAGAAGTTAGATTTCTGGCTTCTCTCAGTTTAGAGTTCTTTTCACTGGTACTACTCCTGTTTCAATCGTTGTCGCTCTTCTCCCTTTACCCTCTACTTATTTTGTATTTCCATTATAACTATTTTGTAGTTATTTATCTCCATACATATTCTTTACCGTCAGTAAAATGTAAGGTCCTCGAGGTCAGGGTATACTTGTCTCTGTAGCAAGTAGGACAATGCCTGGTTCATAGACATAGTAGGCACTTAAAATATAAAAAGTCAAATTGAATTCGACTTTTTTCTTTTTTTTTTTTTCCGTGTCTTACTCTCATAAGTGGAACAAAGAAAAGAAAATAGAACTTTCATGAATCCTAGTTTTGCTGTTTAGATGTAACAACCTGTCATGATAATTAACTTGTTTTAAGGGGGGAGGGGGGAATAATGGTCTCCATGATTCATTTAGTTCCCTCTTCTTTGGCTTTTGGCTGTTCATTGTAGATGAAACATTCTGAGTGGGGCCACAATCGCTCTGAGCCTCCAGTTCGGAAAATTCCTACCACCCAGGCAAAGGTTGGGATCCCTGCCAAACCTTATATTTATATCTATCTCTAGTTAATTCCTGGCCTCTTTGTGGTTCAGGCAAAATTCAAGTATTTGAGTAGCAAGACAGCAGATTAAATTATAATATTTATGGATATATAGGTATAGGGAAGGGGAGTTGGGGAAAGAATTGTTATTTTCTTGGGACTTCTCTTAGCCTAGGTCATCCCCTCAGTGGATAGAGTGCTGCGTTAGGAGTCAGGAAGACCTGTGTTCAAATCTAGTCTCAGACACTAGCTGTGTGACCCGAGGCAAGGTACTTAACCTCTGTTTGCCTTAGTTTCCTCAGCTCTAAAATGGGGATAACAATAGCACCTACCTTTCAAGGTTATTGCGGTGATCAAATGAGACGTTTGTAAAAAAGCACTTAGCACAGTGTCTGGATCACAGTAGGCATTATATGAAGGCTAATTTCCTTTCCTCTAGAGAGCCAATGATTCTCCTTGCTATTACTTGTCTTTGCCACAACTTTGGTCCTTAAAGGTATTCTGGAAATGCCAACCTTTGAAATCCAGACCTTCAGTATTCCTCTCTCTGGTTTTGTGATAGTTTCCTTCCTTTACATAACTTGTTTAGGACGGGGTCTAATCTGATATTTTGATGTAATTCATTCAAAGAGGTATGCAGGCACTGTTTATGCTCAGTTCTGATTTTTTGATTCAATCAAAATGTGTTCTTAACTAGTTTAAGACTAGTTAGAACTAAACTGGACGGATTCAACCCCACCTTTACATTAAAAAATGGATACAACTATTAAAAAATTGGGGTTAAGAGTTAAGAATAATGCATTTTTAAAGCACAAGATAATGTAGAGGAAAGACTTTAAATATTCTAGTCCATTGTCCAATTATGCCAGCATTTAGGGTTTACAGAAAATTCACTGTGGGGTTTTTTCAAAATTTTAAACCATAGTACATTGGCTCCAGTTTCAGAGCACATAGCTCAGTGGTTAAAGCTTACTCCATCATGAGTTCTTGATGAATTCTACCTCAAGTAAATTTAGGGCATTCTTTTGTTTTGTTTTTACACTGACTTTTATGCAAACTTAGTCCTAATCTAGTGCTAAAAAAAATCCAGTCACGGAGGTCCTAAGTAAAACTCTGACTCTAATCATTCAGTCACTTAACAAGCATTTTAAAAGCATTTACTATGTGCCAGAAACCATGGGGATACTTAAACATTTATATCATCCAGTATAAGCATCTCATATTTGTCAAGCCTGTTTTTTTTAAACATTTCAAAGTTCGGTAACATATTATCTCATTTAATCCTTATAATCCTATGAAGTAGGTAGATACTATTCCAATTTTCTAATGCTCAGCACAGTTCCTGGCATACAGTAGGTACTTAATAAATGTTTATTGACTGATGATAGGTGAGGAAACTAAAGTATAGAGATGAAGCAACAGCTCATTAGTGACAGAATGGAGACCATAATTTGGGCTAAAGGATCATGACTTTTAGAGGAGGAACTTAGAGATCATCCAGTCCATTTCCAGTAATTTTTCAGATGTTGCAACTGGGAGCCTAGTGAGGATGACTTGCTGAACATCAGCTAATTAGTAGTAGCATGAAGATTTGAGTTCAAATTTTTTGAGTCTAGTGCTATTTCTACTATAATGCCTTAAGAAACTATAAACAGAAACATATGCATCCCCAAACATCACTCCTATTAACTTTCCTGAAAAGAATCTTGCTTTTGGACAGGTATGATTTAGCTTTGCTACAGAAATGAACAGTTTATGGGAAATACTACTAGAGATTAAGCTCCTGATTATTAGTGGCTAATTCTGCAGCGATTGAGGTAAATTAGGAAATTTAGATGAATTCAAGAGACTAAAGCAAATTCTTATTTATCCCATAAATACTGCAAATAAGCCTTTGAATCAGCTAATTCCTCTCAAAAAGGATATGCCCAAATGTGAGTGGAGTAAGTCATAAGTGTGGTTTTAAGGTGAGAATACTTCTGAGATGGTTAACAAAGTGAATCACAAAGTCATAGAATTGTAAGAATTGTAAGGAACTTCCAAGGTCACTCAGTCTAATCCTTACCTAAAGCATTCGCTCCTATGACACACTCAACAATGGCCATCCCACCTGTGCTTGAACACCTTCATTAATGGGAAAATCATTTCCATCTGAAGCAGTTTATTCTACTTTTCGAGAGCTCTCATTTTTTTTAAAATTTTCCCTTATATTAATCCTAACTGTAAGGCATAATTTAGTATAAGGAATAGGAACTTCTGTTGGTTCTGATTCTCCCCTTCAAAGTTCAGTAAGTCAACAAGCACTTATTAAGTATTGATTTTGGACCAGGCATTGTGCTAAGCCCTTGGCATACAAAGAAAGGCAAAACCGGTTTCTGTCCTCAAAGAGCAGACCATCTAATGGGGAAGACAACACGTAAATAACTAGGTATGTGAAATATGTGCGCAGATGTACACATACACTGATTTGGAGTAATTGGAAGGTAACCTGAGACCGGAAGGCACTAGTAGCTGGAGGGACCAAGAAAAACCTGCAGAAAGTAGCCCTTGAATTGAGTTTTGAGGGAAGCCAGGGAAAACAAAGGGTAGAGGTGATGGCGTGGAATGTTCCAGGTGTTGGGAACAGCTAGTGCAAAATCACAGAGATGGGAGATAGTGTTGTGTTAGAGGAACTGTAGGCAGGCCAAGTGACTGGAGAGTAAAATTCATGGAGGGGAGTAAAGCCTGAGAAGAGTGAAGTGGTAGGAAGGGGCTGGGTAATGAAGAGCTTTAAATGCCAAACAGAAGAGCTTATTTTTGGTCCTGGAGTTAATAGGGAGCCACTGGAGTTTATTGAGCAGGGCGGTGACTTGTTCAGCCCCATGTTTTAGAAAAATCAGCTTAGGGCAGCTAGGTGGTGCTGTGGATAGAACACTAGCCCTGAAGTTAGGAGTACCTGAGTTCAAATCCAGCCTCAGACACAGTTGTGTGACCCTAGGCAAGACCCCGTTGCCTAGCCCCACCCCCCCCCCCCCCAAAAAAAGAGGAAAAATCAGCTTGTCAGCTTGAGTGGAGGTTAGGTTGGAGAGAGATTAGGGCTGGTCAAGTAGACCAGAGAATCATCTGCATAGAGGTAACAATGGAATCTATGGGAGTTGATGAGGTCACCAGACAAAATAGCATAGAGGGAGAAGGCCCAGGATACAAACTTTGGGGATGCCCATGGTTAACAAGTAACTTTGATGAAACTTGAACAGGGTGACTGGTTACAAGGATATTGCAATAGTCAAGGTGAGATGTGATGAAATAAGGCTCTGACCATGTGAGTTGGGGTGGGGCATTTAGGAGAGATATTGTGAAGGTAGAAATGGTAAGATTTGGCAGTGGATTAGATATGTAGGGTGAGGGTATCCTGTTGAGGATGACACTGAGATTGTGAACCTAGGTGATCAGGAAGATGATGGTGCCCTTGACAGTAACTGGAAAGTTTGAAAGAGGGGATGGTTTTAGGGGAAAGATAATGAGTTCTGTTTTTGACTTGTTGAGATTGATATGTCTAAGGAGCAGACAGCTGGAGATGTTCAAGAAGCACATGGAAATCAGGAGAGAGACTGGGGCTGAATACGTAGATCTGTATGGAAAAGAAAACTGAACCTATGAGAACTGATGAGTTCAGAAAATGAAACAGTTTAGAATTAAAAAGAGAAGAGAGCCTGAAACAGATCCTTGGAAGACACCCATGATTAGTGGGCAAGACCTGGGCAAAGAACCATTAAGAGAAACTGAGAATGAGTGGTCAGACAGGTGGGAGAACCAGGGAAAGCAGTGTCACAAAAACCCAGAAAGGAAGGCGTATCCAGGAAAAGGGGATCAACAGTGTTACATGCTGCAGAAAGGTCAAGAAGGATGAGATTTGAGAGAAGACCATTTGATTTGTCAATTCATTGGTAAGTTTGGAGAGGGCAGTTTCATCTGAATGGGCATCATTCAACTGAATGATGAGGTCAAAAGCCAAATTGTAGAGGGTTTAGAAAAGACTGAGAGGAAAGGGAGTGGCGACATTGAGTAAGACTACCTTTTCAAGTTGTCTAGCCCGGAAGGGGAGCAGCAATGTAGTATGATAGTAGTGGCGGTATTTTAAGTGAGATGGTTTTTGTTTGTTTGTTTGTTTTTAGGATAGAGGAGACATGGGCATGTTTGTAGGCAATAAAGGAGCCAGAAGATAGAGAGGCTGAAAATTATGGAGTGGGGATAAGAATGGGGGCACTTTTCTGGAGAATTTGGGAGGTGATAGGATCAAGGATGAATATGGAGGGTTTGGTTTTGGCAAGAAGAAGGTCATCTCTTCATTACAGACAGGGTTAATGGACGAGATAGTTGGTCAAGACATCTGAATGATTGTAAGATGAGGAGGAAGGGAAAAAGGGGAACTCAGCAAATGGTCTCAATTTTTTCCATGAACTATGAGTAGAGGGAGGGATGCCATGGGAGGCTCTCGGAGAGATGGTGGCTGTGGAGAGTAGGCTAGAGAACTGATTAGGAAGGAATAGAATAACTTCTTTGCTGCAATGAGGGCCCAGTTAAGATTATATAATGCATTCCAGGTAGACCCAGGCTGCGCAATTCTATAATTTCCTATAACTTTTCAGGAGCATGTGAATAGGTGTGAAGGAGATAGATGGTAAGAAAAATGTAAGGTTGGGATCTGGCAACGCAGTAGGACAAGGGGGAAAGGGATTCAAAGGTAGGAGATAGTGCAGATGTGTTGAGGGCCAGCACTGACAAATTAGAGGATTCAGGCCAGTCCAGGTTTTACCTGTTGATTTCCTCTATTGGATGGCTGCCCAAGTCAGAAACGTGGGCTCTCCAACCCCCCTTGCTGTGTCTCTCTTGAGAACAGAAGGACCTTGAAGATAATAGGGAGTCAAAGAGACGGTCCAAGGCGGGGACTCCCCCTGGTTACTGTTTCCATAAGAAAAATTATTGTTGATACTTTGCCTTTGCTACTCTGGGTGCTGTTTCCGTGAGTGTAGTATAAAAACCCTAGCCCTCAGATTAATAAACAGAGCTTGTTCTTTACTTGCTACCCACTTGGCCCGCATGTCTTCTTTCTCTTCATACTCGACTGGCATTTAAACACAGCCATGGATGCAGGCGCTCACGGCACAGATGTAAGAAGGTTCACCAAGGGATTAAGATAGGATAGGGAGGAGAGTGCAGACAGTTTAGGGGTGATGGCCTTTAGAGGAATTGAAGGATGGAGGGAATAGGGGTCATGGTGAGGATGAAGAAAAGTGTTATGAGTTATAAGGCACAGGGAAAGATGGACTATAAAACATTATGATCAGATAAAGGATTTTCAGTTTGTCTACATGGAAGAACACTTGTGGGTGATAGCAAGATCAGGGATATGATTACCTCTGTGTGTAGTTGAGGTGGTGTAGAGGAAGTCAGTCAGCCAAGGACTCACTTTTTTTTATTTATTAAGGACTCATCATATGCCAGGCACTGAGCTAAGTGTTGGGAAAACAAGAAAAGGCAAAGAATGGTCCCTGCTCTCGTGGATCTCACAGTCTGATGGGAAAGACAACATGAAATCAACTTTGCATAAGCAAGATAAAGGGAGCATAAATAAGAGATAATCAGTAGAAGGAAAACACCAGTTTATGAGGCATCAGAAAAGATGAAAATCATAGAAGATGAGATTTTGTCTGGGACTTGAAGGAAATCAGGGCGGCCAGGAAGTAGAGAAGAGGAGGGAGAATATTCCAGGCTTGGGGATAGTCATTGAAAATGCCTCAAGTCTGGAGAAATGTGTCTTGTGCAAGGCATAGCAAGGAGGTCATGGGAATTGAGCAGATTGAGGAATTGGGAATTCAGAATACTTAAGAGAGAATCAGGATTTATATTCAAATTCCATAGTATGAGGGCAGGAGGTGAAGAGGAGAGAAGACACTGTAGATTGTAGAAGGAAGGAGAATATTCCAAAGGATGGTATATAAAGGCCATATGGACCTGGATTGGGTGATAAATTTGGATAGCTTGAGCCTCAAGGGAGGAGAGCTTATTTAGTGAAAGTTGTAGAGGGAGAATTTGGAAGTGGCAATGGGGAGCAAGGAGCATCCCAAATTCATCTCCGCAACAAGCATGAAAGAAAAATGTAGTCAGTACTGGAAAAGGTTGCAAAGGAACTGGTGTGTTCAGGAGAGACCCAGGCCTCAGTGAGGGCCAGAAGATAGGAGTGAGAAAGGAAGATGTTCAAGATAAAAAGTCAATCAGAACAAATCTAATTCTACTACATCAGGGATGTCAAACACCCAGCCCATAGCTACAAAAGGTATCCTGCAACACTCCCTAGTGTGGCCTGATCCAGGTTAAAAAGTACAGTGATTAGGAAATATTTAACAAAATAAATAAAAATATAATAGAACACAGATAATGTTCATATGTGGTTTTCTAAGTCAATATGCACCCACAAGTGATCCTCATGTGTAGTCTAGCGGTCCCTATTTTCATTTGAATTTGGCACTACTGCAATACGTGACAGATCTTTATATGTTGGAAGACAGCAATCATGTCTACATCTGTCCTCTCACCCCTAAGTCTTTCCTTCTCTTGTCTAGCTATTGTCACTTCATTCTACTGAGCCCGAGATGGCATGTCTTGCTGCAAATGAGTTTAATGGTCAATTTCTCACTCAATTCAGCAAGCATTTATTATTAGTTCTCTTTCCCTGTTTCTGTTTTTGGCAGAAGATGCTGTGTATGTTGAAAACACCTTGTGGGAGATGGGGATCTGGATGTGAACACAAATGAATTGGTAGCATGGCCCACCAATTCATAGGTCCCCAAACATACTCGTGGCTTCAAATGAGTGGGAGACAATGTGGTATGGTGGAAAGAACCCTAGTTTTGGAGTCAGAGAAGCCAAAGTTAATTTTTTACTATTATTGTTTTTCTTACTTATTACCTATATAACTTAGGCAAGTCATTTCTTTTCTCTGGGACTCAGTTTATTTATCTATAAAATGGGGAGGCAGGATTAGATTTCTAAAAATCTCTAAATCCTATAAATTTACCATGTGTTCAAATTGAGAGACATCCAGCAGATGGCATCATTGTACCTCTGAATTGTTGGTTCAACTCATCTGCCCTTACACCTCCTTCGAAAAGGAGGCAGTTGGAAAGGTTTGTAGACACTGCAGTGTCTAAAGAGGTGTTTACAAGTTTCATCACGTAAGGAAGAAGGATGTCCCCACTCAGGGAGGGGAGGGAAGAGGAGAAGAGAGTCAGTTCCCAGCACAGCATGGAAGTGGGTTATTTTTTATGCACATTTTCAAGTCCTTGCTATATCATGGTTAGCGAGCCCCTTCCTCCCATTTTGCATATCTGAGGGATGGGCAGTGAACCTTCCCCCCCCCCCGACTTGAAGAGGCCAAGGTTTGAAAGTACCAATTGCCAAAAAAGAAAAGAAAAAAAGAAGAAAAACATTTATGAGCTGCAAAGGAAGAAATTGAAACCTTTCTCAGGGATTTAGAAGGCATGAAAACACCTGCCACTACTGTTTGATTTTTTGGAGATGAGTATTGAGTGATTAAAAAAAAACCACATCACTTGTCACCCAATGTTCTGGAGCCTTCCTCTGAGGAACTAGAGGCTTCATGTCAATGATCTGGAAATGGAAAGGTCACAGAACCGCTGCTTGCCTTTTCTGGTGCCCTCTGTGAGACAACAGTAACTTTCCAAGGCAGGCCAAAATAAAGGTGTAGGATTGTAGAGCTGTAAGGGACCTTAGAGATCTAAACTTGTCCTTTTGCAAATGAAGAAACTGAGGCTTATAAGGGCTAAGTGACTTGCCCAAGTCATGCAAGTAACAATTAGCAGAACTGTATGCAAGCCTGGGTCTTGGCTACCATGGCTCAATTATCTTTCCACCCAGAAGATCCTCTCATCTCCTCCTTCCTTTGGTAGGTTCCTCTCACAACTCCCATTTTGAGGAGATGGCCAGGTCAACCAGTCCTTCATTCCTCCTTAGGCTCTGTTTACGACTCTCTAGACTCTGTTTCTGATTCTCCAGACTTCACCATCTTCCTTTCCTGCCCCCAACCTTCTCTTCCTTTCCCCATACCCCACCCTCTCCTTTTCAGCTCCCAGTATGTTGTCTTTTCCTATTAGAATACAAGTTTTTTGAGGGCAGGAACTGTATTTCTTTTTACTCATATTTGTATTCCCATCACCTAGCACAGTGCCTGATATGGAATAGGTGTTTATTAAATGCTTGTTGATTTGACTCTGATTTCAAATCCAGTGCTATGTCTATGTATCACACTGTTCCCTATAGGTCATGTTGGTGACTAAAAGTCACATCTGGGTGAGGAACTTTCAGCATAATCATCCTGTATGTACCAGGAGCACCCCCTCAACTCATATTTGTGTCGCCCCTAGACAGGCTACCTGCTTTAGAGTTAAGGTACTTTGTGAATCTACGTTCATTCAAAAACTTCAGCTCGCAAGCTGTCACTGATATGTTTGCTTTTAGTAAACCACCAGAGGACACAATTAATATAAATTTCATGAAATAACTCAACATTCAAATGTATCAGTGTTTTCATAATCCAATGTGGTGGTAGCTTTCCTTGATTTCTTCTGACATTGAGAGGACAACAAACTCGTAGACTGGTCATGGGATGTCTCTCACTCTCAACACATAACTAGTTCGTTTTTATGTACTTTTATTTGACATTGTCCCACGCTCTAACTCTCCTCTGTGATTTCTTATTTGTAATGTGGTGGACTCTAGTCGCATCTCTCTTATCTCTGGGCAATACTCACTTTCTATTCTGTGTGTGTGTGTGTGTGTGTGTGTGTGTGTGTGTGTGTGTGAGAGAGAGAGAGAGAGAGAGAGAGAGAGAGAGAGAGAGAGAGAGAGGGAGGAAGGGAGAGAGAGACTTGGGGTTAAGTGACTTGCCCAGAGTCACACAACTAGTGAGTGTTATGTGTCTTGAGTCAGGTCCTCCTCTATCTACTGCACCACATAGCTGCCCCCCCTTCCATTCTTTAGAGCTTGTAGTGTTCCATGACTCAGCTGTACAATAACCCTGGCAGAATACTGATTTTTAAAAGGCAGGCTTTTGTTTCAGGGGGAAGTTTGTGTTCATTGCTTCTGTAGAGCAAATAATCACCTTAAAGGCTCTCCCTCAACAAGATATCTTTTGTGCATGTGTAAGAATTATATAAATTCTTTGAAAGATATGACAATAGAGATAGTTTTGTTCGGCCACTCTCTGGTGAGCCATGACTCAATTGATATATAAAACAGAGATATAGGTTCATCACAGATATGTTCTGCTTTCATGCCAAAGATCCATAACAGAGGGATTTTGGTTAATGCTGATGTTCTCCAGATGCTTCTGTCTATATATGACATTGTGCTGATTACACCAAGCCCTGCAATATTGCAGAGCTTCTGCTATATAAGATCTATAACCATTCCAAAAGAGCTTGGCCTAACTATTCACCTAGGAAGAACCAAGTGAATAAAGAATATCTATTGTCCAGAATATGACATGCAACTAGATGAACAATTATTCCACATACTCATTCATTATATCTGTATCTATATCATATATGACATCATATCAATCTATCTTATCTACCTCCCTGCCTTTCTATCTATCTACCTATCTTGGATGACATTGCAAATGGACATTGAACTGGGCCCAGAACTGAACAGGAGGGAGATCGTATACTGGATCACATTTGGTAAATTGCTTAATTCTTTTAAGAAACATCATAGTAAGAAATGTGACAATAGAATGCTTCCCCATAAATCTGGGGCACCCTTCTCCTCCTGCTCACAAATACACACAACATCCCTGGAATAAGCAGACATACCTGGAAAACACACATGGAGAAGCACACATCTAGGGAATATACATAGACGAGGGATATATGTGGCGTGGCTTTTGATTGATGCCATGCTACTGGCCCTACTGGTGCTGTTCCCCACGTAATCTGATTAGACTTTGTGTCCACTAGGTGTGTAGAGTCTGGAGGCCTTTAAGGGCTTTGCTCCTTCCAAGGAAATGCTCCCCTGTCCCATGGTTGCTGCTCCTCAGCGCCTATCATGGATTCACTGAGGTCATGATGATTCTTTCTGCATCCACTTCTGACTTCAGCCAGAGTCCTTACTTGACATCCTACCTCTTCCTCATGAGAGAACATGTAGTAACTGTTATCTTTCTCTTAGCTTAGATCTCAGAAACTTAAGCTTTAGCCCTTTTAACAAGGCAGACTCCTCTCTCATATATCTACTATCAGAATAGGGGAAAAGGCATAGTGGCTTTTCTGTTTCAAATACCTGTTTTTATTATGCGGATATGACAGATAGTGTGTCTTCCTAAGATTTGAGCTGAGTCCAACTGGCCCATTGTCTGCCTTTTTCTATGTCAGAACCCTGCTCCCCTCCTTAATGTGTTGGGAGGAGTGTGTCTCTACCCTTGGTATGACTCGACATTGATCCTGAAAGCTCTAGGACTGTCCTAATACTCTCAGCTGCTAGTGTTTCCCTTCCCTCCCCCCCACAATTCCTTGTATTTAATTTGTGCATATTTTGTGTATGTTTATATGTACATTTTGTTTTCCTTACCAGTATCCTCGAGGTCAGGGACTGTTTCATGTTTGTCTTTGTATTCCCCAAATTGTTGTATTCCAGCACAACGCTTGACACACAGTGCGTGCTTAATAAATGCTTGTTGATCAATTGATTAATTGATGATCATACCTGATTCTCATTGCCAAGACAAAGCAGTAGGGGGCTCTGCTTCCCTACCAACTCCTACCAACCTGTCTCCCATTCCCATTCTTTTTGCGTCTTCTTTTACCCATTCAGGGAGAACATTAAAATTTCTTTTAGGCTGATATTAATGGTTGAGCAAGTTAGAGGCTCCATTCTAGAGCAGTGTATGGACTTATACTTCCCTGGGGATGACTTTGGTTCTGGCTACTGCTAATGGCACTTCTGTCTTTCAGAAGTTATCAGTGGGAAGAATTTTCACTTTCACAAATCACTACCTCCCAAGACTTCCATTGTTTCCTTACAATGGGATTTCCCACATTGAATTCTGATGTGGGAAAGAGGGAAGAGATGGTCCAAAGTGGGTCCAAGCAGAGGGTTTGGTGGAGTGGGAAAAAGTCATGGACTAGGAGTAGCTGAGTCACTTAAATTTTCTGAACCTTAGTTTTTTTCTTTCAAGCGGGAACACTTTCAAAGTGTCACAGTACCAGATGAGGATAGCGCTCATTCCACCTTTCTTAAACAGATATCACAAGACTCAAATAACATAAAGAACATGAAAATATTTTGATGAGAACACTAAGAGACAAACAAGCTTTCCATGTATCAAAATAGTTTTGTTTCTCTGAGTTTGTGGTGTTCCATGATTTGCAATGATTTAGCATTGCTGGTAATGTAGTTGTTGTTAAGGAGATGGATTTTTGTGGCAGGCCGCAGCTTAGGGTTACTGAAAATGTTGTGTGTTTTCCCCAAATTTGATACAGGCCAAGACGTATATGCTGATGGATAGCCTGAGGGCTTCACTGTTATGCATGACATATTAAAAGGACCAGAAGAAGGTTTTCAGTACCTTGGGAAGCTCTTCTCTGGAGGATTTATGGAAAAGCTGGACAGGAATCACACAGGATAAAGAGGTATGGATAGGTTAAGATTTGCATTGATAATTGCAGTATCCACATTGTTGTGATCAAGGAGGAAACAGGTAGTGAGTGCTATAGAACCACAAGATATTATAATGCTTCTGGTAAGGTTGAAGGGGGAAAGTGGGACAGCTCCATTATTTTGATTCTAAGCAGTGGGTGACCTACTAAGAGAATCTCGCATACACTAATTTGTAGATTACCCTTTTTTAAAGGGTATCGTTTGGAAACTTTTCATGAGAATTCCTTGTTTCCTAACAAACCCATTAGGGAGGCCCAAAGCTGTTTTTAACCATAATGACTTTTTAATCCTAAATAACTTCTTTCATAGATGAATGTAGGAAAGGAGGGAAGGACAATATGGTCTTCCAGGAGTTTGAAGACACAGAATGAATGAATGAATAAGTACATATTATGTACCAGGCACTGTGCTAAGCACTGAGGATACCAGTGTAGAAAGTAAGACAGTCAATCCATTGTATTCTGTTAACATTCTAAATCACTCAGTTTTGATATTCTCTTCTGGAGCTGAGTAATCTTAATTGGTAACTGAGTGAGTTCAAAACTGCCTCCAGGGGTGGGCAACCCACAGCCTAGAGGCCACATGTGGCCCTTTGTGTCCTCAAGTGTGGCCCTGTGAATCGAAACTTCACAGAACAAATCCCCTTAATAAAAGGATTTGTTTTGTAAAACTTGGACTCAGTCAAAAAGCCACACCCAAGGACCTAGAAGGCCACGTGTGGCCTGGAGGCCACAGGTTCCCCAGCCCTGCTTAGCCCATTATATCTAGCTGAATGTAGACCACCACCAGACCATGTTTCATGTCAGCCATCCATCCATGCTGTTGTGCTATTTTCCCTGCCAACCCATGTACAATTGGCACTGTAACCCAATCAATATGATTATCATTGCTTCTGGAAAAGGAATATGTCAATCGAGTATTCTGTGGATCAATTCGAAGGCAGCTGGGCCTGGAATCAAGAAGATCTGAGTTCAAATCCTATCTCAGACACTAGCTACGTGACCTTGGGCAAGTGACTTAACCTCTGTTTGCCTAGGAGGTAGCCAGGTGGCTCAGTGGATAGAGCTTGAGACTTGGAATCAGGAATACCTGAGTTCAAATCTTGTCTCAGATACTTACTGGTTATGTGACCCTGCACAAGTCACTTCACCCTGTTTGCCTTAATCCACCAGAGAAGGAAATGGCAAACCACTTCAGTGTCTTTGCCAAGAAAACCCCATAGACAGTATGGTCTCCTGGGTCACAAAAAGCCAGACACAACTGAACAACAACAAACAACAATGGATTGACTCACCATTCTGGTGACTCCCTGAATCAAAACTTTTCTTGATAGTATTCCTTTATATTCATTGTCTCCTATTTTAGAATATAGGTTCCTTGAGGGCAAAATGTTTGTATCAAAGAGAGACTCCTTGTAGGTGGTGAGGATCTCAAGATGCTCCTGTTTGTGGATAATATTATGCTTAAAAAACCTTCACTACACCCTGCCATTTCCTCAAGCTATCTATCATCTTATATCTGTCCTCTCTCAGTCAAACTCCTAGAAAAAGCTGTCTACTTGCTGCCTCCACCTTCTCTCCTCTCACTCATTCCTCAACCTTTTGCAGTCTGGTTTCCAGTATCATCTTTCAAATGAAACTTCTCTCTGCAAAGTTCCCAGTGGTCTTGTAATTGCCAAATCTGATGGTCTTCTCTCAGTCCTAATCTTTCTCAACTCATCTGCTCTATTTGATGTTGTTGGCCACCTTCTCTTGAATACTCTCCCTCTGACAGTATTTTCTTCTGGTTCACATCTTACCTGTCTGCTCCTTATTTTCCTTTGCTGGCTCATCATCTATATCATATACTCTATTTTTAGGTGTTCCCCAAAGCTTTGTCCTAGGCCCTCTTTTCCCTCTACACTTGGTAACTTCATCAGCTACCCTGAATTTAACTATCATTTCCATGCAAATGACTCACAGATCTCTATATTCAGTTCCAGTTTCTCCCTTATGCTTTATTCCCAGATCACCAATTTGCCTCCTTCATGTTTCAAACTATATGTCCTAGAGACATTTTATACTTACTATGTCTAAAACTAAACTCATTACCTTTCCTTATAAACTTTCCCCTTTTCCAAACTTCTCTATTTCTGTTAAAGGTAACATCTTCAAACCTGAGAAACTTTTTTTGGTGAATTTTTAATTCATTTTCAACTTAAATATAAAGTGAGAAAAGAACGAAAAAGATTTCCATATACACACTAGAACATAAGAGAGGATTCAATATAAAATAATACATGTCCATTTCTTTTTTTAAAGATTTTTTTTTAGGCAATTGGGGTTAAGTGACTTGCCCAGGGTCACACAGCTAGTAAGTGTCAAGTGTTTGGTCTGAGGCTGGATTTGAACTCAGGTACTCCTGACTTCAGGGCCAGTGCTCTATCCACTGTGCCACCTAGCTGCCCCAATACATTTCTATTTCAAGAAAACCTATAAATACTACACACTATTTTCAAAGCTACACAAATTTTCTTTGCTTCCTTTTAGGTTTTATTCTGTTTTCTGCTTTGCACTTTTTACTTTATTTTTTTCCTTCCTTCCCTCCTACCTGCCAAAGAAGGACACAATTAAATGTGGATACACACACACATACACACACACACACACACACACATATACATAGATATCTAGAAACATACACATGCATACATACATACATACACTCATACACATATATGTAAGACCATACTATGCGTATTTCTACTTGTCATCTCTTCTCTGAAGGTAGATAACACATTACTTCATAGGTTCAAGTCTTTCCATGTTTTTCTAAATCAACTAGCTCATTTCCTATACCACAGCATTATTCCAAACCTGCCTTTTCTTTTTGCTAGGCAATGGGGTTAAGTGACTTGCCCAGCGTCACACAGCTAGTAAGTGTTAAATGTCTGTGACCAGATTTAAACTCAGGTCCTCCTGACTCCAGGGCCAGTATTCTATCTACTGTGCCATCTAGCTGCCCCCACAGCATTATTCCAACACGATTACATCCTATCTGAGAGATTATCTATGAAAGATTTACCACCAATTTTCTGCATTCCTTCTATTCTTGGATACATTGTTTTTATTTGTACAAGAAAATTTTAATTAAAAATAATTGAAATTATCCGTTCTACATGTCAACAATGCTCTTGCCTTATAATACAGTTGAAGGTCTGATGCTGCTGAATCTCCTTCCTTTGCATCTTTTTTTCTCCTGATTTCTTTGAAATTCCTGATCTTTTGTTCTTCCAAATGAACTTTGTTGTTATTTTTCCTAACTCTGTAAGATAATTTTTTTTAGTAATTTAATTGGGATGGTATTGAATAAATAGATTAGTTAGGGTAAAAATTTTTTTTATAATATTGACTTTACCTATTCATGAATAATAAATATTACTCCAATTATTTAGATCTGACTTTGTATGAAAAGTATTTTATGTTTATGTCCATATAGTTCCTGTGTCTGTTTTGGCAGGTCTACTCTGACAGTATAAAATACTGTCTAGGTATTTTAAATGGTCTAAAATAATATTAAGTAATATTGGTGACAGTATAGTTTTCCTATTTTTCTCCTTTAATTAAATCTATTTTAGCCTTAAAACCCAAGAAACTTTCAAGATTTTCAGGTGTATATGCTTGACATTATCTGGACTCCATACTCCCTAATATCCAATCAACTGGCAAACCTGGCCATTTCTATATTTAAATCATCTCTCACTTCCATTCCCTTTCCCTCACTCACATAGTTATTATCTTAAGTCAGGCCTTCATCACCTCTTATCTAGATTATTGTAATGGCATCTCAATTTGTCTCCCATCCTTAAGTATATCACTATTCTAATCCATCTCATCCATTGCTGTCAAGGTAATTTTCCTTAAGTACAAATATGAACTTTAGTGGCTTCCTGTTTCCTCAAAGATAAAACAAACATGCTCTGATTAGCTTTTAAGACCTTTCACCACCTGGTCCCAAACAATCTTTCCATTCTCATTGGACACAGCTCCTCTCCTGCATTCTGTGATCCAACCAAATTGACTTTCTCTGAGTTCTTCAGTCATGACACTCTATCTCCCATCTTTCCATCTCGGTACTGTCTGTCCCCCATATATGAAATGCACACCTTCTTTATTTCCATGTCATAATATTCCTCTCTTTCTTCTAAATGCAGCTAAGGCATCATCTTCTGCCTGAAACCTTTTCTAATCTCTCCCAATCGCTCATGCCTTCCTTCCCAAACTACCTTGTATTTAACTAGTTTGAGTGTGTATTCACTTTATATTTATTCTACATATATTTTATATGTACTTATTGTCTACTCCCATTGGTATAAACTACTTGTATGCAAGGATAATCTCATTCTTTATACTTGTACCCTCAGCATAATGCCTGGCACATAGTAGGCATTTAATAAATATCTGTTGATTGATTGATAAAACCTGGAACTTTGTAAAGACTCCTAAATGAAATACATAATTGCTCAAAAGTTCATCTCTTAACTGTACATAGAGGAAAACCCTGAAATTATGAAGAATATCTATTTTCCAGAATATTATATGCAGTTAGATGGACAAGCCGTAGAGTTGGTCCTTCATTACACATATGCACATGTACACACTTACACACACACACGTCTTGGATGGACAGAAAAGACTGACAAAAAAGCATGGTCAGGAATTAAAAAGGGGAAACCAGAGGACTGCATTGCACCTGGAAAATTTTACAGTACTGCAGAAACTATCTTATCTTTTAAAAAATCAGTATTCTTCTGGTGATACAACTGTGAATCCTGAAGAGAAATTGTGAATCATAATCTCTGAAGAATCAAAATGATAGATCACCCAAAGGACAATGGAAAGATACATGGTATGCATTAATTGGCTGCAGCATTATTTCCAATGAAGAATTTCACACAAAAGTGATATAAATAAATACATTATCAAATAGATATATGATGGGAAAAGGAAGTAGAGCAATCATGTAGTGTCAGCAAAGGTTAGTCGACCAAGAGCTCCATTGATACCCAAATAATGTCAAGAGGCTCAGAAGAAGATGCCCGGAATGTTGAGTGGTGTCGCTGTGGAGAATTGAAAAGAAGAAATGAGTAAAAGTCACACTGAATGAGAAGGTATGGATAGGTTGTGAGCTGTATTTTTTTTTTCAAGAATTACTTATGTCATGAAACATGTATCCACTGAAATATTGAAGAATCCATTTCATTTTAAATTTTATTTAAATAATTATACATACATTTTTCCAATCAGCAAAAACTGCCTTCTTGTCCTGCTACTTCCCACTTCCCCCCATTCCCTGCCACCACCTGGAGATCTAAAGAACATACGTGTATAGTCAAATCAAAATAAATTTCCACATTGTCTTGAAAATGGTCTCTTTCTGTCTTTTGACTCTTTCTTGGGAGGTAGGCAACAAGTTTTATCATTGACCAGTCCTCTGGAATTGTTGTTTGGTCTTTGTGGTGATAAGAGCGTCTAATTCTTTCGGAGTTTTTTGCCTTTACCATCTTGCTGTCATCGTATGAATTGTTCTCCTGGTTCTGTTCAGTTCATTTGACATCAGATCATACAACTCTTCCCAGGTTTCTCTGAAACTATCCCTTCATGTTGAAGAATATATTTCATAGACTCATGGAATTTGAAGGTTAGAAGGGCTCTCAGTTACCAACTGGTCCAACCTATATACAAAATGAATCCGAATTGTAACATATCTGACAAAGAGTCATCCAGCCTCCAACTGAAGATGGAGGAGAAAACTGCCATCTGAACAAGTAACTCATTCTACCTTTGGACAGCTCTAATTGTTAAGAAGTTTTCCTTGACATTAAACCTTAATTGGCTTCTTTATAACTTCCACCCATTGTTACTGGTTTTGTTCTCTGGGACCAAACAGAAGTCTAATCAATCTTTCAAATGGCAGCACTTCAAATACTTGCAGATAGCTGTTATGTTCCCCTGCCAAGTTCTAAATGTGCCAAGTTCCTTCAATCAATCACCATATGACATGGATTCACAGCCCTTCACCATCTTGGTTGCCCTTCTGTAGAGACTGTCTAGCTTAACAATGGCCTTCAGTGGAGGTTGCCAGAACTGAATATAATACTCCAGATAAAGTCTGATGAGGCAGAGTTCAGTGGAGCTATCCCCTCCCTATTCTTGGAAGCTATACCTTTTAAAATGCAGCCAATGCTCATATTAGCTTTTTTTTTTTGCTGTCTCATTACTGACTCATACTGAGCTTGTAGATACTTCCAGATCATTTTCAGACAAACTTCTGCCTAACCATGCCTCCCTCAGTGTATACTTGGGAATTTGATTTTTTGTACCCGAGTGCAAACCATTACATTCATCCCCACTGAATTTCATGTTATTAGATTCAATCCAATGCACTAGTGTGTCAAAATTCCTTTGGTTCTTGATTCTCATTCACTTTCTCTCTCCTTCCAAGCTTTGTGTCATCAATAGGTTTGATGAGCATGCCATCTGCCTTTTTATTCAAGTCATTGATAAAAGTGTTTGATAGCACAGGGCCAAGCACAGATGCCTGGGTCACTCTACTGAAGATCTCTTGTCATATTGACATTGAACTATTAACAACTACTCTTTGAGTCTGACCATACATCCAGATTTGAATCCTTCTGATTTTGTTCAATCCATATCTCTCCATCTTCTCCTCAAGAATAGTATGAAATGCTTTGCCAAAAACTTTGCTAAAATCCGGTTAAACTGTGAAAGACAGTTCATTTTTTGGTCACGTCTGACTCTTTGTGACCTCACTTGTTTGTTTTTTTTTTTTTTGGCCAAGATCCAGGAGTGGTTTGCCATTGCCTTCTCCAGCTCATTTTATAGATGAGGAAACTGAGACAGGTAGAGTTAAGTGATTTGCCCAGGGTCAAACAGCTAGTAGGTGTCTGAGGCCAGATTCGAACTCACAAAGAGGAGTCTTCTCAACTCTAGGCCTGGTACTCTATCCACTGCACTACCTAGCTGCCAGCAAAGACTGAGTAACTCTGATCAATACCATGATCCACCACAACTCCAAAGGATTTATGATGAAAAATGCCATTTACCTGCAGAGAGAGAACTGATGAATTCAGAGTGCAGATTGAAGAAAATTGTTTATTTATATTTTACTTGCTTCCTCCCCCCTCCAAAAAATGGCTAATGTAGATATACATATTTGCCTGATTTCATATGTATAATGAATGTCGTATTTCTTGTCTTCTCAAAGGGTGGGATAGGGAATAATGAGAGGGAGAGAATTTGGAACTGAAAATAAAATAAAAATTCAACCAAAAAAATCTAGTTATACTAGATTCATAATATTCCCCTCATTTACATAGTCCTGATGTTTACCCACCACCTCTGTAATGATTCATTCTAGGATTTCCCCAGGATCTGAAGTCAAGTTCAGTGGCCTATAGCTTGCTGACTCTATTTATTCTCTTCTCTTTTTTTTTCTTTTTGAAAACTGAGAAAATTGAATCCTTCTCCATTCATGAGGCATCTCTCTCATCTTCCATGATTTTTTTTTTCTTTTTGGTGGGCCTTGGTACCTGCTATACTACTACAGCTATACCCTTAGGCATGATCTCTTTCTTTCTGCTTGCGTTCCCAGCACTCAGTATAGTGGTTGGACCATAATATGCCTTTAATAAATTTTTTTAATTAATTAATTAATTCAAATATTATTGACAATGGTTCAGCCATAACATTTGCCAGTTCTTTTAGGACCCAAGAATGTTGTTCATCTGAGCCAGCTAACACGAATTCATCAAGAACAGTTAGGTGCTTTTTAAAAAACATAGCCTTCCATACATTGGCTACCAACTTGTCTAGTCATTTTTGTTTTATTATTTATAGTATAAAAGCATAAGTACATTCTAGGTGAGGTACTAAGAAGGAACATAGCATTCAGGAATTACAGGCATCTTATTACTCATAGACATACAAGTGGCCAGATCCCTAGCCCTTCAGTTCCACAGGCAAACATGAGTGGTGGCTTCACTGTGCAGTGGGATACTCCAAGGGAGAGCCCAGAGATCTGGGTCTCTGTCTAATATCTGATTGTTGTTGCTTGGCAGATTCAAAGGAACCAAGTAGGAGGAGGACCCTCAGGAACAGTTAATCAGCAGGTGACTCAGACCATGACTGTGATTGGGAAAGTTTGTTAACCTGTAAATATTGATTAATGAAGTTTTGCAAACTGATTATGATCAGGAGAACCTTGCATTCTTTACCTGAATAAAGCTGACTAAATGAATTATTGGATACATAGGAAATTCTTGGTATGTGGGGGTGAGTGGGTGGGCAGGAATCAATCAGTGATCAAACCTAAATCAGTTTTTAGGTACATAAGAACTTTCTGGTACATAAGCATGTCAATCAGTGATCAAACATGGAGTCACTTCTGTCAGTTATGACTCAGTAAAAGGCCAATCATTACAAAATTTTATTGCCCTTTGCAGAGGGAGTAGGGACAAGATAAGAGTTGAGCAGCTCTGTCTTCTCTGCTGTCAGTTATCATCATACCATCCATTCCAATTTTAAGAAGTTTTTCCTTATGTAACCCAGGCCCCAAAGTCCATTGATATGGGACTGTCTCCTTATTTGTGGCAATGAATGCCCTCTCCTGCATGAGGGGCAGGGAGGAGTTGGCAAGGGATGAAAGGGCTTCAGTTTTTAGCCAATCCCCCTTTGGGACTCTTCAGGCCAAGCTTCAAGTCTTCTTTCAAGTGCTGAGTTGCTTTGGACACTTCTGGCTTCCAGCTTTGAGATAGAAGAAGAGGCCAACTCCAATTCAGGTTGCTTAAGGAAAAGACTCCAGGAAGACATGAGAGGAGGTGGCAGTGTCCATCCTGTCCCCATTCCCAACTAAAGACTGTGGGGAATTTATCCTTGGGGGAGATCCAGGACTCTCTCTCTCTCTTTCTTTCTCAGTTGAGCTGGGTTATTTTGTTTTTAGTGGGAGAGCTCCTTCACTCTTTATTATCTGGTACAAATTCTCCTGAGTATACCTTCTCAGATTTCTCTTTTGCTATGATTTGTATAAATGGGCTTCTTTGCTATTTGCTATGTATGTTCATTGTGGAATTGATAATTGGTGAGAAAATGGTTAAACCTTAGATAAAAAGCTTGGGGTCTCCCTTTTCCTCCGAAATGACAAAGTGATTAGAAGTTAGATGAAACCCAATCATATCCCCTAGACTAGCAATATTTAAAAAGAGTAGATAGATGTGATTCTAGCCCAGTATCCCCTCTTTCTGAAGAATGCAGAAAAATGTCCAACCTCCAACCTCCTGCTTCCCCTTCTGGAAGGAAAGTATCCCTTGGAGAAGGGTGAGAGAAGAGGCCAGAGATGTCTATTCTGCCTTCCTTTGAGCCACACAATGACAGCCCCCTCTCTACACATGGACCTCACCAAATATATGGGACCCACTCTATACTTATATTAAGCACGAATTTGTCCCCCTGCAACTCTCACCCATTGCTCTTGTTCTGACCTCTGGCAACAAGCAGAACAAGACTAGTCCTCTTCCATATGACAGCCTTTTAAATACCACTCTTTAGTTCACCTTCTCTATCCCAAGTCTTTTTTTTTGAAAAACCATCTGCACATGTTTTATCTGTTGTGTAACAGAGTTAAAGTCATAATGACTACATTATTTTCCAAATAAGCATACAAAATGCAAGTTATAGCTTATCAATGGTTAAGTCCACCAACAGGTCTTAACAAGCAAGTGTTGGCAGGTACCTACCCCAAGTCTTCAGGCTAGATAGCCCCAGTTTCCTCATAGAATGATTTTTGTTCATGTCTTTAGAGTTCATTCTTGAGAACTTCCCATCCGTATTGGACTGACTTCTCTTGTAAAATTTTAGGCTATTAGATTCTACCAATTTTTTTCTCTGAATGCTTTGAAAAAATTTCTCCTCAAAAATAAGATAGGGGTTTAAACCATGTTGGACTTTCCTCTTCTTCATCTCAGACTCTGAGATGGAATGGTTCCTTGCTCTGAAGGTTCTTATTATTTGTACATCAGTGGCCAGTTCTTTTCTTAATCTTGTTGGCCAGAAGCAAATAATCTTGTTTCTTTCTCTACCTTTTGAAATATGAAGTTATTTTTAGGGCAAATGAAGAATAGAGTACTTCATCACTACTACATCATATTTCCTTGGTTGTTTTGTGATCTGTCTCAAACTCTTTGTCTAATTTCTCCCTTTTGTCTGGGTGACCTGTAATGTGTTACATATTACAATATTGCTTCTGCTCTCCATCTTCAAATATTCTCCACTATGCTTTCATTCAAGATTCTTGGACCTCCTCATGTAATTTTATCTTAATATTCAATGCTACTCCATCTTCCTACTCCTTTTACCTCTTTTATATCTTTTGAATAAAGTATACCTTCCAGTGCCATATTGTAGTCAGGAGTCCAATTCCATTAAATACTAGTCATGTGTGTTAAATTTTCCTCCTTCCTTTGGAATATCTAGGTCACTCTATTTATTACCTACACTTTGTACATTTGTATATAGTTATTTGAGGCCATTTCTTTTATTGATGGAACTCCTTTTGTGTATTGTGTCCTGTGAATTACCAATCCCTTCTATTTTTCTTTGTCATGCCTGTCATCCTCTCTATGGTATTTGGTTTGGCACACACACACACACACACACACACACACACATATACATACATACATACATATATACATACATACATATATATATGTTCATGTATATATATGTGTACATGCAGTTTTCTCTTCTCCATTTTCAATTTTAAATCCTATTAATCAAATTTACAAGGCTTCAAGCATATATTTTTATGGGTTCTCATTCTATCCTGTGTCAAGAGCCCATTATTCTTTTTCTAACCTGTGGTTCAGAAACCCAAATCCTATTCTTAGGCATCATCTTCTTAGCCACTTGAAAATTCCTTCTTTTTCTTTTTATGGTCAAAATTCCTTCTTTTTCTTCTTATGGTCCTTAATTCAGTAGTAAGTCCATATTAAATCAGCTATTGTGATTAAGCATCTCCTGAAGTCTTTAGTTTCTTGGCCAGCACTTCACAATTCTTTGAAATGCTTTCTAAATTTCTTCTTGTGGTATTATTTACTCCCCATGTGAATCATTGGTAGTGTATAGTGGTCATTAGGTTTGACAAGTCTTGGAGGCTCTCTGTTAGGTCCTGGATGTATGACCTTAGGAAAACAGCAGACTTCTGTAATGTCTGTTTCTTCGATGGAGCTGTGTTCTCACCATGTGGCTATTGCCCCTGCTAGTGAAGTCAGGAGTCCAATCCCATTAAATCCTAGTCATTAAATCCTACAAACCTAGGAGGGATGATTAACACACTGTATGATAGTATCTAAAAAGTGCTCAACAGGCACAAGCATTGGGCTGAAATCTCTAAGATGAAATTCAAGAGGAAAAACATAAAGTCTTGTACTTGGGTCTAAATAAAGCAACTTTGCTAGTACAAGATAGGTAAGCATTTATTAAATACCTACTACATGCCAAGCACCAAGTATAGTTAGACTGCAGCTTGTCTGAAAAAGGTCTGATAGTTTTAGTAGAATGAAAGCTCAATATAAGTCAGTGGTGTGATGTGGTAGCCATGAAAAGCTAATGCAGTTTTGTACTTCATTAAAAGAGGCATAGATTCCAAGAATAGGCAGGTGGTCGTCTTACTGTACCCTGGCCTCATTAGGCCTCACCTGGAGTATTTTTTTTTCCAGTTCTGGGAGCCACTTTAAGAAGGGTGTTTACAAGCTGAAGAGGCTCCAGAGGAGGGAAACCAGGATGATGAAGGGTCTTGAGCTAATAACATATGAAGATTGGTTGAAGGAACTGTTCACATTTAGCCTGGAGAAAGGAAGACTCAGGAGGGATGAGCTATCTGTCTTCAATTATTTGGAGGGCTGTTATGTGGAAGATGGATTGGTCTTGTTGTTTGGCCTCAGGGAGCAGAACCAGGAGCAATGCGTAGAAGTTGTAAAGAGGCAAATTTAGACTTGATATCAGGAAAAGCTTCCTACACTTAGAGCTGTCTGAAAGTGGAATGGACTGCTTGGAGAAGCGGTAGTTTCCTTCTCTTTGATCAAAGGCTGCATAACCATGTGGTGATTCAAAAGGTTTGAGAGACACCATTTCTGGATATTTTAACCGTTTTATTAATAAGGCCAACATTTTAATAAAAGGATGGTCATTTGGCCATCTCTCTCAGACCAAAGACAATCATAGTGGGCTCATAGTATACACAACCTTTGAAGAGTAGGTGTTCCCCAGAGGGGAATCAACCCTGATTGATTAACAATTAATGAAAGAATGAATATTACTGTGAGGGTCTGAGAGTGACATCATGTCACTCTTGGACTGAGAGACCATCTCCATACCCAGACCACTCTTAGCCTTGGGAAATTTAGACAAAAGGGTCTGTCTCCACCCAAGCTTGATTGAATGGAATTCACCTTAGGCTAGAGATTTCTTCTAAGGTTGAATGGGGTCAGATAGAGGAGAAGGTTGACTCAATCTTTAGAGACTGAGGTCTTGAAAATAGAATAAGGGTTCCCTAAATCTGAATCTCCCTAAATCATTAGTTATCAATAGTTATTTCTCTCAACTACTTATAAGGTGTTTTTTAGCAGGGGTTCCATTGATGTATGTGTTGGACAAGATGACTGCTGATGTCCCTTCCAACTCTCAAATTGTATGATTCTGTGTAGATTGCAAACCATCCATGTTTTCTCATCCTGTATAGTTCTTGTTGTCCTCTCATACAGTCTCCAACTAGTTGGAGGTCTTCTTTTAGGTATTTTAACATTCAGTGAGACTTAGCATAATATTTAGGCTGTCAATTTATCATCCCTTGGAATTGACTGGCCTATCTCTTTTTTCTGATCTAACATTTCATAGATGATACTTTTATACTATATTTTGCTCAGAAGTTATAATTAGTACTATTCTGACACCTGTTGTACTAACCATATGTCTCTCCATTGCCAATTACAGATGCCTGCAATTTTGATTCTTTAGAGTGTGATATTGATTTAGAATATTATTTTTTTTATGGGGCAGCTGGGTGGCACAGTGGATAGAGCACTGGCCCTGGAGACAGGAGGACCTGAGTTCAAATCTGGCCTAAGACACTTGACACTTACCAGTTGTGTGACCCTGGCCAAGTCACTTAACCTCATTGCCTAGCCAAAAAAAAATTTTTTTTTTTTAGGCAAACAATAGCTTTCTCCATACCAAATCAACACTACTTGAATGTTCTGCTTCCTATTCCTGGATGATCATTCCTTAGAACACAAGAAGTTGCTTCCTCCTGAGAGCATTCACATCTTTTTTCTTCAAGAAAAGCATCACATCAATTATTTAGTTCTGGTGCTTAATTGGCCACTGAGGGCCTAGTCCTGGGAACCCAAGAGACTCAAGTGGGAGCTTGGAAGACCCTTTCTGGCAGTGGGTGATGACATAGAAAAGAGCAACCCAGTTCCTCCACTTCAGAGCATGCATTCTGTGCATGGTTTCTGTCCACTTGTCATAGAGTGAAGAAAAGTCTGAATTGCCTGCTGAATTAGAAATGAGCATGCATGCAAAAGGAACTCATTGACTGGTTAGATCTCTTTTCATTCCTGGTACTAAGTCAAACTTTGGTCCTCTTGCTTGGAGAAGGTCCTCAGGTCCTTCCCAATGGGATGTCATAAGATCTGGAACACCTTGTTCCTATGTTGCCTTCATCTGTGTGACTATTCTTTTTGTTGTTCTCAAGTAGACAGTTGGAGATGGAACCACCTTATGTGCTTTGCAAGGTTGGAAGAGACAGCAGAATTTGGGACCTCCTTGACCCAGCCTAACATTGAATCAACCATGGCAACTGAGTCTCTGTGTTGTACAAGCAAAGGAGACACATCCATGGAGTAAGTGGTACCCTGAAGTGAACTTGCTGGTGGGAGGACTGTGGCAGCTACTTTAAAGTCTCCCCAGGTACCAAGGTGGTAGAGGGGAGTTTGTGCCCCAGTATTTGACAGGGCTGCTTTTGTTCTTTGGTTCTTGCTATATCTTTTTAGCAAACGTACCTTTTACAAAGGTAAAAGCTAACTGGTTTCAGGGGTGGGGCACCTGTGGCCTTGAGGGCACGGGTGGCCCTCTAAGTCCTAAGTATGGCCCTTCCACTGAATCCAAACTTCATAGAACAAATCCACTTAATAAAAGGATTTGTTCCATAAACTGCTGCCTTTAATGATATCACCACAGTTGTCTTTGGTGGGGAATACACACCAGCATGGGGGCTTGAGCTGATATAGGAGAGAACCACATAATTCCTTTGGGTTACCCCTTGAACCTTAAGAGAAATATAGTCAGCCTGGAATACTAGCAGTACATGTATGGGTTGGGAGAATATGTCCAGGGACTCACACATCTGTATTGTGTTTTTCACCCTCTAACCTCTTGAGACAGATTAGGATTCTCTCAGCTGAAATTTTCGTTCCTAAAATTTCTTACAGCATTTTATCTGGGCTCCTTCTTTGTTTTTATTATAGTTGGCATTATGTCATACTTATTTGTGTGCTTGTTGCCCCATTTTTGGTGTTTCAACACAAGGACTTTGTTGTAATTTTCAACCTTTGTATCCTTAGTACCTAGGACTATACTTTGCAATAGGATTAATACATCTTTGCTCTATTGATTGAATTGCTGGCTGCCAAGCCTGATGGCCTACCTCAAGAGATTTCTATGTAAAGACATTGTAGACTGTCCAGGACGTATTTGAACACAGTTGGGTAACCTGGAAGCAAGAGGGAATTGTGGTGAGCCGTTGGCTCTGAGTTCCATGGTGGAAAATCTGGTTGGGAAGAGAACCCTTGAGCAATCCCAGCCTGGATCTTGTAGCAGAGTGGTCTGGAGAACCCCTCCCCTATGAGGTGATAATGCCAGAGTGAGATTAGGTAATCAAAACATAGAACTAGCCAGAGCTAGTTTGGGAAGTACACTGGTAGTTAAAGTATTTGATGTATTATTATGAATGGGATAAGAAGGGAAAATCCAGGAGGGAGGTTATTTCCTTTCAATCCCTTACTCTGCGAGATTGGAGTTAGATTTAGAAAGTCAGTTCCCTGAGGGCATTCAGGGACTATAACAGCCTCATGGGATGCTTTGGCACAGCACTCACAACGGTAACATGGTCCCACAGTTTCTCACTTGTAAAGGAAGTAAAGTGGCTTAGATTATCTTTTGTCTGTGCTTTGGGGTGCTCAAGGCAAGAACTGTTCTCACAAATGCCAGGTCATTGAAAACTTGTCTGAGTATGAGCCAGAGACCTCTTTATGTTGAACTTAGGCTTTCAAGTTTGAGGGGCAGTTGACAGGAGGGGATACTTAATTTTGGTGATCTAAGAAGAAATTTGCAGAAAAGATTAACCTTTCAGGTAAGAGGTTGGATTGGATGACCTCTGAGATACTTGCAAGCTTTTCTATCCTAAGACTCAAAGCTCCTGTGATTTTACGAAATGAGAGGAAAGGAGCCCATCTGGGAAGTGAATGACTCATTTAGGAAGATACTAGGAACCCAGAGGAGAGCAGAGAGGAAGGGAGAGGGGATTGAACAGCCTTGGAAGAGGAGGAACCTCAAGGCCAGAGCTGCAACTAGAACAAGTCGCAAACCACAAGAGTAAACACATGAGAAATGACTTTTAATGTCTGACTTTTTTCCCCCCTAAAGTGCCAACGTTCAGTGAAGTACAGGGAAGGGTTGGACAGCACTTGCTGAGACCGCTGAGAGGTACAAAGTTAAATCACAAAACAAAATGCCACCAGTTCCCTCTCGTACTTTCCCCACTGGTGTGCCCATGCACACACACACACACACACACACACACACACACACACACACACACACACATACATGCACACCACATACATAGACACTGTATATCTACTGTTATATACATATGTATATATATATATATATAGAAATACATATAGCACAACTCATCTCATATATGCTTATATTGTAGCTGTCACCTAGCATTTCCACAGCAGCTAAACATTGGGCTGTGTGTATTCCTTTCCACCTGCTCTGGGCCTAGATCTTCCTTGTAACTAGAAACAAGTCTGGCACCCGTGCATCCGCCAGAAATGCAGTTATCCTTTGCACGCTGCTCCTCTCCCTTCAATTTCCCCTTAGGAACCTGTGTCTATCGAGTGTTGAACTTCCTTGCTCCCCTATGTCTTCCCCAGGGCAGGAAACCAGGTGTGGGGTCTGCCAATGAATGATGGAGCAGGATGAGGGGGGAGGTTAAGGATGGGCCCTTAGAACTGATTTGGCCCAAGGGGCATATTTTTTTTGAAGCCGGTTTGGCCATTGGCCATGTCAGTAGCTACCTCGCAGCCCCCATTGCTGTCCAGCCCTGGGTGACCCTCATGTTCCGCTAGGAACTTGAGGGTGAAGAGGTGGCCCGTGTCTCGGTGACGCCCTGGTGGCTCTGGGTGGGGTGGGCTCAGGAAGGTGCCGGAGCTCTTCCATTCTGAGAAAGTGTACATCTCCACCTGCGGGTGGGTGACCTTGCTCAGGTACCCAGGGCTGGGGGTGGCTGAGTTAAGGGTCCTCTGGCTGCCACTCAGGCAGCTCCCACTGTCATCCAGAGAGTCCTTTCGAGAATGTTCAAAGGAGCCTCGATTCCAGGCTCGGTAGTTGTAGTTCCACCAGCCTAGCCGATTCCGCCGATGGCACTGGCATTTGAGGATGCGGAGGAAGGCGCGCTTGAATTCCTTGCTGGAGCAGGGATAGATAATGGGGTTGATACAGCTGTTGAAGTAGCCAAGCCAGAAGACCACTTTGAAGACAGTGTCTGGGGGCTTCAGAGCAGCAAACAGGGATCCTGCCGGGTAGAGAGACAATGGTAGAAAAGGAATGGCTCATCAGTACCTTTCACTATAACTCCCCACTGCAATGTCATTGCTTGTGATTGCCACTCTCATAAATATTTTCAATTCAATGGTTCATACAAATGACAGTATTCTGGCAGATTACTTTTCTCTGTAAGGGCAGACTTAAGATGTCACTACCCAAGGGCAGGGAGGGATTGTACCCTAGTGATTGGGATAGCACTCAGAAGGGTAATGCGATATAGTTAGGCACAAAATCATCAACTTTTGGAACTTAAAGGGAACTTAGGGCTCATTCTAATCCAATCCCTTCCTCCATCTCTTTTTTTTTTCGTTTTTCTTTTTTTGCTAGGCAATGGGGTTAAGTGACTTGCCCAGGGTTACACAGCTAGTAAGTGTTATGTGTCTGAGGCTGGATTTGAACTCAGGTTGTCCTGAATCTAGGGCCGGTGCTCTATCCACATTGCCACCTAGCTGTTCCACCCTTCCCCATCTTACAGATGAGAAAACTGAGGCCCAAAGAAGGGCCTAAAGTGTTTGTCCAAAGTTGAACTGTGGCCATAAGTCTGGCTTCCTGCCTCCCAGCCCAGAGTTCTCTCTTCCTTTTTTTAAGTTTTGTTGAAATATCACAGTTATTTCCATGACATTTGTGGGATATTCTCACACTGATCTTTCCCTCATCACAGAGTCAATATTTAAAGGAAGCCAATTGACTAGTGATCTCATTTGATAGCCTCTGCAACATTCCGCACTTGTAGTTTGCTTCCCACTTCTCCAAACAGAGGAGAGAGAAGCATTTCCTTATCTCTTCTCTGGGACCATGATTGGGCATCATAATTACACAGCAGTGGGCTTTATTTTATTTTTCATTTAGTTTACATAATTTTAGTCAGTGTACATTGTTTTTCTGGTTGCGTTTACTTCACAGGATCATGGATTTGTAGCTTACGATCTAGATGAGACCTTAGGAATCATCCTAAGTAGTAGTAGTATTAGGGGTAGTAGTATTAGGAGTCATAACTAGTAAGTGTCTGAGGCAGAATTTGAACTCAGGTCTCATGAGTCCAAATCTATTATTCCTTCATTTACATTTAACTTTGGAATACAATACATGATTTTTTTTTCTGTGAGAGCAAATTTACCTTCTTATTTTCATGCGGCTTGACACATGGGCAGAGCACACATAGGATACCTTCAAACATCTTGGGTCAGGATTTGAACTCAGGTCTCATGACTTTGAATCCATGGTTCCTTCATTTACTAGATGGCTTTGCAATGGACTACGTGTTTTTTTTTCCTTGCAGAAAATTCACCTTTTTAATTATACGTAGCTCATGTGAAAATGAGCTTAAGGTAGCTAGGTGGCACAGTGGATGAAGCACCTGCCCTGGAGTCAGGAGGACCTGAATTCAAATTTGCCTTCAGACACTTACTAGTTGTGTGATCCTGGGCAACTTAACTCCGACTGCCTCCAAAAAAAGAAAGAAAGAAAGTTCAGGTCCATGAGCTTACTTATGCCAACCAATGTGTTAGACAGGGAGGGGTGTGGTCAAAAAGTTTATAATAGAGGTACAGTCTCTTCCTGCCTTTGAGTAGAAAAGCCTAGAATGAGAGGATTAGACTAGAGGATTTCTAAGGCATCCCTCTAGCTTTCGTATTCTGTGGACCTTGAGACCAAAACATCGATAGTATGGGCCTTGCCCATAATAGCCACTTGATAAATGTTTTAATTGAATTGAGTAGTACTGAATTCCCCCAGTGATTCTCAGCCTCACCACAGAGGGGCAGTGTCAGCTTCCATCTTGTCTGGGTAAGAGACTGAGTCAGCAATAGCCTCCCAGGGTCTGGCCGGGGAGGGATAAGATTCCAAACATATTTCCCAACCTCCCTTCACTTACAACAGAACAGTAGTAAGGAGGAGCAGGGCCCCTTTATGCTATGCATACCTTGTTGTAGTGGTCAGCACAAGAACTTAGTTAATTAGGGAAATTATTTGCATTTGGTCCAAGCAGGAGCAGGAAGCTGCCAATATCCCACTTTTTTTGGGGGGGAGGTTGTCTCTTAGCCCCACAAAATGTTTGTCACTGGAGCTTGGAGGAGCCAAGAGAGAACAAACCAGTGCTTCTCCTGCCTGATGGGTAGCAGGGTCTTGTGGAAACTGCCTGGGGTCCGGGGAGAGTTAGGCTATCTGGATTCTATTCTTGGTCATATCACTAACTCAAGGTGTGACCTTGGGGAAGTTACTTGGCCTCTTACTCCCTTAGTTTCCTTATTTATAAAAGAGTTTATAAAAATTATTTTTAATAGTGACTACTAAGTAAAATGACTGAGAAGTTGAAGCTGATATCCACAAAGGAAGTATTTATTATATCCTTCTTGTTTTGGGAGAGAGATGAGGTGGGAAACAGATGTTTGAATAAGACCATGTACATCACTTAAATATTCCTATGACCTTCTAAGTTTCACTCTGGAGAGACTTATAAAGAATGAGGATGAAAGGATATTACTGTAACAATTTCAACATATTGAAAAGCTTTCCCCCCCTTCCCCCTCCCCCCCTTTTTTTCCTTTTGAACCAGACCTGTAATTTCATTGGCATAGGGACTCTGAGAAAACTCCTCCTACCAATGCGGGCAGGCAGCTTTAGCTTATAGTCTTAGAGTGTCTGAGAAGTTGCCCCTGGGGTGTACAATTAGTATGTGTCAGAAGAAGGACTTTAACTCAGATCTTGCTGACTTCAGCAAGGGGCTGCTCTCTAGCCACTACAGTTTGTCACATTCCCTTTATTAGAATGGGGAATAACCTCTTTCATTCAATTTGCCTGTGATTATGAAGGCAATATCCATTAGAACTAGACAGGAATTACGAGGTCCCGGACGTTTGGGAGTTTCTGTTACAGAGGCTATAAAATAGGTTTGGCTATTCATTAAAGCTGGGTGTTATAGAGTTACAGAGAAGACTTGATTGAATTGATGCAGAAGGAAGAAAGCAAAACGAGGAGAACAGTAAGCATAATGAGTTCAGTAATGTAAATTAAGGCAAATTAAATGATACCAGATTTCAGATTATATAAAATAGCCAGGCTTCGTTCTAGAGGACCAGTGATGAAACCCAATTCCTTCCTCTCAGTACAGAGGAGGTGTACTCTCTGTGCAGAATTTTGCATATACCATAAAATCTTTTTGCTGTTTTTTGTTGCTTTTGCTTAATTGTTTTTCTTTGTTATAAAGGAGGGTCCAGTGGGGGAGAGGGATTTATTGAAAAGTGACTGTGCTATACAAAACACATAGAATCAGCATATTTTAAAAGGGTAAGAGTGGACCTTGAACTAGGAGTGTGTGTGTGCGTGTGTGTGTATGTGTGTGTGTGTGTGTGTATGTGTAGATTGTCTCCAGCTCCATGTGTGATCTTACACAAGTCATTAAATCTCTCCTGTATCATTTATCAATGGGAATGTTCATACAATGTTCTATAAGCAGAGTTGTGTACTAAAAAGAATGGTGAACTTGGAACCACAAGATTTGAATTTAAATCCTGGCTCTGCTACTTTCTAATTGTACGACCTCGGACAAATTAGTGTTGTACAGGAAAAGACACTGTTTACAGAGTGAGAGGAATTCCACCTCTGTTGCCTAGTGCTTGTGTGACCTTGGGCAAAGCAGTTTACTGCCCTGGGTCTCTGCTTTCTCATCTGAAAAGTGTGGTATTTGAACTAAGGTTCTCGCAGGTCCCTTCCAACCCTAAAACATGATCCCAAGTCACTTAATCTCCTGGAGCCTCAATTTCTTCTTCAGTAAAACAAGGGTCAGTCTGGATGGCCTCTGAGGGCCCTTCTAGCTCTTGATCTGCTCTTATAAACCTAGACGTTCTCTGAACTTCTCTGAGCCTTAATTTCCTCATCTGTAAAATGGGAGAGTTGGACTAGATGGCTTTTAAAGTCCCTTCCGGCTCTAGGTCTGTGATCCTTCCTAGGGTCATGATGAGCTTCAAAGGATAAAGTGAAATGTTTATAGAAGTAAGTGCTTTGGGAGCAGACAGTGCGTGGAATCTCAACTGCAACACCAGTACCACAACACCGCTGCTGCTGCTGCTGCTACTATTACTACTACTATTACTATTACTACTACAACTATTATAACTACTATTATCACTACTATTACTACTAGTACCACCACTACTATCACGACTACTATTGCTGCTACTATTAGTATTACTACTGCTACTATTACTACTACAACTATTATTACCACTACTACTACTATCACTCCTCTTATTACTACAGCCAGATAGGGAGCTATGTGCCTGGAGCATACTTTGATTACTATTACTACTACAACTCCCATTACTACTACCATTACTACTACAACTATTATTACCACCACTGCTATTACTACTACTACTACAACTACTACTACAGCCAGGTAGGGAGCTGTGTGCCTGGAACTTACTATGATTACTCCTCTTCCTCCTCCTCCTTCTACTACTACTACTACTACTACTACCACCACCACCACCAACACCATAACCATCACCACCACCAGGTAGGGAGATATGTACCTGGAGTTTACTATGACAAATGATGAGTTAGTAATAGCAGATATTAGTTTGACCTTGTGCAACCATAGTAAGACACATAGATTGCCATAGGGTGAGAGCAGGTTGTTAAAAAGTTTGAGTGGTAGGTAAGTAGAGTAGAAACCCCTTATAGTACACCACATTCTCTTAAGAATTTGGCTACGGAACAAATTCTTGTAATAAAAGCCTGATATAATAACCAGCCTTCACAGCAACTATTGGTCCTGTCTCTTTATAAAGTCCATTGGATGCAGAATTTCCTGCCGGATGTTTATTCAATTCTAGGGAAAATGACGAGTAATTGAAAGTGTTTAGGAAGTCAACCATGCCTAATCAGAAAGCATGGGAAAAGCACTGGACTTGGAGTCAGAAGACACAGGTTTGAATCTTTGCTCTGCCACTTACTATAGTTGTATTATGATTTGACCTTTCTGAGCTTTAATTTCCTCATCTGTAAAATGGGGATAATAATAACTGGCCCTGCCTTTATCACAGAACTGTCATGAAGATGAAACAAGTGAAAAGGTCTACAGTTTGTAAAGCCCTGAATAAATGTAAGTTATGATTACTGCTTTTTGGCCCTGAGCTTTCCTTGGTCCAGGCTGCTCCAAAGAATCATACTAGTACTTTGTTTAAGCTTCTGGGAAGATGAAGGTGCCTCTAGGCTTGCAGCTTTCTAACTAATGTATTCTTATTGTAGCCTATTAAGATGCTCCAAGGCAGGTATCAGCAAACTAGACCAAGGGACAGCCAGTGAGCAAAGACTGGGTTTTACATTTTGAAATACAATAAAATTTTATTAAAAATGTACGAACCTAGCAGGGGGGGTAGGAACAAAAACAGGTGGGCAGAATCTGGCTTCAGGGCAGTAGTTGGCTAGCCTCTACTCTAAGGTCATCCTTCTGGGGAACCTACTTTCCTTTTAGGTAGGCAAGCATATCCCAATAAGAAACCAGAAACCCATAGAAAATATAGGAATGTTTTTCTTCTCTACCTTTTCTTCTTATACTAGTCTTGTCTGTCCCCCTTTCCCTTCATCACTCTTCCCAACGAAATCCTTTACAAATTTTTTTTTCCAACATCGTTTTATTCCTTTAGTTAAAGGTCTCTGCAATTTCCTCTCCACTCTCCTGTCCAAGGAAATGCTATCAGTCATTTTAACTTTAGTATGAATGAGTTTCAGAGACTTTCACGACAGTTTTTCTTAGGACACCAAGTTCTTGAATGGTGATGGAGGGAGTACACCAAAGAGGAAAAGGATAGAGAGTGAAGAGATTGGGAAAGCAGAAAAATGTGTATTTTACCATGTTGCTTAGGGCTGGTGGTGATGATGGAACTGTTTCTTTTCCAAAGGATTCCAGATTTAGGGCTGATATCTCAGCCGTAGCCCTGCAGCTTCTCTGCCCCTAAGTAAAGACTAGCTGGCAGATACCTGATCATAAACTCCTGGGCAGCTTCCTCTCCCATCCACTTCAACTTTGTTTTCAGAGCTTGGCTTTTCTCCCCATGTTTCGGTTGATTAACATTTAAACGGGGTAGCTGATGGGCAGCTCTCTCAGTATTCAGGGGACTCAGAGTAGTAGCTATTTACATGTCACTTCCCTACTCAATAACCTTTCACGACTCCACATTCCCTGTGCAATAAAAGTCCAAATTCCTTAGCCTGGCACTTAGTGTTCTATAATGTGGCACTATCTATATGTCCCAGGCCCATGTGCCTTCCTGAAAGGTGACCTGTGCTCTTCTGTCTTTTTGCCTTTAATTATTTCCCAAGTCTATAATGCCGCCCTATACCTTTCTACTTATCTTTTATCTGTCCCTTAAGTACCACGACTAAAGTCTTAAGTCTATTAAGCTTTCTCTGACTGCCTCAGTGACCTTTTCTTCCTCTTATGGTACTTGTTTTCTCCCACTCATTTAGGATCATTCCACTTGGACTTGTTAGTTATCTTTTCCTGCACTGGAAGTATATCTTGTCTTCTCAATTATGTTATAAGCTCCTTGAGGGCAAGAGCTGTACCTTATGCAACTTTGCCTCTCTCAGTATATTATAGAAATATTGAGCAACATTGTTGCACAACAAATATTCATTAATTGACAGAACCCTAATTCTACATAGCTTCATTCACGCTGTTCAGTGTATCTGGAACGGCCTCTCATGTCCTCTTCTCTTATCTTGGGGTTTACAGGCTAGCTTTGTTTTTAAGGACCATGCCTTAAATCCAAATTACTCTGCTCTCAATGATTGGCCAACTATAGGTCCCAGCCAGGCCTCACTTGGTCATTGTTTGGACTGTCATGGCTGGGCTGTTGTCCGTTCTGGAAGAGAACAAAATGATATCACTATGCTAGAGTCAAGTTACAGTGTGTCCAACTGTGGCTGATCAAACCAACAGGAACTTGGAATGCTCTACTACAGGTCAGGTTTAAATAGTCTATGTGAACATTTGGGGTGCATTCTCTAAATTTGCATGTTTCTTTTGAGCTTCTTCAATTCTGGTTTGCTCAAAGAGCACAGCATTTTCTTTGATGAGGGTATGCCATGCTGAGCAGTCCTGTGCCAGTGTTTCCTATGTCACACAATCAATTCCAAAGATCTTAAGAGAGAACTCGAGAGTGTCCTTGTATTGCTTCTTCTGACCCCCATGTGAATGCTTGCCCCATGTGAGTTCTTCATAAAATAGTTATTTGTGTGTTTGTTTGTTTTTTTGGCAAGTGTACATTTGGTATTTGAACAACATGGCCAGCCCATTGTAGTTGTGATCTCTTCGGTAGAGTTTGAATGCTTGGCAGTTTACTTTGATAAAGGACCTCAGTGTCTGGTATCTTTTCCTGCCAGTTGATCTTCAGAAACCTATCATGGCTCAGAGTTAGTGTAAATAGCAATCCTTTCTGTTTTAGCTAGAAACCCTGAGGGTCTTTTCCTCTCAGATTGATTTTTTTTTTTTTGAGTAGGTGAAAGAGGCCATTCCTTGCCTCATTTCTTACCTAGCCTTAATCACTGAATGGGCATTGCCTCAGTCAAACTTAGATTTGGGAAAGACATTAGCTTAAAAAGGCCAAGGTCTCCCACTGCATTGGGGCCATCTCCAGTCTTCCTGATCTATATTTTGGCACTGGACCCAGAAGGCTTTGGAGGAGACTGGTGACTTTGCACAGCCCTCTCTCATTGAAATCCAATTCACTTGCAAGTCATGACATCCCCTTCCTGATGTCACGGTCCTCTTCCAGAAGGAAAGACAAACAACAAATGCCTTTTATAGTGAATACCACATAGTTTCTAATCTGTCAGGGCCTCAGTTTCCTTCTCTGTTAAGTGAGTGGGTTGGATTGGATGATATCTAAGGTCCCTTCTACTTCATTCATTCTGTGATTCTATAAAACTCTGCTTTAATATTCAAAAAAGAAATTAAAGGAAAAGCAAGAGGGTTTTTTTTGGTTTGTTTTTGGAATCTAAACAAATAGGGCTTAGAGAACTTGTTTCTTTCTTCCCAGGGAGCAGATGAACAAGTTAGTGCTAGTTCAGGACTAAGGATGGATCTTCAGATGAAAGCCTCCATAAAGAAACATGCCATGATTATATTCTTTAGTGTTTGGCTGAGGGGAGAGAGAGAAAGGGGTCAGTAAAGTACCAATGATAAGGAGCCTTTGGTCATTATCCTGTCTTGTCTCTTTCATCCTTCCTTTCAGCATTACTTTAGTTTTCCCCTCTTCTTTCTGACTCACCAATTTGTTGCTCTCCTTTCACTGGCAGTGTAGTGATCTAAAGCTTTTCTTGTAACCAACCTAGCTTTTGAAATTGCATTAGATTGGTTGGGTGACAGCCTGGAATGGTTATTGCTACTTCCCTCTGCATAACTAAGTTCTACCCACCCTTCAAGATACAACCCAAATCTCTTCTCTTCCGTGAAGTCTTCTCTGACCATCTCAGCCCATAGTGTAATTTCTCTCTTTAAATTCCTATAATGTTTACTACTCATTTGCACGGTTATCTTTTTATATCTCTCTTATCTCTTTCCATTCCTGTGAGGCATCATGCTATATATGGCAGGAAGACTCCTGAAGATAAGGCTTGAGCTTTAACTCTACCACTTAATAGGGATGTAATTTTGGGCAAATTACTCATTCTCTCTGATAAGAAGTTTACTTAGACTACCTGCCTCATAGGGTCCTCGTGACAATCAGGTGAGGAAAGAGATGTAAAGGGGGTTTCTAGATGTGAAGACATACTTATGTATGCAGTGTACACATATATACATACACACACACTATTATTAGATAGGAAAGACAATATCATCAGGGAAGCTAGGTGACTTGTGAAAATTCATTCACCTAGCTATTGCTCACTTTCAGAGTAGTAACCTCTTTTTGGGTGTTTGTGGAACAGTGGAAAGAGCGCTGGAACTGAAGTGGGAGGTGCTGAAACTTACTACCTGCCTTAGTTTTCCTCATCTGTAAAATGAAAGTATTGGATTAAATTGTGTCTTATCCAATTCTACAGCTATGATCCTGTGAAGTGCTTGTTCACATCTCTATGGTGAGAATAGAACTAAGTGCTCAGTCCTCATGCTACGTTCAAAGAACTGCTTTGGACAATGGAAAATTTTGGAATCAAAGGAAGTAGGCTCAGCCCCATTCCCTGTTCCCTACCTACAAGTATTTAACGTTAGCTGAGTATTTAACCAATACCTGTGTAACTTGGACAAGTCACTTAAGCTCTCTGTTTTCCCAACTGTGAAATGAGAAGGTTGGTCTATGTGATCCTTTTGCAGCTCATACTTCATACTATGAAGATGCAGAAGAATGTGCATACTCTGCATTGGCTTATGTCCTATTGCTCCCTTCTTCACTAACTTAGCTTTCTAAGTGAATCTGCCAATTCAATGCAAAAACGAAGTTTAAGAAAGTGGGGTAGATTCCACAGGGGAAGGAAGGAAGTTAAACTAAGAAAAGGAATGCTTGGGTGTTGGCTTTGAATAAAATGGTGGTTCTGGCTAGCCGAGAAAAGTAAGCGCTGAAAACCATTCTCCATGATATCACCACCTCATGAAAGTCTATACAGGAGAGCGTCAAGGGACAAGGGATGTTTAGCCCATAAATTCTTCCTTGATGTACAAATGGCAAAGCCAAGAGCTAAATTCAGAGAGGGAAAGGAAAGGCAACATTTTCAAAGGACAGGGAAACAAAACAAAAGAAAACATGAGCTCAGCAGAGAGGAGAGAGCCAGGCAGTAAAAGAGCAAAAAGACTCTGATTTTGAAAAAGGATGATTTTGTTATACGTCGTTTTGGGTATAAAGTGAAAGACAGATGGATAGACAAGGAGGCCAGAGAGGTCTCTGGTTACTCTTCAGGACGAGTGGTACATTGTTTGCTTGGCACTCAGGGCAGTCTGGCAGCCCTCGCCTGCCTATCTCCTGGAGCTCAATTCTCTTCTTGGTCATGTAAAAGGACATATCACCCAGGAACTGAGACTGCTTCCCTCCCAGTTCTCCTTGCCTTTTTCTGCTATGATATTCTATCCTCAATCCTAAATATGTCGCTGAAACTCAGTGGTTTGTTATGAAAAACAGATCCATTACTGCCAGGGGCAAGAATTTAGGCAAAAAAAGAAACAATCCATCTACCTGTTCAGAGGTAGCTTTTGGAACACACAAAGCCCCGGGTCCTTAGTCTCTCCCTCCTTTTTCTCTGCGTATTTCCAGCTTACTGCTTCAGGCTGGAGGGGATGGCACCAGTGTTTCTGAGTCATAGCCAAACGGGATCCAAGAGAGATAATGCAAAGAATTACATTTGGCAGGCGGATCCCCATCCTTTCAATCATGCTTTCTAAAAGACGCGGTTGGGGAAAGCAACAATATCGGTCATTCTCTCGTGCTCCAAACTCTCAGTGGTTTTGGTGAAAGGGTGGCAGGATGTCAGGATATGATCATTTTTATCTTTGCAAGTCAAACCAGATTTCAGCTGTATGCTCTTAACATGCTAGAGCATTCTATTCCCACCATTTCCATCAATTCATTTATTCACTCCCTCACTAATTCATTCATCTGACCACTTATGGGAAAAATATATTGGAAAATATAGAATAAAGCATATAGCTTTTGCTCTCAAGAAGCTACTGTCTGAGTACACAAGGATTAGAAAGATCTGTGATCTCGGGAGGTAGGGTAACCCTGGTATGGAAATGCTCTACCAAAGCAAATAAAAATTCACTTATGACTTAGTAGTGAAGTCTTAGGAAGCTTCCTGAGGCACATTTAGTGACTTGCCCAGGGTCATACAGCTAGAGAATGTCAGAGGCAAAATCTGAATCCATATTCTCTTGACTTCAAGTCTGGAGACTCTACCAGTATATCACAATGTTTCTATTGTTTTCTAAAAAAGTGTGACTAGAACAGATACAACCCTCCCCCGGTACTATGAGATACAATGTGAAGAAGCAACAAGAAATACAAAGTGCTTTGCTAGTTCGGAGAAGAGGGAAATCATTCCTATCTGTGGGAATCAGAGAAGGCTTCATGGTGAAGAGAACACTGAAATAGTGTAGACTATTATGCAATAGTTAACAGAAGATTCCAGTTAAGGCAGGAGCTTGGAAAGTGGATTACTATTCTGTTTTGTTTTGTTATTGTTATTTTAATAATCATCTGGCATGGTCCTGGATGTAAATATGCAAAACCAGTTCCTTAGGATCATAGGCCTTAGAGCTGGAAAGGACCTTAGACATTGTCTAGACCATTCTCATTTTACAGATGAGGAAATTGAGGTTTGGATTTATCCAAGGCCAGGTAGTAAATGTCAGAACTGGGATTTAAACCCAGATCTTCTGACTTTAAATTGAGGGTAAGGGCCATTCAAGAACAGTAAGGTACTTTTCAGCTAATGAAAACTGGTTGGCAAACTGGATTCCAAATTTAATTGCTATAATCTGAAGGGAAGATATAGCGCTACTTACTAATTAGCAAATAGCAATGTAATTAATCAATTCAATCCCTCAATGCTACATGGTTGAAGATCATGGTTATAGTTGTAACTCTGAAGACATTCCAGAAGGCTAGTGAGAATGAAAAGCTCACACACATATTAATGTGGTTAATCTAGATTGCTTCACTAATTGCTGGTTCTTCTTCTAAATAATGCATCTGCTGATACTATTTATGTTCCATACTCTGTCTCATGACCACATTCTTTTGTTCAGATATTTAAATTGTGCCCATTCATTTCTGTCTTGAATTTACAGCTAGCATTAAACTTCCTCTGGCTTACACAGCCCTTTGCCTCTTGAATGGAAAGAAATTTATGCCCAGATTTCCAATTTAATTTCTAAACAGCCTCACTCTTATTTTTAAACTCAATATGTTTCCAAGAAAATAATTGAACTGCTAGAAGAAAAAGTTGTCTATTTTAGCCAAGCATTCTTTACCTAGGCAATATAGCATAGTGGAAGGAATATTAGATTTGGATTTAGAGGAATGTTACTGTGGGCAAGTCATTAAATCTCCTTGAGCCTCCATTTCATCATCTGTAAAATGGTATAATAATATTTGTATTACCTATTTCAGAAAGTTGTTCTGTGCTATTATTACTAGAACAAGGAAGATATATCCTTGGCTAAGGATGAAATCATGTTCTTTTTGGGATTATATGCCCAGGATTTGGTGTGAGAGTTCAGCTGGTGATGATGTCACCCAAGAAACTGTGCATGAAGGACTAGCAGGTGAGATTGGAGATGTTGGACAGAGCTGAGCAGGTATGAACTGAAGGAGAAGGGGAGGAAGAGAATAGTTGATCATAGAGCTACAGGAATTGTCTGGGCTGTGTCTCCTTCTACGGGTGTTGGTACATACCAGGTTGGACTTTTTGATGTGGTAGTATTTTGGACAATACTTTGAGGCTTCAGTGTTTGGGGGGATCCTGAAGATTCTCTGGTCTAGCACCAAGGATAACAGCATCCCAGTAATCAAGATGCAATGCCTTCAGTGTTCATCAAACGGATAGGCCAGTAATAATATCTTTTACTGCTCCATATCTTGAGTGCTGTGTTGATTTAACAACATGGGATAAGGATCAACTGGGCTCATAATCTTTAGTTCCTGGAGGTTAGGAGGAGGTTTTGTGAAATTGGTGGTAGGAGTGTGCTGCTTATCATTATTTTCACATTATTTTTCTTGCATTTTTATTTAAGTAAATGTCCTTTGCCTCACTACGATGAGTGTGTGTATGTGTGTGTGTGTGCCTGCGTTTGCTTAAGATTCAGAGGGAAAATGGGGCTTTGTAAGCAATTGAATATAGACCCAAATAGATTCTAGTTACTTGAAGGTATGTATTAAGGGGGATATATTTCTCTATCTATATCTTTGCTATCTCTCTATATCTGTCTCTATCTTTATAAATGTTAATTCAGTTTAATGGAAAAATGCTGACCTGAAAGATCTCTTTTTTGTGGTCCAATAGAAGAACCATTGTTAACTCTGGAAATTCAGGAAGGGGTGAGCAGTGATTAGAATGGACATAGAATGCTGTGGTTACAGATTTTTTTTTCCCCTTAGGACCATTTTGTCTCTTCTATTAGCTAGGATGATTGCAAGTCTTTCAGCCACTAACATGGCCGTACTGACTACTTTAGATTCTAGATCAAAGTCACACATTTGCTCGATATTCTAGAAGATACAATAGCCATTCAGTTTCTCTTATGGCCAGAAGCAGCAAATAACTCGGTTAGGTTCTTGAAAGTAGTTTGCTCAGTGAAAGCTAATTAAATTAGGTTGTTATTAGTTGTTGGAACTTCTTTTTAATGAATCTTTATTACATTCAACTATGCAGCTCACAAGTAATTGTATTAAATGTTGGCAATCTACCCACTAGTCTTTTATTTAATTTCTTTCTGTGGGATTCCCACCTATTCCAAGACTCAGATTCCTGCTCTTCCTTTTATTCCATACCTCACTTCAAAAATCCATTTCAGGACTAAAAGAATCCCTTTCTTTCTTAACTTTCCTGCTTTTCTGTTTCCCCATCTACTGGGGTGGTGATCTTAAGTGTATGGGAAATTTGAATGTTGTTCAAAAAGCCCTCCTTGCCCCAAATGTATACCTCATCTGTCTGTCATAGTACCTAACATTCCCGCCATTAATTGTACATTTGGGTCCAGGAAAATAATACATTCAAAGTCCCTGTTAAAATGTTTAGAAGAGTGAGAGATAAACCTGTTATCTTGTTAACACCTTAGCAGATAATAATTTATCCTATTTTTTAGCCAGTTGCCTAGGTGAGAGATAGGAAAACTGGGTTCTAATCCCAGCTTTGCCACTAATTCACTTTGTGACCTTGAGCAAGTCACATTCTTTGAGGTCTTAGCAATAAAATGATGGTCAACATGTTGTAATGAAGAGAGTGTTGTGTTTAGAATAAGAGATCCTGGGTTTGAATCCTCGTTCTCCTAATAATTACCAACAGTGACTGCTGCAGCGCACAGAACACTGGGCCTGCAGTCAGAAAGACCTGGGTTCAAATCTGCTATCAAACATTTACTAGCTGTGTGACCTTAGGCAAGTCACTTAAACTTCTGCCTGCTTCAGTTTCTTCAAGTGAGAAATGGGGATAATAATGGCACCTACCTTCCGTGGTTGTTGTGAGGGTCAAATGAGATAATATTTGTAAAGGATTTAGCATAGTACAGAAGAGGTGCTTTTAAATGCTTGTTTCCTTCCTTGTTTCTATCTGTGTAATCTGGAGTGAATCAATTGACCTCTCTGACTCCTAAGCTCCCTTCTAGCTCTAAAAGTATGATCTCTTCCAGCTTGAATACGTTGTTCTTTCACTTTCATAACTTGTATCTGTGGGCTAATATTTGGATATGGTTATTTTAGACCATTCTGGGCATGGAGGAAAGCAAGAGGTAGGTAAGCAGAAAAGTTACAAAGAGGCAGTTTTCACCTGGAGGCAAGGAAAAGTCTCTTAGCAATGACACCTGTCCTTTAGTGGAAGGAGCTATGTGGGGATTTCCAAAGGTTGATCATGAGCTATCTTCAAGCCTCTCCTGGTCTATCCCTAAGGGGACCCTAGCCATCACATTCTCCACCACTGCAGCCATAAAAAATTTGGAGTACTCCTCAACAAGAAAAGATAGAATTTAGGGAGTATTGTATACAGCAATAATAAATTGGGTATCTAATGATAATAGCTAGCTTTAATATAATGCTTTAAGGCTTGTAAAACATTTTACAAATATTATGTTATTTTATCCTCCTAACAATTTGGGATAGGCACTATTATTACTATTGTTATCCCTACAGATGAGAAAACGGAGATAGTTAGAGATTAAGTGACTTGCCCAAGGTCACACAGCTATTAAATGTTTGAAACTTGTTTGAACTCAGAATTTTCTGACTTCAGGTCCGCTGCTCTATCTACTGTGCCAACTTGCTGCCCCATCTACCTTATTTACAAGCTAAAGCTCTGAGATCTCTAATAGATCAAGTGGGACCATCTAATATAGTATTACATAATTTTTTTCCTCTCTGCTTTTGTGTATCGTGTCCCAGGAAGTGATGGATCTGTGTTCAAACAAATCTGGGTTCAAATGCTAGCCCTGTTCTTCCCTCCTGTGATCTTGGACAAGTTATATATCCTCTCTGACTTCAGTTTTTTCATCTGTAAAATGAGGACACTGGACTAGATGACCTCTATATTGGGTCCTGGGTCTAAATCTGCCATCCTATTAAGTTTACATGAATTGCTTCTCTCTGCTTTCCTCTTGTGGGAACACCTCCCAATTTAGCATCATCAGAAAATAACATGAACACACAGTGAACTTCCTTTCCAGAAAGGTAACCATGGTCAAGATCATGATTAAATTTCAACCTGACCTGAGTGGGATAAATTGGCCACTGCTTAAGAGGCCTGTTCTGACTGAATGGGCTCTTCTCAAACCAACTGCTCATAAAACCAAAATCCATAGGAAACCAATTAAATTGAAATATATTCTATTTTTAAAAATTCCTAGAACCCCCCCTTTAGAGGGATATTTGACACTTTTCAATTTTTGTCTCTGTGCATCCTTCTGAGCCAATTCAAAGTTTATATGTAAAATTTGGTGTGATATGTTTTCTATGTTAAAATATAAATATAGAATGGCTACTGTTATTCATTGGATACTCAGTCTCCTACTGAGGGAAGCAGCTTGCCTGAGTTCTGGAAGGCATCTTTCCTTATGAATTCATTCTTCCCATTGCAACTCTTTTATTCTCTCATGGGTCTTCTTGGATCTATTTTGGTCCTAAATACTGATCTTAGACTCTATCTTGCAATCCACTGATTGGTACTATCATAATATTACTAACATGGCTAAAATGTGAAAGATCATATGCAATTTACACATGGTGGGTAAGTGCTTTTTGTTTTGGGGTTCTCCTGTATCAGTCCTGAGATAGTTAGTGTGTCCTATTCCAAAGGAAACCAGCCTCTAACTTTGGAAAGTCAACTTCAACTTAGCTCTAAAGACAGTCAGCATTTGTGGGCCTTTTTGTCATCTCTGTGGTGAGGTGAGTATAGGGGAGATATCTGAACAAGGTGGGAAAACTCTCAGGACCACAACCAATGAGGAGCTATCCTTAAAAATCCATGTGGAAGCAGATCAGTTCATCCTGAACAGTGTTTAGAGTCCCCGGGTCATCTTCAGGGGCTAGAGGGCTCAAAGTACATTGCATTGAGTGCCCCCACCCCCTGGATCACTTGTATTTGTATCTAGGTGAAATCAGGTCACAACAGAAGTCAAGGACAGACTGGAAGGGGGAAAAGAAGTCAGAACAAGAGGGGCAGCTTGATTTAGTGGATCGAGGGCAGGTTTTGGAGTCAGGCATATCTTCTTGACTTTCCTTGTTGCCTTTGACACTGTTGAGCACCATCTTGTCCTTGGTATCGTCTTCTCTCTAGGTTTTCACGACACAACTTTCTCCTGCTTCTCCTCATACATGTCTCAGTCTTCTTTGCCAGATCTTCATACAGGCCATGATGTCTCACAGGCTCTTGTCTTAGGCACTCTTCTCTCTCACTTAGTAATTTCATCAGATCCCATGAATTCAATTATCTCATTGTTGATGTTTCTCAAATCTCCTTATTCAGCCCTGACCTTTCTGTTGACCTCTGCTCTCAAATCTCTAACCGCCTGTCTGACCTCGTGAACTGCATGTTCCGTAAACATCTTGAACTCAACCTGTTTAAAACTTAATTCATTATCTTTCCCCCCAAAAACTTCCTTCTTCCTCACTTCTCTATTACTATGGAGGGTACCAGAAATGCTCCTCGTTCCCTGGGCTCATAACCTAGGTGTCATCCTTGACTAATCACTTTCTCACTATCTGTATCTTATCTATTGCCAAGTCCTATCAATTTTACCTTTGATATAATTTTACCTTGTATAAATCCCCATCTCTCCTCTAACATTGCCTTCATCACTTCAGGCCTCGAATATAATCATAGCCTGCTGGTTGGTGTCTTTGCCTCAAGCTCCTCCCTATTCTGGTCCATCCTCCATTCAGCTACCAGAGCACCCTTCCTAAAGTGCAATGCTTCCTAGAGCACCCTAAATGGAGTGACCATGTCATCTTGGTCTCCCTCACCCGATAAACTCAGCTAGCTCTCTATCACCTCCAGGATCAAATATACTCTCTGGCGTTCAAAGATCGTCATCACCTGCTCCTCCTCCCATCCTTTCCAATCTTCTTATACCTCAGACCCCATCATATACTCTGCAATAAAGTACCATTTGCCTCTTTGCTGTTCCTCACACAAGACACTATATCTTCCAACTCTGCGTATTTTTACAATCTGTCCCCCACACCGAGAGTTCTCTCCCATCTTATCTCCAATTGCTTCCTTCTAGTCCCTGATAAAATTCTACTCCCCACAGGAAGCCTTTCCCCTTCTCCCTTAATTCTAGTCCCTTTCCTCTGTTGTTTATCTACAATTTATTCTGCATATAGCTTGTTTGTATATTGTTTTTTCCATGTTATCTTCCCCATCAGACTGTGAATTCTTTGAGAACCAGGACTACCTTTTGCCTTTCTTTGTAACTCTAGGACTTAGCACAGTGCCTATACATAGTAGGTGAATAATAAATGTTTATTGACTGACTGACTTAGGTTCAGTCCTATTTCTAACATGAACTGAATGTGTGATGTAGGGCAAAATCCCTTCCTAGCGGCCATTTCCAAACTGTTCTTCCTGAGCTCCAACTGTCATGCTCATCTATCTTCCACCGGAACCTTGAATTCTACTCCTGGGACACTGGACTCTGATAGGTAAGCTATCTCTTTATCTTGCAGGGGACAGGCCCATCTTATTTCCTTGATTTTTAGCTCTCCTTTATGTGTTGTCTTCTCCCATTAGAATATAAGCTCCTTGAGCGCAGGCACTGTGTTACTTGCCTATATTTGCCTCCCCAGGACTTAGCACAGTACCTGGCACATTGTGCTTGATAAATGCTCTATCCATCTATCTCTCTATTTATCTATCTACTATCTACCTATCTATCGATCAATCTATCGATTTATCAGTCTATCCATCCATTTATCCATCCATCTATCTATCTAGTCCTTGCAGAGACTATAAATTGTGGAGCTGGTGATGAGCTGCATTGGTGGGGGATTTCCTCACTGGGAATTCCCTCTAAAAAATCACTAGTCCTATTCAGAACAATGCAAATGGGTTTAGAAAGGGTGTACCCCCAAGGAATACAAAAAAGAGGCCAGGGTAGTCCTGCTAGTATCTTTGGTGATTTAGTGGTGTAAAAGTTTATGGATTGATAAAGTGTATATGAGCTTAGGGCTTTTATCGTTATTATTATTTTTTTATTTTTGCTAGAATCACCTGTTTATTTCTTCTCTGCTATCTGCCATCTTGAGTTACTGCCCAGGACCAACATTTTAGGGTTTTCTAAAATGAGGGGTCCAGGTCGCCTTTTCCCTTTCATTTTATCCTAGTACAGCTTTTGGAGTGTGTGCCTTACCCTGAGACACAATTAGCAGCAATCAGGCACAGATCCCATACATTGAGTTCAGTCTTCCTGGTTATATATGTACATGCCTACTGGTAAACAATCTTAAACTAGTATTTCAACAACCATGAATAACTCAACCCCTAAATATGTACTACCCAGAGACAAAACTGGCTTAGTAGCAGTCACTAAAAAGGGCAGAGAGGGATCTTTGAGAAATGGCTCCCCTTCCTCGTGCTGGAACATTCTGTTTTTGAACATTACACTCTGAACTTTCAGTGTTGGAGTCCATGTAATTTTTACGGGGCTTCTAATAGGTTTGAGACAACAGAGGGAGTGCGTGAGCATTTGAATGGGGCTCAGACATTCCACCTAGAGCTGAAGCCAAAATTGCTCTGTTGATGAGAGCCCCTAGCAACACAAATATGCCAGCAGAAACGCCAAACCCTATTGGTTTATTGGAGGATTTTCTCTCTCTGTTATGCCCATCTTCAATGAGGATAGGGGTGGGAAGGGTAGGTGTGAAAGTATTCTTCTCACCTGGAATACTTCTCACCCTGTCCTACTTTTCTTTAACTCTTACCCAAATGTAGAGACCCAACTTATGTTACATCTCTTTCAAGAAAGCATCTTTATCAATTTCATCCCTCTCTGGCCCCTGCTTCCTCTGAATTGCTCTAGTTTTTCCACTTTTTTTCTTCCCAGAATTTATCATTTGATTATACTGTTTTATGTCGTTTTTGTTCATTCATTTCAGTTGTGTCTGACTCTTCATGATCCCATTTGGGATTTTCTTGGCAAAAATACTGGAGTGATTTACCATTTCCTTCTCCAGCTCATTTGACAGATTAGGAAACTGAGGCAAAAAGGGTTAAGTCACTTACCCAGCTAGTAAGTGTCTGAGGCCAGATTTGGATTTAGGTCTTCCTGACTCCAGGCTTGATGCTCTATCTGCTGTGCCACTTAGCTGCTTGCTAATTGTTAGATATCTGCTTCTATTGCCTCTAGGATGAAATATCAACTTACCTATTTGGCATTTAAAGGCCTGTACACTTTGTCTCAGCCTACCTTTCCTGGTTTATTACATACGTCATTACCTTTCACACTCTATATTACAGCCAGATTGACTTACTTGATGAGCTTCGTATGCGATGTTTCATTTTCAGTCTCCATGGGTTTGTACAGGGTGATTCCCATGCCTGGAATGCTCTCTTTCCTTACCTTCATCTCACAGAATCCTTAGCTCCTTTTAAAGTCCAGATTAAATTCCACTTCCTATAAGAGTCTTGTACTGATTCGCCCCCCCCCCCACTTTCCCCTTCCTCTCCTTCCCTTCTGGCCAGTTATTAGTGCCCCTTTCTACACCACTCCACTTCATATACTTCATCTATATTGTGTCTTTTATTTAAATATTACACATTATTTCTCCTCAAAGTCAGAGGTTGCTTTCATTTTTGTCTCTGTATTCCCAGTTCCTAGCACTGTAGCTGGCATATAGCAGGTGCTTCATAAATGCTTGTTGAATAAATAAGTTCAATAAATAAGAATGCATCCTGACCTTTTGTATTTAAACTCCTGGTTCATAAGCTCAACCCGGCCCTTGCCACTGCTAAGCAACCCCGCTACTCTAATGCATACACTTATGGTAGAAGAGCTGGTCTCTTACTTCCCTGAGATCTACCTACAGAAGCCTCGACAGTTCCCCTCCTCTCAATCTCATCTATTCTCTTCCTTTCTCTAGTACAGGAGAAGAGCTATCTCTAACGTTCGCTAAGGTCAGTTACTCTGCACCCTTGGTCTCAGGCCCTCCCACCTCTTCCAGGATCTAGAACACATTTCTCCTCCTCTCATGGATCTTCAAATTCTCCATATTGCTACTATGTCCTTCTTACATGTTCACAAACATGACTGGCTCTCCCCAGTCCTAAAACAAACAAAAATTTCCTTTGATGCTTTTAAGTCGTCTAACTATTATCCCATTTCCCCCCTCTGCTCTACTGCCAAACTTCTTGGAAAAGTTGCTTAATATCTGATGCCTCAGCTTCCTGACCACCAGTTCTCTCCTCAATTTCCTGTAATTGGGTTTCAGTTCCAACTAATCTACAAAAGTGATTAAACTGCTTTCCAGCTTTCTCTCTCAAAGGTCACCTCCAAACTGCCAAATCCAGTGGTCATTTTTTTTTTCAATTCTCATCTGCCTTGACTTCTATGTGGCTTTTGTCACTGTAAACCATCTTCTACTAGATATTATCTCCTTCCTTGGCTCAAAGACATCACACTCTCCTGGTTCTTCTTTAACTGCTCATTCTCTATTTCCTTATCTTTGTTCTAAAAATTTAATGTGGATATTTTCTTTCTTTCTTTTTTTTTGGCTAGGCCATGGGGTTAAGTGACTTGCCCAAGGTCACACAGCTAGTAAGTGTTATATGTCTGAGGCCAGATTTGAACTCAGGTCATCCTGAGTCCAGGCCTGGTGCTCCATCCACTGCGTCACCTAGCTACCCCCTTTCTTTTTTTTTGATGAGGCAATCGGGGTTAAGTGACTTGCCAAAGGTCACACAGCTAGTAAGTGTCAAACGTCTGAGGCCGGATTTGAACTCAGGTCCTCCTGACTCCAAGGTCAGAGCTTTATCCACTGAGTATTTTCTAAAGGTTTGTCTTTAGCTCTTTCTTCTCTCCTCTCCAGCCTTTGTAATCTTATCGCAAGCATGCAAATATCGTTGTTGTTCAGCCACTTCCCTTGAGTCTTACTCTTAGCGACCCCACTTGGGGTTTTCTTGGCAAAGATGCGGAAGTGGCTTGCCATTTCCTTCTCTAGCTCATTTTTACGGATAAGGAAACTGAGACAAAAAGGGTTAAGTGGCTTGCCCAGGGTCACACAGCTAGTTAAGTGTCTGAGGCCACATTTGAACTCCTGAAGATGAAGCTTCCTGACTCTAAGCCCAGCAGTCTGTGCACTATGGTGCCACCTAGCTGCCCCATGTGCAAATGCTTACCAAATCTGAATTGCTCATTCTACCTTCACATCTGCACAGCCAGTTTCCTATAACAGAGGAGTCAGTAAATAAAAATACAATAAAACAGTGATAATGTTAATATGTGCTTTTCTAAGTCAATATGATTCCAGCAGGGAATTTTTTTGTAGGGTTTAGTGGCTCCCATTTCAATCTGAGTTCTGATACTACAGGACATAGGATCTTAGAGATGGAAGGGACCTTACAGATCATTTTATCGAAGACTGTCACTTTGTAGATGAGGGAATTGAGACCTGTAGAGGTGAAGTGACTTAGCTATGATCACCTAGGTAGTAAGTAGCAGAGTTGGGATTTGAATCCAAGGCCACTGATTTAAAGTCCAGTCTGCCCTTAGCTGCTTCTCCCATCCCATGTCTACCTAGATGTTCTTTTGACATCGCAAGCTTAGTGTCCCCCACACCAAGCTCCTATTTCTCCCCACGTTCACTTCTTGTGACTTTACTGTTTATGTCTGTGGCACCACCATTTCCTTGACTTCTCGTGTTCAAAGCTTTAGTATTTATTTGTGACTCTTTTTCTCCCTCATTTCTCACATCCAATCAGTTTCCAAGATCTCATCAATTCCATCTCTAAAATATCCTTACTGTTCACTCCCTCTATTCTCAGTTTCACTTCCTCGTTACAACTCACTTGTACTATTACATTAGTCCCTTTTAACAACAGATTTTCCCAATTTCACTCTTTCCCATTTCTAATCCATCTTTTGTACATCTTACAGAATGTTCTTTCTTATATATAAATCTGACTGTTCTCAAAAATCTTATGTGGTTCCCTATTTCTGTCCAAGTAAAATTCAAATTCTCCTACTTAGCACTGAAAGCTATCCAAAATCTCGTAAACCTGATCTTTCCAGCTTTACTTTATATCACTCACCTCCATGTACTCTATGCTCCAGTCAAACTGAATTACTTGTCCCCAAAGAGGCTTGTGCTCCCATGTCTTTGAGCCCTTGCCTACATTATTCCTTATGCTTGGGATGCCTTTTTTAATCTTTCCCCAACCCGTAAAATTTTTACCCAACAAAATTGCCATCTCTTTCAAGAAGCCTTCCCTGATTATTCCAGTTGGCATTCACTCTGCAGACTTCACAAAATACCTTGTTTTGTACCTTCTCTGGTGCATTTTCATGTAATATTGTGTATTGTAGTAGCTATTTGTTGGTTTAGAGTTCCCCTTTGGAAAAACAGGACATTTGTTTTTCTCCAATCCTGTTGTTCTCAACAGTCTTTCAAAGGTCATTGATAGTGGCTCACCACCTACACCTGCTATTTCTTTCAGCACCTGAGAATGTAGTGTTCATCTATTCTTGGTGCCTTGAACTCATCACTAAGATATTCTCTTACAATTTTTTTTTACTTATCTTGGATACAAATTCTCTATTAGCCATATTTATTCAGCCCTTTCCAGGCCAGAGATTGATCTCTTTGGCAGAGACAAACAGAAGCAATATAAGTGAGGCCCTCTCTCTCTGCCTTCTCTTTGTCACCAATTAGCTTCATTCCATCCACTGTGAGCAGTGGTCCAAGCCTTCTGTAATCTTTCACCTTGGTGGTGGCGTCTTATCCTCCTACTAGACTGAAAGCTTCATGAGGCAGGGACCATGTTTTATTTCCACTTCTTGTCTGTCTCCTTACTGCCTAGCACAGTGCTCAGTACTCAATAAAGTATAGAGAAAGGAGCTGGGAAAACTATTTTCTGGACCTAATTCTCACAAACAGGAAGGAACTGATTTCTGGGTAGAAATTATGAGAAACTTGGGGAGACTTTACTGTTACCTCCTAAGCTTGTGATAGAGAAAGAAAGAAAACCTAGGCTTAGTCTGACATACACTATAAATTATGGGAAAGCAGATTTTGAAAGAAGAATGGGCACCATCTTATGTACTACAATTCCACAAGGGGATGTCAACTCAGGAAGGAGAGGAAGCTCTCAGAAATAAAATTCTGAAGATACAATTAGAAACAATTTCAATATGGGGTGAAAAAGAGGAGTCATCTAAAGAGACTGATGTAGATGCATATGGACTCTACCAACAGATTTAGATTTTAAAAAAAGAAATACGTGGAAGATAGAAGCAAAAACAGGTAATAGAGATTGAATAGAAATGATGGCATGTTTGAGTGTGGCCAGTGTTAGGACCTCTAAATCTCAGAATCAGTTGAAGCTAGTAAATTATATTGTGGAAAAAGAGGAGGATCACAGAAGGGATAGGACCACTGCTCAGGGAGGAGGGGCCAATTAAGGACAAAGGGAAGGCAGAAAGTCTTTCTTATTTTGCTTTTGCTTTTCTCTGCCAAAGAGAATGATCTCTGACCTGGAAAAGGACAGAATAAATATGGCTAATAGAGAATTTGTATCCAAGATAAATAAGAAAATTGTAAGAGAATATCTTAGTGATGCATTCAAGTTGCCAAGATCAGGTGAACTACATTCTCAGGTGCTTGAAAGAACTGGCAGGTGCAGGTGGTGAGTTACTGTCAATGAACTTCGAAAGGTTGTGCAGAACAAGAAGATTGGAGAAGGGCAAATGTCCTGCTTCTCAGAAAGGGAATAGAATAAAACCTGAAGGTTGTAGACCAAGGAGACTATAAACTCCTTGAGGGCAGGGATATTTTCATTTTTGCCATTATCCTTAGTGCTCAACACAGTGTCTTAAACATAGCAGGAATTTCATTTATGTTAGTTAAGGTGAATTAAATTGACTTCAATTCCTGGGAATATTTTAGAGCATATTATTAAATCAATCAATCAATCAATCAACATTTATTTAGTACCTACTATGTGCCAGGACTATCCTAAGTGCTGGGGATTTGCTAAGCTAAAGGATATGGTTAGCGAATAACTCAAAAAGGAAGTGGTGATATCGGAAAGCCAGTATGGCTTCAGCAACAAGATGTAATTCCAGATCATTTTATCTCACCCTCTTTTTTTTTTGACAGGGTTACTAAATTGACAAATTAAGGGAAAGCTGTTGGTAGAATTTACCTTGATTTTAGCAAAGCATTTGATAGAGTTCCTTCTGTAGCCCTATGGAAAAGAAGAAACTAAATAGGTGAGAGGGGAGAGGAAAAAGAAGGGAACAAGCATTTATTAAGTGCCTACTATGTACCAGGTATTGTGCTGGGTGGTACCTAATTGCTTCTAGAATAAAACAATTAGCTGTATTTCAAAATGATTGAATGGATGGATGCAAGGAGTATGTATGTAGCTTGAAAGGTCTATAATGGAGTGCCCTAGGAACACACACACACACACACACACACACACACACACACATACACACACACACACAATGCTGTGCTATTTAGTTGGTGTTTTGTTTTGTTTGTTTGTTTTTATCAATGCCATAGATAAAGGCATAAATGGCATGTTTATCACATTTATAGATAACACAAAGTTGGGAAGGACTGCCAAATACACTGGTTGACAAGAGTTATGGCTCAAAGGGATCTTAAAACAGAACATTGTGTTGAACTGAATAAGGGAAAATTTAATGGCGATAAGATAAAGTCAGACTCAGGTTAAAAACAAAAACTGACTTTACAAAACAGAAGAAGCATGGAAAGATGATAGTTTGTCTCACCACAATCTATGAGTTTTTGAGGGTAGCAAGTGATATGACAGTCAAGAGAGCTAGTGAGATTTTAGGCTACACTAACAGAGACACAGCTTTTAAGAGTAAGGAGCTGGCAATCCTGCTGTCCTCTGACCTGGTCAGACCAAACTGGAATGTTGTGTTCACTTTGAGGTGCCACCATTCAGGAAGAGTACTGATAAGCTATAGATCGTTTAGAGGAGGGCATTCAGGATGGGGAAGAGCCTGAAGTTTATGTCATGTAAGGATCAATTGAAAGAACTGAGGATGTTTAGGAGAAGAGAAGACTCAGTGAGGTTGGGGAAAGGGCATGCATGACATGCATGATATGCATTATAATGGTCTTCAAATATTGAAGGGCTAGCACCTGAAAGAGGAATTCAACTCATTCTGAATAGGGCTTGGCAACCTCTCAGAAGCATCATGTCAAGGTCTTTCCTGACTCTTGTTCATCTGGTATACATCGGTGACTGAGATCTGGCTTTTGTCATTGTGAGAGTGGGTAGGGTACGATGGCTGGCTTTGCCATCTACTACCTTTACGACTCTGGGGAAGTCACATCATTTCTATGGGTCTCAGTTTCTGTATCTGTAAAATGAGAGGGTAAGATGACTTTTAAGGTCCCTTCCAGATCTAGATCACAGATTCAGATGATAATACATAATGATAATAATAATTATAGCTTTGATTTATGTATTTATCTAGTCATTCATTTGTTTATCTGCCAATTAATTTATTAATTTACAGTAAGGTAATTTATGCCCCTACCGTGGAGGAAGAGGACATTTGTTGTTGACAGAGCCCGTGGAGAGGGGGAACCGGGCAAGATCAGTGGTCAGATGTAGCCATTTGTTTCAGCTCATCCTTCTTAAGAAATAGCTCTTATTTATATCGGGCTTTAAGGTTTGTTTGTAAAAGTGCTTTACAGCTATTATCTCATTTCATCATGAAAACAACCCTGTGAGGTAGGTGGTATTATCCCTATTTTACAGATGAGGAAACTGATGCTGAGAATGATTAAATGACTTGCCTAGTTATACAGCTAAAAACGTACCACAGGCAGGATTTGAACTCAAGTTTTGCTGACTCTCAGTTTAACACTCTATCTACTCAAACTGCCTACCTGTGTATGATGGGGTATTTCCATGATGACCTTCATGAAGGAGATTCTCCTTAGCAGTGGGGGAGGGGCATGTGACCCATCCATAAGTTCTGAAAATTGGCTCCCATACTGTCTTTGGAAGGCATGCCTGGGGTTCTTTTTCTTCTGCTATAATATTCTTCTCTAGCTTTATGCTATGGGACTGTGTCAGAGGTAAAATAATGCTCTAACAAGATCTTTCTGGAATTTTCAGTGACTTTTCCCACTGGACCAATTCCAAGCTAGCCCACATTATGCTAAATCCTATGCTGTAGTAAGCTGTATTACAATGAGTTTCTGATACTACTCTCCTGACTCTTTGAGTAATGTTTATTGTATCTCTCCTTAGCACATGTGAATCCTTGATAAAACGAACTTTACCTTACGGTGGGTGGAGAGTAACTGTGATATTACTACATGTGTAAACTACTGGAATATCATAAAATTGAAAGACATGACTCTTGGAAAAGACTACTGCCATAGGGGTGATGTAGTGGATCAACAAAGGAGGGGCTATGGCAGGGTTGTCTTGGAGTAGCTTGGAGGGTGCTGAGCTAAGGAGGGTATGGTGCCAATCATCTCAGACTTAGGAGCTTTATCCAAGGGAGATATCTTTGTACCTTGCAGGATACCCAGCACTGTGGGTACATAGTAAATGAGACTGGGAGACTGGAGCCAAGAAGTCAAGTCATGGAAAGAACAGCAGGAAGTGGCAGTGGTTAGAGGATACAGGAGTTATTATACCAATAGGCTGAATTTGCATGCCCTAGTCTCAATGCTCTGTGGGTAGGTCTTTTGTAGGCACACCTCACCATTTGTCTGTGCTTACCCCAATCCTTTCTGTCTATTCTGATGGTAGATCAAATGGGACTAAACCTTAAAATAATGATTCATTACATTGAGAATATAATTAAGTAGGTAGTGATGGTAACTGGCACGCACAAGTACCAGTGTAGAATGTTCATTGGCTCCAGTGGGTGTCAGTCTTTCCTTTTTGCAAATGGATGTAATGAGGTATAGTTTATATACTAGGAAGAATGCCAGGGAAGAGAACCATGGAATGGTTTTGCTCTTGGGCTTAAAAATGGCATGACTTTTAGAACCATAGGAACTATCTTTGAGAGAGAGAGCAGGGTACAATGGAAAAAACTCGATTTGAAGCCAGAAAATCTGGCTTTGAATCTTGGCTCTGACTTAGTGCCCATGAGACTTTGAGGAAGTCATAGGTAGTAAGGGCCTCAGTTTTCTTATTCATAAAATGAGGTGGTCAGATTAGGTGACTTCTGAGGTCCCTTTCCTCTCTATCCTTATGATCCTATGAACACTTTGCACAATGAATTCTGCGTTCAGCAGTTGACCCTGTTTCCAGTCTCAGAGGGGTATTTCCTTACAAAGTCCTTCAGGGACAGGAATCCCTCCTTCTCCTCCTCTTCTGACTTGACCAAGTGACTGTTCCATTAGATGGCAGTCAGGAAGATACTTAACGCTCCGCAGCAGCAGCAGCAGCGCCTGCCAAGCCTTTTAAAGACATTGGTTCTTGCTTACAGAGTGTTTTTTCCTTCTCACAAACCTTTGTTTTCAGGCGTACCTTCATTGCTCATGCAGACTGGCATGTGGGATCTTTGGCTGGGAAGAATTTCAGTTCCATACAGGTAATTAACTAGATGCAATCTGCTCACAGGCTCTCTGGGCAGAGTAACAAATTACGGATTTCTTCTCCCAGTTCTTTACTGGATACCCTCACCCAAGTCTCCCAGCATTTCCTTGGCTATACATTGTACCTATTCAACTTGTGTCATGGCTACAAACCATTCCTAGTGTCTTGACCTAAGTGCCAAGCCAAAAGTGTTCACAGAGCTGCCAATGAGGATTGCCATTGCCTTGAAGAAGAATGTGGACCCAGGTTGCTCGTTTAGGTGTGAGTTTCTGGGACGTGCCCTTGTGGCATGCTTATGTGTAATCAGTAGTGAGTGCAGAGAACTGGTTGGAGAAATCCTAAGACTGAGCCAAAGGGCAGATGGGATTTATAGAGGGATTCCCATGCCAGCAACCCTGCTTCCAACTGGCCCCCTGTAACCATCATCCCCTGGAACAACTCTTGTGGAAATGTGACCTGGCAACTGCTTTTGCAGGTATTGCAGCTCTGTGCTTCTTCCCAGCCACAGTTACTTAAAGGCTCAGAAAAGAATGTCTTTGACGTTGTCAAACGATCCAGCATCAGAAATGGACATGGTCTTATTAATAGAAATGATACCAAAGAAAGTGAACTACCTTGCTTTGTCTCTACACCCTAAGAATGGGGCCTTTACATATGACTTACAGGTGAAACCTCTTAATATGTGTGTTGTCTCCCTCTATTAGAATGTGAGCCCCTTGAGAGCAGGGACTGTTTCCCTTTTCTATTTGTATCTCTCCCACCCTACCCCTCCCACCTTAGTAGAGTGCTTTGCATATAATAAACCCTTAATACATGTTTATTTATTCCTTCATGGCACACTAACTCTTTTCAATCCTTCTCCCTTTAGTAGGAAGACCAGGGTTCTGAAATAGGAATACAGTCTATTTTGTAATAGGAATATTCAGGATTGACCAGCGTCTTTTGCTATTAGAGAAATGCTTGTGTCAGAGGGCAACAGAGACAGAAATCGTGTTGGAGAGCTCTCCTTCCTTCGTGACTAAGTCCTTGGTTGACACCCTTCATGCTTATCCCCATTTCCAGGCCCCCCCTTCCACATGAGCCACTCCTACCCTATAAATTAACCATTCTGTGGGTTAGAAACCGTAGTGGGGGAGGGCTAGCTGAGGGTCTTGTCAGGAAATTTTTTTTTCCTTTTACATAGCCTAGAGGTGGAAATTCATAAACCCCGTATTTGAATGAGAGGGTTAGAAAAATTAGTGGTGTGGGATCCCTGCTTGGTTCCAAAGCTATAGGGAACACAATTGTTCCTTTGAAATTGACCTTTATTTATTCAGGAGAGGAAGGCAGCTAGTTGTTTAATGGCTTCCTGGTGCCTTTCAGCATTTTAAAAGAAGGAAGAATGATTCGGAGTGAGGCAAGATTCCAGTGTTTTCTAAACAGCTCACTAAGCCCAGCTACCAGCTGGCTGCTCGGTAACTTCCTAATGCTCCCCACTGCAGTGTGCATCACTTAATAGCACAACCGTTTCTTCAGGCCTGGACCAAGCATTCACAGTAGCAGGGAGGATCAAGGCCTTAATTATAATGCCGAGCAGCTGATGATTCTCTTAGACATCTCGCCAACAACCCATCGAGTATAAATTCCCCTATATTATATTCGGATTATTTCCTCTCTCTCTCTCTCTCTCTCTCTCTCTCTCTCTCTCTCTCTCTCTCTCCTCTCTCTCTCTCTCTCTCTCTCTGTCTCTGTCTCTCTCTCTCTCTCTCTCTCTCTCTCTCTCTCTCTCTCTCTCTCTCTCTCTCTCTCTCTCTCTCTCTCTCTCTCTCTCTGTCTCTCTCTCTCTCCTCTCTCTTTCTCCCCGGGTCTGTGTTCCAGGGGCCTGAATAAAGAGATCCTTGTTTCTTTGTGTCTTTTTTCTTGTTCTGTAGTCCACTCCCCTCCCTGGTCTACTTTGTTTGGGGCCACACTGAAGAGTATTGGAAAGAAAGGAAGTGGGGGGCTCTGTGTGTTACAGGTGGAGCACAGTAGGAGCAGAGAAATGGAGCCCGTCTGCAGGCTGGCTCCTGCTGCTTAAAATAAAAACAAGGGAGATAGAGAAAATAATCGGGGTCCTAAGCAGAACCCTACTGTGGGGTGTGTTGTTTCCCCCTTTCCCCTGGGGAACCCCTCTGCTCTCTCTCTCACAGAAATAACGAACACAGATATGGAAATCTTGTTCTGCCCAGGCACCTGGGAGTCTGTCAGCTCACCTGCTCACCCTGAAAACCACCATTTTGCCAAATGTTACCTTCCCTTTTTCCTTGCTCTTTCCTAATGAGAGCATATGATGAAAAGCCTGTGTAGACTGAGAGACAGCATAGTACGATGGGTAGAGGGCTGGCTTCAAAGTAGAGAAGACCTGGACTGAAGCCTACTTGGCTAAGTGACCCTGGACAAGTCACTCAGTTTCTCAGTGTGCCAGGCAAACATCTAAGACTACAGATTTCAGAGAAGACACTGATTTGCAACAGTATAGGAAGTTTCTTCACTGGGGCTCCCCACAATGAAACCACAGGTCTCATTAAAAAAGAAATCTAATGCAGTTTATGATTTATATTCCCCACTCCAGATTCTATGAGCCTCATATTCTAAGCTCAGCTGTTACTCTTTGCTTGACTGTCATTGAACCCAGCAGAAGTTTAAAGCCAATATTTCCCTTTTCTAGGAAAAAAAGTGACTTTCTCTATGCTCCCTTCACCTCAACGGTCCTGTCCAATTCCAAGTCACTTCCTAAGTGTGCATTCTTCACTCCCCCAACTGTTCCCTCTCTGTTAGTTACTCCTGGTAAGAGCTAGCTGCTCATTTCTAAGCTAGAAGGATAATGGCTATTCAGCTCAGGAGCAGGACAGTACCAATACAATACATAGCAATACAATACCAGCAACACCTCACATTTATGACTTGAAGTCTTATAAAATATTTCCTCAGAAATAGGAGCAGCAAGTGTATTATTTCCATTTCACAAGTGAGGAAACTGAGTCTCAGAATGGTTCCCTGGCACAAAGTCACCCAATTTATGACCCATAGGCTTCAGAGCCAGAAGGGACCTGAGAGGTCATTTGGATGAACCCCCTCCTTTTACAAATAAGAAAAATGAGCCGCAGAGATGCAAAGAATCTCACCCGAGGCCTTTGGACAATAAGTAGCAGAACTAATAAGTGGAAGAGCTGGGACTTGAACCCAGACCTTCTGATCCCTGCGCTCTTTTCAAAAGGCCATACTGTCAGGAGGTCCTCATGCAACCACAATGTGGATGATCAGGAAGCTTCCAGTGACTGGAAAAGGGATAAGAATGAGATAGAGAGTTACCTTAGGGTGTTAAGTACATCTCATTTTCCATTGTGCATATGCAGAGGGTCTGCGATATTAGGGTGACAAGCCCTTGAAAAGGCATACAAGACAGGGAGAAAGAGAGGGAGGGAAAACAGAGTTTTTGACAAGGTTGGGATGAGACCTTGGGAAGAAGAGGAGGCTAGATAGAAAAGCAGAATTTGGTGTGTGTGTATATGTGTGGGGTGTAGAGCGTGACATTGTCTTATGCCAAAGATCAGCCTGGCAACTTTTATGCTTTTGTTTACTTAGAATTAAAGGATTTTAGGGATCCCACCCCCAACAGATTATAGGTGAGGAAACTGAGACCCACAGGGACTAAGTGAAATCACCTGCTTTGTTAGGGCAGTGTCAAGACTAGAACCTCTGTCCAGAGACTCCCAGGCCAGTGCTCTTTTCATTCCACACCTGGGGTCAGTAATGGTTACTGCTAGACTTCTCTATCCTACCATTACAGAGCCCCTAGATTTCAAAAGACCAGTTTCTTTTACTGACACTCCTGACATAGCTCTGTTCTAGGACCTCCTGGCCCCAGCTAATGCTCAAGGTATTTATCATATCATGAAGGGAATAACAAAGCAAGAAGAGGAGGAAAGACCAGAGCTGCAACAAGGGAGCATGAGTTAGGAAAGGATGGAGATAGGGCAGGAGGAGGAGGGTGAGTGGCAAGGTAGGAGATAGGATAGGGAAGGATGGGAAGGGGACAGGGAGGGATACCAAGAGGGGAACCTGGGTTTGGGTTATAGGAATTCTTATGTTCATGTTAGTATTTCTGAAATTCTGTGTTAAACTCAGTGAGGGCTTTCTGTACCACTTATAGGCTTAGGGTCATAGAATTTGATGATGAATCAGACCTTAGAGATCAATCTAGTCCAGCCTCTTTCACTTTTCAGATGAATTAACTGAGGTCAAGTGACTCATGAAATGTTAACAGAGCTATAATTCAAACCCTGATCCTTTATTTCCAGCTCCAGAGTTCTTTTTACTATACCATGTTGCACAATTCTCAAGTATCCAGAATGTTTGGAAAATGGTGTTCTGTGCAATGATATTTTCTAGTAACTTGACAAATGCTTTTGGATTCAACCTTTACTATTGAAAATCTTTCTTAAAAGTATTAGTCAATTGTCCTTTGTTAATAAGTACCACCAGGTAGTGAACATCATCTTTTCTGATGAGGATCTTGTATGATGACCTCAGGTTCATCATTCTGGGTTTGAATTCTCATCGAACAGGACTAGGAGGCTATGATTGTTCCAGGATATAGGAATCCTTAACCATTTTTTGTGTCATGGACCCCTTTGGCACTTGGGTGAAACACAGGGAGTCCTGATCAGGATAATGTTTATAAGTGCATAAAATAAAATACAAAGGAAACTAATTCCATTGAAATGCAGTTATCAAAACATTAAAAAAACCCAAATTCACAGACCTCAGCTTAAGAAACCCTGATATAGTCCAACTCTTTAATTTCATAGCTGAAGAAACTTGCCAGAGAGAAGTGAATTGCTTCAAATTGCATAGATAGTTTGTGGCATAAATAATTTGCTTATAATGCAGTGAGAATACCCTGGAAGATACATACTCATGTGTGTATGTATATACATGTACATATATGTATATATACACACACACACACACACACACACACACACACACATATACTAAATACCTGGTGGCAACTTGCTTTCTTGTCAGCTTATTTTTCTCAAATGCAAAATGCAGTAACATGCTCTTATCTACCAAATATAGTTGGGTTCTGGTTAATTACGGCTTTACTCTAATTTAATGTCTTCTATGGTCCATGGCATACACAGCTTCTACCTCTGCTTATGGGAATAGCAGAGCCCAGTGAAATTCACATTTGCTTCCTGTCATGGTATGTGGCTTCCTCTAGGGCTATGAGACAATATACTTAAAATATGCACAATGGTTTCAGATGCCATGTGGACTGTATGTTACAACTCTCTTGATGCAGTATTACTCCTTCACTGGGTCTTGGGCTACCAGGGAACACATACCTTACAAGAAACATAGGATGCCTTTACACTCATTCAATTTATGGGAGTGACAGGCAAAAGGAAACGTAGGCAATATTTTAGTAAGGTAAACAGCTTACCTCGACAGAGACCCATTGATTTTACTACCTGTATAGGGGATGAAAGCAAGGGAAAAGTTTGAGCTAATTCTGGGGCATTCCATAAATTGTCAGAGTTAGGAAACATTTCTGAGTGAAAACTGAGAATGTGTGAACCTCTGGACTTCAGTCATCTTCCTTCCTTTTCATATTTCAGTCATTAGATAACTGAAAGACTTTTGGATGAAGGGAGCAGTTGTAAAATGCCTTATGAACGGATAGCAAAATGCCCCCCTCCCCCCATCCCCCAGCAATGGCAGAGGAGCCAAACCAGCAATGTGGGGAGAAAGCATTCACTGAAAGGCTTTACAGGAACCCAGCTCTGGGCAGAAGTCTTTGAATGAAAGCTGCATTTTTACCCCCTGCAAGAGCTGCCTCTCCACTCTTCCCCAACTGTCTTTTCTGCAGTCACCAACAAACTATTTTGTATGCAGCATTAGTGACGCTGTCCTAGCCAACACATCATTACTACCAAAATGATCACTGTGTGATGTTTGAGCTGACTGTCCTTTTTAATTATTAAACAGAGAATGTCAAGTGAATCATTCACTGTACTTGATTTTCCTGTGCCTATTTCAAGTGGCAAGGAACTAGTGTGTTTGACTAACACCTGCACTGGTTCCTAGCAAGCTATCTGTCTGCAAAGCCTTTGCATAGGAAATCAAACAGACCGAAAAAGGAACATACTGCATTAAATAGGTTATAACATCATCATGATTGCCTCTACCATCACCTCCACCACCATCAGATCATAGCATCAAAGATTTAGAGCTCTAAGAGACCTCAGGGATTATGTAAACCCAAATCCTTAATTTTACAGATGAGGAAACTGAGATCCAGAGGAGGTAAGTGACTTGTCCAAGGTCACAGAAGTGAAGTAGCAGAGTTGGGATTTGAACCCAGGCCCTCTGTCTCCAAGTCCGAATCTGGCTCTCATTCCACTGTACCATGGTCACCTTAAGATTTCCCCAATTCCCCTTTTGGTCCCCAACTTACCAAGCGGTAGGATAATGAAGAATGGAAGCCAGCATAAAATAAACATGCCGACCACAATGCCCAAGGTCTTGGCTGCTTTCTTTTCTCTGGAGAACTTAAAAAGTTTGACAGCTATTGAGTTCCTAGGGTTGTGACCCCTGGTCTTGGTGCTACTGAGGGCATCCTCATGAAAGTTCTTGGAATGGATCCGCAGGGTCAGCTCCTTGGAGTTGGACATCTCCTTCATGACTCCTGCCTCCAGGTTCTTGGTGGTCCTTTTGGCCACGATGTAGACTCGGCAGTACATCACGAGGATAACAGCTAGCGGAATATAAAAGGAGCCCAAAGAGGAGAAGAGGGCGTAAAAGGGCTCTTCAGTGACACCACACTCCTTCTCATCCTTCGGTGCAGGCTCCTTCCACCCAAGGAGAGGGCCAATGGAGATCACCATGGACAACACCCACACACTCAGTAGGGCCAGGATGGCCTTTTTCCTGGTGACCAGTGTTGGATACTGGAGAGAGTAGCGGACCCCGATGTATCTATCGATAGAGATGGCACAGAGACTCAGGATGGATGCTGTGCAGCACAGCACGTCCACTGCAGCCCAGATGTCACAAAATATCCTTCCCAACACCCAGTAGCCAAGCACTTCAAGGGCAGCAGAGAAAGGCAGGACTGTGAAACTCAGCAGCAGGTCTGCAATGGCGAGGTTAACTATGAAGTAGTTGGTGGGCGTCCGCAGGTGACGGTTGCATGCCACAGAGAGGATCACCAGGATGTTGCCCACGATGGCAAAAAGGATGAAGGCACCCAGTACAATGCCCACAGAAATGGCCCTCCTGATATCCAGCTCAGGGGGAGTGGAACTGCTGGACGTCTGATTGGGGCCAGTGAGGTTTCCACCGCTCGGCTCTTCCCAGTAGGCAGGTGCTGATATATTGTGGCTCACGTCCAGATGGGGATTCATTTTAAAGCCTACCCTCCATAGCCGGGGGGTAATTAGGCTTCAAGGGCAGCGCACGAAGTACCTCAGCTCTCCTGAAACTTTCCTTCCACCTCAGCCGTCACTACCAGGCAGGAGCCACTCGCCTCCCGGGCAGGCATTTCCCAGAGCAGACGGGCAGCGAGCGAGTCCCTCCTTGCCTGTTCACAATCTTCGGAAGCCTGTCAAAAGGAGGAGAGAGGGAAGAGGGTAGCTTCAAGTTTAATTGTCCACGTCAGGCAAGCCAGGAGCTGTGGCTGGGGAGGGGGCAGTGACGGGGAAAGGGACTGGAGCTGGCGCAGGGGAGGGGCGCTCGGTGTTCTCTCCCCCCTGCCCTCTGCGGGTCTGCAGGGAACGGCGGTGGTGGCGGCGGCGCCTGACTCCGTGGAGCTGCGAGGAGGGTCTGCAGGCAGCCTTCAATGAGCTGCTGGGCTGGCTCTGCACGGCAGTGACATCAAGGAGGGGAGAGCCGTCCTGTCCTGACACAGCAAGGCACTAGAGGGCAATGCAGTTTCAGCTAAGGCGCTTCCCCAGCCCTGACAGTTGAAACCACAGCCACGCACACCAACGGGGCTTAATTAAAATATTTGTCACTGGGAAAGGCGGCTTGGAAACCACTCTACCCTACTCTCACCCCTCCCACTCTTCCCAGGTGATGGAGGAGAACTTGGGGAGAGACTGGGAGAGAGCTTGCCTAGGAGACACTACTTCCACTCTAGGGGAGTGTAATCCTAAGGGACCATAGCCCAGGTGAGGGAGCTTTTACCTTGTTGGGGAAGGGGGAGGGGGGCAGGTAGGAACTTTGCGTAGGAAGTACTTGGATGGTGACAGTAGAAATTTAGACTATCTGGGTGTGCGGGGTAAGTAAAACTTCCTTGACCACCTAAAATAAGAAGAAAAACCACAGTTAGACAGGTAGAGAGACACGGCACACAAATACTTAAAACTACAGCCCCTGTCTTCTCATCCTTTTGTCTGGGATGGAATCTTCCCTAGACTGATCCAACGCCTAATTTTTTTTTTAAATCTTGGTAAGGGCCAGAATTGATAATGAAACCAAGCTTCTCCCTAAAACAAAGGCCCATCTTTAAAAAAAAAAAATCAATGTTCTGTTATATCTCTTTGAGCCATGAAATACAGTTGTCTCTAAAGAATTAAAGAGGTTTACCTGAAGGCTAATGGAGAAGCTCATACTGGGTGTGAGTATTAAGTATTACAAACAACGAATTGTAATTCTGTGTTGAAAAGGATGCCACAGATGTATATGACTGAAAAAGGAGAAGATCGAGTCTGATTATTCAGTGATATTGAGGTATAACCGGTGGGTAGCTCCTGTGCTCTATTGATATCCACAATACCAATTCCATGTTAAGTGGAATGATTTATGAGAGACAAGGACCACAGTCAAATGAGACTCACAGGAGGTGGGGGTGGGTTGTGATCTTCACTGTTAGAGGCAGTACTTACAAAATTAAGATCACAGACACTGATGGATCAAAGGCGAGAACTGGGCTACTTGCAGAGTTTATCATTCCTCATTGATGATGCAGGTGTCAGAAAATTCAGGGGAGGGGAACCCTCCCACTAGGAAAGCAGAACACTTAGAGATGAGAAAGACTACATTAGGCTAATTCTGGCTGAGGTAGGAAAGATGGAGAGAGAGCCTTAATTAGAAAGATCTTTTAAATGTCTGTTCCTTAGGTTCCAAAGTGATTTAAGAGATTTAAGTTCATTTGATAGAAACTACTGGTGCTGTCCAATGGACAATTGGTGCTAAAAAAATACCTGTGAATTCAGTACTTGGTCTTCTAAGCATAGCCTCTCTTCTATCCCATACCTGTACCATAACCCCAACCAAAGGCTTCACGTTGCTTTTTTTTTTTTTTGCTTTAAGGCTTTCCTTAGTATTAATTTTTAACCTGGTTTCACTAGTATAAAAAAATTGAGGAGGAAGAACCACATCATATAATTTGCCCGAAATCTCTTATCTCACTAGAGATGGCTTTGTGAGCTCCTCTGTTTCGCCTGCAGAACTGGCCTAGGTGGCAATATGTTTGACTTAGGTTAAATAACATTTATAGTATGTTACAGTTGAAAGGTACCTTAGATATCATCTAGTCTAGGCCTTTTATTTTTATCAATGTAGAAACTGAGGCCCAGTTTAGATGACTTGATCAAGACCATTCAGCTCAATAGTCCCAGTGGCAAAACCAGGAGTAAAACTTAAGCTTTCTGGCTATCAAATATAATTAATGTTCTTTTTACCCCACTCTACTGCCTCCCATAAAGATGTTTTCCTGACAAAGTATGATGTTAAATTTTGAAAAATATCACTGATGATGGTTATTCTGGCATCTTTCCAGAAGTTAGGGCAGAAAAAAGCAGGGCAGATTCTCATTTATTCAGAACATTTAGATGCCATCTCACCTAGAGGCAGGGGAGTGACCAATGGCCACTCAGGGTTCCCAAACTCCAGCATTCTATAAATTTCCTTGTCCTCAGAAGAACAAAAATTCTGCATTTAGCCATGGTGGTTTCTTTTCCTGCACATCATCACTGGCTGGTCCTCAATGTCTGAAGTCACTCTGTTCCCAACTTTTGCACATGCCTAGAAAGATTGACTCTGGTAGTCTAGTCATCTTTGTTTGCAGAAGGAAGAGAAAAGAAAGATAGTGGTGACACAGGGAGGAAGGCAAGAATGCCAAGAGTAGTCCAGAAGATTGGCCATTTAAATGGGGCAGGAGCAATGAGGCTGAGAGTGGAGCAACTAGAGTCATAGGATTTTATAGAACGTTAGAGCTTGAAGGAACCTTAGAGAACATCTAGTCAAAGACTTTGTTTTACAGAAGAGGAAATTGAGAACCAAAGAATTGTTTGTGGTCACATATTCTTATCACTGATCTGCCCCTTGCTTGCTTTAAATCATTCTTTACATCCTCCAGCCCGAATTCTGCTATCTGATACACCAAGATGCAGCATAGCATAGTGGATACAGTGCCAACCCAGGAAGACCTAGGTTCAAGTTTCACTGATGCCACATACCAGTTATATGACCCAGGAAGGTCACTTACCCTCTCAGTACTCTAAACAACTTTCTAAGACTATAAATTGTAGGAAAATGCCAACCTACATTAATTAGTAATTTCTCACCAGGAAGATCCCTATATTTATTAAATAATGGGTCCAGTCCCTATCCCCTATTTAAGAGGCAGCCATACTCTTGGAAATGCAAAAAGTTTAGTCCATTAAACAGCATTCTCACATACACCATGGCTATAGCAGAGAATAGTTAGTGAATCCAAGAATCAGGTAACATCATGTGCCTTCATTGTGAAGGACAATAGTTTCCTATTTAAGTGAAATTCTATGCTCTGAATTTAGG